>NW_024344370.1:14438312-15014064 GCF_902729225.1 Pteropus medius
TTTTTTAAGAATGAAGGACATTTTGTGAATGGGGACCACAGAAAAATGCTTGTTACATGTTAGTTTATTTTATAAAAATTGAAACATATCAATAAAGCTCTATTTAAGAATATAGAAGGTGTTTTCCAAAAATTATTCAAAATTGGTACCATTTAATAATTGAAGAAATACTGGTAAAAATGTCAAACAATTCAGAAGCATAGAAAGAAAAAAATCAAAATTCCCTTCTCTTCTTATACCCCCTCCTCCACCCAAAGTCTCCACTGTTACCTGTGTGGCCTTCCAAATTTTTTCTAACCACACACAAACTTATATGTGATAGATAACATAATACTAACATACAACATATAGCACATATTTTTAAAAACACAGATTATACTAGAATGCTATTCTGCGAAATGCTTTTTTTACTCTCCAGACATTATTTAAAAAGGCACCTCAAGCTTTTTTAATGAATGCACCATTATTTTACTAGTGTCTTATTGGTGGACATTTAGAAAGCTACTTTCAATAAGAAAATTTTTATGGGGAAGGTAGGCAAAAAAGGTGAAGGGGAACAAGAGGTACAAACTTTCAATTATAAAATAAACAAGTCATGGGGAACAATGTACAGCACAGGGAATATAGTCAACAATAGCATAATAACTTTGTATTTTGACAGAGGGTTACTAGACTTATTGTGGCGATCACTTCAAAAGGTATATAAATGTTGCACACCTGAAACTAATATAATATTGTATGTCAACCATACTTAAATAAATATATATAAATAAATAAAATTTTCTGTATAATAGAAGGATTCTTTCTATGTAAGGGTAGAATGGACCTATGCTATGGTAGAATTTTTGTCCAAATGATTTTAAACAAATTATGGATATGAACTGAGAACTACGTGAATTTACAGACCACTGAGACATTAAGAGATATTAACGAACTTGTCCAAGGTTGTAGGACACTGAGCCATCTGCCTGCTTCTCGGCCTGGGATTTAGTAAATGCCGCTGTCCCCTGGGGATTTGAGGGGCACTGGGGAGGTGGGGGAGGAGCTTTTAGTGGAGAAAATAATGCAAGGAAGGAGGCAGGAAAGTGACACAGAGGCAAGGGAAGAAGGAAGGACAGAGGGAGTTGGTGACCTTGCAGACATCCAACCCCACCCCCACAGAGCAGAGAGAGGCCACAGGAGAGACTGAGGAACTGTATGGAGATCTTTGGAATGCAGCAGATCCTGGACCCATTTTTTCAAAAGGATATTCTTTTGCCAAAATAAAATTTAAGGGAGAAGCCAGAAAGTATTCACATAGGAAGGACATTGTGAAACTTTGATTGAGTCCTGGCAGATGACTCAAAGAACATTGCCATGACTCAGATTGGAATAAAAAAGCATGATGCAAGCGTTAGGGGGGGAGTCACATTTCATGTAGTTATTTTGAGGGTTAAACATGCCAATGTGAAGTTTCCAGAAATGATGTATATTGCCTCCATGCAAAACTGCAAAGGAGCTTGTCTGGGTCCCCAGATTCCCATCCTCGGCTTTCTTCCACCGTGGAGGGCATCCTCTGCTCTCTAAGGCCAAGTCACAGTGGCAGCTCCAGAGTTCCTGTAGTGGAGAGGCTCAGGGGTAGTGATTTGAGTAGAAAGAGAGGCTAGAGGCCTAATCTGGAAGTTGCATCTCTAGAGCAAGCAAACTGTTTTTTGCTTAGAGTATGTTATAAAACAAGTCAAATAGCAAAGTTTTCAAAAGATGTTTTTATTTATATTCTATATAATAGATTAAGTTAATTATTCACTTCGAATCATAGTTCTCTTACTTTATATGGGGTGTTTTGGGGAAAAGGAGGAAGAGAGACCCTTCCCCAGCCCACACACTCATCTTTTATACTGCTGGTCATGTCTTCATGTTCTCTCTGCTTCCTTCTCATCAAAACTTGCTCTGAGGACAGGTTACGGTGAGCTTGAATAAGGCACTTCTGGATCATAAGTTCACCTGTTGTGAGGACTGGGCTATCTGCATTTTGTCAGGAAAAACAACCCGTGGCAAAGAATTAGCCTCCTTGGGTGCAATGTCAGTTGGTAGAGTGAGTATCTAGAATAGAAGTTGCTTCTCTCAGACTCCTGACATTTGTCTACCTCTTTGCCTGCTCCTGAGGCCAAATAAGAGTCAAAGAATTTGGTTGATGCTTTGAGGTTGGGAACATTGACACTGTCACTCATCAAATAAATGAAATACCAGATATGTAAAATAATATTTTTGAGTATGTAAAAATCTATAAATGAAGATATTATCTCTCTGGAGAAGTGCTTTGCAAAGGCTAGCCCTTGGGGAGTTTATACGAGGATATTAGAATGAAAGTTTCAGCCTAGTTGTTGATGTGCCAGTGGATTTCATTGCCCACTCTGTTCCCTAAGGGGAAGTGTATCAGGCAGGGATTAGTTGCAGGAAACAGAAACTACTTTAAGTATTTTAACCAGAATGAGATTTATTTCAAGGAATGTGGTGTTAGAAAGTTTTAGAAGGGCTGGAGGGGTAGATTTGAGGGTGGGCCTACAGGAATGACTTTTGGAACAAGACCACAGAATGGGCCCCCAGGGGAGCTGCTGTTCTGGCTACCACCCAGAGGTGAGGAGTCGGGAGCCGCCACTGGAGCTCTGGCACTGTTGGTGTCAAGACTGGACCACCGGAGCTGTGAGCCAAGGACAGCCTCTGCCATCACTGATGCAATTGTTTCTTAATGTCCATGAAGATAATGGTTGGACACCGGACCATGGATGCAGAAAACTACCATCTCCATCTGCATGGCCTTGCATGCAGTGAGGAAATCTTTCTCCATTCTGCTTTTCAAATCTTGTTCAAGTGCCATCAATTGGCAGAACCTAATTTGCATCCAAAATCCTAATTGCAAGAGAATCTAAAAGTGATGATTTTTAATTCTGTAGTATAGGGGTTCAGAACAAGTCATCCCAAGATGTGCCTCTGTGGCACGTGGATTATTTTGAGTTAAAGGTAACCAAAACCCCGCAGGCTCAAAAGAAACTTCTGCTCCTGCTCCCACTGCTTAACTACCCAGAAGAATTTAAATTAGGGTACTTGCCCATAAAAAGAGTTATCACCAGAAATAACTTTTATGGCCTGTCTAAAAATATCTTAATTACTGAACATCTGCTCTCCTTATCGTTCTGCAATGACCTTCCTCCTCCCCTCTGAAGCCCCGAGGCACTTCATCTCATCCTTAGCTCAGAATGCCATATGTACCTCATGTTAATTTTTTGTCCCTGAACCTCTCATGTATGTGGCAGTCTCATAGGTACATATGTAACTAAATTTGGTTATTTTCCCTTGTTAATCTGTCTCGTGTAGGTTTACTTATTAGATCAGCCAAAAGAACCTTGCAGGGTAGAGGGAAGTTTCTTCCTCCTTCACAGTAGTCCAGGACAGCATACAAGAAGAGATATTGGAATTGATGCTAAGGACCGATTCTTCATATCTCTTCTAGGAGGAAGGACTGGGGCAGGGGGCAGTAAACAGGGGGTCAACTCCTCCTTCCCTCAGGTCAAGAGAGAAGGGCTTGAGGGGCACTACTCAGAAAGCTAGAAATGTGTCCTCTACAGTCTAGGAGAGAGGAGGGGGAATGCATTAAGACTCTTGCCTGGGAATCTAAAAATGAGAGATGTTCTGACTGCAGGAGCAAAGGCGTTCCTGGCACGATGCACGATGCACGATGAAGTGCATCGTGGCTGGCCTATTCTCCTGGAGTTTGGTATGCAAAAGAAATAAAGTAAAAGGAAGCATGAAGGTTTCCAATGGACATAATGGCTCACATTAGAGAGAGCTGGTACGGACTTCACTCTTGCTTGTGCAAATGAGTTGTCTGAAGGGGAGAAGTGGCTTCAGCAAGAAGCAGGTAGAGGTCAGTCCTGGAATTCCTAGAGGTTGAGGAAAGAGCCATAAGTGTAGAGCAAGAGGAAAGTATAGCAACCATATCAAAAAGGTCTCCCAAGAATTGATCAACATTTCCCCTAGAAGAAGATATTGGGTTTACATTCTGCCAGGCCTGGGGAATGTGCTGAAGGCTCACACCAGCTTCAGAAAAGTACGAATGGTTCTGCTTCCTAAAATCTCTTCTTCAATTCATGGGTCAAAAACTAGGTACAAGTGGGGGAGGAGGAGATGCAAGGTGATGAAAACAAGTGCTTTGGACTGAATTGTGTCCTCCCTCCTTAATTCATGTATTAAAGCCCCAACCACCCATGTAGATGAAGGAGGTAATTAAGGTCACATGAGGTCATAAGGGTTGAACCCTGATCTAATATTATTAGTATCCTTATCAGAAGAGATGGACAGAGATCTCTCTTGCCACCTTGTGTGGACATAGTAAGAAGGTGACTGCCTGCAAGCCAGGAAGCAAATTTTCACCAGGACCTGAACTGGTCAGCACCTTGATCTTGGACTTCCCACACTACAGAACAGTGAGAAATAAATTTCTGTTGTTTAAATCACCCAGCCTATGTTACTTCGTTATGGCAGCCTGAACATACTAACACAGTGAGACACCAACTCAGCCTCCTTCTCTGTCTGTTACTCTCGAGCTGAAGGAAGTGAAGGGTCTCTTAATCATGCTTAGAGTTTCAATGATTCTATAAAGCTGGATATTTTGCCTACTGAATTGAGATCACAACTTGTTTTTCATTCCCAGAGAGCGAAGAAAAATGTCATAGTATTGCTCGAGATGTCTTCCAGGGACTGGAGAAGAACTAGCCCAGAGTGGATTTAAGGAGTCGATGGAGACAGAAGAGAAAGATGCTTGATGACTACATCCTAAGAATGTTCTTGTTCAACATATTGATTATAAATTAGCCTTCAAAATCAATACATCATGTTACATAGTGTAGATAAGCCACATATCCTTAAAAGATGGAGAGACTCCAGGCCCCTCAGAAATTATTGTACCTGGCTGAGTATACCAGCCAGAACAGGACTGGCTCACCATGGATACAAAGACAAAGGAGAGCAGGCTGAGGTTGGTGACACTTATCTAAGTTCTGCACAGGGGTGGGCCTCTTGGCCCAACAGCCTAAAATATTTCCGTTTCTATGGCAAACCGTCCCTCTGGTGGGTGAAAGGGATCAATTAATTGCCGGTGTTGTGATAACATCCTCGCCTTTGGGTAAATTGGCTGCCTATGGCTGAGGGTGAGAGGGGGATGCACCCATTGGCTAACACAAGTCTTCTAGTCCTCTGGAATTTATTTGATGACTCAGTACATTTATGGATTGGCATTCTGGTTTGTGTGTTTCAGTCCCCGTGAGTTTGGTTAATGCGAATCTGCTCCTGAGCGAGAAGTTCATTCTGAGTGTCTGCTAAATATCAATCAATTATCAAGCAATGGATTGATAAAATTTCTAGTTTTAAGACTGATCCCCAAGTCTTAGTAAACTATCAAGGTAAGTACTTTATTGTGAGCTTTTTGGCAACCAGCTGGCTGTACTTCTGGAGACGTGTGCTATCAGAAGCCTTTCCATTTCTGAGGGCGCCAGGGGCCTGTATAGACATGGAGGAAATTCGACTTAGTGAGCACTCAGAGAATCCATACAGATCACAGCATTCAAATCGGAGTTATTTAGTGAATCACAACTTAATTTCCTCCCTTATTCATGGCTATTTTATTGTTGCAAAGGTTCATATAACTTCTTGTCTTAATATTAAATCATGTTTGGTATCCGATGGGTAAACTGCCACAGGTATGCAGCCAGAGCCCAGTTTTAACTTATGTAGTCTGACAAGGAAATGTAATTTCATTCCTGAAATTACAGTGATGTAATTTCATCACTGAAAACCAGAACAGGGAGATTCTGTCCATTAGCCACTTCTAGTGCTTCTTCGGCTACTCTGGCCCTTTTTCCAAGTGGGATAATTCTCATATCCCAAATAGCACAGCTCTAAAGCAGGCTACATGTTTTTCGAATGGGTAAGGACACATGCAAACATTCTTGACCTTCTACCAACATGAAACCAGAATAGGTTAATGCTCTCTCTGCAGGAAGAAGTTTAATCTGATAGGTGACAAAGAATCCAGATTTTGATGAAAAAAGGCAAAATAGGTGGCTTCTTTTCACCACTTGTCTTTAAATCTTTTAACTGATTGAACAAAGTGAAATCACTCAGGTTTAAGACTCAGCGTTTCAAATGTGTCTGTTTATTCGATGTTAGATTTTGAAGACATAGACTAATATTGTCAAAATTTAGTATACCCGTTAAAGAAAATCAACAAACAATTCGAAATGTATTTGCAGTCTATGTTGTTCAGTTGCCAAGCAAGGGTAAATGACACCAAGGGACAAGGCGTTTGGACTCCTTCTTATGTGATGCTAGAGTTTTCCCAGAAAAGACTAAATGCATGACAAAATAGGGTGGGCTTATCAATTCAAATGTCAATAAAGCTAAAGATAAAAACGTAGCAAGTTGAAACAAAAATAATTCTTTAATTTACATACCATAAAATTTGCCCATTGTGAGTGTTCAATTATTTTTAACCACTCGGCAGTTGTGCAACCATCACCGCACTTAGTTTTAGAACTTTTCCATTGCCCCCAAACTTCCCTTATGCTCATTTGCAATAAATCTCCACTCCACCCTCAGCCTCAGGCACTAATCTAATTTCTGTCTTTATAGATTTCATATAATTGGAATGTAATATATACTCTTTTGTACGTATGCTTCTTTCAGTTGGCATGATGTTTGGCTATTTTGAATGATATAGCAATGAACATTTTGTGCAAGTCTTTATGTAGATGTTTAGTTTTATTTTTCTTGCATAGATACTTCAGAGTGGAATTGCTGGGTTGTATGATAAGTTTATGTTTGTCTTTTTCAGAAACTACCAAACATTTTCAAAAGGGGCTCTCTCATTTTACATCCCCACTAGCAAAGTATAAATGTTCCCAATTTCTTGGCATCCTCCCAACACTTGTTAATGTCTATCTTGATTTTAGCTATTCTAGTGAGTGTGAAAAGACAACTTGTTGTTTTAATTTGCATTTCTCTGATGAGTAATGACATGAAGCACCTTTACATATACTTATTAGATATTTCTATATCTTTCTTTGAGAAATATTTATTTAAAGCTTTTGCTCATTTTTAATTGGATTGTCTTCTTATTATTGAATTGTGACAGTTATTTCTATATTCTGGATACAAGTTCTTTATTAGATGTATGATTTGCAAATGTTTTCTTTCAGTCTGTGGCTTGCTTTGACATTTTATTAGTGGGGCATTTTGAAGCAGTCTCTAACAGATTGTTTTGAGAGTGGAGAAAAATGAGCAGCATTGAATAAAGAGGGAGAAATCCTAAAACATAGCATAAAAGTTATTCTTAGAGGAATGTTGCAGTAAACCTAACATTAAATTAATATTAATAAGACAGTGGAAAAAAACAGGAGGTATAAAGTGGTTAAAAATTAATGCTATTGACTCTTTCTAGGGATAATAAAATAAAAGCCAAGAACTTCTAAGCTCTTTCCTCAATCTCTATGAATCCTAGGGTACCTTGACTCCAGGTGGGCCTGGGGAAGGACTGGTGGTGTTTTCTTCTCCATTTCTTTGTCTCTCCTAGGTGACATGAGATTGAGTGGATTAATAGAGGGGAAAAGAGAGGAGGTAAAACTGAGTACTCAGTAATATATAAAGAAAAATATAATGTGGAAAAGTTGGAATGAGAAAACTCAGGCTTATATCTCAGTTTTGTCCCAACTAGCTAAATTGCCTCAGGACACTTTACCTCAAAGTCTTTGTTTCTTTACCTTAAAAATGGGAACAATAATTTCATTTCACAGGGGATTGCGAGGATCAGGTGTATGTGTGTAGGGTGGAGTGGGTTGCCTGTAAATGTGCCTGCTGCACAGTAGGAACCCAGTAGACTCTACCACAAGGACCCAGGAAAGTTCTGGGCAAAGCATATTTAGGTGTGTGGCAAGAGTGTGCAATTCTGACAAAATTCTACATTCTCACTGTAAACCTACCCCCACACTAAGGGACAGAATCCCAGTGTCATCAGTAATTGGATTTGTGGAGTGAAATATAGGAAAGGCTCTCTGAAAGAAAGAAATCCCATAATTTTTTATTTCTTTTTTTTTTTTTAATCTTAAATTATTAGAGGTGTGGGAGATCTTACACTCTAGTTGAAAGATAAATGATACCAGAGAACAAACGGGAGAGGAAGAGATTAGTTGAAATCTAAGTACTGTGATTAAAAAAGAAAAAGGCAGAATTTTTCTCATCGGTCAAATGAAGGGATCAACATAGATCACCTCTGAGACTATTTCTTGTATATGATTCCACCATGAGGAAAAGCTTTTCACAGAAGTGAGACTGTACTTGCCAGGAGGAGAGTTTTCAGAAGAGCTTAAGGTGGTTGATGTTAGAGTTGCCAAAAAAAAAAAAAAAAAAAAAAAAAAAAAAAGTCCTTGAGAGAGAAAGTATTTTGAATGAGGTAAGAAAGCCGAAGTAAAGAATTCCTACCTTAAGACACATGTCAGCACTTAAAAGTAAATGTGTAAAAAAACTGAGGACAAATTTAATTCTGCAGATAGAATCTCCTTTATGTACGAATTCAGAAAAATTCGATTTTTGGAGTGAAATGCCGGGGATGGGTAATTTTGAGATCACAATGTTAGACATAGTAATGAAATTTGGAAAGGCCTGGAGATTCGCAAAAAGGTTATGAGAATCAGGAAGGCAACTGAGGCGGATCATTTAAAGGTCCTAGACCTATACCTGGGCTTGGAGAAATACCATGATCCATATACGTCACTATTAAATAGATTGTCATTGAAAAGAGTGTTTCAGAGACTGGCAATTTCCCATAATTCTCTAGGCCTGCAAACCTGGCTGTGAGTAGTGAGTAGTTTAGACCCACCAGGACATTTATTTGTGGTATGTATAACGTCTATGACTGAGTTGTAAAGTATGTACTTCAATACTTAAATATGATGTTCTATAAAAATATGACTACTAAAGTAACTTAGTCATCACACCTGTGCTGAATATTTCCCATCTTTCCCTATGAATCTTTTCTATACATGCGACTGCTCTGCTCTTGGCCTCAAATGCCTGCCCTTCGGCAGGGCCCTTTGCTCTCCAGATCCTTGTTGGGATGCTGGCAAGTACCATACCTTGGTGCTAAGCATTAGAAAAGAAACCTGATTCAACTGATCAACCTCAGGAGACTGGGAGCTCTGTGTGTGTGTGTGTGTGTATTATTAAATAAATATTATTATTATTGTGTGTGTGTGTGTATGTGTTTAATTACAATAGCGACATGATATTTAAAGATTTCTGAGTATATCAAATTGTATACAGGAAAAATCGAGAGCCACATTTTTCTTTTGAATCCCTAAGGAACATCAGAATTTTTTACCTAGTTTTATTTCAGAATTACCTGAGCTCTCTCTGTGTGTAGCGTTCATAGTGTGATGTGCACAGCATGTAGTCATATGTTCACAACTGAATCACAAGGCGAGGGAATGCTAACTTTGAATGAGACGCTCTCTCTGAGACTCACAGTCTCTCACTACCTCTGTTCTCTTCCTTTCAATGAAAATCTTAGTTATGAAAATAATCTCAGAGTTGAAAAAGCATTAGGTGAGAATCCTTTTCTCTTCTGAACAATTTAAAGATATTTTTGAACACAGGAAATATTTTTCATTACAAAAATAGTACATTATTGTCATAAAAACTTTAAGTAAAAATAGGTAAAATAAAATATAAAGGTACCCCATTCCCCTTTCAATCCTTATTCCCAAACCCAAATCCCATACTCAGGGGTAACCATTGCTTAAACATATTTTTAAAAGGACTTAATAAGCAGAACACATTTTCTTCAGATTTTTTTGCTTTAAGATATGAAAAAAAAATGTCAGAGAAAGAGAATGCATCTATATCTTGCCGATTTTAGCTGGGCAGAAAGGGATAACACTGACACAAAATGGATTCAAGGCTAGAAAGAATCATATAAAGAAGGTAGCAAAAAGAATAAGAGACAAGATTAAAAAAAATTCTAAGAGAAAAGTGTACCCCTAGACAGAAATTTGATTTCTTGGGTGGGGGGTGGAATTAAGAAGAGATTCAGTATTACCGAGTTTTAAGAATTGAAACTTCCAGAGAGAAGTAGAGATAGAATGTGGTTCACACACCATGGGAAATGGTTCACTCAAGGGAATGTGAAGTGTGTCAGCGGGATGGTGACAAGGGTCCCCCATGGCTGCCAGTAAAATGAAGAAGATAGTTGGTGACATTTGATTGCTAAATGCTCAGTTTCAAGCCCTTGGGCAAAACCCACGTTGTATAGATGCAAAGGAATGATGAGATGGACTAAAAATGGTTGGTAATAAGAAAATAGAAAGCATGACATGAGAAGAAGGACATCGATGACCTCAATAGTACATTTCTTTTTTAATAATTGAAGATGATGATTATAATTAGAGGGTGTGGCTAAGAAAATAAAGACCAGTAATGTTTACTAAGTAGGGCATATGGGAAAATCTTTCTGGTTTTTGTTTATGGCTACAGCGGTTGGCAAAGCCTACTACTGATTTGTCACTAGCCTTCTCAGAATTTTTTCTTTTTCTTTCAAAAATAGCCACCATATTTTTTGAGGTCATTGTATTGGGATTAGAGCTCTTAAGGCATTTTGCATGAGGAAATGTTTGAAAATAAGATCCTCCCCCACAAGCTAATTGTGGGCTTGAACTCATTTAGGAAAGAGAGAAAAATCCTCCTTAAAGGGAAGTGAAAAGAAAAATGAGGAACAATTGCATGAAAGAGGTAGACTAGAGATGTTTATGTTCAGTAACTTTGTTTTATCGGTTTCTGGGTGTAATGTGAAAAAAATTAATAGATGATGCTTGAATGGGAAGTGGTGAAGTGGAAAGAAGAGAATGAATTCACCAAAATAAGGTTAAGCTATTTTTGTTATTATTGTCAAGCAGTTATTATTTATTAAACTAGGGTTTATTTAAGTATAGGAATTATGAAGATAAAAAGTTGATATGTAAAAAGACATAACGCTTGTTTTGTTATTTATGTTTTTAAACTTCTTTTGCAGCACTTTGCCCGCTAGAGTATGTTGCACCATTAGTTGGAAATTTGGCTTTGAAAAGTCAGCAACCAGTATTTTCTCTAGTTATCCCACCTGTTGAGCCTCAAGACTAGAAGGGAGGATTTAGAGCAAGCATTTCTTTAGGTGGATAGACCGAAGCCAGTGTGGAGCAGGGGGAGTGTTTAATAGAAAGTGGCAAAACTAGCTTTTTACCCCTCCAGTCCTGAGTAGCTGTTTGAACCTAAACAATGGGTTAAATAAATAAATGAGTTGAATAAATCTTTGGAAATCGCATGCTTATTAGCTGCATGCTAAAA
Organism: Pteropus medius; assembly: GCF_902729225.1. NCBI lineage: Eukaryota > Metazoa > Chordata > Mammalia > Chiroptera > Pteropodidae > Pteropus > Pteropus medius. Next base: position 14,449,719 of record NW_024344370.1, read on the forward strand.
AACAAAAAACAAACAAAAAACACTTACTTGCATTTCAGACTGTTGACTATCAGGAGCCCCAGTCGTGGTTAGAATCTTCTTGCATAGTAGGAACAGTGTGGTCACATGGCAACATCAGGAGAATGTGATCACTAGGCCGCAGAGAGGGTGAGAACAAAGGCAGCTTTAGGCTCTACCTACATTCTCTCTTCTTCTGCCCTGCTCTCCTCTTCTTTTCTCTCCTCCTCCTTCTCCCCTCCCCTTCTCTCCTCTTTTTCTTGACAACTTTCTTTTTTCCTCTGTCTACTCGGCTGGTCCAAAATGGCTTCTTCTAGTTACCCCACCTTCTCTCCCTGCTCTCCTTACATTTGCATGTGCTGCGTCTTTACCCTGGACTGTTCTCTCTCCTCTTAGCCTGACTACACCCTGTCTGCTCCTTCAGAGTCTTCTTGGTGCAGTCTTTTCCAAGTAGCTGCCCTCCATCCCTCAAAGCTGGATGTGTCCCACCTGTGAGCTCCCAGGTTCACTGGTGCCATCCACTCCATCTTAGGTCATTCTACCGTATTGCAATTGTCCGACCACTTGTGCTTTTTCCCCACTGCACTGTGAGCCCCAAGAAGACGGGATTGTCCCTTGTGCCCCGACAGCTTCATACAGAGCATGGAAAAACCTGTTGGTGTGCCCTGAATGGTGTGCCCTAGGATTGTATAGTGCCCTTCTGACCAGGAGATCAATAAATACTTATCGAATGGATGAATGAGTAAACAAACAAACAAACAATTAACAAATTGATTATTCACACTTCCGAATCACACATAAATTGTTTGTGTAATCACAATATCTGTTCTTCCCAGCTTTGTCTTCATCAGTAAGGCATACATCAGATATACTTGGGTCTGGGGTTTAAGTCCAGAAGAATTCTATAATGCAAATCAGTACAGTTCTATCACTAAGTAAAACTTCACAGAAACTAATAGAGAAGAACCCTGGCTTACCCATCGTCTTGAATTCCCTGACTAAGGATTCCAGTGGCTGGTGTAACCCAGCTGTCTAAGAAACAGGACACCTGAAGGGAGATAGTTCAAGATGAGTAGCTTTGTCCATATCTGGGAGGCAAGGTCTACATTAGATAGCAAATGACTGAACAGTTTCCTCCAGGAGTCCATTACTACCCACTTCCATCTAGGCTCATGCTCACCTGTAAAAGGAGGGTGATAATATAGATTTAAATCCTAAAGTTTTTCACAGTCTGGTATAGGTAATCCTATTCTAGCTCTTTTCCATAACAGCGGATCTAACTGCCAAGTTACAGGTATCATATTCCCCAGTGGGGCCTATTGTGAATTCTTGAGATATCAACATCGAGAAAAACCACGTTCTGTTTCTAATTGGAAGCAGAAGGGGATAAACTATACTCTTTGAAGAGAAGGTGGGATTTCTTTGCTAAAGCTCATGGGGAAATTTTTGGCTTACATGATTTTGCTGCCTTGACCACATAGGTCAGAATGTCCCCAGGTATAAGAAACCCATTTCCAGTTGTCAAATTCTGTACCAACTCAGGATTAATTTCTCTCTTGGATAGTTTCAGTGCCCTTGTCCATAGTCATGTTTGTCTCTCGAGCATCCTTTAGTCAAAAGAAATAAGTACAAAGAAAATCTTCACGGTAGCCTGAGGGGCATTCCTTACACAGGAGCACAAGAGGAGTTTCCAAGAAACAAATGAGGATCTAGGATGAGATCAGGTCAGTCTCCATTGAAAATGGCTATTTAAACAGTGAGCTTCTAACATAGGTGACTGCATAAAATTTCACTATTAGGATAGGAATCATGTGTTATGTCCACTAAATATTTTGTTTTGTTAATTTCAACTCCAGTTCTTGGTTTCTGGGACATTTTAGATTAGGTAGAAGCTGAAAAGAGGTAGCTCACAAGTAAATTATTTCTTTTTGTGGTATAAATAACCCAACTGGTGGTGTGTTGGCTGATGGTAATGGTTCAAGCCAAGCTTTGTTCTTTCCTGGGTTAAAGTTTTTCCAGGATCACATTTAGGAGCAACTACATCCTTTCCTTACTAAGGTTTGAACTATAGAAGGAGAAATGGAAAGGAGGAAGCTTGTCTGACATTGGAGTCACTAAATATTCCATTCCAGAAAGCCAACCAGCACTTGGTCAGCCATTCAGAGTTAAAAAGCCCCAGGACACCTGGATCAGGTGCTTCTTTCTTTACTTTAACAATATGGGAGCTACATATTCAGATAATATTGAATGTAAACTGACCAGTTAGCTTCCCAAAGTCCCATACAAATCACCTATCAGGCATCGGATAGTGCCAAAAATAGTCTTGTAGACAAAAATATCTGCTCCACTTCCCAATCCTTGATGCCTAAAATACCACTACTAAAGGTTTTTATCTTCGTATTGAAGAACTAAGTTCACAAGCCAGAGGTTTGGGATTGTGTCATTGTGTCATTGTGGCAAGTCACTTCATCTCTTTGAGCCCCAGTTTCTCATCTATAAAATATAATCAATAATACTATCTTTCAGATTGTTGTGGGAATAAAACGAGATTAGTTACTGTCAAACTTTGGTACATTTGATAATTATCTTGGGTGTATGACGAAAATGTAAATTCTTGGACCTCTTTCAAGAGTTAGTGTACAGACTTATTTTGCCAAGGCAAAGAATTGTACGAACGTAAGTAATTGTTCTTGTCATCCTGCACATTCCTGGATGGATTAACACTTTGAGTGCGAACCAGCTGTTGCACAACAGAAAAGGGAGTGGGGTTGAAAAAATGGACATTTACTAAATATCTAATATTGTCTAGGCCCATTTCACACATTATGCAACTTAATTGTATGAGGTAGGGTTAGAATTCCCATTTTACGGCAGCGGAAGCTGAGGCTGAGAGAAGTTAAGGTTCTTGTTCAGCATTACACAGCTAACAAATGACAAGTTTTGTGAACCTGCTTTACTCGCTTCCAAAGCCCAAGTTCTTCCCAGTATACTGGAATTAATTTATTAATTAGCTATGGATTCTTTCTAAATGATCATAAGCAGAGACCAGACTTTTAGAAGAGGAGAGAAAGATATAAATATGTCCTAAAAGTGTGAGTCTCAGATCAGAAGCTTCAGGATCACCCTAGGAACCTGTTTGAAATGCAAGCTCTTGGGGCCCACCCCAGACTTCTGCATCAGAAACTCTGGAAGTGAGGTTCAGAAATCTGAGCTTTAACAAGCCCTGCAGGTGATTCTGATACACATTCACATCTGACAACCTCTGCTATAACCTGAGGCACTGAGTGTGAGTGTGTCTGCGTGTGTCTATGTTGTGGGGAGGACTCTGAAAGAGTGGAGGGGAGGGGCAGCATGAGGGCACCATGAGAAGGGGGAAGGTAACTGAAAGTAGAGATAGGCGATCTCAGAGTGCTCATCTTCACTCCTGATCTTACTCTGTTGTCTCGGTCTCACTAAGAGGCCCCAGCAAGATGTGGCTGTAGCCCACACACGCCATACCAGAGAATAAACTGATGTCAGGATAGTCTTCAGTGTATTAAAGGATTTGCTAAATATCTGAGCTAATCATTCATTCATTTTACTTAGGCAACTGGCAATTTAGGGCAATAAGAAAAGGTTCAGGCAAATATCAGAATCATCTCATAATGAACGGAGACAGAAAATGTGCATTTAAAAAATATTCCTCTATCTTTTTGCTTTGACCTCACCTCCCCATACTCTCCCTCTCAGAAACACTATCTGGCCATCATTGGAACTATCTTGCTTGCTTTCAAATTAAAAAAAAAAAAAAAAAAAGTGTCGAGATTTTAAAAGAGTGAATGGAAATCAATAACCAAGTAACAGGAGGCTTAAAGATAATTAGAAAATAAATATCCTTAAGAGTGGAATTACAAGAGTGTCCAGTCAAGATGGCAGAATATGTAAACACTGTGCTTGCCTCCTCTCACAACCGCATCAAAATTATAATTAAACTACAGAACAACCATCATTGACAATCACCTGAAGTCTAGGTAAACAGAGTCTTATAACTAAGAATATACAGAAGCCACCTCGAGACCAGTAAGAGGGGCAGAGACGTAGAATGGGCTGTGCCCACACCCACATGTGGCAGTTAAAACCTGGGAGGGCTATCTCAGCTGTAGAGTCCCCCCTGAGGAGCAAAGGGTCCCAGCCCCACCCCAGGCTCCCCAGCCCAGAGTTTCAGTGCCGGAAAGAACAGTCCTCACAACTTCTGGCTGTGAAACTAGTGGAGATTGTAGCTGAGTGAGACAGAGGGGGCTGCCAGAGTACCAGGTACTCCTCTTAAAGGGCTTGTACATGGACTTACTTGCTGATGGACCTACTTGCTCTGAGCTCCAGTGCTGGGGCAGCAGCTCAAAAGTAGCCAGGGACATACAGGAAAGAACTAAATGGACTGGCTGGAGGGGCAGCTTTCTCCCCAACAGAAGCGCTGGCAGAATCCATTGTTCCTTTATTGAGCCCTCCTCCAACCCAGTGTGCATGCGCAGATGGGTGCCATATCTGAGTCTCCATCAACCTAACACCATTCACCCTGCTCTGGTAATTCCCTGAGACCCTGCTCCACCCAACTTGTGGACCCACCCAGGCTGTTTCCAGTGTCCTTACATAAAAACGACCAGTCTTGGCTCATGTTGCGGACTTTCCTAAAATCTCTCAAAGGTTCACAAACCTCAAACAAGTAGCATCTGGCCTCTGCATGCCCCATACATCTTGATAAGCAGCATAAAACCTGGCACTAGCAGCACCTGGCCTCAGCTCACAGCTTAGCCTTTTCTAGGCACCTCTAAGCCCAGCACAAGTGGCAACCACCTGCAGATCACTTTGTAGTTCATACCAAGTTGCCTCGGGCAAGACACAGATAGCAGCTGATCTTGGCATGCACCAAAGCCCTTCTCAAGAAGCCCCAGAACCAGTACATTCAGCGGCCAGCTTCAGACTCCACAAAAATACCACCCAACTATCCCCCAGAATGAAACACCCAAAGGGCTGACTTGGCGAGCACCAGAGCCTCACTAAAGCCAATCCTGCTCTGTAGGGTCAGCCCCTGCACAACAACTCCACTGTAGTCAGGAATAGTCCTTACAACCAATCAACTTGAGATACAACTCCATTCACTGACATACAAACAGCAACCAAGGCTGAACTACAACAGGAGGTACATACAAACACAACCCACACAAGAGACACACCTGGAGCACCCAGCTCAGGTAACCAGGGAGAGTGTGCCACTTGGCTCCACAGGACACCTACTATGTAAGGCCACTCTACTAAGACCAGGAGACATAACAACTCTACTAATACATAAACACACACACACACACACACACACACACACACACACACACACACAGGGCAGCCAAAATAAGGAGACAAAAAAACATGTCCTACATGAAAGAACAGAGCAAAGCTCCAGAAGAACTAAACAAAATGGAGATGAGCAATCTACTAGAGGCAGAGTTCAAAACACTGGTTATAAAGATGCTCAATGATCTCAGTGAGAACGTCAACAAAGAGATAGGAAATGTAAAAATGGAGATAAAAATATATATATATAAGAGAACTAGTCAGAAAATGAAGAATACAGTAATTGAAATGAAGAATACATTAGAGGAAATCAACAGATTGCATGAAACAGAGGATCGAATCAGTGATTTCAAAGATAAGGTAGCAAAAAACACCTAATCAGAAGAGAAAAAGAACAAAGAATCTAAAAAAGTGAGAGTAGTTTAAGGGGCCTCACAGGGATACCAGAAGAAGAGAGTGAGCAAGAAATTGAAAACCTATTTGAAGAAATAATGATGGCAAAATTCCCTAACTTGGTGAAGGAAATAGATATACAAGCCCAGGAAGTACAGAGAGTCCCAAACAAGATGAATCCAAAGAGGTCCACACAAACACCCATTATAATTAGTGAAATGCAAAACAGAAAAAAAAAAAAAAAGAGAATCTTAAAAGTAGCAAGAGAAAATAGTTACCTGGAAAAGAGCTCTCATAAGACTGTCGCCTGATTACTCAACAGAAACTTTGCAGGCCAGAGGGGTTGGAATGAAATATTCAAAGTAATGAAAAACAAGGACCAACAACTAAGATTACTCTACCCAGCAAAGCTATTGTTTAGACTCAAAAGACAGATAAAGAGCTTCCCAGACAAGAAAAGGCTAAAGGAGTCTATCACCATCAAACCAATATTACAAGACATGTTAAAGAGACATCATTAAGAAGAAAAATCAAATCAAATATATGAATAATAAAATGGCAATGACTGCATATCTATCAACAATTATTCTAAATGTAAGTGGATTAAACGTTCCAAACAAAAGACTTAAGGTGACTAAATGGATAAGAAAACAAGATTCTTACATGCGAGACTATGCGAGACTCACTTCCGATAGAAAGACATACATAGACTGAAAGTATGGAAAGGACAAAGAGATGGAAAAAGATATATCATGAAAAGGGAAACAAACAAAAAAGCTTGGATAACAATACTTACACCAGACAAAATAGACTTAAAAACAAAGGCTATAACAAGAGACAAAAAAGGACCCAGTAATTCCACTTCTGGGTATTTGTCCGAGGAAACTCAAAACACTGCTTTAGGGGGATGTGTGAATCCATATGTTCATTACAGCATTATTTACAATAGCCAAGATATGGAGGCAGCGTGGGTGTCCATCAGTGAATGAATAGATAGAGAAAAGATGGTCATATATACAATAAAATATTGCTCAGCCATAGAAAAGAATGAAATTTGCCACCTGTGACAATATGAATTGACCTAGAGGGCATTGTGCTGAGTGTAATAAGTCAGATTGAGAAAGACATGCTATATGATTTCACTTATATGTGGAATCTAAAGAACGAAATAAATAAATAAAACAGAAACAAACTCATAGATACAGAGAACATTTTGATAGCTGCCAGATGGGAGGTGGGATGGGAGAATGAATGAAAAAGGGAAAGAGATTAATTGATAGTTGCAAAACAGTCATGGGTGTGTAAAGTATAGCATAAGGAATACAGTCAGTAATATTGTAATAACTACGTATGGTGTCAGATGGGTGCTGGATTTATCAGGGTGATCATTTTGTGAGTTATGTGGATGTCTGATCACTGTGTTGTACATGTGAAATTAATATAATATTGTATGTCAACTGTAATTAAAAAATAAAAAAATGTTAAAAAAGAATGGAAAATTGACTAAACTTCAATTTTTGAACTAACTATATAAGACCATGAACACAAATTAACCATAAGCATATAGGAGACTGTAGGAAATTACTAAATGTGGCAGAAATGGATTCTTTCATTGAATTTCTTAACGTATTTAAGATGTAGTTTTTGAGCAACCAAATATATTCTCATGGTTCAAAATTTAAAAGATTCAAGAGGGCACACGGTGAAAAGTTTCCCTCATTCTTAACTCCACTCAACTCTAACTGTAGGCTACCAAAGTCATCAGTTTCTCATAAATCTTTCTAGAGAAAGTTTACAGATTTAAACATTTTACATGAATTTCAGCATAGTATACAGTCCTCTGCATCTAATTTTTAAAAACCTAATAATATATGCTTCAAACCATTAAAATATACTTTATATAAAAACATAAGCTAGAAATACCAGTGTGCCTTCCAAAAGGCATTTTTTTATTCCCAGAATAAAGAGATATTTTAATGTAACTTGTTGCTCTGTGAGATAGTGCTGAATTCATAAACCTTGTATTTAACTCTGTCATCCAATAGTGGTCTCTTGTTGTTAGAGAGAAGCAGGAGGAAATGAGCTGGTGCCTCTGGTGAACACACTTGGGCTGGGTGGCCAAATAAGAGGTGGCTGCCATGTGTCAGATCTTGACCTTTGCAGGTCCAGAAACATCCCTTTATTTCACCAGGAGTTGTTCCAGCTCAGTGGAACTCTCAGAGAAAACTTATAAATGCCCATTTAAAACAAAACTCAAAAGAGTCAAGTAGACTTCTGTTGACTGGTGAGTCCTGTCTCTCCTCTAGGTAAGTCTACCTAGGCAACCAAATTACTCTCTAGAAGGTACTCTGCAAAAGCAGACTCAGAGCCTGAGGCATTAGTGGGCGGTATTATCGGTGTCTGATATTGAGCTACTCATAACTTTTGGTAAGGAAACTCTGACCCGTATAGCTATTTTTTTTTTCTTAAATAGTTATTACTTATGCTTATAATGGGCCAAGCACTTTACTCCTGAGGTTACATTCAATTCTCACAAAATGCCGTGAGGTAAATCTAATTCGTATGTTACAGATGAAGAAACTGAGGCTAAGAATGGTTAAACAGCTTGCCCAAGATCACAGGAAACTCCTAACTAGTCCCTCTCCACTCTCTCTCTATGATCTTTGGGCAAACCCTCCAATTAATACATTCACTTCTCACACAGGCTCAAGAATCTTAGGGTCGTAGTTCTCTGTATTATATCCCAGTCCTGATGGCACACCTTATTTCTCCAGCAACCATTCACTGATGCATCCAGCATCATTGGCTCCTTGGACCTTAGAGATATAAGTATGAAGGGGCTCCCATCTCAGGCCCTAGTCTAGGCCTGAGAAAAGACCTAGAAACTAATATTTACGATACAGGATGCTCTCATAGAGACAAGATGTATCAAACATTACCCAAGGGTATCAGGAAATGGCTAACATTTATTAGCACTTACCACATGCCAGGAACTGCTCTAGTTTTTTTTACACTTATTTAATCATCTCAACAATCCTCCAAGGGTGGGACTATTATTATGCCATCTTATTGATGAGGAAACAGTCATAGAGATTTTATGTAACTGGCCCCAATGACACACCCTCTAAGCTAAGCATTTCCATTACGTGTTTTTCTTAGTTCCATTCAGAGGACAACATATCTGAGTTTTGTGGCACTTTGCCATAACTCTTAAAAGCTAACTGTGTTATAGTTAATATTTGATGATGTGGTAGCTAGGGCAGTTTCTGTGGAGAAAGAGTGAAATACGGAAGTACCCAAGGAAACTGCTTTGATTTTTGACTGCGGTCGGCTCATCCTTGAAGGAGAGATTGGGTGAGGAGAGTTGACTTGGTATAGACATAAGCCACTTTCAGAACTGATAACTCATTTCATTTAGGGTATGGTGCTGTTGTGCCTGGATTAACTTTTCATTCCCTGCACTGGCCATGCAGCCTTCCCACTGGGAAAAGTCCTATTTTGCAGCTAGGCAAACACTATATCCTCCAATTAGCCAGTTTGCTCTCCAGTGTGTGATAGTGGTCACAAGAAAAACTCGTATAAATAACTCAACGTGACCCATTACTGCCATTAGAAAAATAACTCAAACCAAGATTTACTGGCTCTGACGTCCTAATCTCATTTATCCAAAGAGCAGTATCATTCCATTGATCCTAAATGAATCACCTCCAGAGAGGGGGTTTCACAGAAATGCACATGTATATAACATGAACCAGAACCCACATTTCACATGGATGGGACCTATGGGGAAGGAGGACTAAGGAGGCATTTTGGAAAAGAGTTGGTCTGGAATGGAGTGTGGACTGGGAAGGGAAGACAGAGATGGTCTCTCCTAGGAGAGGTTTGAAGATCTGTTCTCAGAGCAGGACGAAGGGCAGGAGTTGGAGGAGGGAGTCAGGGGAGTTGCCTCTCTCTCGTTTCTCTTCTCTGAGAATTGATCCCGTTTCACAGGATGGGTACCCAAATGTTGTGTCTAAATTACATGGCCTTATTATTTCTTAGCCATAGCTGACTTGTCCAGGGGGACTTCCCAATCTCAGTAGAGGGAATCGGATTTGTCTCTGAGGAATTTGGATGTTTAAACTGAGAAGCGTTATATCAGGAATGCAGGCTGTTGAGTGAGGCTAGCGACCAGGAACATTTGCTGAATCTGCCTTGGGTTTAGCCCTCCTTCTTACTGGTTGTGGAGATTTTCCTGGAACTTCCTTATTTATTTGTTTGTTTGTTTACTTACCTGTTTAAGTTGGCTAGGATTGATTTCTCTAATTTGGGATTAGAAGAGATCTATCTAAGACTGTCAGAAAGCTGGCAAACACCTCTTCAGGCTTTGTTGTTACCTTCCCAATTCTGATTGAAGGAAACCAATTTCTTCTAAGTAAGATGGACAGGTTACTTTGCTGCACATTAAGGTTCCGTAGAAGTCCGAGTCTACTTGAGAGTGAAAACCAAGAAAAGTGATTTTTTTTCTCTATCCCCCACCCCATCATTTAACTTATATCATTATATCTCAGGGAATAAGATTAAGGTCCAACTGTAATTGACTCCAGCCAGCAACGGCTGAGAAGTCTGCCACCTGATGATGGTTAAGATTTCTAGAACATATTAGTGGCTACTAAGCCAGACTTATTGCATCAGAATATCTACGGAATATCTAGGGCCCAGGAACGTGTATTTTAAACATGCTCTCTTATTAAGTTTTATGTTATTTTTTAAATAGATTATATATACACCAGTTATATTGGATAATTCCAGTTCTTTAAAAACATTCACTAATCATTGGCTTACTATATTAGTTTCCTAGGGCTACCGAAACAAATACCAAAAATGTATTCTTTCACTGTGCTAAAGACTAGAAGTCCAAATTCTAGGTATTGCCAGGCTCATGCTCCCTCAGAAGATTCTAAGGAAGACTCCTACCTTGCCTCTCCCAGCTTCTGGTAGTTGCCAGCAATCCTCGACATTCCTTGGCTTGTAGATGCTCCACTCCAGTCTCTGCCTCCACTGTCACATGGCCTTCTCTCCTCTGTGTTTGTGTCCCTATTTCCCTCTTCTTATAAAAACAGCATTCATTGGATTAGGGCCCATTCTAATTGAGTATGACTAACTTTAACTGGATCACATCTGTAAACACCTTATTTCAAAATATGATCACATTCACAGTACCAAGGGTTGGAACTTGAACATATCTTCTTAGGAACACAATTCAACCCACATTTCCCATTACAGGTTTATGCTGTTTCTAATTTTTTCCAAATGACAATGCTGCAGTGAACAGTCTTTTATATAAATCTTTGGCGTCATCTTCTCTGGTTATTTCTCTCTGATAGGTTACTAGAAGTGAGTGATGAGTCAGAATATCAATTAGAGTTCAATTAGAAAAAAAACCACTTATATTTTCACAACACTGGGGAATTCATGCATACAAATGATTAGGTCCTAGAAGTGGCTGACTGACGAGCAGTCAGGGGAGGTGAGGTTACCCACCACCCCTGTGAGCACCAGTGGTCGTGGGTATCCGAAGGAATCTAGAATCACAAAAGGCCTGCGGGGTGGGAGTATTTTAATTTAATAAATGACATTTTCCCCTAACTTCAAAGGAAATACATATGCTCTGTAAGAAATTTGGAAACTAGAAAAGCAAACAGAAAGATATTAAAACCCCTTCTAATTTTAGTACTCAGTGACAACCAACCACTGTTAACAAGTGCCTCGTGCACCAGCGAGTATTCAATAAATATTCTAGAAACTCAGAGGAATTATGTATGAATTGCCCTTTTACATGCAAAGTGAGAGTTGCTATTCACAGGAGTGTCCATATTCTTTCTGAACATTGAAGCTTCTCTTTGATATTTGTTCTCCTGAATTCTTGAACTTATATCATTGTCAAACATACAGCATGATGCAACTCGAAAACCCAGCAAGGAATCCCACTGATTCTGCCCTCTGATCCCCTGGCTTAGTGACTCAGCTTGCTAGATGACAAACATTCCTAAGGCCTTTTCTCCTCAACTTTATCCTCCCAAGTCCAGCCCAGGGAGAGGTTCGCAGTAGGCGTCCTATATGTAAGAGTGTGTGTGTGTGTGTGTGTGTGTGTGTAATAATAAAAGAATGAGTACATGAGTACTGTCCTTGAAATTAACCACATCAGCACAGCCAGCATTATATAAACTCAAAAGTTAGATAGGGAATCATTTTCTCACAAAATAACATAATAAAATTATCGCCCCTGGCAGTGTTCTCAGAAACGGAGGAGACTCGCCTCAGGCTCTAAAATAAGCCACAGATGTTGGAGTTTACCAAACTTCCTCAGGCAAGGCAGCCTTCTTGGGTCTGTGTCTAAATAGATTGAAAATAAAGTAATCCATGAACATATCCAGGATTCAGACCAAAGCTCAACATCACATTATGTAAATAAAAACTTATAGGACCTGCAGAAAGGAAGCAGTTCGTTCACATTCATTTACAGACAGCTGAGGCAGAGCCAGCAGCTTGTCACTGGCCCCCGGCCCTCAGCTCACAATATCAGAGGCTCAGGCAAATCAAAGGCAGAGACTGCCTTCCTATCACTGGACTCTGATTTGTATTTTCTTTCCACAGTAACTAGAGTGATGACAGAAAGGCCCCCATGGGCACTATAAGGGATATGAGGCATTTTGTAACTTTGTTGAGCCTTTGAAATAATTTCCAGATACTTTTTTTCCAAAAGGGACAAGCAGAGTCCACCATAATGTTTGATGTCATGTCACTTCCTAGATACTCAGGAAAGATTTATAGCTTTATAATATAAACCAGTTGTATTAGAACACTTCGGCTTCAAGAACACATTCTGGCGCCAACGTCCCACTTGGGAGGGTCCATATCGGTCTAATATCTGTCATTTTTCATGTTCTCCTTTTCCTTTGGCTTGCCCCTGGACAGCGGCTCCTCTAAGATGTGTCTCCAAAGATGTGTGTGTGTGTGTGTGTGTGTGTGTGTGTGTGTGTGTTTATGTGTGTTTTTGTGTGTTTATGTGTATAGGGGACAGGAAAGACATTTGGTTCTCAGTTCACGCTGGTCACCTGTGACATCTCTGGCCTTTTGCTGCACACTGCCATTGTTGAAGACTGGACTCATTTGTCAGTGGGACCACTCTAGACATGTTCCAGCAGATCTGCCTTTACTGGAGATCTGGACGTAAGGGCCCAGCTTTGCTCTGAAGGCCAACAGAGTCATTTGGAATGGCCTCTGCAGGCATTACACAGGTCCTGTAGATTAGACCCTGCTCCATGAAGAACACGCAAGCCCTCCCTCTCTCCTAGTATCTTAGAAACCAACAACCCCACTAAGAAACACTTTCCTCTTTTATCTTCAAAACACAAAAGGCTTTCTCCATGCAGGATGACTTGGGTCTTTGAAAATAAGGCCTTTTTGTGGTTGTCTTTTTAAGGTCTGCTGTTTTTCTTCTGTGTGTGTGTGTGTGTGTGTGAGTGCGCATGCACGCATGTGTGCGCACGCATGCACACATGGAGCATCGCTGAAGCATATAAAACCACTCTTAACTTTCCCTTGAAAGTAAAAATAAAGACTCAGCTGCCTAGCCTTTATCTGAGGACTAAAGGAGCTAAAATTCCCTTTGTTTTTTTCCAGAAGTCTAGACCAAAGGGGGAAAAAACAAAAACAAAAAAAAAAACCAAAAAAAGTCAAGTTAATATTATAACTCGTTTTGTTACATATTAATTCTTTCCAGACTTGAAATCAGGCCACATCTGGATTCCAAAGCTGAAATAAATGAGAGCCAAAAGAAAATAGTGGGGAGATGGGGAGGGGACATTTATACTAACAGAAGTGGCATTCTCATCGGGAGGAGGCAGGGACCTATTGAAAATCTAAATGCTTAAAGATCTAGACTCCTAGATTCTAAAATGTGGAAGGAATCATTGACGCACTTACTTCCCACCCAATTTAGAAATCTGTTTCATGTCACTCTTTGCAGATGATGACCTTGTCTCAGCTTATAGTATACACACGTTAGGAAAGAGCCCGCTTCTTTTGGAAGTGGCTCATTCTATCACTGGACTGCTGTAACTGTTTTTAAAGTGCTTCCGTATCTTAAAAACATTCTATATTTAGCCCTTTAGGCTTAGTTTTGCTTTTTAGAGTATTGTGGAAGCAGACAGCACAGAATTTAAACATTTAAAGCTAGTTAGTACACTCACCCACATGGCTCCCTGAGTTCTCCAGTTTCCACAGCTAGAGCAGTTTACCCTCACTGTAGGCCAGTTAGGGACCAAGTGAAGGTGGTTCTACTTCACCTATATACCCAAGTTCTAATGACTCATAAAAGCAATATTACCTACACTTACATGTGCCAGAGTTACTGTTCTCAGCACTTTGAATGTGTGTGTGTATGTGTATGTGATTTAACTCGCACAACTACCCTATGAGGAAGGTATTATTTTATCCCCATTTTACAAACAAGGAAATTAAGACCATATAGCTAGTTACTGACAGAGCTGGGATTTAAACCCAGGCATTCTGCCTCTAGAGTCCATGTCCTTAATCACTGAGCCAGTGGTTCTCAAACTTGAGCATGTGTTAGAATCACAGAGGGAATATTCAAACACATTCTCTGGGTGTTACTAATTCAGTTGGGATAGAATTCATCCAGGTCTGAAGAATGAAGTTATTTACAGAGACTTCCTGTTCTTTCACTAAGAATGTGCATTTCTGACTAGTTCCTAGATGATCCTAATGCCGCTAGTCTGGGACCCACATTCTGAGAACTACTAGCTGGTGCTAACTGAATTCTTGATCCCCATTTTTGAGTTGCTTTCTTTGTTGCCTATGTGATACCGTAACTCCTCAGAAACAGGACAGCTCCAGGAACCAGAAATGACTGGGCTCCCACTCTTTGCTCTCAGGTGCCCCACATACTAATTTCACTGGACCTCTGCCTATTGTCATCTGCAAGATGTTCCTCTTCTCCATTCACTTTCCTGGGCTTCCAGATTCTAGAAATTTCTCCAATTATAGCCGCTCCATGGTGAATTTATCTGCTCTGTGGATTCATTCTACTCTTATCCTGTCCCATTACTGAACAAGCTGTGGCTATGACAACTGTCATCCCTTAAGCCTTCTCTGAACTAGAACAATTAACCTAGGTCACTAGTTCTCAGGTGATATAGTCTTCAAACCTGTTACTGTTTAGATGACTTTCTTCTGACCTCTTTCTAGGCCTTTAGTGCCCATCTTAGCATATGGAGTTCGGAACTAGACACAGTGCTATAGATAAGATCTGACCACAAGTCATTGAAACATCACTTTCCTTCTCTCTTTTCTATTCTATTCATATTGCCTACAATTGCATTAGCTTACCTTTTTGGCACATACTGACTTTGAGCCCAAGACTGCCACATAGTTTTCAAATAAACTATTCTCAGACTCAACTTTCCTCCATTTTATGCTTATGTAGTTTTTTTTGTTTGTTTGTTTGTTTTTTTTGTTTTTTTTTTTTTTACCTGAACACAGGGCTTTACAGTTATTTATGTTAACTTTCATCTGGTTTGTTTTTATGTTGTTCCAGCCAGTGGAATTTTTCTGGTAATAAGTCTTTTTATTATTTTTCCTTATTATAAAAGGAATACTTGTTCATTAACCAAAATGTCATAAAATATAGATAAGCGACAAGAAGAACAATAAAAATAACTAGGCTTCACATTAAGTTGACTATTTGTGGATTCTAAAATCCAATATTATACTACCCTATCTCCTTTCAGAAATAGTCATTTGTCTATTTCCAATTTTCAGGTGACTTTTCCATTCTTTCTAATTTTCCCAAAATTATTGGCAGTGATTCTACGATTACTTTGGTTAGTTCTCTCAGCACCGTGGGATAGAATGCATCCAGGTCTGAAGAATGAAGTTATTTACAGAGACTTCCTGTTCTCTCACTATCTAGGCTCCTATCTTGGACTTCAATTACCTCCTAACCATGTTTATTCCACACTTTCAGGTTTGAAGATTTTTCATTTTCGTAAAGAACATGGAAGCAAAATAAGAGTTGTGAAGTTCTATTTCCCTCCTGTTATCCATTAGCCTTAGAACATCAGCTTCAGCACACTGTCCTGGCCATTTCTGTGCTGGTTATGTCCAACAAAAGACCATTTTGATGCCTCAAAATTTTTTCATGAGCTTTGATTCTTTTTTTTTTTTCCCTTGGCTTCAGTTTTCCAGCTGTGATTTTTACTCTTACATCAATCTTTTTCCCTTTAGTAACGCACTGTTCTTTCATCCTGTGTGTGTATGTGTGTGTGGTCATTTACAATCTGATTTCATTGAAATGGCCCATTAGCCACTCATCTGTTTCCTTACATTCCTCTCTCTTTTCCTTCACCAAGATTATTTTTTAAAATCATATCTTCAGATATATTTTTTTGTAGAGTCTTAAGTCACTTCCCGCTTTATTGGTTCTAGCTATACCCACATGCCTATTTCTTCGAGTTTTTGAAATCTTAGGTAGATGCCTCATTATGCCCTCTGTTTTCCTCCAAACTATCACAAGAATGACAGGGAGTGTCATGTTCAGTAAAGAGTGTATGAATGTCATGTTCAACATGGTTATAAGGTTAGTAGCAGAAGAAAAAGACTTTGGCGAAGTTAAACAAAATGGAATTTGTTGGGAGGTTAGCAGAGAGCTCACAGACTAATAAGAAGATTCAGAACAGTTCTGAAACAAATGAAATCAGGGTGGCTCCAGGGGTCCACTTAGCAGAAATTATTCTGTCCTATGTCAATCTATTTAAGGTTAAAAGTCCTAAGAAAGACAGTGAGTCTGATTGGCCTACCTAAGTCTGACACCTGCCCCTTGGCTAGGGGAAAGCAGGGAACTCTGATTGATATGCCCAGTAAGATTGCACGCAACGACAGGGAGGTAATGACTCCAGAGGGAATTGGGCTGCAATTATGTGGAGTGGGGTGAATGAATGATAGAATGCTAAAAGACAGGTATACACTAGCTACTGTCTCCCAAAGTTCACCTCACTCCCACTTTACTAATAAATTCTACTTTTTTTTTCTCAGAATTAAGCATTGGCGAGCATTGGCGAGCAAAAGACGTTGTTAGCAAGGAACATTAGGGATTTATGAGATGCTCTGATTTTAGCAGGATGAGACTTCCCACAGGTATATGAATAGTGGAAATCCCAGGAATGCCAGTAATCTCTGTGCCAATTTTAACAGTACCTCATGTTAAAATACTGAATTACTTTAACGATCATTTTTTGTACTTATTGTATAGACATTGGAAATCATAAATATCATTTCTGAATCTTTCCCATTATTTCCTCCTGAAATTATTAATTGCCCCCTTAATAACATTAATAGTGCATTCTATGTGCGTATTGACTCTGGACCTCCTGATACTGTTTTAGCTTTTTTCATACCTGGTATTCTTCATAATAGTTGATGTTATAGTTTTGCTTTGACTTTTTCTCCCTCCCCATAAATTGACTAATGTTATTTATCCTTATCCTATTAAATGTGTTCCTTTAAGGGCTTCATAAGTGGCCCTGGATTTTTGCCAGGAACTTACGTCAGCCATGTAGCTAGCTGTTCATTTCTCATAATCATCTTCCTTTAAAGAAAGAATCTTCAACAAAAAGGGATTTAAAAAAATAATTGTGATGTTTCGTTCTTTAATTTCCTATCTAGAATCAGAGATATGTAAGTTTCTTCTAATTTTACCATTTGCGCCCATGTGGTCGTTGACTTAAGGTAGGCTCTCCTTTTCAAACATCCTCCAAGCAGATAACCCCGTGCTACATGGATCAGGGCAGGTTAGCTACAGTCATTTCTTTATCCCTCCCTGTGGATAAGCTTCACAAAACACATCATCTACCTGGAAAATCATTGGGCATATAGATATTGGAGGAGTAAGAGCAATCCTTAGAATCACTGACTCAAAGACAAAATCTTAGGAGATGGTGATAGTGGTTGGAAGGATGAGGTTAATGGAGTAACATGGTAATAAAAAAGAATGCAATTCCTTGATAAGTTTCTCTACAAATGAGTTTTCTCATATCATCCTGGAGATTGTCCCTGCCTAACAAATCAGACTGATGGTAGAACTAGAAGATAATTTTTTAAAACTTCTGAATTCCAGGGACTATATATAAAATCTATGCAAGGCAAACAAATAATCCTAAATGTCATATATAGGTGTCATCAACCCCAGAAAGGCTTAGACCTTATGAGGGAAGTTGCTCTCTTTTAGTATATGTGCCGCCGAAGCGAGCAAGAGCAGTTGGTGACACTTGAGAAGCCATAACTGCCAAGAGTAGTTGAGAGCCCCTTTAGAATTTTATATCGAAATCTGTCATGGAGATGCCCCTTTTAAAAAATTCTTATTTTTGAATTATAGTTGATTTACAATATTATATTAGCTTCAGGTGAACACCATAGTGATTAGACATTTATATATCTTATAGGAGATCACCACAATAAGTCTAGTACTCCTCTGTCACTGTACATAGTTATTATGACATTATCGATTATATTCCCTATGCTGTACATCACATCCCTGCGACTTATTTTATAACTAGCAGCTTGTGCTTCTAACTCTTTTTCATCTTCTTCACCTGTCTCCCCATCATTCTCCTCTCTGGAAACCGCCAGTTTGTTCTTTGTATCCATGACTTTATTTCTGTTTGCAGTCATTATGGAAAACTGTATGGAGGTTCTTGAAAAAAATTAAAAATAGAACTAACGTATGACCCAGCAATCCCACTTCTGGGTATTTATCCAAAAAAATTAAAAACACTAACTCAGAAAGATATATGCACCCCCTATATTCATTGCAGCATTATTTACAACAGCCAAAATATGGAAATAATTAAAGGTCCATTGATAAATGGAAAAAAAGATATGGTGCATATATTTATTATGAAATATTACTCAGCCATAAAAAAGAAATTAAATCTTGCCTTTTGTGACAACATGGATGGACCTAGAAGGTATTCTGTTAAGTGAAATAAGTCAGACAGAAGAAGACAAATACCATGTGATTTCACTTATATATGGACTCTAAAAAACAAAACAAACAAAATGGCCTTTTGTTTCAGAGACATACTAATCTGGAAATTTGTAATTTGCCCACTTGACTCAGTTTTCTTTAATCTCGAATGGATGTTTTCATTTGTTTTGAAAAAAGACACATATTTATTTCTGTACATCTAGTATTTCAGTGACTTTCAAATTATTTTGACCCTGACCAACAGTAAGAAAGACATTTACATTGCAATCCATCCAATCACCCATCCATCTATATATATCTGAAAAAAAGTACTAAGCCCTATTATGCATAATCTCGGATATTTTCTATTCTAGTCTATTCCATTTTATAAAAACGCTGGTCTCAACCCACTTGATTTCATGACACATTAAGGGGTCACGACCTATCGTTTAAAAAACACTGCTGTCTATGCCATGCCACAGGCCTAGGGTAAAATTCAGGTGTTTGCCTCATGTAACAAAAATCTTAAAAGCCTGTGCTGCTGCTTGTTAAACTGTTCAGGTTAAAAGTCATCCTCACTAAATGTACTGGAAGCCACATAAATCTGAGATTTTCTCAGAAGTTGGCATTAATGTGCTTTAATTTGGTGCTGGTGCTGGGAATATCAGTAAGTGCACCTGGCTCTGTCATTCTACTTGATTGTCTGTCACAGTTGGGGATGTGCTTTCCCTCCAGTTGCCCTTTGATGCAGTCTATGAAGAGAATGCAAACGCTCTGTCAGCCCTGGCCAACAATCTGTCTCCCTCTAGCTGATTGGGTTACATGGCAGAAGGAGGTCTGTGTCTCTGTCACTCAGAAGAGTGATCTGTTGTGTGGGGAAACCAGGGAAATGGAGTAAAATGAGAAGGCAGGGGAAAGGGTGCAGGTACAGGATTCTCTCTAACCTTATGCCATCACCCCCAAGGCAGCATTAATGACCCCATGTTTGTGTTCAGGTCAGTTCAGGAGGATAGGGGACTGACATAGTTTATAAATCACCTGTGTGTCAGTCCTTGCTCTAGGCACATGCCCATGGGGTCACTGTATAAGTGTAATAGGAGCTAACGTGTATTGAGTGCTTATTTTGCTTTAGGCGTTATAAGCATTATCCCACTTAAATCTCACAATCCTATGAGACAGATGTTCCATGATTCCCAATTTTGCAGATGAGAAAACTGAAGCTTAGAGAGAGAGAATAATTTCCTCCAGGTTACATCGCTGGTATAAGATGGAGATAGGACCAGAGCTGAGGTCTGCCTGGCCCCAAAGCCTATGCTTCTCACCACTACCTCTCATCATCTCTATTTAGCAGATAGAAAACCAGCTCAGAAAGGTTAAGTAGTCTGTTCAAGATCACACAGCTAACGGGTGGCAGAGCCAGGATTCACGTAGTCTGTCTTGATACCATGTTCCTTCACTAGAACTGCTCAGCACTGCTCAGCATCTAAGCCCACAGTGACCTGGAATAATTTAAGGAAGACACGGTTCTTCCCTTAATGACCTCAGGGCTGTTATTGAAAAACTCATAATTTAGTGTTGATTCTCTGCAAGTTTGCCAGAAATGGAGGGTGAGGGGGTGGGTCTCAGATAAATCATCCTTTATGTTCAGACAAGTAACAATACAAGCTCCTTGACGTTTCTGTGTTCCCTAAGGATCAAACCTAGAGGTGGGTGGGTTTTGAACATTTTTCATTTCAATATAAATACTTGACTGTTAAATTTCCTTCTTAACCCATGCACCTTATGAGAGGCCGAGAACAAGGTTAACTTCATTGTTTAGATAAATAGGAACAAGCTGCTGGAGGGCAGGTACCATGTTGTGTGGTTCTTAGAATACTTTGCACTTAAGTCCCGCTCCACTGCCACCTTGTAAAGCTCCAGGAAAGGTATTTCTAATGTTAGGGAAGACATTTAAAATTGAGGTGTCTAGATTGTCAACCTCTACCAATACCCCTAAAGGCATTTAAAAAATAGTTTTAATAGTTGTTAAGATTATACATAGTTAATTTACATGAGCAGAATTCTAGAATCATTGCCTCAAGAAGAACATAATTATTCTGCTTATAATTTGGGAACTTTCTATATAACTGATGTATTGTTATTTATTAGGGTACTTAAATCAATAGCCTTTAATATAGTGGCCTCTCAAGATCATTTAGGATATATTTGTAGTGCTCATTCTTGTATCTCCACAGCATGCCAGCCCAGTGCCTATCACACAACAGTTGCTCAATAAACATTCATTGAATGAGTAAATAAAGTTTTTTGGTCCCCTCCCCTTTTAAATTTCAAATTGGAAAATAATGGTTGGCAAATACTACAAAGTTTTGATGAATGAACACTGTTCCATAGTTTTAGAGGGTAAATATAGGCTTTGATCATTAAATGACTTATATGATACTCACTCTTAAATGTTTTTCTGTACTAAATCAACCACATTGATTCTTTCTCTCTAAACAAAACAAAAAGCCCAAATGTCTCATAGAGGTTTTTTTGTTTTCGTTTTTTTTATGCCACTGAAGTGCACACTTAAAAGTGATTTAAATGGTCATTTTTGTTATGTATATTTTACCAATTAAAAAAACATATTATAAAACTTGCGAATATATTAATTACATTCACAATGTTGTACAAACATCATCACCAGCTGCTACCACTTCCCCAAGAATAGGTCCCTGTAGCGGAGGTCTCCGACTCCGGGCCATGGACGGTACTGGTGCAGTCCGTGGCCTGTTAGGACCGGGGCTGCGCAGTGAGTGGTGGTCAAGCAAGTGAAGCTTCATCTGTATTTGCAGCTGTTCCCTAGCGCTAGCATCACGGCCTCAGCTCCACCTCAGATCATCAGGCATTAGATTCTCATAGGAGCATCTAGGAGATTCTCATTTGGTCTCTGGTGCCAAAACGGTTGGGGACTGCTGCTCTGCAGCAGAGTCAGGGGAAATGGGATCTGCCAATGTTGACGGGTAGCTCAGCTGGCCTAGAACAGCTTCCTACAGCAGGATCTGGGGAAGATGGGAGCTACCACTTGGAATATCTACTTGAAATCACTCTCACAACACGGGGCTATGGGATAAGGAGGGACTTTCCTCACCAGCTGCCCCACTCAGCTTCTCCATACTGAACAGGAGTTTGGAGTGGGGTAAATGGCAGCACCGCCTGGCCACCCACCCAGGATAGGTCTTCTGCGTGGGGCCGGGGAGATGGGAGCTGCCACTTGGCTGTCAATCTCACAGGAATGATCTTCCACATGTGTATCTGGTCGGTGGGATGAGTGCTACCATGCCTTTGCTATTCCTACTGAATTTCTGTCAATTTGTTGAATAAATCTTTCTTAAATTATTGTAAGCCCTTTGGTCAAGCTCCAGAGATTTTGAATGATTGTCTTTGCTGATTTTTACCAGTTTATTTGTTTGTTTATTTTCTGCCTACAGCACCTAGTATTCCTAGGTGGTCTTCCATCCAAGTAATAACCAGGCCTGACCCTGCTTAGCTTCCGAGATCAGACAAGATCAGGGATGTTCAGAGTGGCATGGTCCATGGTTTTTTTTTTTTTTTTTTTTTTTTTTTACCAGTTTAATAGATGTCTCTCTGGGGCTAAGATTTCACTGGGTTCCTCATACCACCATCCAGGAAACCCTCCTTTTCTCCATAGAGTTTTAATGGACCATATTGGAAAGATGCATATTTTTAGACAGTATTTTGTACAGGTCGTTTTGAAGAATCTTCCTGGTAAGTTCACGTATTAATCTTATACCTTTCTTCTAGTCTCCCAAGGAGAAGCAGAGATAGTAGCCACATTAGATAGTAGCCTGTCTAAAAACTTGCTGGAGATAGCATAGTGGTGGCTAAGCCCTTGGGTCAGAGAACTAACAGTCTGAATAATGTGAAGCATTTGATTACATAGACCTGAGGTCAAAAGTAAAGTGTCCCTGTAGGAAGGTAAGGGGATTAGCAGCGTAGAGGCACACAGAGTTTTCGCAAAGGTGAACTCTTTAAAATCCACAAATACACCTGTGTTTTCAGGTAGCGGCTCCGAGTGACTTCTGAAGGGCTTGCTTCACAAAGATGCATCATTGTATTCCATGAATGTTTATCGCATGTCCCCTGGGAGGCTGGCATTGTAATTATCTGTATCTAAGGCTCCGCATCACCTTGCTTTGATTTTTGCTTTTTCTTTCTATAAAGACCTTGCTATTGCTGGGGATTTCATATTTTATTTTCCATTGGTTTTTTGGGAGTGAGAAGCTAACTCAATGCTCTATGTATGCAGTCTTGCAAAACCACAGCTAAAAATTTTAAAGTCTTCTGACTCAGATAACCTGCCATTCCAGGTGAAGCTGTTTTCTTCACTAAATTTGCTGCAGGTTAGGAGGGGAGCTGTTCTTCAACAATGGCAAATGACACAGCTGTCGCTTCTGCAAGTCCAGAATGATTAATAGATTTTACCTCATCCATCCCCTCATCTGACATGGGTTGGAGACCGGTTTCATTATTACTGCTTTCTAGAAGAAGAAACAAAAAATTATTTGCCAGTATCTTAATATGATGAGTTGCTAAAATTAAAGAAGTATCCTTGTAATCCTTTTAGATGTGTCTTAATATATATATCTTCATTTTCCTTCCAAAGACCATTTGTTTAAGATCTGCCCTGTGAAACAACTCATAGTGCATATTTCAAATATTAGTTTAAAATGATTCTCCAGGTATGATGCCAGAAGCTTTAGGAAAAACTCCTTCACATTGCCTCTGTGATCTCTGGAATGTTCTTCTAAGCACCCTCCTCCTCTCACCCTCCCTGCCCAAGTGCATTCTAAAGAGCAAGGATTTCTGGCTGGACTTTCTGCTTGGGTCAAGTTCAGAGAGTATTCTTGTGTTTCTTTCATCATCTGATAAAGATGAGGGAGTGGTGGAGGTCAGGGGAAGCACGTCTTAGAGATGAAGGTAAATTGAGATCTTTGATTCAAAGGCTGTGGCTCCATCACTTTCTCTTATGTAGATGCTGTATTCATCCCACACTTCCTACTGCAAATCACTCTGGTAGACGTGACAATGCAGCAGATATACAAGGACTTTTCCCGCATCACACTACAAACACAGCCTCCCTCTCTGGGGAACCTAAGAGAAACTTTTGGGCTTCCACTTCCCCTCCATTTGTTTGAAGGATCAAGAGAACACAGTTCCATTTTCAACAAAAATTAAAAAGGAAAATCATGAAAAGAGCCAACCTCCTTTTTTTCTCTCTCTCTTAATATATTGTTGCATCCAGGGAAGAGGAAACAGTGAGCGCCACTGATACTGGGTCCCCAGGGACCCTATAAGGGTCACTCCCCAGCTATCAAATGAGCATGTCTTCCTCCACTTGTAGAGCAAGTATGTAATGGGACTGGAAGTTACTCTTGGCTCAGCTCTGCTGTGCAAAAAAATGAAACGTCACAATGCTTCAGGGACCCGGCTGTGTTCACACCTGGGTTTTCACGGAGAGGACAGTTTTTAGCTTCAAGGCTTTGGAGATTTGGAGAAAGGAGATTTGAAAGGCCATTAGCCATGTTCCTGCCAGCCTCTGCAGGCCTGTTAAGAACTGTGTGTTCCTTGAGGACCGGGACAAACTCCTTCCACACATCTTTGTTTTTTGTTTCTTCTTAAGGTGCTGTCTGTAGTGCCATGAGCCAATTTGCTTTGGGACTTAAAAGATGACGACGTCTCTATTCCGCCTTGTTACAAAATAATGCGCTCACTGGATAAAATTTCCCAGATCACTGGATAGTCACCCTTTGAGAACTGAACAGTTTAAAATGAAAATGTATTCGGAATGCATTTAGTAAATATGATAGAGATTAAGTAATTGTTCTTTGACCGTGCAAGGTCATTATTATGAACGTATTATTTTACTGTCTGGGTAAAATAATGTCCTCAGGGATTATGGGGTTGAAAAGGAATCTTCGCAGTCTCAGCTTATGGTCTTGGAGTTCTAGCTCATTTGTCTTTACTTCAGCCATTTCTTTCCAAAATCTGTGTCTGAGAAGCTGCATTGTCTTCTTCGGTCTCGACCATTTACTTCTTTACCAATTATAACTCAAAACAAAACTGAGAGAAACCAAATGAACTTAATTCTACACATATTACATACTTTGTAAATATGCTCTCCTGCCAACCGAGTAAAGAGCACGGGTTTTATGATAACTGTAAAGATCTAAATCATCCCTCTTGTCATTATGTGAGGAGGTGAGCCTTCAACTGTCATGTTATTTTGTACTTTGAAAAATAGATTTTATTATTAAAATTAGATTTTGGTAGAACAATCAGTTGGACCTCCAAAACAGATTTTGAATTATTCATTCATTTCTGGCTTTTTCTTTGCTACCTCCTTAATTCAGGCCAATATTATTTCTCATAGACTATTAAAACTGCCTCTTATTGGTTTCCCAGCATCCTCCTGGCTTCCTTCCAACCCATCCTCCACCCTATAGTCAGTATGGGCTTTAGAAAATGTCAGTCTTATTATTTCACCCTTGTGCTGTGGCTTTCCACGTCAGCCTCACCTTGCATCACTCTCTCTCTCTCTCTCTGTCCTGCTGTGTTCAGCTGATCATGAAGAGAGAGACAGTGGGTCAGGGAGGAATGCGTGTGGAGCCCAGGTGATTCATTTGGGTTTCTTTTGGTACTCTCATCCCTATTTGTGACTGTAAATTAACCTCATTCTGAAAAGGGCATGTGTCTTAATCCGTTTGGGCCGCTATAACAAAATAACGTAGACTGGGCGGCTTAAACAGACATTTATTTCTCACAGTTCTGGAGGCTGCGAAGTCCAAAATCAAGGTGCCAGCAGGTTCTGTGTCTGGTGAGGACCTGCTTCTGGCTTTTCAGATCGCTGCCTTCTTGCTGTGTCCTCAGAGAGAGAGAGAGGGTTTTGGTCCACCCCCTTTTTTTATAGGACATTCATCCCATTATGAAGGGCTCACCCTCATGACTTCATCTAAACCTAATTACTTCCCAAAGGCCCACCTGCAAATACTGTCATACCAGGGGTTTGGGCTTCAATACACGAATTTGGGGGAGATACAGATATTCAATTCATAGCAGCATGATGACCACGGCTCAGACCCTTTGGAGACGAGGATTCGGAAAGCTACTGAGATCGGTGGTGAGAGGGATCTAGACAGGTAATGGGGGAAGGAGAAAACGTTGTGTCTCTTAGGGGGCTGCAGTAGGGGCTGAAGTTTGTCTCACTAACTCTCATCTTCTGAGTTTTCCCTTAAAAGAGAGGCCCATAGGAATCCTGGGAGTGATGATCTATAAATATACATGAAGAAGTAGATTGGAGTGATGCAAGGAGTAGGCTGTGGTAGATGCAGAGATGAGTCACTCAGTCTCTCTTCAAGGAAGGACTTGCACCAAACTGTGGGGAGTGTGGTCAGCAGACAGCCTCCAGCCACTGGCTCTTTGAGGGTCTGCTCCTGCTGAAGAGTCACACCTTCCTGAGGACAAATGTCCCCTTCCTGAGCAGCCCACATCTGATGACTGAGTGAGACGGGGGTGCAAAGGCCTGGACATCTCTGCCTAATGTGGGCAATATTTGCCCCAGGGCTGCCTGCTGAGGCTTGGTTGGGCCTGCATCACAGCGTGGCTTCTCTTCGCTCAATATTCTTTCCTCCTCCTTCTCTTCATTGGTGCTAATCCCTAGTAAGCATCTTGCACCCACATTTGTCTCAGCATCTACTTCCAGAGAACTCAACCTGCTACCAGCTACATGCTTTGAAGGCAGAGGAGGAATTTACCAACTAGGTAGGTAATTTGGAGCAAGTTATTTCACTCGCTTCAACCTCCATTTCCTCATCATTAGAATGAAGATAACACGGTTTGCCTCTCAGAGCCGCGTGAGGCTTAAATGAGATCAAGTGTGTAAATCAGTCTGGCACAGTGCTTGGCATATAACGGTGTGTAATGTTTAAAAAGGAAGTTGTCTCAGAAACGGACAATTTCCCATGCCGATGCAGCTTTGTGAGTTCTCTGTTGAGGAGGGAGAACTGAGTGTTCTATTTCCTAGCCACTTCTTTGATGGTAATAAATGAATAGTTCTTATACGACATAAACTGTGTCACACATATATTGACTCAGCGGTCTCCAACCTTTTTGGCACCAGGGACCGGTACTCCTATGAGAATCTAGTGCCTGATGGTCTGGAGTGGAGCTGAGGCGGTGATGCTAGCAGTGGGGAGCGGCTGTAAATACAGATGAAGCTTCACTCGCTTGCCCACTGCTCACCTCCTGCTGTGTGACCCATTTCCTAACAGGCCACAGACCGGTTCCAGTCCAAGGCCTAGGGGTTAGGGACCGCTGCATATTAACTCTTAACCCACACAACAACCTTGTGAGCAAGGTACCGTTCTCAGTCCCATTTTACAGATGAGGAAATTGAGGCACAGATGAATTGATCTCAGGTTCCAAAGATTAGAAGTGGGAGAACTGGGCTTTGAACCCAGGACCAGAATCTGTGCTCTTGCCCATAGAGTACACTGCCTTTTGGCTGAATTTTATTCTATAAAGAACTTGCTGCAAGATTAAAGGCAATCTTGCCTATAACCTCCCATTTCCCCATGACACTCTTCCAGAACTAATTTTTCTGGAATTGGAAAAAAGAAGAGAACAAGGAAGATGTCACCTGGCTGCAGCTGAGTTGAGGGTCATTAATTCTTTCTGAAGCCTTGAGCGGGGTAGAATCCGACATCTGTGTCCCTGGGACTGAGACCCCGGCCAACGAGAACCACGTGAGCACAAGGGCAGGAGTAAGATAGTGACAATGGCAGCTTCCTTGCAAAATTTCAGGGTTTTTTGCAGATAATGAACTCAGCTTTTTCAACATGTCTTTATTTGCTTAAATTAACAAAATAGAGGTTACATGCTCTTTTCAGGTAAACTGCTTTTTCACGGAAGCAGAAAGCAATATTCACAACTTGGGTTGCTACACATTTGGAGTTCTAGTTTTTAAATAGCAAGCCAGAATTCTGTACAAAATCAACATTTGGCGTAATAGTGTCCAAATATGTGAAGGATTTGAAATGTTAGCTTTGTTACATTTTGTTCCAGCAAAGCAAAGATCACGATTCAAAACACGATGTTAATATTTTATTA
This sequence comes from Pteropus medius, assembly GCF_902729225.1. NCBI lineage: Eukaryota > Metazoa > Chordata > Mammalia > Chiroptera > Pteropodidae > Pteropus > Pteropus medius. The sequence goes on from NW_024344370.1 coordinate 14,477,629, forward strand.
AATGCCTTCAGGGCTTAATAAATACAGTATGCACGTTGGGCTTTCTCATGCAACTACTCATACAAATACACTAGTTACCCTTGTGGGGTTATGAAAGGTCAGCCTCAGTCTCATGAGCAGTGAAGACCAAAAATTTTTTTAAAAAGAAAGGATAAAAGAATCGGAAGGCAACATGAGGAGTTAATCATAGTCTGAATGAAAAAGATAAAAGTATGCCATCTGTCTGGTCAGTTGGTTAGTTCAAAGTGACAGTGGTCAAAAGCCTGGAAAGCATTTGGTAGTGACCTATTTTCAGGGTGTCACAATGAGATGAATGTCATGCTGTCCTGGCCCTGGAGCGTTGGTAACCTTGATGATTTCATCCTTTAGTTCTCTGAAGATGGCGCCAGGGGCTCCCCTTCAGGGCTGCACTCTGGTTAATCAGCTCACTCAACATGGTTGACCAGCCCTTCCCGGAGCTCTGTGCTTATGCATAGGTGTCCATATAACTTATCACACAAACTAGGGCATCTGAGAGTTAAGGTGACATGACTGGTAATTAATCTGAAACAACAGGTCTAAACCAGGGTTGTCCCTCAACAACATACAAAACCAACATTTCAACCTTGGTTCTCAAAAGGTCAGTGTATACTAACCTTGGAGTTAGACCTAATTAAATATCTCATACCCAGAATCAAGAACTAAAAACAGGCTTTAAAATATACTCTATAACATTTTTTATTACTTTTCCTAGGACCTTTTTTTCTCCCTCAAAATGACTTTTTACTTGGAAGGCTAACATATAAAACAGATGAAATTTGAGCCACTCTGAGTGATGTGGGCATGAGAGCTGATTGTTCTCCCTTTCCCCTTGCAGCTCTGGAGGTGCCTAAGAGGGACCTCTGGCTCCTCAATAGACAATGTGAGAACCACTCTTCTATACCATACTCTCACCATCTCAACATTAACTTGATCCTCAAACATCCCCACATAATTCTTTTTGGTTGGAAAAGACTAGAGCTTGCTAATCTAGATTTCCTGGTCTCTATTCCAGCTAGCCAGAGCCAGAACATGTTGGAAGTCTGCAGCCCTTATAGTAGATCCTCAACACATGGCTGCTGAAAGATGAATATGATACAGGACTCTAAGAGCTGATGACCTCACAGACTACTTTGTCAGCTTTTTGGGTGATTTCATCAGAGGCACTGATGAGCTATATTAATGATGAATAGAAGGCAAGTTGCTCTCTGAGGACTTAGAACAGATTCTTGGTCCAGAGTTGTGTTTGTAACTGCAGAAACCACAATATTCCCTTCGCCACCCCCTTTGCAGGTGCTCTGACATGGGTGGCAGTAGAAAACCCAAACAGCTTTAGCACTTCGTGATGGTGAGGCTGAGGTTAGGAGCTTTAAAAAAGGTGGCAGGAGAAATGCATCAGGGATTGACAAAGCACACAGGTGAATGATGAGAGCTAAATGAGGCCAACGGGGAAGCACCTTGGCCAAGAGAAAAAGCCAGCATCTAGCAGTCGGAGATGGGCCAGGTGTCCCAAAGAAATGTATTAGAAACTTTGAGAGGAGAGGAAGCAAAATAATAAACAGTACCTAGCTCTACAAATGAATTGAAACTACCAACCAAGAAGCAACTTTTTCATAAACACAGACACAGTACCAGAGAGTTACTGCTTATGGTCAGTCACATGTATGCGACATCCTGTCAGTACTGCTTTACTCGGCACCTGTGCTTAAGGAAAGCCTATCTGCTGGGTTTGACCCACCCATTACAGTCATTGTCACTCACCGAAATCATGATTCAAGCATCTAGGAAGAAATAATTAGTCACTATAGGCTGGCTATATATTTTTAAGCATATTAAGTGACCATAAACATTATAGGCATCATCTTCTAGTATAAAAAGTGTGTTTATACAGTGTGTTGTGTGTGTGTGTGTGCGTGTGTGTCCCCTGTGAGGCTCTTACAGAACAGGTAAAAAGCCTAAGTCAGCATTATGATTTCAAGGTCCCGTGCTCTCTACCTTAAAGAGTCTGAAGCCAGAAACAGAAACATTTATGGAATCCCTGGGAGGGGGTCCTGGGAGCCACTATTTTAGCCCAGTCAGCTTTCTCAGTCCTGGCTGCATATAAGAATCATGGGACAATCTGGAAAATAACCAACACTGAGGCTCCACTCTATAACAATTAAGTCAGAATCTCAGACCGTGAAGCCCCAGCATGTTATTTTTTAAAAGGCTCCCCAAGATGATTCTAATGTACGGGCAGCACTGAGAACGCAGCCCAGACTCTCCCTTACTAGTCATTAGCTGGTGGTTATTCGATTACTCCAAATAAGTCAGAACTTAGAGTTCGGGGAGAATTCCCTCCTCACTCACCCAGCTCCAGCACTGAGGAAAAATCCACGGCTCAAAGGTGACAACTTTTCCTGCAGCTGTTTATGGGACATGAGGCCTTGGAGCAAGGTCTCCAGGAGGTAGCTCTGCTCAGACACAGGGCGTTAGCCTGTAGACACTGAGTGTTGTTGGGCCATCAGAAAATATGCTCCGAATGTGACACCTGATGAAGGTAAATGGAGCGGAGCAAGGCAGACCCGGGCTGGGTTTCCCTTAGTCAAAATCACTCATTTTCTCTTGAATTTTTATCTTAGTTCTGCAACTATGTGAGAACATGCTTTTTAATAACTCACCCTCCTGTCTCATTCTGGCATTTTTGATTATTTAATAAAGGCAATTTTTACATATACTCCTACTCATTTTCATCTATCTGGAAAAATATAACTTTCACACATTCAACTAAATAGTCATTAATAAGGTAACATGTCAAGCACCATATTTTTGCAACTCGAAAAAAATTTACCATGTATTGCATATTAGTCAAAGAAAAATAGAATTTCTAAAAGCACCTTAGCATCAGCTTACAATCATATCTAGGAGAATATGTACAGCTTATTAGACTGGAAATGCATAAAATAACACTGAAGAAGACCCTGCAAGTGTGATAAAAATCAAGGGTCCCATGAACGACCTGAGAAGCATTTACATTATTGAGGACAGTCCCTGCTCATTTAGTCTGAGCCATTTGTGAAGATGTGCGCCATTCGCCTGTCTCCAGCAAATGATAGCTCATGCAGAAAGCTATATTTGAACTGCCTAGTTCTCATTTTCCAAATGTAATTCTAAAACTGCCCACTTAGATACCTAAAAGCACTGCTTGTTTTTCCATTTTCCTCTCCAGTAATTCTTTTAAACTCTCATCTCTGTGCTTGAAGTACAAGTAATCAGAAAAGGAGGCACCCCGCCTGGCGCTCTGGAGAGCCCTGAGGCTGGGACACTCGTCTCTGTGGGCACAGTTTCTCTCCTGGCCGCCCTCTGCTTCAGGGCTGTCCTTGCTCTTCTCCTCGTGTCCTTCCTCTAACATGTCCTCCTTCTCCTCCTCCTTTTCCTCCTCGCAGGCTTCCTGGCGCGCTCTGGGGGCTGGCTCGGCCTCGGTGGAGAGATCCCGCGGAGCGCGGGGCTGCCTGCTGTGGGAGGCCAGGCCAGGGCTGTCTGGCTCCACCTCGTAGCAGTTGTCGTCCTCCTCCTCCTCGTGGCAGGAGCTGCCCCTGGCGCTCTCCCCGTCCGACTGGAACGCCCTGCGCTTCTGGGACAAGTCGAAGGGCTCCTCCTGCTCCAGACTCCTCAGAACCCCCGCCGTCTGCGCCAGGGCAATTCTCCCCCTTCCCAAACCTGCCAAGGTAAAGGCAGCGTTCAGGTCGCTGGATGGTACCGGGAGCCATTTAGTGTAGTCTGATAACACATTTTTTAAAAAGATAAATTCCCAGAAAGGATGTGGAGATGGGTCTTGTCTCAGATGGAGTCTACATGGGAATGACCCCTTTGAGGTGATTTTAGCAACATGCACCAAAAGCTTAAAATAAGTATAGTTTTGACTTCGCGATTACACTACTGAGAATTTAAACTATGGAAACAGGCAGGCGAGTGCACAAAATGTTTGTGTAAGGATGCTCATCACATTTTTTAGAGCGAAACTGTAAAAACCACTTATTCAATGATAGAGGTTTGTTTACATAAATAATAGAACATCCATGCAATGAACTATGAGTAGAAGATGTAGAGACCTATTTATGATCATAAAAAGGTATTCTCTATATATTTTAAGTAAAAACATATATTTATTATATATATATTTATAGTATAGACCTATTTCCTTCCTTCCTTCCTTCCTTCCTTCCTTCCTTCCTTCCTTCCTTCCTTCCTTCCTTCCCCCGCTCTTCTCTCTGTCTCAAGAAATGAAAATGTATGTCAAAATCTCAAAAATGAGGTGATTTTGATATTTTTTCACTTCTAATGTATTTATTTGATTATTTTCAGTGGGCATATATTTTACCATAGAAAAAATAAAACAATGATACAGGTATTTTCATCTTGGAAAAAAATATATTTCATTTAAGGCCAAGGAGGCCACCTCATAGCTGGACCCCCTAAGCATAGCCAGAATAGAGAGGGCACAAAGAGGTCCTCTGAGGAATCCCAGAGCCCCCTGTGTCCAACTACAAGGGTCCCTGCTGTCGGGCACAGTGATGCGAGAGGGTTTCACTTTTAGTTTCAGTTTGAGGACCCTGTAGAGATGGATTTTTCAGCAGCCAATCGATCTATGGTAGTGCCCCACCTGGTGTGATCTGAAGGTCGGTGCCTATGGGGAACCAACACTCAGGCACCGAGGAACAGGTAGGGACGATTGGAGAGGAGAAATAGCAGCGACCAGAGCCTGCTGCACCACGGGAGAACCAGACTCCTGGGTCGGGGCACACAAAGGAAGCTGATGTCCAGCTTTGCCTGCTTTATGATAATGTCAGGCCATGAAGCTGTCTATAGCTCTTATCTTGTCAGGGGCACAGGGAGGATCTTTTTCATTTGGGGTATGCTTTTTGAGTGATTTCAAAAACTAAAGTGAAAAAATGCCAACATCTTTTGTAGATGAAAACATTGAAATTGTTGAAAGGCTGTTAAAAACTTTTAAAGCAACTCTCTGATACATAGCGATGCTCTTCATTTTTCCAGAAAAATGACAGAGCTGTTAGATGCCTTTTAGGATCTGAGCATCTATATGGAGTGAGTTTTAGTGACCAGGTTAGGCTTTCAGATGGAGGACTGTCTCATTGCCTTCTACATCTTCAGCCCTGGGGGCTGAGCAAACTTCACCTAGTCAGGAAAAAATCCACGCCTGGTTTGGGAAGTGGCTCAGACAATTGCAGATATAAAGAATAATTCAGGAGAACAACATTTGGGAATTGCCTTTGTTTTTCAAACGGAATTTTTTCAGCACTTTTGCAAAAACTCCAGACCTTGTTTTTTTGATGATGACAGTTCCCTGTCACCCAAGAGTCACTGTAAACTCAGTGGGCGTGGAGAAAAATCTGAACGCTGCAGTCATTCCGTTTCATGTTGTGTGTGCACACGTGTGCATCTTATTTATGAATATGCATGCCTATTTGACCACATCTTTTGTAAAAGGGTGGGAGAGATAGCAAACACAAATGAGTCACCCCATGTTTTTACCTAGTGTGGTGAAAACTGCCATTTGGAAGCCCAGTTCTGCCTTTGGATTTGCTGTTTGATCTTGAGCAGTTTATGTAACACCTCTCGGCCTTGATCTCCTCTTATATAAAATGAGAATTACACAGTCTACTTTGTGGAATTGTGGGAATGAACTCTAAAGTGTCTAGCCCTGCAGTTGGATCATACTAGTGATCAGAAAACAGCAGCCAGTTACTATGATTTTTGAAGTTACACATATGTATGTCTTCTCTCTCCAAAGACCTTTTAGAGGGCAAAGATGGTCTTCTCCCTCTCATCTCTGCCATGGCACATAGCACATAGCACACTGACTAGACAACATGCATTTACTGCCTATTTATTGAAGGATGGCCTGGTTAGGTGACTTAGGGGCATCCTGCTGAATTCAGTAGATCTGAAACGTGAACTCTTCACTGCTGAGGGCCCTGAGACTGAGAGAATAAATGAGGGAAGAACTTTTAATCAGTTCAGTTAGGGTTCAGTGGGGGAGATGTAAGCCCCTGCTGTGCACATGGGGCCATCAGCCTTACTGAGCAAGAAAACTGTCCTTGAGTATATATGGTTGTGAACAGGCAGAAGAGACTTAGTCTGCTACAGACACACACCTGCTGACAACGGAGCCTGCAGACCTGTTTTTTAGAAAGGAAAGAAAAATTGCATGCCCTCTATCAGCTGTGCAATGATGAGGATGCAATAAAGGATTTAGAGTCAAGAAGGTCTGTGTTCAAATCCTGACTCTGCCGCTTTTCAGCTGAGCAAGTTAATAATGTCCTGAAGCCTCAGTTCCCTCATCTGTAAAGTAGGGACGATAGAAGTTCCTCCAGCCTGAAGCTGCTGTGAAGAGGCAAGGAGGCAAGGCACCTGATGCAGTGTCTGGAACGAAGATTCAACAATGGTTCCGACTGGCGTCATTGCGAAGTTCTGATTTACTTTCTAGAATTCACTTTTACTTACTGCCTTCAGATTTCAGCATTATATTTGTTTTAGTGCCACTGTCAGCCTGCTCCTGCTACTCTGCTGTGGTCTTCAAAATGTCACTCCCTTTTCCACAATAAGAATAACCCCTCAGACTGAAGCCCCCCTAGAAACAAGGTCACTTCCCATTTCTTACCCACTGGCCTTGACAGCCTTGGGGGCTTTCTGGAAGAGCGATTACCTTGCGAATGGAGGCCCCGCTCCATGACCCCGTGTTTGACTTTCATGTGGCGAGTCAGGTTCCCCTTCAGGGTGAATTTGCTTGGGCAGTAGAGGCACTTGAAGGGTTTGCTGTCGGAGTGCAGGTGCATGTGGCCCATTAGGTTGTGCATCCGGTTGAATTCCTTCCCACACAGCTGTCAGAGACAGTGACAAGGAGAACACAGGTTACTCGCAGGCAGGGGACCGTGCCCAGGTGAACCCACACCCAGGGGTGCTGCTACTTTGGATTTGGGCATTTTAAGTTGCTTCCAAAGAAAATGTCCCTGTGGAAGTTGGGGAGGGGCTGGATTGTGTCCAGGCTCAGAAGTAAAGAAGTAGGAATGGATCACAGAGCTATTAAAGCTATTAAAGTGTCTTTTGAATACGATCTTTTGAAAGGGAGAAAAGCTGATCTGAAAAGCAATTGCTCAAAGTGTGCTTCACCTTCATAAAAACAGTTACAATTACTTGTTTAATATTTATGGAGCATTTACAATACAGAAGGCACTGTTGTAAGTCTGCCATGGAATATCTCACTTAGTTTGCACATCAATCCTATGAGATGAGTGTTGTTATCAACCTTATTTTGCAGATGGACAAACTAAGGGATTAAGATGAAGAGATTGGCCAAGGCACATAGCTAGTAGGTGCTAGAGCTAGGATAATGAACTCAGGTCATCGGATACCAGAAGCCACATGGTCGATCACCATACCACACTGTATCCGCACCCCGCCCCTGCCCCAATAGATCCTCTATTAGACGATATCACGCAATGCTTTTCTAATTTTTAAATTAGCTAATTATTGGAATGAATTTCAAAGTTAAAAGGAACAAAGACACATGTAAAGGAAGGAGTATGTCTTTTCTCTGTGTAGAGATTTGAAGTACTGAACATATTATCTCAGGCATACAAAAAGTAAACATGTTTTATTCATTTTTTGGTCATTTCTCTCATTTCCATCAAAGTGTAACGCATAATGGACAACAACAGCGGTTCTCCAACTTCTTTCAGAAGAGAAACTGGCTTAAAAGAATGGGTAGACCTAACAAATAGTGACCTTGGGAGATTAACCCAAAAGAATGCTGGGTGGTCAGTGAGAGGAAGCCAGCCTGGGATTACAAATCTGTCACAGATAATCCATGCATGGTTAACGAATGGTTGGTTCTGTATTTTTAAATGATTCAAATTGGAGGGATTTAAGTACTTTTTCACTTTTTACTTCTTTACTAGCAATAATGAATTCAGCATTCTGGTGTCCCATCCTCAGTATTCAGAGTATCTGCACACCACATTTATTTGGAAAAGGTGAACCAAGAGAGGAAAGGCTGAGATATTTGGTCTAATTTAAACATCCTCAGAAGCCCTACATGTGAGATATATACTTGCTTTCTTTTATTCTCAATAGAGACAACTTATTAAGATATAGCAACTTGTCATTCAGCTTGGCACATGTGTACGAGTTCTGGTAGAGTTCTATTTATTAGCTTAGTTTATGTAGTTCTCCATCCTGGCAAAGGAAAAAAAAAAAAAAAGCTTTGAATCTAGAGATTCTACATTAGGTATTTCCAGTTATGGGTCATTTTAGAAAAGGTATATCTCATTTGGTTCATAATATGGTTCCTGATTATTTGGATGATGTTGCAGCAGAAGATCTGAAAACAGCAAAATCCGTGAGTAGTTAAGCACAAGACACACAGGGGAGAGGAGCTAGGCCTAAATGGGTCTCACAGTCTTATAGGCCAGACAGAGAGAACAACTGGAAAGATGAGATGGGTACCTTCTTCACTTGGCTCTCATGAAGGAAGAAATTCCACTTTTAGTTATCTACGGTTGCTGAGGTATTAGAAGTTGGACTGGTCCAAAAGGGTTTTATAAAAGAGATAGAATTTTAGCCTAACTTTGAAGAATGTGTAGAGTGCCTTTGTTTTGACACAAGAATAAAGTTTTTTCATTAAATATTTTGGACACCTCATTCAACCTTAAACTACAGTCCAGGTAACTTTCACTGTTGCAACAGTGATCAACTGCTAGTTATCTCAGCTGCTGTGACTTTGGGGTCAGAGCAGATCCTGCAATTCACTTGCCCCAAGGTCCCACCTACCTTCCTCCTCACCTCCCCACTCCCCCACACAGAGGTATGCACACATCACAGTGGCTACCTCTGGGTATTTTCCACAGACTTCCTCAGACTTAGGTAAGCAAGTTTTTATGATCCTTTATCATAGCAGTGTGTTTTTATATTTTAATGTTTTTCTGGCTCAATTCATTCACTACCGAACTTCCTGGGACATTTCAGGGGTATATAAGGACATTAGGACATTAAAATAATATTGTTCCCTGAAGTCAAGGCCTATAGCCTCAGGGTAGGTCCACTGTGGGACATGATTGGTCAGTTATATTATCTAATGTATGCTTGGTAAAGAAGACTGATTTCTGTGCTGTTGGTAAAATGTAATTTTTATGTACCAGAGTTATCCTTCATGGTTTATGGTAACCTACTGGGCCAGCCAATGGAGAGCTTTCCCAGGGCTCAGTGGAGATGCATCGACTGTAAAAGATGTTCGGGACAGTAAAAGGTGCCTAGACCATCTTCAGATGGTCTTTGTGGCTAACCTCAGTATCAAGCAAAAGAGTACATACATAGTAACACTTAATAAATATCTAAGTTTTTTTGTTGTGGGAATAAAAGAACAAGTCAGGAAAATATCACTATCCCATGTAAAAATTCCAAAAAGCAGCCATCACCAACTCTGCTCCTTTCCCCACTATCTTGTGTATAACCCTATACACAGTAGCGTGTAAACCAAAATCCTCAGTGGCAGAAGAATAGAAACAATTAACTCAGGACCCGAGGTACTAGGACACCATTCACATTTCAGTGGTAGGCACTCTTAGCTTCTTCCTCTCAGCCCCTGACTCTTCCATAAAGCCCTTTAGTTCTTATCAGAACAACTGGCCTCTTCGCCTTTCTCAGCATATTGTCCTTACGTGACAATACATGAGTGTACGGAGATATTTTGTGTCAGTGAAATTCAGAGAGTGGCCTCTCAGTCACTGTTAGTGAAGAGGAGCCAGAGAAAGAAGATTGGGTCAATTAACAATGGCACCCTTGGGTGGGGTTTGAGATATGAGCTCTAAGCAGAATTGCTGTAGTGGAGGAGGGAAGAAGAAAGGCTGAGAAAGAGACCCAAACTCTTGTTCTTTCTCCTGGAAAAAGCAGACATCTATTTCAAGGCCCCCTTTAATCATGAGGTATGAGGCTCAGAGCTTGCCCGAGTCAATATTTGCTGAATCATCTTCTGCTAAGTTCTACGAAGATTAAAATAGGGGCAGGTGTTGGTACAGGAAGCTGCTGGTGTGGTGAGGACTCAGATGTCATCTTGCAGACGGTCAGCTCAGTCATTCTAATGAGGGGCCTTACTGTGCCTGACATAAATCTCAGCTGGTCCATCGATACTCATTTTTATACCTATTTTTTAAGAGGGAGGTGGACCTCAACATTTAATAGAAAATTGCAACGAACGTTTTGAACTGTCCTTTACAAAGAGGTCGCACAGATCATGAAGTTTTGTGATGGCAGAGCAGAGAGGTGATGGTGAGACCGCAGAGGAATAGAGGACTTGTTCCATTTTCTGTTCTATAAAATGTTGATGATAATAATGGTTTCTTATGAAGGGTGTTATAAGGATCAAATGAAACAATTCATGTAAAGGGCTTGGCAAATAGAGCTCAATAAGTATTAGCTTTTATTACTATCATTATCATGTACACGGTAGACTCTTTTACATTCCAGGAATAGGAATAGGAAGATCTTTGAAGATGAGGGTGCTGTCTTTTTAAACCATGTTATTTGGAGGAAATATTAAAGAAAAAACCAAGTGATGAATCCTTTGAGTAAATATCTGCCAGGTTACTTGAGGCATAATAGAAGTAGAAGCAGTTGTGCCTAACCCAGCACTGAAAAATGTGGACAGAAAGAGAAGATTCAGCCTAGATTGCAGGCTTTGGGAGAGCCCATTATCTGGCTCCCTGATCACTAGTCAGCCCTTTAGACAGCCAGCAGGTGCCCTGTTCCTCATCTTCATAGGAGTTCCAAACTCCAGCCTCCTCATGCCCCTTCCCTTCCTGGCCCAGGCTCTAGAGATGTCTCAGGCACCTCCCCATGATCCCCAGCGACAATGCGGATAGCCAGAGCCACCAAGAAGTTAGGTCAGTTTTGTGCAGAGACAGGGAAGCCACAGGGCTATGGCCAGAGGCCCACAAAGCCAAGAAGAGGCATGCTATTTCTTGCCAACCAGCCTGATCTGAGCCTGAGGACTGAGATGCACCAGGAAGCCTGTGTTTTCCTATTCTTAGAGAAAAGGTCAAAAAGCTGCAGCCTGCAGCTGAGGAGAATGGCCTCCGCTAAGCTGCCCTTCCCTTACATTCTTCTCTCTCTCTTTTAATAAGAAGGGTGTTCCTTTCCTCAAAGAGAGAGAGAGAGGGAGGGAGGGAGAGAGAGACTGTAAACTGTCCAAGAGGGCCGTGAGAAAACAGGAAGCTTTGAAAAGTACAAGAGAAAGCAAGATGAAATCTATTTGCAGGCGGGCCCCTGGGGACATGTGAGGCATTGTTAAGCAGGCAGTTCATACAGCTATATCCTTCCTTCTGCTGAGGAGGGCTTTGCTGCCAAAAGGCTGCTTGCTATCTGGTCACTGCCTTAACCCCCTCAATGCCAGCCTGAGAACCCTGGTCCCCAGTTCTGGGTCCCTAAAAGTCCCCACCTGGTTTCTCCCCAAAGAGGCATCCAAGAGCTGGAGGGAGAGATGGAGCCTGTTCGGTGGAGGTGGTGGGGACTTTTTTCAAGGAGACCTCATCCGCTTCTATCAGCTCTGCCCTTAGCCTTCAGGGCTCTGTTTTAGACCACGCTGCAGATGACCTGGTGATTCATAACTTAGGCAGCTCCCGGCTTCACCCATCTCAAAGGAGAATTTGTCCCGGAAATTCTGGATGGCTGCTTTTCCTGGACAGGTTTTCCAAAGACGGCAGCTGGTTCTTTGCTTTTATGGAGTGTGGCTGCTACGAGGATAGCATCCAAATCCACCCCTGCATGCTTACGCAGAATCTGGGAAGCATCTTTCTGAAAAAGGGCTTAAGTCTATAGGCACAGGTCTCTGGAGAAGCTCCAGCTGGCTCCAAGAAGCAAGGACTCCAGAAGTCGAGCCAATAGCAAAAAGCCCAGAAGGGCAGTATTTTTTTATATTAACCAAAAAAAAAAGAAAAAAAAAAAGAAAAAAAGAAAAAGAAATGAAAAAAAGAAAAAAGAAAGGAACATGGAATGGAAACCTTTCCTCTCCTCTAATTTTCCATTCTATTGTTAATGCTTAATCCCATAGCGAATGAACTTTGCTGCTTGTTGTGGACAGCTGTTTCCACTGAGCCCAGGGCCGGAGAGAACCAGTTCATGTTGCAACAGGAGGAGGGGTTTATTTTAGGAAGGATTTTTAGTGGTGAGAGTCCCAAGAAATTAGAATTTGTTACTTAAAGAATCTCCCTTTTTTGCAAGTTTTAGAGTAAAGGAGACAGAGCTAACTCATGGAGTATGGCGAGAGCAAGGCCTGTACTTTTTTTTCCAACAAGTCAATCATATGAAGATGATAAAGCCCAGGTTTAGCTGACTGGGCCTCTTTTCCACCATCACTGTGCAGCCAGCCAGCCACTTATCTCTGCTAGCTATAAATTGCACAGTGATAAGCAAATGGCCCTCCATTCCTCTCCCTACTCCCTCCACCCAGGGCCAGTTTTTAAGAATCCACACAAAATAGATGGGAAGCAAAGTCCACAGGACACCATCTTGAGATGGCCCACCCCACCGTGGGATCTGGAGCTACTTTACCAACACAGATCCCCATTACATAATCTATAAAGTCACGCATGCTCTGAAATTCTTTTGAAATGAAGAAGGGTGATGGTAGGAAGAGGACAACAAGCAGGGTGGCACTTTGCAGATATATGGGAACAAATAGAGGAAGAACCTGGCAGTATGCTTTTGGCACTTTCCAGGAGACTGAGGGTTCTTGATCAAGGTGACCAACACCCGTTCTTGTTTCAGAAATGTTTAAGAATGGAGATGGGCCACCTAAGTTTGACAAAAATACTCTTTTTGTTCTAATCACAGATACACTTTCTTAAGCAGTGTGGGCTGGTGAGGGAACCTACCCGCCAGGAAGAAAAGATTTTTGCAGATAGATAACCAGTCCAATGCCATGCCAATCTTTCATTGGAAAATATAAACTGTGCATTGTTTCAGAATTGGCATTTCATGCTACGAGCCCTTCTTTTATGGGAGCCAATGATGTGACCAGACATCCAGAACCTAATGTACCCTCAAGAATAAGTCAAATTGAGTTTCTGAACCGTAAAGTTGACCATCAGATGCCATCTGGACCATGCGTGGTGCACTATCACTAGAGTGGAGGAGGAGGGGGCAGTTGTTCATGAGCGGAGGCCTGAAACATCAAGCTAGGCTGGCTCACTGCATTATTGAAGGCTGGTTGCACTACATTGTATAGTCTTCTATGCACTGGTACCAGAGAGAATCTTCTAAATCTTCAGAAACCACCTGGTCCAAGAAATCCTCTAGGTCTCTCTGAGGCCCTTGAAGTAGAGAAACAGAACTGCCTCTGTGCCTCCAAATCATGCCTGCAAGCCCCTTTCCTGTATTGGCTCTGCCCCCTGACATATTCCTCTGTTTCAGAGACGTTTTCTGCACGGTTTGCCCACTACTGCTGGACCTGAATTGATGAGGTAGAGGTAGGAGTTGGTTGGACTGGACAGATGTGAATTTTTAGGGGACTGCAAACTATGCAATGGCTCCCTTCATGTTTTAACAATTTTATGTGCTATCTACCACCAGTTGATAAGATAAAAAATACAGTACATGCTCAAAGTCCAAAAGGAAACTCAATACAAGGAGTGAAGAGTGGCAAAGAGCTCCTGTTAGCACCACCATTATAGGAGACAGTAAACCCCTGTCAGGTGGGAACAGCTCTGTTAAAAGTGAAAGGCTCATGGGGCTCAGTGAGGTGGGAAGGCAATCAAAAACGTGCCTGAAGAGAGAGAGAGAAGAGGTGGTCTGTGGCGTCCATTGTCTCATGCAGCCAAAACTAGCTTCATGGGTATGCAACTTGTGCAGTCCCACAGGCCCCAAAACTCAGAAGGGTCCTGAGTTTGGTGTAACGTCCTTCTTGAAATTCTCCATAACATTTGAACAAGGGGCCCGACATTTGCTCCTTGTACCAGGCCCATCCTGCATGCAGCTTCATCCCCCTTCAGCTCAGATGACCCAAGATGGACATAAATTGACTTTCAAACCATTGGAAACTTGAAGGAAAGGAGGGGAAACACAAGTAGGTGGCAGGAAAAGGGCTGGAGGGAGAAACCTCCTTCCCCCACCTCCGGAGAATGCCCACACAGGTCTGGGGAAGCTCTGGTTCCTGACCCTTCTCACCCCGTCCAGGACTGGCCAACACCGGAAAGAAGTCAGCTTCACAGGGGGTTCCTTCAAGTGAGGAGACACATTGCAGAGGATTAAGTCAGGAACAGCCCCTAGAAGCAGGGCACCCTACTTTAGAAATAGGGATTGACTGAGAATATATTTGGACCCTGTCAGACATGCAGCAACAGAGAGAAGGAAAATTTCAAACAGAAAGGCTGTAATGATATATCTGAGTGTGGTGATTTCCCTCTTCTTCTCCCTCAGCCCCTCTCCTCGTGACCGGGGGTATCATGGCTAGCACATTCCTCGAATGAAACTACCCTATCCTGAGCGAGATTCCTTTTCATTTTAGAAGTGGAGAAGGAAAATGATGTGGGATGGGGAGGGACAGCGTGGGAAGCCCAAACATTTCTGAGTAATACCAGTCAGTGTCTTGGGTTTTACAAATCTCCAGCTCACATGTGATCTCAGCTGATGAAATAAAAATCCAACCAAGTTAATGTGACACAGATTTTAACAAAGACACTCCACGGTCCTTAGGAATCAATGAGAAATGCTTCAGATGACTGTGCTCACAGTTATTCCCCAGTCCAAGCAAGTACTTCTGAGGTCATCCAAGGGCCGATCTCAGAATCTCTTTCATCCTCTTTAGGAAACCTGCCCTCAAATTACACTGCTCACCCCAAGTGTCAGGGGAACAGGAGGATGTGATAGAAGCTTCTCTGACTCCTTTCTGTGTTCTACTCTTTGGCCTGTAAGGGGAAGAGGGCTACATCGGATTATTCCTTGCTAGAACAGGATCACATCATATCACCTTCATCCTCTGATAAACTCATTCCCTGAATGAGCCTTCCACCCTCAGACCTCCCCTACTGGCTGCCTCCCTCCCCTGGGCACTGGTTCCACAGTGAGAGGGCAGGCTCCTTAGAGGCCGGCTGAGGGCTGCTGTGAGCATAGGTGCGGTGGAAAGAGGGACAGAGCAGCACATAGACTTGGGGTTGGTCATGGACCTACTCTGAGCCTCGGTGGCCCCACTGATGAAATGGAGACTCTTCCCCATTAGGCATTTGTACAACCCTCAGAGTCCTTCATTTCTGCACTCTCCCAGGGGCCCCAGCCCACCTTGCATTTGAAAGGCTTCACATCAGAGTGAACGATCATGTGTGCCTTGAGGGTCTGTTTCTGCACAAAACTCTTGTAACAGAGGTGACATTGGTAGGCCCGGATGTTGGTGTGGATCAGTACGTGTCTCTTCATGTTGGCCAACAGAGTGAACTCTCGTCCGCAAATCCCACACTTGTGCTCCTTCACACCCTGGAGGGAGGCAAGATTCAAACACCAAAGGGAATGTGGTTAGCAGGTAACACGCTTTCACCAGCCTTCTAGCCTTCACTTTTCTCTCCGCCACATAAATCCACGAAGAGCTTGGTGATAGATGTCGAGTTCCGAATGGTGTGGCTTGAGCTTTGTTAAATTGCTGTTTTGTTGAAAAGTGTTGATTACATCATCTTTTTTTCTTCTGAAAACCATAAACTACCCGGACTGTTAGAGGAAAAGAAAGCTATTGCTTTTGTTGTTCCTGCTGTTGCTGAGGTTAATTCCACAGCAACAGTTCCCAAGGATTAACAGGATTTGGGTAAGAGCACTGTGGGATGATATGCAAAATGAGTCTATAATCTGGCTTTCATGATAATGAAAAAAATAAACTTCCTAAACTGATAATATTATTCCCTACATAAAAACCAGTGTTCTCTTGAGTTCTCATTAATGAACTTGAAAGTCCCAGAACAACAACTTATATCTACACGTCAATAAATTACAACTTGATAATCACCTCTTAAGATGGTCTCCTGGGTCCCCACAGGCCACAGTGACCTCTGTGTATTGTGTGATTTGGGTATGGAATCTCCTCTAAGCTGGCTTCTGTCTTATGAAGAAATTTGGGGGAGGACAGCTTTCTGAATTAGAAAACAGGATAGAAGGAGGTTTTCTAGTTCCCTAGCTGTTTGTGAAGAAGTGTTTGAATACTTAAGCATCGATACCCTCAGTTGAAAGCATTTCCAAGGACTCACAGCATAAGTAGAGTATTAGCTAATGCTGACTACCAATGCTTCCTTGAAAAGGCCTTTGCAAGAGATCTTGACCCAGAATGACTTTTTGGAAGGAAAACTTAGAGAACCATGGCATTAAAACTAAGGTAGTACAGGTTTAGAACAAGTTGCTTAGCTAACAACTGTATTGTTCTATACACCCATATTGACTGGTATCCATAGTGACCTATGGTGGGAGGGCTTCCATGCTTAGCTCTGATTGTCTCTGACTATATTTCCATTTCTTTAACTTGGGACATGGTAGAAAATTACTGCTCCTCAGTTTTGGTGAACCCATGGCACTAAAGGGTGAGTTCAGGTCTCTGCCCAGCCATTTACTGGCTGTATAACCTAAGACAAGTCTTGTGGCCTTTCCTGGTGAAGGCTTCCTCATCACAAGATCAAATGGTGGGTCATGAGAACCCAGGGACTCTTTCCAGCTGGAATGCTCTCAAGTCTAGGTGATTGCAGATGAGTATGGATTTATGTTAATGAAGAGATCTAAATTTTAATGCCCTTCTAGAAGATGAATTTTAAAAACATGTTGCATATTCAGTGAATTTAAAATTATGAAATTAATCAAAACTATTTTCTTGATGGGTTGTAAAATTTACTTCAGCATCTTTCTTCTCAAGATTGCCTCTATACTTGGCTACGATCTAGTTGTCCTGGGACCAAGAAGAAGTATCTGCTTAACACTGTTATTAAAATTCTCTAAAGGGAATTCTAAGTCCAAAGAAAAATTCGCACGTGGGCTGGCCTAGACCCCAAGTAAAAGGGAGTGTGGACACGACTTTGCGGAGCAAAGGAAGCTGCTGTGTCTCTAATAGGATTAGTGAAGCAACAGAGGAGAAGCCTGCAGGGCTTATTAGGGATGAGGGTAGAGAAGAAGCACTGCAGCCAGCAAGGCAGGGGCTCCCCTGAGGGAAGCACAGGCCCTGGCGGACCTGGGCCAGACTCTGTTCCCTGAGCGCACCTGCATATGAAGCAGGTCTCACAGTTGAGGAAGAAAACAGCTCAAAATGTGGCCACTGCTTCAGCAGCAAGAGACCAAAAGAATTCTCTAGAAAAAGGCTCTGATTAGTATATCCCAGGCACAGAGCTGGTCTTGGGTAGGTAGGGCCTGATGACACACTCAAGCTAGTATCCCGGATAAAATTTCCAGAAACAGAATTTTAGGGATTCTAGGAGGCTAAAAAGCAACAGCACAGAGACCAGCTGTTTCCTTCATCCTTCCTCACCTCCTCTCCAAACAATCCACATTATTTATTTCTAGGCCCATCTCAGACTCTTAGAAGGCTGGATGGGAAATGACTTGATTGCTAGTCTCTTCATTCTCCCCCATTTCAAGGTGAGGAAGGACATGAAGGGCTCAGGGAAGGGAAGCCCCTTGCCCAAGGTTACACATCTCCTGTCAGAATTAGCCAGCAGCGCAGGTCTCCTGGCCCCTCATCCCCAAGGCTCTGCTCATTTCCCCCCTGGCCCAGACCCCAACTCCTCCCCGCGCCATCGTCCCAACGGGCTGAGTACCTTGTGGGTGAGGGAGTGCTGCTTGAGGTGGTGGGGCTGCACGAACTCCATGCCACACTCGGAGCAGATGTACGGCCGGATGTCCTTGTGCTTCATCATGTGGTTCTGCAACTGGCTCGGGTACTGGAAGGTCTTGTCACACTCGGAACAGTTGTACTGGATAGGGCCCCGGTGCGTGGTGAGGTGCCTCTTCAGCTGGGCCAGTGTGGGGAAGTCGAGGCCGCACTCCACGCAGATGTTCTCCCGCCCACTAGCGTGCTTGGCTTCGTGGGCCTTGAGCTCACTGGGGTAAGCAAAGCCCCGGCCACACACGCGGCAGTTGTGCGGCTTCACCTCGCTGTGCTGCATCATGTGGCGCTTCAGGTGGCTGGTCTGTGTGAAGGCCTTGTGGCACACCTGACATTTGTGGGGCCGCGTGCCCTGGTGGGTCAGCATGTGGGTGTGCAGATGGCTGAGCTGCTTGAAGAGCTTCCCGCAGCGGGTGCACGCGTGCGGCTTGATCCCGCTGTGGCCCAGGATGTGAGTCACCAGGTTGTACTTGGAGGTGTAGGACTTCTCGCAGTTGGGGCACTGCCAGCGCTTCTGTGCCCCGCCCACATCCACATAGTAGCTGTCATCGATCTGCACGTTCACGTCCACCCTCTCCACCTTCTGCTTGGTCTCCTCGCTCTCCTGGGGCTCAGCCTTGCGGGACAGCTGTGGGTCTGGGGGCTGCTTGGGCAGGAAGGTGTGCCGGCTGAAGGGGAAGGGGGAGGCCGAGGGCATGAAGAAGGGGAACATGAGGCCCGGGGGCACTTTAGGGTAGTAGGGGTAGGGCGTGGGCAGGAACGGAGCGGGTGTGGGCTGGGGCCACACGGCGCTGGGCTTCACGGGCTCCTGCTTGACGGGTTTGCCCCCAAAATGCTCCAGGGTGCGGTAGAACTGGAAGCCCACGTTGCACAGGTCGATCATTTGCGAGTCATACTTGGGGCGTGGGGGCTGCGGGAATAACAGAGGGAAGTTTGTGGGGCCGTGGTTTTTGCTGTCCTCGGAGTGGAGGGCAACAGCGGCTTCTCCCTCTGGGTGGTTATAGGGCATCTTGGTGGGCACGCTCTTCCGTTTCCGAGACCCTCCTCCTTCGAAGACCCCTGGGAATCCGTCTAGGTCTCCGGGAGGAGGTTCATACCGGAACTGGGAAAAAGGCCCCCGGAGGGCTTCTGGGAAAGGGTGTCTTTGGGGAGCTTTCCCTCGGGAAACCACTGGCTGCAGGCAGTGGGGAAAGGAGGGGGCCCTTTTCACACCCAAATTGAAATGCACATCCTCGTCTTTGATCATCTTCATTTCCTTCTGCATCCTTGGCAATTTTCCTTTAAAGAGAAAGAAATGGGTTTTTGTTTTGTTTTGTTTTGTTTTGTTTTATTTTTGTTTGTTTTATTATTAAAAATCCCCTTTTCCATTAAGGTTTTGGCTAGATGTCAGTACTAATTTATTAAGAGTAATGTTTGTTTAATACTGACCCTCATTTACTCTAAGGTTGTTCAAAATAACTCTGTGTTTTCCCCTTACAAACCCAGTTACTAATGTGGAGAGCACTGGCCCCTTGGAGTGGGACCTTAGGACTCCAGTGTAAATCCTCAGCCAAAGAAGCTTGGGGGTTGAGGAGCTGTGGGAGTGAACTGGATTGGGAAGAAGAAACCTGAGAACTTGTTGCACCATTGTCCTCACTTAAGATGAGGGTACCAAGGTGCAGAGAGATGAAGTGACACCCTCAAGTCCTACAACAACTAGTGTAGGTGTCAGAACTGGGGCACGTTCTGCCGCAACTTTTCAGCCTGAGATGCAATTGCATGTCTTTTAGGTTCTTTTTTCTCTAAGGGAACCAATGATTTTCACTGCTTCTCTCTGTCTTGGGGCCTTTGCTGCTGGAAAATGGGGATATTCAGGGCCACGTAGGAGATGGGACTTGAATGCTTAACTCAGATCTCAGCTTTATGAGTATCCACCCCAAGCAAAGTACACTGCTGGGGTATAATGAGTGGACGAGATTGATGTGATTAAGAAAGGCATATAACCCAATGTTATAAAGTCACCTTGATGATTTATGTATCCAAATCTTCCACATGAAGCAACTTCAGGGGAAAAATTCCAAGACTGTGAGTGAGTCCCTTAAACAGCACTTGCATCTCCCCTTTCACAAAAGTGTGAGTAAAACTCAGCCTTTGGTAACTCCTGCGGTGCCTGACATTTCCCTGCTGAGCCAGTTACTAAAGCCTGGAAGAGTCTGTGGGGCCAGAGTCTAAAACAGGAGCCATGCTTCCTTTCACATGTCTCCTTGTCATTTTTCTATCTTCTTCACACAGACACTGGTGGAGAGAACTAAGTGACTGCCTCCACATTTCCAGGGAGAGCCCTTTTTACCCAAATCCTCTGAGTTTGAATGAGATTGGTTCCTTTTGCTCATTAGAAGATTCCTCAGAGCCAGTTTCTCTGGCCAGGTCTAAGGCCTGGCCTCAGGTCTCTGGAGACACAGGGTCCTGGACTAACTCAGGGTCCTGGCCCTCGGCAATGGTTACATACTGAGCAGTACAGGTTGAGGGTCGCAGGGGTGAGAGGACCAACAGCTTCCAGTGGTTTTCTGTAGTCCTTAGTGAGGCAAGCTCAGTTTTTACAAGTACCTAGATATTCCCAAATTGTATGTGTCTTTATGAAAGGTTTGACAACTACAGCACAATTAAAACAAAAATGGGCTTTTGCACATTGGATTATCAATTCCATACACAGGCGATCCAACCGATAGAAAAAATATGTGCCCTTATCATGTGAATATTTGGGCACTATTTAAAACTGTTATGTGAAAGTGTCAGAGAAATGACAAATAATATCTATTAATCTTTGCTTTGCGTTTATGTGACAGGGAAGAGAGCCCTGGTTTGTCTTCTTTCCACGGGTTTGGGGCTTAGTAATTAAGAGGGAGAGCTTGCGTGTCCAGAAAAAGGGAGGCCAAGGCCTGTGTTCTATCCTTCTGCTTCTTTCTAAAATTATTACCTATATGTTAGATGTTCTACCAATGCCGCCTTAAGAACCAGGCACCTGTAGTAAGTGCAGTAGGAGAATGAAATGTCTAGCTTTATAAGACTGGGAGGGGTGTGGGAAGGGCATTGAAATGAGGGGAGTGGTGCTGTCACTATTGAAAGGACTAGGACAGGATGGAGAGGGCAGAGGCTCTTGGATGGTTTTTCATGTTTACTAGATTGTCTCTTTGCCCTAAATTCACATGGAGTTAAGGAGATTATGGCTCTGCTCCAAGAATTTGTTGCATCTATAGAAATAATTGGCTTTCAGACTAGGCAATGTGTCCAATTGAAATGGAGGAAAAGTGGCAGCTCCTTTCTCTGGAATTTCATTTTGGCCATAGTTGGTTTTATACCCTCTTCCGAGATAAGATCCTATTTGCAAAAAAGGCTGCTCAGACTGGAGACAACTCTTCCAGGCTACAAGCGACTGTGGCAAACCATAGCAGAAACCATCCAAATGCGAACTGGTTGTCTGTTTTATTCTGATCTGTTTAAATGAGGCAGTGATTCCTACTTTATATTAGAGAGCTTGATTGGAGAATTAATAAAGAAGAGCCATGTCAGAACATGTGTCAGAACTTATTGATTTTTTTTTTTTTGCATATTTTATTGTTAAGTATTTGAAAATGCTTGGCTAATGATGTCATACCTTTATGCTATGTTTTGTATCTTATGCTGGAAAGCAACTTAATTGTAAAGGACTGTTATCACTAATTTTGAAACTGAAGTTATTCAATTTAAACACATTTGCCTTTGATTCATATTTTTGTTTTTTATTGTGACACAGTCTACTAATTGACTCAATATATCAGGAGTGATATTTGTAATATAATGTTATGTTCAAAAGCATATTTATTTTCAGTGTTTACATTTTTATTTTCTCATCATTGTCTTGGTATAGCAAAGAAACATAGTTGAACAGAAGAAACGTGGTTTTTTTTCTTTTTTTTACATAAACGGCAGAATTCTGTCCTTCAAACACAGAGACTTTACATATGTACATTTTAATTTTCTCCCTATTTTAGTATGATAAAAATTTTCCCCCAGTTTCTGACTTGTGCATATACACACCCCACACCTAAATTAGTAGTTATTAACTCAGGAGATTTAAAAAAGCATTGGGAAACATCCATGGACATTTTCCCAGATCTTTTAAACAGCAGTCCTCTTTTGCATAAAGATCTTAAGAAGCACTGCCAATCCTTACAGAGGTCAAAAAGAGCTAGATCTGTTTCCTCTCAGCCTTCTTGAGAGATAAATCAGCTGTAGTTGCTGCTATTTATTAATATCCCTGTCTTCTGAGCACAGGGTGTTAAGGACAAGCCATAGGGGGTAAAATAAAAGAACCAAAAAAACAAATCTATATTGGGGAAGGGGGGTTTGAAGAGAAGAGCAGGGAAAAGACATCTTATTCAAGAGGTAATTTATCTTGAAACCAGTCAACTTAAAAGTCTGAGCAGCCTGTGCAAAAATATTAATAGACTCCTAGAGAACCTCAGTGTGTGCCACCCATGTGCTCTCCTCTATTTCTAAAAGTAGGTCCACAGACATCCATGACAGACATGGGATTCCTATGCAAGAGGCAGGAGAGGCTTGGGGGCAGCAATGATGCACGTGGGCAGGGCAGGCAGCGGGCAGGGGAGCTGCTGGCCCTCCCCTAGTCAGTAATCTGCTGGCTGCTCCCAGAAAATCAGCAGGTTGTAGGATAGTTGCCCACCAGGACATGCTAAAACAAGAAGCAAAAAGAAGTAACTGAAATTGTAAAAGTAGATAGATATGGGATAGTGGAAAGAGCATTGGTTTGGAGCCTGAGGATCTGGGCTTGAATGTTGGCTTTGTGTTGGCAGCTATGGAAAACTGAGCAAGTTAATTTGGGAGTTTGATTTTTCTCATCCATGAAATGGGGGTGGTGGTGGTGGGATTTCCACACTGGGTTGTTGGAGACTTAAAATAGAGTGTGTATGTGAAAGTGTATTAAAAACTAGACAGTGTGGTGCTCTTGAGGGGTAAGAAAGAGTGGGCAGGAGAGGAGGGCTGAGGTAATGATCAATGGATCAGTGCTGACTGACATCATCTCTGTTTTCAAAGCTGAAGCTCTTGTCACCATTGACTGGTATTTGGACCTCTGTTTTGCAAGTTCAAAACCAAGACTTTGCCCATTTACCTTGAGTTGGTCTTGTCCTGCAGTGAAGGTGAACCACAGTTAAAGAGGCCAGTGGGTAAGGCCAGGGTGAGTTTCTTCATTCAGTGTGGAGATGAACTTTCTAGTTTACGAATACTCCTCATCCCTTCTCTATGGCTGTCTTTTCTCTTATGGAGATATTTTCAAGCCTACATTAATAACAGATCACTTTGGTGAATGGGGACAAAAGGGATCTTGTGAGTTATCTCATCTGGTTTATAGGAAGCTGAAAAATTGCCCCTAGTCTCATATCGAAGGTCACTTTCCTAGAGACAGGAGGACCTGTTTGTCAAACCCAAGGTCTCAGACACTAGTATAGTGCTGGATCAACACTGGCTCTTGCAATTCCTGCTAGACTTTACGGGCAGGGACTGGGTCTGTTTTATTACTGCCGTGTTTTGGGTCTCTAGCATGGTGCCTGGTGTAAAGTCAATGCTCAGTAAACTGCTGTGGAATGAGAGAAGGAATGAGTGGTTCTTGTTTTTAAAGTCTCCATATGGAACTTTAAAATATATGATTTTATCTTACATCATTTAGACTGCAGGTGACTTTTGGGATGTGCCTAATCAGATCAGGAGCACACTCACAAATTCTCAGGTAGTTATTTTGGGAAGAACTCAACATGCATACTTTGTGTATGCTGTTGCTTACCCTCCTCAGTTTCCAAAGGCAACATTCTCTGAGTGGACTTCGGATTTGAGATAAGTCCTAAATCCCGGCTCCACTAATGCTAGGGAGCCATCCTCAAAGTGCCACAAGGTTCTGCAACCAAGTCAGAAAAAAGATGCCTGAAAAGTACAATGAGCAGTAGGAGATAGAAAGAAAGATCCCTGGATTGAGAATGTGAAGCATAAGCCAAGAGTGGGTAGTCTCCCTGTACCCTTCCACCCAGAGGAAATGTTTGGGAAGTTAGTAGCAGTCGACCCTTTGTACTAATGTGGGGATGGGGAGGGAGAGGCCTAGAATAATCATACATTTTTATTGCCCTGGTCAGAGAATGTTCTAAGTTCTTGGCTTTCTTCCATGTATAACCAATCGCTAAACCCAATAGGCTCCACGTCAGGAAGCAAATTGTTTGAGGAGGAAAATATCAGGTTGATCTGTGTTAGCGGAATCTGGGACTCAAGATGTCGTCTTAAACAGGTATTATCCATGAAAATTAGTTATGAGGAAATGGGGAATGTATGTATTTTAAAAACAAAAACAAAATCTCCTCTTTGAACCATGATGACCAATTAGAAATGCAAAGCCGAACTAATATGAAACTACATTTAGTTTTGGGGAAAAATGCTTCTAATAATGCCCTTTAATTGGGAATTCACCTACTGCACCAAAATATAAATATTCCCCAGATAAAATTACTGGTATTTTGTGGTTCTCATTCAAACTGAAGGTCATTCCAGTAAATGCTAGTAGACGAGTCGCTGTGAGTCAGCATGCAAGGGGCAGATCTATTTATCCCCTTTCTGTTCGTCCTGAAATTTATGAAAGAACATTCTCTCACATTTTTTAATCCTTGAATATTCCCAGTGTTTCATTGGAAAATGTTACATTTTACTGTTAGAGACACTGGCTTCCCTTTTAATCTGAGAGAGTGGCACTTTACTTATGTGGTCTACCCTGGAGCTCTGTTCTCAGAAAAAATGGAAACAGGGAGGAGGTAAGAGTTGAGGATAAGTTTAAGAATTAGAAGCAGTGCTAAGAGAAACAAAGGGTGGAGAGTTGCAGGAAGATAACAGGAAGGCAGGATGGGAAATACATGGCCAGACTGCTAACCTTTCTCTGTTCATACAAAGGAATCTTGTTATAAGATCCCTCTGACGTGGGATCTTTTGGATCACTGGAGTTTATCATAACAGGAGACTTTGAGTCTTAAAATTAAACATTCTAATGATTTAACATAATTATCCTAATATATATGTAGTTGTACTTCTGAGTTCTTCATCTGCAGGCATTTCACAAGTAATCATTCAATCTTGCCTTCCTGTGTCTGGCATGAATAGAAGGGTTTCTGTATGCATCTGGCAGATAGAGCAACAGGTTCTCAAGGAAATGAATGATCTGCCTTGTCACTACCTGGGATCGTGGTAGAGCCAAGTAAAAGTGACCAGATGCCTCATAGCCAGACACTCCCAAGGCCCTTCTGGGATGCCTTTATGGCCACCATTTAATTTAGAAACCCAAATTTCTCCCATTTTATTATAAAAAATAATCTGTCAGCCCATGGCATGGGCTGAGCCTTCCAGGTGTTGTGAAATATTAATGAGACCTGTTAATGTGTGAAATAGTCAATTAAACTCACAATTTATTTTTTAAAAGTTCTTAAATACCATCCAGCTATATATCATAAAGTCAAATTTAGTTTTCCATTGTTTAAACTGTCTGTAATGAGCATGCATATACACCATTTTTAAATACATATTTTTAAAAGAGTCCTTATTAAAGAAATCGGGAAGAACCACAAATATATGGAGATTAAACAACATGCTACTAAAAGAGTCCTTATTAAAATGATAGCAAATTCAGCTACTAACTTCCGTAGGTTAAACAGAAAGTTCTTAATGCCTAGGGCTAGTTTCTAGAAGGCAGGAGTGAATATAATTACTCGAGCACTGGAGCAGCTGCTAGCGTGTTGGGGTTATCTCTGTCCTTGTGACCTGTTTAAAGGAAGGAAATGCATTGGAGATATGACTTAGCGGTTCTCTTTCCCAACCCTCAGAGCTAATATATCTCTTGTGGATGGAGTTACAATTGGAATGTTAGAGTTTTTTCTCCTACTTTCTTTGGGAGCCATGTCCTTAGAACATATGCAAATTTTTTCTTTTGTTCTATGTTCATAGATCAAATAAAGATATACTGAATCCTACCTAAGCAAATATATTAGAAAGCTTCATTTTATCCATCTCTGGGAATGATAGCATATTTGGTCTGGTGGATCTCAGAATTGGTAGATAATGCCAGAAAATATGACCCCCTGTAAGCAAAAGTGGTAAAGGTGAACACACAGTAGATGAGGGTTCTGTGGAAGGAATCTATTTTGAAAGTATAAGTCAAGGCAGTATTTTTTGGGGGTGGAGGTGGGAGTGAAAAACTGTTTTGTATTTTGATTGTGGTGGTGATTGTCAAAACTTATAAAATTCAAAAGATGAATTTTACTGTATGTACATTAAAAATAAGCTTAAAATATAAAAGTAACACCAAAAAATGCTTCTCTGCACATTATTGTAAAAAGAGAAATTGAGGATATTTGGGAAATATCCAACAACAATCAAGGCGACTGGACCCTACCTTCTAATCAGTTTTATCTATGGAATACATTCAATAATATGCATATGGGCTTTAAGAAGGGGACTGGGTTATACAGCTTTGATGATATTAGTTTCTGCTCTATCCAAAGGGGAGACTTTAAATGACAGAAAACAACTTTTATTATTATAATTTTTTTATAGGTATTCTATGTAGCAAGAATATTGTGGGGCAGGGATGGTACATTAAATTATCCTTCAAGGTCTTCTAATCTTTCGCTCTGATCACATTCAGTAAACAATTTCTATAATTGCTCCAATATGTAGAGTAGTCTACATCAGTGGGGAAGCTCATTATGATCATCAGAGAGTAAACTTTTACTCCTTATAAATCAATAGATTGCCTTTGACATTGAGGTCCACAGATTACTCTTGTGCTCTTACAAACTGGAACTCATGAAATCTCCAAAACCTCAGGCCAAATCCTGAGTCATGGTGGCACCACCAAGCTCTGCTATTCCATGAAGTCTACCTGAGCAGCCAGCTCCTTCTGTCTTTGATACTTTTCATGGGATATATCTACCAGACTGTCCCAATATTCTACAGGGCAGGAGGTGGCAAGAACCTCAGCGACTAGAGGCTTTACAGAGACTTAGAGGTGGAACTTCCCTTTCTTTGTGGGTGGGTATCTAAAATTTCTAATGGAATCTAGTTAAAAAATCAGAATCTTGCCTAGTGCCTTATATGTCATTGGAATCCAATAATTACTTGAGAATTTATTTGACAAATACCCATTTTCTAGCTTGTTCTTTCTCCCTGATTCCAAGCAGAATTTTGGTGTTACCTGAAAAAATGAATAACTGGTTGACTTGGCCTATCCCAGTCCATCCCAAGCCAACTTCACATCAATACACTTCCAAAAACATCTCTGGTGCAGAAGGTAGTTTAGCTAAGGCATAACAACGACTATGGTACTTCTCCTCAAAGAGCATGCCCTCACCCTCCTGCTTCATCCTGGCTCCAGATCCTTGACCAGTGTATGTCATATTCCTTTGGCCTGAAAGCTGGAATGTCTTGTTATACTGAAATAATATGAATGCATGCGGGAAGGCTCTGGAAATGCTTAAGGGGCAGTGATCAAATGCCACTGAGCCTCTAAGGGAGTGGGTCACCGTAACATAGAACATCCCCACATTCTAGTAAACAGTGTCCCAGGAGGGCAGGTCACTAAATTTCTCTCTCTTACTCAAAAACTGCAAATTCCCTTCAGGCAAATCCATTAGCCTCATGAAAATGCCCATCCTAATAGGCAGGTGGATCCGTGACCTCATCTTTTTTAGGATAGAATTCTTGCTCTATTTCCTCCTTCTGTTGAGTGATCATTCTTCATTTGAATACCTTTTTCCCATGATACTTTATAGTTCAAGATCTTCTGATGACCTGCTTCATGTTGATTTTTCCTATTGATTCTGCTCACTAAAATCATTCTTGAAAAATATGTATACTTATAAAATATATATACTTAGCTCCTAATATACATGGACACATAGATTATCTCTGGAGGAAAAAAAAAGAATCTGGTAATAGTAGTTTCCACTGGGAAGAAACACTGTATGGCTGGGGGAGGAAGGCTTGGAAGTCCAGCAGCCAAGTAATCAGCTTCACAGTCTATATGAAGGTGCCCTTGTAGTTGTGCAGTTCTCTAGGAGACTTTTGGTGGTATGCTCTTCCAACTTGTACTTTTGTACACTGTAACTGACTTAGCTATTCAAATACTTGCCTTAAAAATAACCAAAAATTCATTTTGGCTTTCAAACAGCAAACATTTAGATAAAATTAGTCATTGGGTTCTCTTTTTCTAATTAATTTTCTGCATTTCTTTGGACTCCTTGATTTTTCTGCCTATGGTCTCTTGATGCTCTTGGCAGAGTTCACTGTAGTTTAAACACTGAGAATGCAGTGTTAGACTTGGAGAAGCCTCCCCAAAGGGAGGCTTAGCAAAAACACTTCAGGTGCCTCCTCTGTGCCTGCACTGTTCTGGGGCCAGAAAGACAATGTCTAATAAGCCAGAAACTGGCCTCAAGGAACTCACCATCTGGGAGAAGAAAGTGACAAACAGATGTGGAGAAAAATGTTATAGAAGATACAATAAAGGAATTTTGAACGGGTAGGTTGATTTGTTGTATACGAGAGAGCAAGAAGCAGAATGACATTTCTTTGACATAAATTATTTTCTTTCAAGAGATTCTTTTTTATATCATTAAAACTTCAGTTAGAATAACATAAAACAGATGACGGAATAGCTTTGGAAGTGAGGGGAGCGAGGAAAACTTCCCCCTTTCCCAACCAGTGCCTCTGCCTTCCCTATCTATGTGTTCTGCAGAACAGAGGAAGACTGGTGACTTGCCAGCTGGGGCTGACCTTTGATTAATTGCATTAAGAAAGCCAGGTGTGTGTAAGCTAAAAATAAATTACATTCAACCTTGAAAATTCAGATAAAGATGAGTCTTATGTGAGGATTCATGGTAATTACAGAATCAAACACAGCAAATATGACTGATCCAGTTTTTCCATTCTACCCATCTCTGAGTTTTTCCTTAGCTCTTTCCCCAGTGCCAAGAAGGAACTTGGGGATGAGACTGTTGGATTAGAGACAATGTCAAGTCTTCCCTCAGGGCCTTAAGGTATTTGGGTGCTTAAAAGCTTCTAGCTTTTTTCAAGTTAAAATAAAAGTCCAACCCTATCAATACCACCACAGAATCATATAACGTCAAAGCACAAAACCTAAACTTTTCTGTGCTTTTAATGCCATGTACAATGACTGGCACTTACTAACATGATGAGTTTTCAAATTGTAATAATTTTCTAGTCTTAAAATGATTTTCTGCTCTTTAACAATAACGAGTAGCTAAAACAACAACAAAAAATCTGTGGAATTCTTTCCTTGCATTCCTCCTGCCTTTCTACTCCCCTTCTAACAAATAGGCAGAATGCTTTTTTGTTTGGGATTGGTCATCAAAAGGAACATAATTTGTTTTCAGATCTGGTTCATTTTGCTTTTTAAACATAGATGATATTCTAGAGGCTATCCTAGTGGTCTGCTATGTGTTGTGTTTAGAGAATGGCCCTGGAAAGCAATGCTCACATTCCCAAGAAAGACCACATTCATATTAGAATCCCCTAACTTTGAATCTAACTCATCCCTTTTTTATACTTCAGGTGCCTATTACTTTAAAATGTAAGTATACTCCTGGATTTGTTATTGCTTCAACATGTCTCTGATTCTTGGATTTTCCTTTATCAATTTCTTTTTCTAATTTGTTCTCTCCCATCCACCCCAAATGTTAACTTTATGCATAGAGGGGAAAAAAAAAGACCCAAGAGTCAATTTGCCAATACCTTCCACCGTGACCATTCATTCTTGGATGGGTTTTACAAAATCTTGTCCATTGCTTCTTGGAAATGACTATCAGCTTCTCTCCTTCTTTTCATTCCCATATCTAGAACTCCAGTTCAAGTGGCCACTCCTAGATTACTTTCGCTAGTTTCCATCTACTCTTCCAAATCTTTCTTCTCCTTTCCAAATCCTTTGAACACCAATGCCAAATCCATCTTATAAAAAATTCATTACTTTTTCTAAGACAACTCTCTGTTTAGGAACCTACAATAATAGTGTGTAAGATTGCTGTACATAGTATGCAGAGTTTGCTAATTGCTGCTTCAATATCCCTTCCCCTTTCTTCTTTAAGAAAGAGAATTTTTATTTTGCTTCTGGTAATAATATGTCCAGCAAAAGCATTAGCTTTTCCAGACATCTTTTCAGTTAGGGGTTGCCTTTTGCCACAGTTCTGGCCAGTCAGATGTAAGCAGGAGACTGCAGAAATTTCTGAGAAAGCTTTTACATTCTTAATGCAGAAACTGCCCACTTATCCTTTCCTGTCTTTCTTCTTTCTGCCTGGAATGTGGATCTGAGGATCTAAAGTGGTGCAGTCACAATGGAACTGTGAAGCAAGGTTAATGACAATGCCTCCCACGACGTGTGGTAGAGGAAGACAGAAGGTATCAGTGTGGAACTACCATACCCGCTTGGTACTGGTTTTCTTGTTATTTGAGTAAGTGAATCCTTTAGTTGGTTAAGAAAATGATTCAGAGTTCTGCGGCTTGTTTCTAAACAAAAAGCAAATCAAAGAAGGAAATAGACATACAACCCCAGGAAGCTCAGAGAGTCCCAAAAAAGATGAACCCAAAGAGGCCCACACTAAGACATCATAATTAAAATGCCAACAGTCAACTACGAAGAAAGAATATTAAAAGTGGCAAAAGAAAATCAGTTAGTTACCTACAAGGGCGTACCATAAGACTAGCAGTTGATTTCTCAAAAGAAATTTTGCAGGATAGAAGGACTTGGCACAAAATATTCAAAGCGATGAAAACCCAGGATCTATAACCAAGATTACTTTATCCAGCAAAGCTATCATTTAAAGTCAAAGGACAGATAAAGAGCTTCCCAGACAAGAAAAACTAAAGGAGTTCATCACCACCAAGCCAGTATTACAGGAAATGTTGGAGAGACTTCTTTAAGAAGAAGAAGAAGAAGAAATATGTATCAAAAACATGAATAAAGAATGGCAATAACTACATATCTATCAACAATTACTTCAAATGAAAAAGAATTACGTGCTCTAACCAAAATATAAGATGAGCGAATGGATAAGAAAACAAGACCCCTACATATACTGCCTACAAGAGACTCATTTCAGATTAAAAGACACACACAAGCTAAAAGTAAAGGGATGGAAAAAGATATTGCCTTGATGGACCTAGAGAGTATTGTGATGAATGGAGTAAGTCAGATAGAGAAAGACAAATGCCACATGATTTCACATACATGTGGAATCTAAAGAACAAAATAAACAACAACAATAACAAAAATGGAAACAAACTCATAGATACAGAGAATATTTTAAGGGTTACTAGATGGGGGGTTGTGGGGTACAGTGAAAAAGGGCAAAATGATTAAGAAGTACAAATAGATAATTACAAAATAGTCATGGAGACAAA
Source organism: Pteropus medius (assembly GCF_902729225.1). Classification (NCBI taxonomy): domain Eukaryota; kingdom Metazoa; phylum Chordata; class Mammalia; order Chiroptera; family Pteropodidae; genus Pteropus; species Pteropus medius. Next base: position 14,509,013 of record NW_024344370.1, read on the forward strand.
GTATAGCATAAAGAAAATAGTCAATAATATTGTAATAAATATACAAGAGGAAGAGGAGTAGTAGATTTAGTGGGGTGATTACTTTGTGAGTTATATAGATCTCTAATATCTATGCTGTACAACTGAAACTAATATATTATATAACAACTATAATGGCAAAAACTCATTGAATTGTACTCTGTAAATATGAGCAACCAATTGTCTATTATAATTTCAATAAAGGTATAAAAAAATGGGGAAAAAAAGCAAGTCAAATGTAAACTCCTCTCCTTGACTTTCAAAATCCTTTATAAGCAGGTCCAATTCAATTCTCCTTCTTCCTAAAATCTTCTTAACCCCAGGCTTTCATTATTCTCTTCATGACTTTTTGCCTTTGTTTACACTGGTTGGACATTTAGGAATATTCTTTCCATTGGTCCATCCCATTTTTCTAGGCCGAACTTAAGTTCAGCTTCTTCCTGGAAGCCTTTCCTCCCTAGTCTTATGCCCAATTATCATTGCTTTCTTTCAAATCCTATTGAATTATTCCATGGACCCCTGGATTAAATACAGTGTTTTCCCCTGTATTTTACTCTGATTGTTTCATGGTTAGATTTTGTTTTCCTAACCAGCACATAAGATCCTTTCAGCCTTGGATTCACACTCTTCTATTTCCCGTGGCACTTTGCATGATACTGATCACCTGAAGATAACTTAATACAGAGCTATTGCTTGATTAAGATTCTGTAACTGCACATTGCTATATCTACTTTTAAAACAGATTTGTCTGTGGCTTTAAAAGCACATATGAATTTAGGTTGTACTTCCATCTACTAAGTTAATATTACCATTAACTTACTGGTTGCCAGTTCATAATCAGTATGAATTAATTTGCCACAGGAAGAAATTTACAGTAGCAAACATGATCATTGTGGGTTCTTTGTTGCTAGGAGCATTATGTTCGTTCACACGTTGATAGAGCATTTGCTGGGAATGGAGATTAACCTCTGATCCCTTAAATCTGGGTTGTCAGGATCAAGAAGTTATGAGATTAAGATTGTTTGGTGCTCATTTCTTCCTATCTCAGAAGATAGCCAAGGGCCAGTTAAAAGGCTTGGCTTGGGCAAGGGGTCACAAATCTGCCATCAAGCTCCTGCACTGACCTGGGGCAGGATGGCTGCAGTGGCAGATTCAGCCCAAAAGCCTCCTTAGAGGGTAGCTTTCCTCCAGGGAACACAAAGGAAAGAAGGATAGGGAAGAGGAGAAAATGCCACTGTTGATTAAAGCTCTGAGGGTTCAATTACTCTTCTATGACATGGAAATAATCACAGGACTTATATCTTAGACAGTTTCATGGTTTTCCTTAACCACTTCAGCTGACGATCAAAAAGGACATCAGTGACAGAAGGAGATACCCAAATTCAGAAATCAAGATTATTATAACTTCTCAATTTTCTATATTAATTTTTCTGCAGTGAGATATTACCACATTCATATCCTCACTTTTTCCTCTCTGTCTCAAACATACACACACATACATGCACACATACTCACAAGTGTTGTCATATTCTTTGTGTGTAAGTGTGTTATAGTAACAAATAGGGGTCTAGCCACTATGGAAAACAGTATGGAGGTTCCTCAAGAAATTAAAAATAGAACTACCATATTATCCAGTAATCTTACATCTGGGTATATATCCAAAGGAAACAAAACTATTATCTCAAAGAGATACTTGTACTCTCATGTTCATTGCAGCATTATTTCACAATAGCCAAGGTATGGAGACAACCTAAGTGTCTATCAATGGATGAATGGATAAAGAAAGTAGGTGTAAAAGAAATCCTGTTACTTGCAACAACATGGATGGACCTTGAGGACATTATGCTAATTAAATAAGCCACACAGAGGAAAACAAATCACTTATATGTGGTATCTAAAAAAGTCAAACTCACAGAAAAAGAGTAGAAAAGTGGTTAGCAGGGGCTAGGGATGGGGTAATAGGAAAAGGTTGACAAAAGGGTATAAACATTCAGTTAGAAGATGAATGAAGTCTGAGGATCTATTGTATAACATGGTGACTATAGTTAACACTGTATTGTATAATTGAAATATGCTAAGAGAGTGGAACTTGAATGTTCTCACCAAAAAATGGCGGCAGGGAGGAATAAGTGGGGTGATAGATGAGTTAACTAGATGGGGGAATATTTTCCCAATGTATATATGTATCAAAATATCATCTTGTACTCTCTAAATATCTTACAATTTTGTCATTTATATCGCAGTAAAGCTGAAAAAAATAAGGAATTCTCTTCAAAGACATAGTTCTCCTAATAAATTATCAGCGCAAGTCTGCCTTATTGAATAATGATCCTTAGTCTAGAATTGCAATGACTTCCTTATTTGGTATTTGGTATTTGAATTTCAGTTTTAAAAAATTTAAATAGTAAAACAAAAAACGATGGGAAGCATAAAATAGTTGTTTCTTTTGAATTTGGCATGGGACAGACCTTGGAGCAAATGCCCACAGGAACCATTTATAAACGTGAGTTGCTTTGGAATCTCAGAGGTGAGTGAGTAACCCACCAAGTAGTCTTGAGGGTGAAGCAAAGAAAGCCTGAGGTTATGGGCAACAACACTGAGGCCTGCAGCCCCCGAAAGCTTCCTCGAAGCCTCAAGGGCTCAGGAGTGACAGCCAGGCTGTCTCCACAGGTTGACCACTGATGAGTTTATTGCCCATCACCAAAAGCTTATGGGGGTGAGGAGAGAAGGGATTCTCCTGTAAAGATGTATAATATGTAATATGTATCCTCAGGGAGCTTGCCACTTAGTTGAGGAAATGAGCTAGAGATCATAGGATCACAAATTCTCTGATTTGGAGGGGATCTAGAAAGTCTAAAATGGTAAGCCACTTTATAAGTCTCTTAACCATTCAGAGTCTTGGTTTCCACAGTGATAGGGGCTGATAATGCCCCATTAAATGAGATAATATATCTTGCAAAGTGTCTGTATGCAATCAGTATAGTTCAATCTGCTTTTAGTATTATCATTATTACAAGTCAGCAAGTTGTGTTCAATAAATGATGCTAACAATAAGATATCGTTTCAGAATGAGGTGGTTAATGAGGTGAAAGGGAAAGAAGACGGGGGCATTCTAGAATTAAACCACTGAGGATAAGGCATGCCCTGTGCGGTGGCTTATAGTAGTTATAGTAGTTGATCTGGGCTGTCCAATCAGGGAGGGTCTCCAATGTTTCATCAGCCTATAGAAACTGGGTTAAGGAAACATAGTGATGGCAACTGCCCTGAACAAGTTGCAGGCACCTGGCCATGGTCCGTGGCTACCCTGAGTGCTAACAGAGCTTACAAGCATGGAAGGAAAGTATGGCTCTACAACAATGGTGCCCTGACCACTTGTGTTTTCTGAAGTTACAAATCTCCCCATCCTCCAGCTCTCTTTCACAGCTCCAAGTTTTATTTTCCTGGCAGCACTATCAGAAAATATTTTGGCCATTCATTTATTCACTGTCTTGTCTCACGAGACCATGAGCTCCCTGAGACCAGGTACCTTGCCTATGCTATTCACTGTTAGACACACCTAGAAGAATGCCCTGAACACCAGCACATTAGAAGCTTTAAGCATATAATACCCTGACCCTACACCTAAAAAATGCAATGCCTCCCCAGAACTAAATTACATCAGGATCTCTGGGGATAGGGCCCAGGCTTTAGTGCATTTTAAGAGCTCTGGAGGTGATTATCATGGCCACCTAAGGTTAATAACTGCTTTAGGGAGATGATCAGGAAAGCTCTGATGAATGTAAATGACAGAACCTATATGCTAAGGGAAGCATGAGTAGGCATGAGATGGGAGAGGAGAGATTCTGATCTAAGAAGCCCTGTGACTTGCAGTCACTCCTGCCTTCCTATCACCTACCCAGACTACTAGTGGTAGGGTGTGGTGGTGAGAAGATTCTCCTCTATGCCAAGGCTGAGTTGATGAAGCCCACCCCATAGAAATGACCATTTTGGGGTCCACATAATCCACGAAAGGAAGCATCCTAGACAGCTCATTATGTACCTTGGGGGTGGTAATGGGGTACCACCAGTGCACCCTTCACATGCTTATGGGTCTTAGACTGGAAACTCTTCCCTACCCTTTTTCCTCTTCCCAAGCTTCCACCCCACCCCAAGGTCCTGCCTACAACACTTGACAATGAGGAAGAGGATATAAGAAGGTTTTTCTTCTTGCATGACTGTGATACTTCTGAAAGGTTGAACTGTGGGATTTTTTTTTTCTTTTCACTTCTCTCTTGGAAATCACCTCCATATGCTGATTGGACTGTAGGATAAGACTTCTTCTTTACGTTGAGAAAGCATTCTCCACTATATTTAGGAGGCGAAGCTGTTTTTTCAGCTTCCTTAATAGCTTTCAATACCATTTTTTAAGTTTGGTTTTCTTTAAAAATATTTTTTTTCTAAAAATAAACAACTAAATGTAATATCTTCCCTTATACTTTGATTGATGGTTCACACCTTTTGGAATATCCAGCTCATATTTTTAGAAAGAAGCAGCTGGTTCTCTTGACATTTAATTCCAACAAAATGCCTCATTCAATTCCCCCTCTCCAAGATAGGGTACACAGACTATTGGAAAATATCTGATGACATTAATCCAAATGTCTATAATAAGTGTGGAAGAAAGGTAGAGTATACTTATAATATCCTGGAAGCTGAGCTAATGGCATTGAAATGGCTGATCTTGAGAAAACATGATTGTGGCAGGGAAGAATCTAGCTATTGTTAATATCTGCTGCACAAACCTTTGAAACTGGGTTGCCCAAAGAACTCTAATGTAAATCAATGGTATTACTAACAAAGATAGCTGTTGTTAACTGAAGACTCATCATATGTAAGGCCTTTACATGGATTATCTCTTTCAATCATTACTATTATTATTCCTATTTGTAGATAAGGGATTTGAGGCACAATAAGCATAAATGATTTGTCTAAGCTCACGTAGTCTGGTAGTAGCAATATTTAGCCAGGGTTTGGCAAACTTTTGCTGTAAAGGCTCAGAGAGTAAAAATTTTTGGCTTTGCAAGGCCTATAGTCTCTGTTGCAACTACCCAACCCTGCTGTTATAATGACAGCAGCCACAGTTGCCATGTAAACAAATGGGAGTGGCTGTGTTTCAATTAAACTTTATTTACAAAAGCTGGTAAAGGGCTGGATTTGGCCTTAGGGCTGTAGTTTGCTAACTTCTGCTCTCAACCATGACACTGAGTTCTCTCTTGAGGCCTGTTAAAGGACTCTCTTTTATTTCAATAAACTTCTTTCAAGATCTTTTACATATGAGCTATTGCAAATGCTCATCGAGACTACTTATATGATGGCCTACTGGGTAAATAACTGAGTTTTTAATGAATCACATTCCTTATGCTAGCAACACTCTAAATGTTACTATGGGAAAGGGCTTTTGAATGAATGGGATTATAAGCCACACAAGGATCCTTCAGAAGAAAGCTTCTAAGTGCATCTTAGCTCTCAGGAGTTTGTACGTTGGCACAGTGAAGGAGTTAGGTTTTTGCACCATCCACTCTGTGCCAGGCCCTGTGCAGGGGAATCTTCATGCTCTCTTACTTCTTCAGAGAGTCTTTATATACCACTCCTTCCATGCAAGTTACAAGGTGGCAGTCAAAATCACAGCACATCAACAATATCAAAGAAGTGAAGAAAATAGAGCATTATATGATTTAATCCCTATATCTATCCTTCAAGACAGATGCATTATTTCATTTTCTAACTGAGAACTAGAAACTCAGAAGGTAAGTAACTTGCCTGAATTTCATCCTAGATGTGCCCAGTTTCTTGGCTTGCATACCTTCGGGTTGGCCTTTATAGTGGACTCCACACCTCACCTTGCTTCATAACTCAATCACTAAGTGAGTTTGGAAAGTCAGTTTAATTTGAAATTCTGTTTAGTTCTACTCTATAAAAAGGAAAAAAAGAAACCTTAGTGTACCCTTGTTGCTTCATATAGTTGCTGTAATAATCAAACAAGGTAGAGTATGTGAAAGATCCTTGCAAAGGTGAAACACGCTGCACACGCACGGTGGTGGCATTTGTCAGAGAACTGATCATAGTTGCGGTGAGGCAGACCCTTTCACCTCCTCACCACATCGCTGGCCACCGAAAGGGTTCCCCTGCACCCAGGGGACCCTAGCCACTGAATCATTCAGATTGCCCAAATCTGGGAAGGAATTGACCCCTAAAAATCCCCTGAAGTCAGCCCAAAGCTCAGGAACTTGGAAAAGGTTAAAGAATAGTCATCAAATTTCTAGTCACATAAATGACTCTTATAAACACACACATAAGTGTCATCACCTTCCTTCCCCACATACCCTTCCTCCCAAGAGACTCTCCTCCTACTTCTATTCCTCTTGTTTCAAAATGGGCTTTTTCTCCTTGGGATAAGAAATCCAGCCCTTTCTCCTTGACCTAACCTCTGCCCAGTTGTTTCAACAATGTGGTAATGAACATGGTACCAGCTTCATTTAACACCTGCAGGTCCAACTCATTGGTGAGAGGGCTTTCATGTGTCCTTGCCTTTAACCCGTGACCTTTCAAAATCCTTGGCTAAAAGTTAGAAACTAGAAAAGCTGGATAGCTTGATTATATAAAGAAAAAAATTCCTGTATATAAAAAATCACATAAAATTAAAAAGAAAATGGCAAACTGGAAAAATTTTGCAACATGTAACATAAGGATAGTTACTTAATATCTAAGAGCTTCTACAAATCAATCACAGAAGCGATTACTTAAAGTAGAGAACTGGAAAAAGCCACCAAATGGCAATGCGCAAGAACAATTCTAAAAACAAATAAAAAAAAAATTTTTTTTTAGATAGTTTCAAGTAACACCAGATACCCAATTCTGATGGAATCATCAGTAATGGAAATGCTTTGACAAAACATACAGGATTATATCTGGCATATTTAAGTCATGTACATGTGTGTGTGTGTGTGTGTGTGTGTGTAATCTCTCTAGATAAATCTGCACCTGCCTGAGACATTTTAGATGACTGAAGAGAATGATACTGGAAACAATGATTGGACTGAATTTTAGATTTAAAACTTATGAAAACAGCATATAGAAAAATAAGCAAGATTTCAACTCTGAGAATTTGAACAAAAAGGGAAAGAGATATATACAGTTGACCCTTGAACAACATGGACTTGAACTGCAACTATTTACCTACATGTGAATTTTTTCAATAAATACAATAAATATATTTTCTCTTCCTTATGATTTTCTTCATAACATTTTTTTCTCTAGCCTATTTTATCGTAAGAGTATAGTATATAACACATATAACATATAAAATATGTGTTGATCAACTGTTTATGTCATCGATAAGGTTGCCAGTCAACAGTAGGCTATTAGTAGTTAAGTTTTGGGGGAGTTAAAAGTTATACGCGGGTTTTCAACTGCATGAGGAAGGAAGCCGTCAGTGCCTCTAGCCTCCATGTTGTTCAAGGGTCAACTGCATATATATTTAGAGAGGAAGATGGAAGCAGCCTCACAAATTCTATTTTGCAGCAAATGTCTGGAATGAAGTATACAAGACCTGAGGTTCATCTAAGGCAAAATCACATAGGAGAAAATCCATTCATGAAACTAAATCATCCTAATGCAAATGACATTTCATGAATAGAGACCAAAACCAAAGTGCGAAAGACATTTTCCAAATCAGTGTAAACGCATGCAGAAATAGCTGGATCTAAATTAAATAAGAATTGTGTGACAAATAGATGAGGTGGTAAGGAAAAGCCAATTAAGATACTGACAGGCCTGTTCTAAGAGTCTAAATGCTACAAGACTGGATCTAGAAGATTCTGGATAAAGAATATTTCCTTGGAATGGTTAGCAAAAGAAAGAGTTCTTTTAAATGTTTTCCCATAGCATATTTTCTGTCCCTTGGACCTTTTTGACTTCGAGTGGTTGGGAATATCTTGGTTTTGGTTTCTGTATCTGTTTCTCTGTGTCTCTGTCTTCCCCTCGCCCCTATTCCCATAGTATTACTAGCAATAGGCTGATTCTGTTAGATTATTAATCTTCTTTGGCTTCTTCAGGAAAAGGGGACATTTGATAATATTATTTAATGAGGCATTCGGGAAATGGCCTCTTCAAGTTTTCATCTTCATTCATACTGATTGAAGTAATGGTGAGGCTAACTTAAGATGGAACTAATTTGAATGAGTGAATAATGGAGCGAATAACAAAACACCTTTCTATTGAGGGTCTCACCTGGTAAGAGGTAACTCAATTGGATCCACTTGATAATAATAAAATATGAAATAACTCAATCCAGAATTCAGGGAATTGCCTGTCATTTCTAAAAACCTTTGGTTTTCAGAGTGAACAGCTATTCTGTAGAGAGTAATGGGAAATTCGATGTGAGTGGAGAATGTTCCTGCCTAAACAACTCCTTAGGGAGAATCAAACAGGGCGCATTTTAAAAGTCTCTCCTAGTATATCTTTTTTGAGAAGAGAAAAGCCCTGGGCCAATTCTTGTGAATTTCATGTGAAGAAAGAATGTGTGGGCTAGGCAAGGACAGAATGGGCACCATATGTGGACACCCTAAAACTGAGAGGTGACTCACTTCTCAGCTATCTAGGCTGCTGGCAAATGACAGACATAATATAAAGCCCACACAGTGTCGTGTTTAGCAGAAGAACAAGAAGAAAGTCATGAAAGCAGTTAAGAAAAGCTGGCTATCGATCAAGATGGATTAAAAGACAAAATGAGTTGGCACTAGAATTAGATTAAGGTGACTTACTCTACACAATTTATTTTTAATGACCTTTAAATAATATAAATTCATTACGTTTGTAAAATTTAATGCTAAAATATTTTTAAAAGAAATGAAAATAATAATACCACCACCAAGAGCAATTGTTAATATTTTGCTTTGCTTCCCTCAAGTCTTTTACTTGCATAAATATGTTTTCTTTTACAACTCTATTTACTATACATCTATATGCAATACACAAATAACACTGCAGTAGACAACTTTATACATAAATCTTGGTTGAATCTCTATCATTTCCTTAGATTAGATTGTCTAGAAATAGAATTACTGAATCAAAGGATATGGATTTTCAGGCCTTAATACATATTGCTAAATTGATTTCCAGAAAGGTCACCCTAATTTATGCTTAAATTATTCAATTCTTTAAATGTATTTTTTACTTCCTATGGATCCTTTCATTTTCCACCTGAAATTAAATAAGCTTCTAAAATTGATACAATATTTTTATAGTAGGAATAAAAACAATTCCAGGTTTATTGAAAGAATTATTATGTGATACTTGTGGTAACTTACACTAAGATAATTCTCAACTTTTTCACAAACTTTCACACCAATTACTATATTTAATCCCCACAAAAACTCCATGAGATGAAGAGAATTAATTGTAGAATGTTTTGAGTATAGGAGAGATTTTCAGACATCATCTTGTTGAGATTTTATTAATGTTTCCATCTGACAGAGACACAGGGAAGATATGAGAGTTTTAAAGTTCTAGAACTTAAATGTCTGGAATCTCAGTTCATATATTACTTTCCCACTGGGTGATCTTGACTCTATACCAGTCCCTGAAAGCCTTTGTGTCATTCCCAATTTCCTCTTCTCCCCGCATTGTTTTATCAATCCATTGAGAAGTACACAATTCAATCTCTCTCTGTCATGGGGATTTGCAAATAACTGAGAATCTAGACTCACACTCATAAGCAGAGACAGAGCAATCCTGACACAAGCACTTTATCTGTGATATGTATGATGACTCAGAAAAGAACCCCCAAGAACACGTGGATGACAATGAGGCAATGATGTTGAGAGCATCAGATCTGAACTTGGGGTGAACTCGATATACTGAAGTAGTCAAGAGAAACTTAGTAAGAACAAGTCCAGGGTTCCGGGCTCAACGTATTTTACTACCAGACTATTCAGACCATGAGAACAGCTGTCTGATGAGACACAGGGGGTGGGGATTGTTTTTGCTGGATAATTCTCACCTGCTCGTGTGACTTAGGTAGTATAGATGAGTTCTGTCAACAGAGAGGAGGAATCCTCAAAAAAAAAAAAAAAACACCAAAAAAAACAAAAAAACCTGTCAAGGCTCCTTCCACCCCAAAGATTTGGACATTCTTTGCAGATTATCATCTGGTTAATGCACTGTGGGATTACAGTATATTGCCTAGAAATTAAAATAGCACCGCCGATGTTTGATTGTCAACCAATGGTCCACCATGGCCTCTGGTTATCTGTTGCTTTGTTTTCTCCCATGGGTCAAATTTATTTTATTTAGAAATATCTCAGTAACATTTCCATTTATTTTTACATGTGTAATTTTAAATTCAGATAAACCATTTTTTAAATTCCTGACATTTAAGAAAATCTGGCACTGTATTGCCATTACTGAAGCCAAGTGTCACATGTGTAGAAAGTAGCATGGTTTAGCATGTTGAGTGTGCCAAATTTTTCTTAAAATTAACATTTGTGCCATATGTTGATACCCTAAACTCAATACTCCTTTGGCTGATGAAAATGCAAAAGGAAAACATTCTCAGATTGAGTCTGTTCTCTCTCTTTGTAGACAGTGTTTCATTTAGGCATTAGCAGTGATCTTCTTTGGGAGTGAAAATGAGCACCTGCTCTCTCATTCCTGGTGAGAGGTCAAGCATTCAAATTTAAGAGGCTCTATTTAAAGTATTGCTTATCTTCTAAGTAACTATAGAAGAACCTCTATTTCCAGTGCTCTGTACATAGACTTAAGATATATGTGTGTCCGCTTTGATGGTTTAGAGCTGTGCTGTCCAATTTAGTACTCACTAGCCTCATGTGGGTTTTGAGCACAGGAAATATGGCTGATCTAAATTGAGACATTCCGTACATGTAAAAAGCACACTGGATTTCACTAATTTAGTTTTTTTAAAAAAAGCAAAATACCTCATTAATAATTATTCTATTGATTACATGTTTAAATAATATTTTTTATTTATTGGGTTAAATAAAATAGATTATTCAAATTCATTTCACCTGTTCCTTCTTACTTTTTTAATATGGTTACCAGAAAATATAAAATTACATTTGTGGCTTGCATTATATTATGTCTCTATTGAACAAAGTTGATTTAGAGATTACATTTTTGATGAAGGATTCCATCAATTTATTATACAACCAGGCCAAGGGGCTAGAGAGGACTGGGAGAGGTCTTCTATCTGATCCTCTCTTTCGAGTAAGGCTGGACACTAAATAAACCATCCTACAGTAAATCTTATTTTTAAAGATTTGTAGAAGAATAAAATTTCTCATTTCTCCTGTGGCTCAGTCTAATATAGTTAGTATAGAGTCTTACATGCACTTGTACAATCATTTTAAACAAAGCACTAGGAATTATTCTTGAACTCGCTCTCCCTCTCTATCAACCTTCATGGCCAATTCGAAATCAACTTATACTTTTTAAATACCGCTCAGATCTCCACTTTTATCCTGACCAAGATCTCCACAACCAACTCTCTGGTCCAAGCAACCACGATCTCACCTGAGCTGCTGCATTTGTCTCATAAGCAGTCTTCCACGTCACTCATACTTCACTCCTGTAATTCTTTCTCCAAAAAGCAGCTGTAGTAAACTTCTCAAAATATGACCATGTCATTCTCCTGCTTGAATGATTCTAGTAGCTTCCCACTGATTTCAGGATGAAGTTCTGTATTCGAACATGGCCCACAAGCCCAGCATGTTCTGACCCTCATCCATTTCTCCAGTTGCATCTTGCACATGTTCCCCAAGCTCTCTGCATTTTACTCATATTGGCTTCTCTCAGTTCCTCATCCATACAATGCTCTCCCTCCCTCCCGTCAGAACATCGACATGCCATTCTCATTGCCTGGAACACTATTGCCCTCCCTCTGCCTCCTTTGCCTAGTTGATACACATTTATTCAGATTTCAGTTCAACTGGTCCTTCCTCAGCACCTCCTGACCAGGGTGGATATACCGATTTTGACAGTCAGCCTATATCGTAGTGCTCATTTTACATTTATTTGTGTGATTATTTACTTAATGTCTGGCTCCCTTTGTAGACTGTTTGCTTCATGACGGCAGTGAGCCTATTGGTTCGCATTCACTATCATCTTTCAGTACAGTGCTTAGTATACAATAGGCCCTCAATTAACAGGAAGGACAAAGGAAAAAAGGCAAGGTGGTTTGTACAAACAAGAATCCTGCCTCTTCTTCATTTACTACTCTCGAATGGAGAAGAAACACCCCTCATCACCATCTCACTAATGTACTCTTGGACAAAGCACCTGAGTACACCAGTATATGGACTGGCAAGTATTATGAATTCTATTTCCATTGTCTATCCAGAATCCAACCATTTCTCACCACCTCTACTGCCCCTACCCTGGTCCAAGCCACAACAACCCTCTTGCCAGAACTTTGGCTTTTACTCTGAAATAGATGGAAAATAATTTCTTAATAGCCTCCTAACTCTTCTTACTTCCACTCTTGGCTCCTTGTAGCTGACTTAACACAATAATCAAACTGATTCTATTAAAATGTAAGTCAGAGCTTGTCATTCTCCTGCCTAAAACCCTCCAGAGACCTTCTATTTTCATAAATGCCAAAGTCCATCCAGTGGCCTATAGGGCTTTCCATGATATAGCTACCCCTCTGACCTCATACCCTACCACACTCTCCCTTGCTTACTCCACTCCAACCCTTCCAGCCTCTGGTGGTTTCTTGAACACACCAGGCATTGGTCCCTCCTCAGGGCCCTTACATCTACTGCTCTTTCTGTTTGGATAGCTATTTCCCTCAGATAGCTGCATGGCTCTCTTTTGCTCCCTTCAAGTTTTTGCTCAATATCACCTTTTCGACCAGGCCACCCTAATCCCGCCTCCCACCTAGTACTTCCTCTTCTTTTTCCCTGCTTTATTTTTCTTCATATCTTTTAATATATTATACTAGTTATTTATTTTATTCATTGTCCATTCACCACTACTAGAAAGCTCCGTGAGCACAGGGATATTTATCTTTTGTTCTCTGATATAGTCCCAGTGCCTAAAACAGTGTCTTCCAGGAGGTGGTTGATTGATAAATGTTTGTTGAAGGCAAAGCTAAGTCTCAGCTTGTGCACGGAAAAAAGGTGAGCACAAAATCAGCCATCTAGAGTGAACATGCAGAACTGGCCTGTGTTGTCCAGGGAGTACACTTAACTCCATTTTGGAGCTAGTTCAGGAGACAGAGGCTCCCTAAGCCCTGATCAGCTGCTCAAGCTCCCAGCTCAGTTCAGGTAATTGTGAGGCCCAAAGAAGCAGTCTAGTTCCACAGAGCATCTAAATGGCTCCTCCCAACATCCTCCCTCTAACCCCTCTTCCACTCCCAGCACACACAAATACACCATACAACCCTCTCCCTTCCCAAGGACGCAACTCAGGCTATTTCTAAAACTGAGATTCTGATCCCGAACAGTAGCCAACACATAGTGCATCTGCATGTGCACAGGAAAAGACAAGAGACCTCTGAGCAATTTCCTGGCCCTATATTTTTCCATTCCAGTAAATGAGGCCTTCTTTAGCTCAGGAATCTCTCTCTGAACCAAGCCAATGCCTTCGTGGTGCATGCCATTTGCCTGGGCTTTTCCTTTGTTCCTTTATTTTCTATTTTAAGTGATGTCAAAAGTTTTTGACAATTAGCTCTACCAGGTGTTGACTACTAGTTAGAGCACATATAACACTAATGGAGAGTTCCTTTCCTAAATAGATTTTATTTAATAATACGTAATACTTAAATTTCACCCTCCGCCTTCAAAGAGTTTTGTAAACTTTACACTCCATTAAGCTAAGCAGCGCTTGAGTTCATGCCTGATGGCTGGGACACCAGCAAGGTTAAATGTTTGCCTAAGGCTCTAGCTAGCTGTGTTTTAGACAAAGTACCTTGTCTTTTTTTAAGGGATAAGGAAAATATAACCAATAAAAAATGTAGTTCTTATCAACTGTCTTCACTAGTAAATTAGTTCTGCGTTATTTCCGTGCACGTTTTAAAGCCATATTGTGACTTGCTTTCTTAGCTGTACTGACTCCCTGCTGTCTCTGGATACCATGTTCTATTTTTCTTCTCCCTTCTCCTCTGTCCCTCCTCCCTCTCCTCTTCCTTGCCTTTATCCTCTCCCAGTATGTGGGGTACTCCATCTGTCAAGGGAAACCCATCATACCACCAACCTGACAAGAACCCTTATCCCTGTCCCTCTGGGGCCCACTTTCAGGTGATAAGCATATTATTGTTAATGGATGGGGAAGGCTTGAGGTCAAGTTCCTACGGGTGGTAAAAACCATAGAATAAGTTGGTGTGTCTTCGTGGCTTATCAATTTTTTATAGTGGTGAGTAATTTAAAACATTTAAATGCAAACGAATATGGATATGTTATGAAGCAGAATGCAAAAAACCAGGACAGGTTAAAGTCTGAAATTTCACCTGTGAAAGGTCACTTAGGATTTCTTTTCCATATTTTTCCTTCCCATTAGAGGTACTTAGATTAGAAAAGTCTGAGAAGAGCTGACATCACAGCATTTCCTCTAGGATCCAGGGAGATGAAATTTTGGGATTGATTTTCTAAGGGCTGGTGGAATCAGTCTTCTTATTTTATTGTTCTTTCGAGCAAGAAAACTCGAAACTGTATCGAAAGACTCAAAACTGTCTTGAAGTCTCGAAACTGTCTTGAAAGTAATGGAGGGAATATGGACCATCCTTTCCCCTCGTCTTTGAATATCCACGAGGCAATAGCATTACTAAATTAGGACAGAATGGCCCTTTTCTCATTATTCAGCAAATAAAAGCAATAAGCAAGGAAACTTACTACATTTGAGACTATAATTTAAAAGAAAAATCTGGCATGTGTTCAAAGATAAAACTTCTATTACACAATGATTTCACACTGAATGTGTTGAGGACGTTTAAAGAGAATAGAAATGGGTAAAATGGGTAAAATAAAGGCTGAGCCACAATAACTTTGGTTTGGCTTCACCTGTCTGCACCCAGATGTACATGCATGTGTACCTCCTATAGCCTCAAGGACACATTAGCCTAGCACAGCATTTGGAAAGAAGATACAGCACCATATACAGAACATGCTTACAGAATGCATCCACTGTAGGAGAGCAAAGAGCTCAGGAGATGAAGTCAGAAAACCTGGCTTTGAATCCCAGCTCCACCACATACTAACTTTCCTAAGCATCCATTTTCTCAGCCATAATAACACTTTATTCGACAATATTTCTAGCTCTCATTCTGGGCACATGGTTGGATTGCATTTCCCTATTCCCTTTATATTAGACATGTCCATGAGACTTGCTTTGGCCAACAAAATGTGAGTGCAAGTGACATGTCATTTCTTTATGAAATCTTTGAGTAGTTATGATTCCACATAAATTTCCTTCCCTCTGCCATAGCAACCTGAAACATTTCCAGTAATAGTTGTTCTGTCTGCCTGGGGCTTAAAGTTAAGATGACCTGGGTCAAAGCTACAGTTAATCCATGTAATAGATATGTAGTGGAAGTCAGGTATAAATCCTTGTTTTCTTTCTTTCTGTTTTCTTTTCTTAATTTTTTAAGCCATGGCGATTTGGAGGTTGTTATTAAAGCATATCCAGACAAATACACTCTTTCACAGATCTGGAGAAAGATTAAAATGAGATATCTAGTAGGTTAATATGCATGGCCCATAGCAAGTGCCAAATAAATCTTAGTTCTTTTCTCCCTCACCTAATTTCTCTTCTTTGTAATCCTTCCCAACACTTCCTTATCGGCCCTGAGCTATGCTACTCTTCAAAGTTTTTTTCAATTACAGAAAAATGAAAATGAACCTTTAAGACCTTTTAAAATATTCCCTAATACCTTTTTTAAAAAAGTGAGAGAGTCTCTGAGTAGAGCGGAGTTGGGAATTCCCATGATGGGAAGAGAACCTACTGTCTGAAATCAACAAAAGAGAAAGGAGCTAAGGGTGTTATCAAAGAAATCAGCCAGAAAGCAAAACCAATGAACTCTGAAAATTTCTAACCACAGAGAACACTCTGCCCCATAGCTCTGTGCTGCTATCACAGAGCTAGGTTCAGGGCACAGATACCTCTTGGGGATCCAGTTTTGATTCTCTTTTAGCAGGTTATCCGTCCTGGAGGGAGGTGGAGTCTTTGCTCTACCTAGTACCATCTTTCTTTTCGGTGAAAATAATGAAGATGGTCAGATCTCAAGATTTTAGCTTTTTCCTTAAAAGATCTTGCCCTTACTCCACTTGATTCAGGCTGTAGCTTCATGAGTTTGAGAAGGGGAGCCAACAGGCCCCTGCTGCTGCTTTGGGTAAATCCTTAGATTTTATCACTTAACAACTCATTCAATTAGGCCATCAATCTAATACCTTTTTAGGGTGTTTACATTTACTTTGGAGAGAAAAAGTTTCTACCTAAAATTGCTCTAGAAAGCCATGTTTTGAATTTTACTCAAAGGATAAATCCTAAATGGTCAATTTAGAAGACATTCATTAGAGATGTGGGTCTCCAAATTGTTGAAAATTTTGAGAAGAGAGGAAGAGGAATGGAATATAGATGAGACAGAACTGTATAAGGCCTCCACCTTTGAAATCACTTCAACTGTAACAAGTTACTTAACTCTGAGTCTTGATTCCCTCATACAGAAAATGGCAATAAAAAAAATAACCCACCTCACAAGGTTATCATGAGATTTCATAAAATAAGAAATATAAAGCCCTTGATACCAAAAAAAAAAAAAAAAAAAGGCACTCAACAAATAGTAAGTATACTAGTATTTGGGCTTCCTAACAATCCTGGAAGAAGATAGTCTCATGGTTATGAAGAGGAAAGAGGGAGACCTAAGATAAGATTAGGGCTGGGAGCTAGAACAATAATAAGGCAAATCAATAATTCTCATTCCAAGTTCCTTGCCCTTTAGTGTCAATAGCACCAGCACAGTCTCGCCCACAGGGGACAGTCAAGGAGCAGTAGCTGCTAGGATTATTACTGGCTGGTCTTAGAAAAAACAGCTGATTCTGAGAAGCTGATTATCTCCTCATTGACTCAACTGCCTGGGACCTTTGTTAAAACAACTATGTCAGCCAGCAGTGAAACTAAGGGCAGCCCATCTTTTAAAGTCTGTTCTGCTACCTTGAACAATACACTTTGCAAACACTGAAGGAAAAAAAACAGTTTCTATCAGGTTCAAAGGTTGTTTATGTAATAAAGCTAAAAAAATTATCCATGAGATGATCTGGAAGTGAAATTTTAAGCTAGGCAAACACTGAGCCTGTTATAAAAGGTCATTCTAACTTCCTTTGACCCTCTTATAACTGTGGTCCTCAGCATTTTGGTTTGTGGCAAGAAAGCATTGCTTCTCTTTGCCTGTCTAATGATCTACTGGCCTTATGTCCACTTATAGTTTTTAATGAGTAAATCCTGTACTAGACATCAGTTCCAAGCCCAAATTCTTTCTGCCTGATCCCTTAAATGCATGTCTTGATGAATCCAACATATAAAGCTGATAGACCTGTAACGTCTGCTGAACCAGAAGATATAGAAACAACATCATCTCTCTAGCTTGAGCTCACTGAAGCAAATACTCCCAAATGTAGTATCTGCATCGAAGCAGCTGCTTACCTGCTCGCCTGTCATTAAGGAAATGCAGAGGAGGATTACATATTTAGAATTGCCCTTTATTAATATTTCACATTTTCATTTATTCACTATTTGATTTCAAGAAAGTCTATCAAGTCCTGACTATGTGTCAAAAACAGTGGCAAGTGGTGCCTAACACAACAATATTTGCTGAATGCTTCTTACATGATAAGAATGTGTTAAAGTGATCACATGCATTGATTCATGTGATTGTCACTGCATCCCATGAGGTAGGTACTATTCTCTCCCTCATTTGGCCAATGAGGAAACTAGGACAAGTAGGTTAAACAAATTGCACAAGGTCGCACAGATAATAAAGGAAGGAACTAGGAAGTTTTTTTTTTTTTGAGATAGTTGTTAAATGAAGGAAGAAATTAAAAATAATGATGAATACTTCCAGATTAGATTTCCATCAAATGTACAAACTTACTACAGGTAGCAATTTAAAACTGGAAAAGCTCATTGCCACTAAGAGACCTAGGTTATTTAATGTACCTACCATCCATTTATTAGTGAACCCCAGCTTTGATCTACTGTAGTGCTTCCCTGGCTTCTCAGCATGAGGACTCCCTTTGTAAAATGTAAGAAAAAATCTATTTTGCAAATCCCCAGTAAGTTAGAAAAACATACAAAATAACCAAAAGCTATTTCGAATTCAGTAACATCTTTAATTTATGTTTTATTAATTATTATACTATAACCAGATTGAAAAAGCAGAGGTTCATATACTTTCAAAACACTATTTAGTCAGTAGGCAAACATTAGGCACTTGATATCTAAATACAGACTCCTTGACTCCTTGCATTAACTCCACAGACCCCTGGAGAGCCACAGAGCTGTATGACTTCAAGGGAATTGCTTATCTTCTCTGGATTTCAGTATCCTCATCTCTAAAGTGGGCTTGGATAATAAGAGCTTTTCCAGAGGATCTCAAAGAGAATTAATGTGAGACCAGCAAGAACTTAGAGGGAGGGAAAGGGCAATAGTGGGAGGAGGTCTGCTATCTATGGCTGCCATGCTTGAAGTTACAGGAACCCACAAGCTGCTTAGTGCAGATACATTCCTTGCTGTGCTGCACTGAGGCTGAAGTTGGAGAAATGGGCATGTGCACATCATGGTGATGGAGGATTTTTGGGTTGAAGCTGCAACTCATATTTATTGAATGGCTACCACGGAGAGAAGGTTACACGATGGCCCTAATATTAATATTTAATGATATTTTGATCCAAATGTAATTTAAGGCACATTTATCATGCAAGTTGAAACTTGCTTTTAACATAACTGGCTCAGCTCCTTGCACAGTGTCACAATCTTGTAATTTTACAGCCATCATTCATCACATTTTCAGGATATAATTGCCTCCAGGGGGTGGAATCTTAGAAGAAATTTCCCTCAATGATATTGGCTTGAGGGCAGCAGAAAACACCCCAGTCTGTCTCTCTGGGTTGTTGGATTTAAAAAAGAAAAAAAAAAAAAAAGCCATTTCATTACCCCAGGACTCCCAGTTCATGGTGTTAATAAGTACACAGTTTGATAACTCAGATGCCTCTCACCTAACACCCACATTCTAGGAAAGCTCCAGGGCCCCTGAGCAGGAAGAGTTCAGATTAATAATTAAAAAGGCTAACATTTATTGACTATTACTATGAGGCAGGCACTATGCTAAGCAATGATATGAATTATCACTCTTAATCCTCTCAACAAACCCTATGAGGGTAGTGCTATTTTATATGTGTCGTGCAGTTGAAGAACTGAGGTCACATGGCTGGCAGGCAAGAGGGTTGGGACTTGACCTCAAGCAGCTGCCCATAGGACGTGGGTTGTAATGTCTCCTCTATACTGTCTTGCCACTTTCCCACACCAGACTTTCTGGGCTGCCTTCTCACCCTGGTTGACAGGTCATATTTAATATGTTGCCAAGAGGATAAGACCCAATAAACTGATAGGCAACTCAGTAAAAAAGAACAAAGCCTTTAATGACATGCTCGCAGGAAAAAGACAACAGGAATGTAGATAGGTGTGAGATGAGCATCCTTAACTAACTTCTCAGAGCGTGAGACTTAGTTTCAGAAGTATCTTTAGAAATCAAAAGTCTAACTCCTGCATTTTACAGATGAGGAAATAGAGGCTCAGGCAGTTGCCCACCATCACATAGCTGGGGTAGAACTCAAAACTCCCCTCTCTCTCTTTCTCCTCTCTCTCAGTAATTATTTTTGATTGAGTACAAAAGGAAATGCAGCAAAAAAATTTCCCCTATACCTCTGTCCCCCACCCCAGCCAGCCCATCCCCTTCCCAAAGGCAAGTTCTATTAGCAGATCTATTATATCCTTCTAGAGATATTCTACGAATATCAAAAATATGCTTTCTTCCTTTTCTTTCTTTTTTTTTCACTAAAAAGATAGCATTCTATAAACTAGCAGAATCTTGCTTTTTTAACTTAACTGTCCAGGTTGGAGATCGCTCCATTATCAGAACATATAGAGCTGCCTCATTCTTTTTATTTTTTTTCCCAACTTTTTAACAGCTTTATTGCAGTTAACCTACATAATATAAAAATCATGCATTTTTAAGTGTCAATGTGATGCGTTTTAGAAAATGTATACAGTTGCTCAGTCGTTACCAAAATCCAGTTTTGAAATAATTTTATCACCCCCAGAAAGTTCCATTATGTTCATCTGCAGTCACTCGCAGCTTCCACCTCCAGCCCCAGGCAACCACTAATCTACTTTGTCTTCACAGTTTTGTGCTCTTCAAAATTACATATAAATGAAATCATTTAATATTTATCATATATCTGGCTCTTTAAATATTTTGTGTCTGGCTTATTTCACTTAGCACGATGTTTTTGAGATTCACCCACAATGTTGCTTATAACAGTAGTTCCTTTTTATTGCTGAGTAGTATTCCATTGTACAGATATATATCACCTTTTGTTTATCTACTCACCAAGTGATGGATCTTTGAATTGTTTCCAATTTGGGGCTATTATGAACAATGACTCTGTGAACATTTGTGTACAAGTCTTTAAGTGGACATTTGATTTAATTTTGGGAAGTTAGTTACCCAGAAGTAGAATTGCCATGTTGCCTGATAAGTATATATTTAATTATTTAATTAAATAAATATAAGTATATATTTAATATATTTAATGCCAACTGTTTCTGAAATGGCAGTACCCTTTTAAATTCCCACCAGCAAAGCATTAGAGCTCTAGTTTCTTACATCCTCACCAATACTTGGTATTTTCAAGTATTTGTTTTTAGACATTTTACTGGATGTGTGGTGGTATCTCATCATGGTTTTGGTTTGCATTTTCCTTATCTATTGATATTGCATATCTTTTCATGTGCTTATATGCCATTTGTGTATCTTCTTTGGTTAAGTATCTATTGACAATTCTGCCCAGTTTTTAATTGGGTCGTTTGTCTTAGTATTGAGTTAAGAGTTCTTTGTATATCTGGAAATAAGTCCTTTACCAGATCTGTTTTGCAAATATTTTCTCCTAGTTTATGGCTTGTGTTTTCATTTTTATAATGGTGCCTTTTTCTTTTTTAAAGAGCAAAAGTTTTTAATTTTAATGAAATCCGAACTATCATTTTCCAATTTTCAAATGAAAATCCAAATTTTCATTTGTTTATGTTTTTTGTGTCATAACTAGAAATTGTCGACTAACCCAAAGTTACAAAGATTTTCTCCTGTTTCCTTTTAGAAATATTATTATTCTAACTCTTACATTTAGGTCTCTGATCTACTCTAAGTTAATTATTATGTGTGGTGTAAAGTAAAGCTTAAGTTCATTTTTCCTTTTCTATGAATATATATATATATATATATATATATATATATATATATATTCATAGAAACAAGTCAATATATATATATTGACTTGTTCCAGTGCCATTTGTTTCTAAGACTATCATTTTTTTATTTCATTACCTTCACACATTTGTCAAAATCAGTTGCACGTATACCTAGAGTCCACTCCTGGACTTTATTCTATTCCTTCATTATTTTTAGAGCTACACGATACCCCATTACATAGATGTACTTTACATAATTTAACCAATCCCTTATCAATGGACAATGGTGCTATTTCTAATCAATTTTTTCCTTTTTTATGTAATGCTGTGGCAAATATATCACCTTGTAGATATGTTTTTTTGCATCTTATATTTGTGGGATAAATTCCAAAAGGAGTCAATTTTACATATTGATAGACATTCACAAATTGCTCTGTGAAAACTTTACTAATTCACTATTACACTGGCAATGTATAACAGTATTCTCCAGATCCCCAGAAACAAATATTCTAACAAATGTTTCATCAAGTAGGTAAAAAATAGTATCTCATAATTTTAATTTTAATTTTCTTATGAAGTAGGATGAGTATCATTATTTTTTTATACATTTAAGACCCAACTAAATTTCATTTTATGTGAAATGTGTGTTTCATGTCATTTGTCCATTTTCAGGTCATATTAAGTTCTTTGTGTTACACATTACAAATGTTTCTTCCAATTTTTTGTTTATCTTTTGACCTTGTTTATCAAGTTATGGCCCTGTAGAAACTTTTTCTTTAATGTATAATAAATGCTAAGTTTTCTAGGTAAAACTAGAAACACTTCCCCTCTGAGATTCAAAAAAGATAAATCTCCCATTTTTTTTTTTAGTATTTTTATGTTTTTATTTTTAACAGTTTAAAACTTTGATCTGTAATTTATTTTAAGAAATGAAGTAGGATATAAGTTTATTTCCACCCCTGCATGTTGCTACCAAGCTGTCTCAACATCATTAATTACATAATCCAACTTTCCCCTCTGATATACAATGCTATTTTTATCATATTGTAAATTTCTGTATGCATTTGGGTTCATTGATTTGCCAGCTTTTCACGTCAATAAGCACACTCAAATGTCTATTCTCTGAATCCGAATGCATTACTTACATTCTCAAAATGATACACAGTAAGTGAATGAAGCATTTTATGAATTGCTTGTAATAACACTTAAATCTTCTCTCACCTTCTACTCCACTGCCATTAGCTAACAAAATTCAAACTCTTTTTAACAACGTTAAGAAAAATATAATTAGGACAGCAAATCTGTTTGAAATATAGGGGACCGAGGATCAGATACTATATTCTTGAGTCTAATATATAATTTAGTGTTAATCCACTGTTTCCTTTCATAAGTGCCAATAGTTTTGGATCGGCTGTGTGTGTGTGTATGTGTGTGTGTGTGTATGTGTGTGTGTGTGTATGTGTTTATACATACATGTAAGGCAGCTATACAATGTACAGAAGAAATAGCACTTTATTAAGTAAACCAACTCCGCTTCCCCAAAAAATCCATATTGGTTGAAGAGCAAATAAATTTGGCACTTTATGTCCTGATTCTTCTGGGATAGGATTTGCTCATGGGGAGGATTTGTTCCTTCCCAACTGCATGTATTAAATATGTGATGCTAAAATTCCCGCCCCGGGAGGCTCAGAAGGAGCACAAAGGAGACAGTTACGCCATGATAAAGAGTGGGATGTCTGAGCACTTAGAGCTTGTTCAGACACACCAAGTGGGATTGTCTTCTTCAAAATGACGTAGTATTGGGCTGCACCTTCTTTTCCAAAAACTGGACTCTCCACTCCTTCTCCAACATCCCCATTCTAACCTGGGCCCCAGGATGCAGCCAGGAAATAAGAACTCTCCATCTTTAGGCACAGTAATGGAGCTAGAGACAGGTAGCTGTGCCAGCATGTGACTAGGGTTCAGGAGGGCTGTGGGTGATGTTGGAAGAGACAGGGGACTAAGATTTGCTTGCTGCATTACTGGATGTCTCCTGAGGGTCAAGAAAGACGATGCTCAAAATAGTCCCTCCTTGCCCGACTCTCTAAAAATATCCAATAGGAGGCAGGATTCTGGATATACCTAGGAGTAACCGTGTAGAACTTTTTGTATATTCCTCAAGTTCAGAAACCTTATCTTGATGGATAAAGTATAGTTCTCCTTGGCACCTTAAAAGTGTTCAATATTTTTTAGGATAATGCTGGAAGACCTCTCTTTGTACTTTTATTTTTTAACCGAAAATGTCTATAGGGTTGGGATGAGGGAAGAAAACTGCCTGAACTACAGAAACAGTAAGAAACAACGCGGTGGAGTATTGTGGAAGGTGTTCCATAAAACAGTGCCGAAAATGTGAAGTTCCTCCTCTCCCTGCACTTCCTGTGGAAGAAGGCCAGAGGGCCATCATTAAGGGAGAGACGCCACCATCGCCATCTAGGCAAAGGCCCCATTTTTTCCAGGCTGAAGCAAACCAGAGGCTATTCTGGTCCTCTCCCTCGCTCTCTTCCGGCCCTGCTTCCTTTCCCCACCCCTCCAACAATAGCCCCCTCTTGATTTCTGTTCCAAAAGAGAACGGTGAGTCCCCAATGCAAAGGAAACTCTAAGGATCCTTTCCGCAGAGTTTTCTAACTGGGGAGAGTGAGGTGTATGCTCTGGCATCTGCTCCTTGGCAGTGATGCCAGAGACCCGGACCCTGCTCCCTTCCCTAGAAAGACACAAGGCAAGGTAACAGGGTTTCTTGTCCCCATTCTCCAGAAGAGTACCTCTTCTTCCCAGAAGCACTCTGAGGTAACCAGTAACAACACTATCTCGGAGGAGTTACATTATCTCAGACAAGGTCAAAGTTAACCTTGTTAGGGACCTACATTCCAAAATCAATCTGTGTACACAACAGGTCAGAACTCTAAGGCAATGCTAGTCAAACCTGAATGTGCATCTGAATCACATGAAGATCATGTTAAAATGCTGATTCTAATTCAGGAGGTCTGGGGTGGAGCCTGAGAGTCTAACAAACTCCAGGGTGATGCCATCTTGTTGGTTTTTGGACTACATTTGAGGAGCGCTACTTTATGGGATAGTTAATTTAAATATATATATTAGTTATAGATGACACATCCTTCTTAACAAGAAACCTATAAACAAAGAACATCAATTTGGTGACCTTAAATCACTTACTTCTAGTTTATCTGTTAAACAAGGTGGTTGCCTTTCTTTATTTCCAAAATGGAGGTAAGAAACTCCTACTTCTTAGAATGGGAGGGTTAAGTTAAATAACGTATGTAAAGTTCTTAGCTGTCCCCAAACTTGGTAATGACTCCTCCATGATGTTGCTGTCAGTGGTGGTGGTGCTCTTGTGGTTATCTCATTCTCACACTTAATATCAGTGACCATCATCGAATGAGGTCAAAGCGGGGCCATAACATAGCAAAGGAAAATAGGAGAATGGGTCAGAATTACCTTTGTGTGCCCTGGTTCTTGGCACTAAAGAGACAGGCGTTATCGATGTGAACAGTGAAAGATTTTTTCCGTTTCTACCACAAATAACAGAAAACATAGACCCCAATGGTGCTATTGTATTTATATTTATATTTACCACTTTAAATTTGCCAAATAAGTGCAAAACTGCTTCAATCCAGTATTTGTTCATTTTTGGCTGTCTCCATGACCTAATTATATAAAGGAAAGGGTATTGTGCTCCACAAGGATATCACATTTCCCTCCCTGAATTCACCCCCTCATGTTTGTGTAAACTCAGCCCAAGTGGCATCCCTGTAACTTGGATTTACAGCCCTGCCTGTAAAAAAACAGGGAGCACTGAGTATTTCCTACAAAGCTGAACTCTGGCTCACAGCTCTCTTAGCCAAGGAAAAACAAACGACCATTCTCTCTCTCTCGCCAAAAACAATTTGCTAACCCATCATCTGCCCAGAAAACAAATGAAAAATAAAATGCAACCAACAGTCTTTTCTGTGTATGTGATAAATGTTTATCTCCCCGGGCAAGTGGGTGGGTTCCTTGCCAAGATAACACGTTCATATACATACAGTAGCCCCATGCACGTAATGGTGGAACAAGCCATAATTCCAGTCAATCCAGATGGGGAATAAATATGTCCAGCTGGCAGTTTGGCATTGTCCAGACCCAAAAAGAGTTTTTGACTAACTGTTTTACTTATTCACTGCTGCATTTGGCATTATATAAAGATTGCATATTTCACTCTATAGCCCACTTATTTATTGTCATCTATTCAATAAATATTTACTGTGCATCTACTATGTGCCATGTGCTATTCTAGGCTCACATACAACAGTGAACAAATAAAGTCCTTGTCCTCATGATCCTTACTTTCTAGTGAGCTTATATATCACATACAACTTCTGATGAAGACATGTTCTTCCCGTTTTATCTAAATGTCATTGTTTCATTTAGATGCATTTGGTATTTGACTAGCTGTTTCTGAGAGTACACATCAAAACATGTTACCTCTGTTCCTGTCAGATGGAGACCTGCGTCCATTGCTGCTCTACTTGATTAGCTGTACGAACATATGAGGAAAAACATTGAGTGATTTAGGTAGAAATAAAGTCAGAGAAATCAAAACAGTTTTCTTCTGTAAGTTACATACTTTTCTTATGATTAAAGCAGGTTTAACGTGTGTTGGTTTTCCAAACACCGTATTCATCTTTTGCCCTTCCATGTCACCATTAACTTAGGGACAAGGATCTAACTTCTAAAAAAGGCTCAGCACAGCATACATTGAGAAAAGGTAAAAACAAAACCAAACCAGAAGAAACTTAGGAGATTCGATCCAATGCTATTTTTAAAAAGTGAGCAAACAAATTTAATAGCTGCATTTTCCTTGATTAAAGAAAGAATGCATGCTCACTATAAGATACAAAAATATAGAAATGCACAAGTCAAAAAGTGCTATTCATGCAGAATTATTATATTTAAGTAACTTATTTTCATCATTTATATAAGGTTATAGAACACTGATCAGTCTCATCAGATTGCTTCACTGGCTAGCATATTCCTTACTCCATAATACTAACAGCTCCTAGAATAACAATTGATATATTCAAAACTAATTTCTAGAGAGAACATTTAATGCTGAATAGGAATTCCACTAAAAAGCATGGTTTTTAAAACACACATTTTTATTTAATGTCAGTGCAATTCTGAAGAAGATGGAGTAAGACATTGACCATCCACTTTAGAGAATCACAGTATGTCACCGTCAGAGTCTCATAGATCATCTGGTGCAGAGGGAAGGGGAGAAGGAGAATGTAACCAGCCCCAGGTGAGCTCTGATACGCAATCACACACACTACCATGAGAATCGCTGACTTGATCCAAGTTCATCATTTTATAGACGAGAAAATTGAGGTCCAAGCAAGCAAAGAAAATTGTCAAGTCACACATTTAGGGGAGGCAGAGTTTGGAGCAGAGCAGAACAGAAGTGTTCCGACTCCCAGTCTGATCTTGGTTGCACGGCACTAAGCCACAGCAGAAGATACCTTCTGCACATAAGTGCAGAACAACCCAGCTTTAGTTTTCTCGCTGAAGGTTAAGTTGTCCAAACAAGTCTCTAATTTATCAGAGCCTCTTATTTTAAATAAGAACTTCACAGGTTTGGGTTATCGGTGGTAGATTTTTGGTGGTTGTTGCAGCTGTGCGTTTTCCTTTTAGAAAGTGAAGAAGGAAGTTTAACTAAGACTTAAGTTAAAGTATCAATATTACTTGAAAAATTAGCCAGCATGTATGTTTTCAAGTTTAGAATGAGAGAAAAATAGCAGTGGATCAACACCCCGCCCTCCCCACTCCACGCACAGTATGGTGAAACTGGTGTTCTACTTATTGGTGTGAAGGAAAGTGGCTTGCTACTATGGTGTTTGAAGAAAGGGATCTCCAAGTGTACTTAGCCCTCGATGGGGGAAGAACCTGTCACTTCAAGTCTTTTTCTCTTTGGCTGAGTCATGGAACTGCCACCACGGTCTCCAACAAAAGTGTCTCCAGCCCCTCATGACCAGGGAAAAGGTCACCAACAGTACAGAGATCAAGAGCTTGGGGAAGTGGGTGAAAGAGAGAATGAAACATTTACAATATAATTGTAGTATTAGGGTTCAGGATATCTTCACTCGATATGTGCCCAACTCTAAAAGCTATGAGAAATATTTTTTGCTCTAATAGACCCTGAGTAGTGATCAAACTCAATGACATAAATTATAGGTGATGTATTCTATTCTTTACATTTAAAAACAGTACACTTAAGTATTAACATATGACTCTTGAAAAATTACAACTGACAGTGATTGACTCCTACTATTTGCCACACGTTATGCTAATTGCACTACATATATGATCTTATTTAATCCTTACAACAATTCCATTATGTTGATCCAGTTTTACATTTAGAGAAACCGAGGCTTAGAGAGGTTAATTACCTGGCCTAAGGCCCACAGTCAGTAGGCAACAAAACTGGAATTCAAACCTAAAATTTTGTAACAGCAAAGCCTGTGCTTTGATGCTATTTCCTCTAGTTAAAGTCACATCCCAGCACACGGACTTACAGGACACATCCTAACATGATATTTATACAACAAATTTGTAATTTGGTTACAGGTATGTACAGTTTTGGCACAAATTTATTAATAAAATCTTCTGTGTGTCAAATTCTGGATCATTCCAAGCTGGAGTTCCCCTGATGATATCACAGAAGAGCCTCTGATGACCCCAAAGAAGACTCATACACTGGAAGTTTCCACAAATGCCAGCTCACTCCTTGGAAGTGAGTGAAGACAGAGTGATACCAACCAGACTAAACTAGTCAATGGCTTTTTTCTTTAGTAGCTGAAATTGTTTTCCCCCATCAAGTATCCTCATGGCAATGACTTAACAACTTAAATGGAAATATTGAATATTTATTTTTTTCTTTTCAAGAAAATAACATATTCCAAACTCCTTAATCTCGGGCCACAGTGAAGACTCATGCTAACAGCGGAGCTGTTTTGTGTGCCATTGGCGTATCCACCTGCCTTACTGGTCTTTAGTCAGTGTCACTCTATTGTCAGTTGTTTTTATATTGTGTTGCATCTGATATTTTTATTCAATAACCAAAATTACAGAACATTTTGTGATGTTGTTTTAATCAGGCACAGAATTCAATACATTATCGAGGAAAAATGAAACCGAAAGAAGCACGTCAAGATCGCAGCTCTGAGTTTTCTACGGGGGTCACAATTGCTGATAAAAGATGTAAAATGACCAATTCGATCAGTTCCTGCTACCTTTTGACCTGAAGATCTATGAAATGGGGTTACTAGGGTAGGTGGTAGGGAAGGTGGAAATCACTTTCAGCTGCTATTAGAATAATTCTGCATCCTCAAGATAGCAAACGCTAATCATGTCTCTTTTATGCTGCTCATTTTATAGTGCTCCTAAGGAAAATCTCTTGAAAAAAGGAGAAGAAAAAAGAAGTGTGACTAATGGAACAAAACCTACGTAACAGTCCAATTCTATCATATTTTCTCACTCTTATTAAAATAATGGCTCGGTTTTGAATAAAGATTAATTACTTGATTGTGTTAATGCAAGTCTGGCCAAATTAATTTATAAATGAGAGACTGGCTATTTTTATTATACTCTTCACTACCCAGGTGACTTCGATCAGTAAATTTCATAGAAATGAATATAAAAAAACTGCATGGTCTTATCTTTCACCCATTCAATACATCTTTGAATTAAATGATTGCTATTAGCAAATATACACAGTCTTTCTGAGGGACCTTGCTAGCCTAATTTTGACAATGTGATCTTGGCTCCCTCGAGGCTTTCCATGATGAGCCCTCGGTCAGAGTACCCTTTCTGACAAATTTAATTGAAATGAGTTAGACTTTTAAAAATAAGTTATATGTATAAGCTTGACTAGTTTGGTATGTCCCATTTGGTGCTTGGGAAACCAAGTTCTGGGTGAATATTTTTCAGTTACATCTATAGCTTAGTTTTTCACTCCTACTGACAAGTGATCAATCTCAATTCTCGTATTCCAGTTGTTGTTTTCCAAAACTAAAGCTATATGCTCCCAAATCTTTGCCTTCTTTTTGTGCAGATGACATCTTCCATTGACAGTAGATAATAATTTTACACTCAACCCACATGTGGAGCCTCAACACATACGCATCATCCCCGCCCTCACCCGCAGTACAATTCGAAGTGACATTCCCATCTTTTTTTCCTCCTACATCAGTGATGCAGAATAACAGTTATAAATTATCATTTCTCTATTGGGGGTGCCGAGTGGAAAGAAAAGAATAAGAGAAGGGCACCTCAATCTAGACAACAAGCAACAAAAGTCCCAGAGCAAAGCACAATTCTCAGCAGACACCCTGATAAGGTTCCAAAGACACAGCACTGAGGAAGAGTTGAATTCTCCAATGAGACACATCACACTCTTCAGTGCCTCCTAGTTAACTCGACCACATTATCTATGCCAAAATTCAGATATAACACAACGTCCTCCCTAGCCCCAATGCAATTCTATTTCCAGTTCTGCCACTCTCAGCTCTGCAAAGCATCGGTAGTCTCTTTAAAAAAAATAGTATAAGCTTAAAATCTGGGCCATCTATCAGTTATGCCTTCTGATTAAAGATTACACCCAGTAAGGTATTTTCTGTAGAAGATGCCCACGGCAGTATCCATCCCAGGGACATCAAATGGAAGTAGAAACGATTGCATGGGTAACTTACCAGCTCCTGAGTCTGAATGGCTGCAGCAGCCCCAGTGCTTTACCTGATCCCTTGCTCTCTGCCTCTCTCCCTCTCTCTCTCTCTCTCTCTTTCTCTTGTGTACAGATTGCAGACAACTTAAAGAACTCTCAGGATAGTGTTTCAAATGACTCAAGAAAGAGAACAGGAACAATACTTCGTTCTCTATTTCTGATGAGTACCTTCGGGAAGAAGGAAGGAAGGGAGGGGAGAGGGAGGAAGTCAACAACCCTTTGCTTTCCTGAAAAAAAATAAGGAAACAGAAGATAGACATCTCATTTTCTCTTAAACAAAATGTTGGAAGGGGCAAAAAAAAAAAAAAACTTTGAGAAAAAAAGAATTCCTCAAAAATGCTCTCTGCCCTGGGAGATTTAAAGAGATGAAAAAGCCTTACTGGCCTGTCCTGACCAAACAAATGGTGTTCCAGAAAGACAGGCTCTCCTGAGCCTGCCGTCTCTGGTATCTGGTTTGCAGAACTGACACAGCCAAAAGGGAACAAATCATGTCATGTCGACTCTGAGCAAAGGAAAGTTTGGTCTGTGTGCTAACTGAGGAACCCTACAGCCTGTAAGAGTGGGAGGCGGCCACTCAGCCAGGGCGGTTGGCTCTTCCTAGGCCCTTGAAACACCAGCACTGCTGCAATTCTTCAGCCTGACTAGATCCTGAGAGTTCTTCCAGGATCAAATAACTCATTTAAGCACTAGTCAATGCGCTTTATGCCACGAACCAAACCAAGCTTCCATTTTCATTGATGGTGAATTAAATGAATGAATGAATGAATGAATGAATGGAGTAAATAAAGCGAGCGAGCAACTTACCACACTACTGCTCGACATAGTTTTCTCAGAAGTGTTGTTTCTGTCGTCCTATCCTTTACATTCCTAATGCTTCTTGGATTGACAAAGTATTGTGAAACCTCATAGATCTTAGATTAGTCAGCCACAGTTTTTTAAAAGGGATGGGGAGGCTGAATAGAAGGAGAAAGAAAATAGAATATCCTTTGCCAAGTTAGGGGTGCTTGGGAGTTCTGTGGGAGGGCACAAGCTCCATTTAGGGTTGGGCACGAGCTCCATTTAGGGTTAGGCACTTAGGAATAATCTTGACTTAAAATTCTCTGATTTTTGTTGTACATCTTGTGCCTTTTTCATTCATCAGCTTAAGACCATTTTAACCATGAACAGGAACCAGCAGTTATGTGGACTTTTGTGGCAGCAAGAGACAAACCAGCTTTAAAGTAGTTCCTTATTTCACTCAATTGTGGGAAAAGGGGGCGGAGAGTTATACATAATAACAAAAAGCAATTAAAGTAATATCAGGGAAAGAGCAATTCTGATTCAGTCTCTTAGTAAGATTTTCATTGGGTCCTATGATCTATAAGATTATTTTATCCCAAGTTTTCTTCCTCCATTAATTATCTATCTATCTATCTATCTATCTATCTATCTATCTATCTATCTATCCATCCAGCCAGCCAGCCAGCCAGCCAGCCAGCCAGCCATCCATCCATCCATCCATCCACCCAAGTGTGTATCAGAGAGAACATAAAGATATTATGTTTCAGTAGGTTTATATTCTCAATGTCTTATTCTTTGCATTCCCGATGGCACCAATACTGACACAACACATGGGTTTCTGGCATGGGTGGCCCATCTACAGATAAGAAAAGTGACACCCAGAGAAGGGTCTGTATGGTTTGTCCAAGGTCGCACATCTTAGTGGCAAAAACCAAAATGCTCATCTGTCTCCTGGTGCAGCTCTTGTGCTCTTTGCCCTCTGCTGGCCTTCCTCTATATCCTGCTTTGTAGAATGGGAAGGAAGATGAAAATGAAAATCTAAGAAAGCACGAGAAGAACGTGAGCGAATGGAGGGCAAAGGAACAAGAAGTGACTCTTTTAAAGGAGTAGCAATATTGGGGGCAAACTTTTGAGTGTTTGTGGGGGTAAAGAAGTAAATTCAGGTAAATTCTGCTGAAATGTACCATAAAAAGTGGAAGTAGGTAGCAGTGAGGGGTGTGTGAGGGAGGAGGAGTAGAGAAAGGCCATCCTAGGTTCTGTGGCATCACCAGCGGAGACAATGAGGGGATGTGAAGGAACAAAGACGCTGAGGCAGTGAAATCCTTGCAGGACTGAAAGGTCTCTGATCACCCGAAGAACCGGTGACAGCAACACGCAGCCCTTTCCATGTTTTCACTCTCTTGTAGCCTCAGGGCAAGGCCAGGCTGAGCCCCAGGAGCCCAGTCAGATTCCAGAGGATTTCCCTTTTAAGTCTGCAGAATGTGGGGACTGTCACGTTGAGGCGTGTTGTTTTCTCCCAGCCAGCCGACCCGCCCAAAGGCAGCCTGGACAGGGATGTGTGTCATCTGAGCTACCAGCTTTATGCAATGGAGTGGCATCTGGCCGGGATCTAGTGACATCACCCCTGGAAACACTGCAAGGAGATTTCTCGTGTTTTCAAAATGCTACTGTGAAGCAGCATGGGTCTTAGATAAGTCAGTCACAGTTTTTCAGAAAGGATCCTCAACTCTGCCTGTGCCAAGCTGTTCTATTCCTACACCTCGTTGTAAATGGGCTTCTCCCTCTTTCCCTGCTCTGTCAATCACACAAAAAGCCATCCCGTAAAGCATGTGAAATCACCCACTGGGTGTCTAGAAGCTGAAATTCCTAAGTCCCTCCCACTAGGTTTCACAGGAGTCATTTCTCATCAGGTCACTCAAGCTGGTGAAGCTTACTCTCCAGCTACTATCTCATGCCTTATTCAGAATCTTACTGAAAGTGAAGGAAATGGGGGTTTATGCTGCAGACAACTGAGGAAACACATGTGTAGAAATGGAATATGGCCTGGTTTCTGACCCCTCAGGTAAGCAACACATTGCGTTGGATTTTAGACATCATTTGAGCAGAGAGAGGAGGCTGTAAGACCCTGGGAGTTGATTAGAGGACAAGAAGAAAAACCAAGGTATATAATTAGGTGAGACCAAAACAGTGACCCAAGACTCCCAACCACAGAAATATAAGCTTTACTCAAAATGGCTTCCCACTTCTAAAGCATCCTAATTGGTACTTCTCCAGTTTCTGATTATTCAGGACCTTAGGGTTATCCGTTCGCCCCAGGACTAACTTGACCCCTGATCATGGAAGGTGGTGGAGTGAGGTGTGGATTAAAATATATTCAGAACAAAATGTAAGTGCATGTATCAGTGAACTTTCACAAAATGGACACATCTGAGTAACAGAAATAGAAGAACCACTCTGACTCTCCAGCTACCACCTTCCCTCAGAGGTCACAGGGTCCTAACTCCCACACCTGACCTACAAACACATGACCTGGTTTGAATTTACATAACGGATGGAATTGGATTATACTTTTTGTTTCAGGTTTCTCTGCCTTGGTATTATATTTGTGAGATTCATTTCTATTGTTGAGTGTAGTTGTGGTTCATTCACTCTTGTTGCTTGAGAGTATTTCATTCTGTGACTATACCACAATTTATGTATCCACTCTACTGAAGATGAACACTGCGTTGTTTTTAGTTCAGGGCCATTTCAAATGGGCTGTTCCTGCAAGATGTCTTTTTAAAAGTCTGATGCAGGCCTCACTTCTCTCCAGGAAGATCGTCTACTCTAATGATTCAAACTTTTTGTTTGACTTCCTTTGGCACCCATTTTCTCTCATGCGGGATGCATGGTATACATGGATTTTTTAAACTTCAAATGGATTCAGTCTGAGGCCATGGTGATGCTCTTGTAGATGCTGGCAGAGCTTCTGAGGAGCTTTGGAGGGAGTTGCAAGTCACTGTTCTCACTTCTTGCTGCAACCTGGAGAAGGTTGCTAGTTCTTGCTGCTCTGAGTCACATTCCATTGGCTCTCCATGTCCCTTCCAGAATCTGTGGAAAATCTCTTCTCACGGACAGGCTAAGTTTCATTATATTAATGTGCAGAAGAGATGGCCCATTCTCTTTGACACTGCTTTGACACTTCCTTTGTTTCTTTGATATATCCTCTTCATCTTGCCAAACCCCAATATCCTCCAAGTCTCAACTCTCAAAATGTGAGGCCATTTGTTTTTTTCTTTCTTTTTAGCTTATTTTCAGCATGAAAAGTTGATATGAAGGATTCATTTAAACAAGTTATTGAAGAAAGTCTGTTTCATGCATCTAGTTTCCTCATTTAACAAGTGGAGATAATAATCTAACACCTATTTTTCACAGTATTAGGAGAAAAGAATACAAAGAAGAACAGCTAACAGCTTTCACATACTTACTATGTGACAGGCACCATTCTAAGCACTCTACAGGTCATAAAATAGTTAATCATCGTAATAGCCTTATGAAGTAGGTGCTATTATTGTCCTTTACCTCCTCCTCTCTTTTATAGATGAGGAAACTGAGGCATGGAGAAGTTATAGTACTTCCCCAATATCACACAATTAGTAAGATTTCAGACCCAAGGAATTCTGGCTAAGAGCCCTAATTTTTAACCATGAAGCTAACTTGCCCTGCCCTCTAAAGAAACAGTGCTTGTCATACAGTAAAAACTCAGTGAATGGTCTCTCAAATTGGAGAACACCATCTTTTATAATATAAAAGGTAAAAAATGTATGGCACAAAGGCTCATTCCGCAATCATTTAGTGAGCATGTCTCATGGACCAGAAGGCCCTATGCGAGGTGTGGTTAATGTGCTTCTGGATTTCACTGCCTGGTAGAGGTGTGATGCATTAAATAATTCATACCTGAATACCTAAGCAATTACTATTGTGGTCAGTGCTCCGAAGAGGAAATCTGGGAGTTAAGAGAGCTTATAACCAGGTACCAAATGTGGACAAAAAGTCAGAGAAGACCTTTGTAAATGACATGTAAACTTGGACCTAAAGAATGAGCAAGCACGCACCTGGAAACGATGGGGAGGCAGCAGCTTATGTAAGGGGCAGCCTGGTCGGTCCAAGTTCAGATTCTGAACTTTATCGTAAGATGAATGGAAAATACTAAAGATTTTACACAGGAGAGGAACACGATCAGATTCACATTTCAAAAAAGCCTATTTTGATTATTATGCAAAAAAAATGGATTGTGGAGGAGCAAGAGTAGAATCAGATGAAGAGTTGTAAAGTTTAGTCTAAATCTGATTGTGCCAGTAAGGGCTATCGGGAGATAGACTGCCTAGAGAGGTCATGGGATGATACGATTTGAGTGCTCTACTGATATGTTGTATGATAAGTGTCTGTTGGAAAATGAATACAGGCAGTGTCTGGCAAACAAACAACTGGCTTATGAAAGTTCATACTTTAGAATGGCGACACCTTCTACCATGACCTACCCTCACCCCCAATTTCCAGAGTCTCCAAAGCTGATAACCTGACTGCCTTTGCCCCACCTCAACCTCTTGGTCTGCTTGCCTTGCTGTCACTGTCCTAAGGAATATCCCCCATGCCTAAATTTCTTAACTTTCACCCCGCAGAGTTCACTTTCCTCTATCATATACCCAGTGTTATTACTGAAAAGCTAGTGACATCCTCAAAGCTAGCCCAGAGGTAGTGAGTTTGAGGGATGAAGTAGAACTGTGTTTGAACTACTAGAGTTGAAGAAAATGTTGCATACCATGTTGGAACCCAGGCAGAAATTTGCTAAGTAAAGTCCATCATACATGGTGGCATGGTAGTGTTAGATTTAGTTATAGCATATTATGAGTCTTAAGGACTAGCCTGTGGACTTAATCACCAAGGAAAATGTAGTTTCTGCAGGAAAATACATTCTGAACTCCAAATACCCAATATAAGCAAATGAACATTTTTAAGTTGGAGAATGGCAGTAGTTGTATTAAAAAGCAACTGTAGGTTTATTACCAGGCCAGAGGTGAGCAAGCATTCTCCTCCAGTATTCACTCTCATAATTCCATAAAGCTCATCTTTTCACAGTCTTCCTCCAGAGCCTTTTCTTCTACTTACAGGCTCTCTCCAAGCATCCTAAGATCATAAATGTCTGTGACACAAAAAAAGGGGCAAGAAATAACTCTTTATTTTTATACATTGAACTAAATATGATTAAAATTCCCCCTCCTTGATAAAGTTGGCTAACAGTTCTATATCATAATTTTTCATGACTCTCTCCAGTTTTCTTAGGTTGTACCAGATCCGAGACTTTCAAAGTCCTAGGAAAATAGCCATGAGCCTTGATCCATGTTGGCTGATTCATGGCTGGTTCTGTTCGTGACTCTATACTCTCAGAGCCAAGTTCTGTCATAGGATTGTACACCAAATCTTCTAAAACCATACTGACTAATGCCCAGTTATCCTTGTTATCTCTATAGCCCTGTATGTGAGACCCAAGGTTGCTGTTGCTCTAAGCAAACCAGCAATCTGTCTCATTTTCCAATCTTTTTAGATTCAACTCACACTGGGGGTCAGGCTTTTCCCTTCCTCAACCTCATTGCCAGACCCTTCAATCTCATTGCACCTAGATCAAGCAGGTAACACACATCAGTTTCCCATGTATAATACAAGGTGTGGTGAGGAGCATGGCAAATTGAAGAGTCCATGCCCCATTTAAAGTGATTTCTGATCATGTGAGAACATGGGCCTAGTGTGACTAGATCATCTTATTTTTTAAAAAATAAGACAGAAATCTGGATTCTTATGTGGAATCTCTTGATTTAAAAATTTTAGAATCAAAACCAGACTGTTTAAAAAAGATATTAAGGAATTATTATTAATTTGAGTTGGTATAATAATGGCATGGAGGCTTCGCTTTAAAAATATATAGTGAAATATTACCGGATGAAATGTAATTTAAGATTCTACGAGAAAAAAATAGATTTTATATGCAAAAGGAACCTAAATTTGATGGTTTTAAAATATGTCTACATATTTTAAATTCTTTGAAATCCCTCTCTTTGAGAGATGGAGCCTTGAGATCTAATCACGTAGACTTAATTTGTTCCAAAAACAGAATAAGGTAAGAAGCGATGGGGAGTGACTTAGGAGATCAGGTCACAAAAGGCACTGAGGTTTCCTCCTTGTTCACGTTCTCTCAGATGGCCTGCTTTGAGGGAAATT
Source organism: Pteropus medius (assembly GCF_902729225.1). Classification (NCBI taxonomy): domain Eukaryota; kingdom Metazoa; phylum Chordata; class Mammalia; order Chiroptera; family Pteropodidae; genus Pteropus; species Pteropus medius. Next base: position 14,546,388 of record NW_024344370.1, read on the forward strand.
AGCTGCTACGTCATGAGGACACTTAAGAAACCTGTGGAAAGGGCCACGTGGAGAGAAACTAAGACCTCCTATAACAGCCCTGTGAGTGCATGGTCTTATCAATGGATCAGCTTCCCCTTCAAGCCTTCAGACGACTGCAAGCCCTGCCCCATTCTGAAAGCAACCCCAGGAGAGACCCCGAACCAAACCGCCAAGCTAAGCTCTTCCTGAATGCCTGACCCATAGAAACTGTGAGATAATAAATTTTTGTTTTTTTTTTAAGCCGCTAGGTTTTGCGGTAATTTTTTTATACCCCCAAGAGATAATTAATATATTAGCATTGAGGAAGATGCTAATTTACAACTTTTGACTTTAACTTTTCAAATCAAAATCCCAGGTAGGAATATTTGCTGGTTGCAATTATGGTTTGACCCTGAAACTCGACAAGGCTGTTAACTGCTATGCCCACCTCCATACCACCACCAAACCAAGAGGGTCAACTTTAGAGTATTGCCATACCTATCCTCTCCTACATGGGCTACCTGAGAGGAGAATGTGCCAGTGACCCCTGGTGTGGATATAACAGGCTATGGGTTCACCTGACCACTTATACCATCAATTGTTTCTCATTTCTCTCTCATATTTGTCAGTGAGTGGAGGTGATGCTGTCTGGGGCAAGTTCTCTTTTTAGGTGTCTTTTCTTGATAGACTTTAAATCGCCAGGAGTAAGATCAGTAGCTAGTTTGCTTTATATGGTGGTAAAATCTCCACTTGGTGCTGCGAGTGTTTGATAAGTACCAGTTACGTACTGGAAAGCTACATATTGGAAAGATTCTCTTTAAAAGCAAAAAAAAAAAAAAAAAAAAAATTAACATAAACCTTTTACCAAAAAATAATCTTACTTAGAAACTAAAACAGACAACTAACACTGGGGGTCAGAATGTAAGTTTCACTGGTTCATTGCTGTATCTCTTATGTCTGGAAGTCACCTAGCACATGGAAGTTGCTCAATAGACATTTGCAGAATGAATGAATGAGTGAATTAATTAATTAACTAAACCAAGGAGAAGAGCCTTCCTTGGAGGAAGAAGGTAAAGTACCATCCACTGGGCATTTTCTTCCCCGCTCCATTCCCCTATCCCCTCTCAAATGTCATCATGTCTGAGGCACCCTGGAGGAAGCTAAGACTCCTTGAGAAACATGATTTTAAGTGCAAGGACCAGTTACCAGGGGGAAGGATGAAAAGGGGAGGGGGAAAAAATAAAAATAATAAAATGTTAAAAATTAAAAATAAATAAATAAATAAAAATAAATGCAAGGACCAGGAAGAACCCTTGGGGACTAGACGTGAGCAGACCTGGACCCCCGTTCTTCCACTTACTGGCCACAAGGCCTGGCAGTGGGCTTCACGGATCTTCTTTGGTTCTATACTCTTCTGTAAAATGAGATAGGAGCTTCCAGATTTAATTCTAGATTTAAGTCACGAGCTGTCCAGGCTTCCCCTTCTTTTAACAGTCACCCCAGAGGAGGCAGGTCACCATTTGTGAGGCACTTTGAAGCTGACTAACCAGAGGCCTCAGAGCGATGTGACCTGAGGCGCACAGCTTGGCAGATGACCTGACGTGACTGATGTTCAAAGCAGCTGTCAGTGAATAGAAAGCGGCCCGCACAAAGGAGCCAGCCAAAAATAATGAAGGAGGTGAAAATAAAAAAAAAATAAAAAAAGAAAGAAAAGAAAGAAAAAACACACAGGGCAGGGCTCAGGGTCATTTGTGTTTCCTCTGGTCTCACCTCCTCCCTCTCCTCCACCACCCAGTCCTTAAACAACCCCCTCCCGCCTCAAAAAGAAAACTTAAAAGCTTTCTTTTGGAAAAAGAGCAGTTTGCTTAGACTGCTGTTGTTTACCTTTGGTAGGACAGCCATTGGTGGCAGAGTTCAAACACAGGAAAAGGCCTTTGGTTACAGGAAGAGTTGCAGACACTCTGGAAGACTTGTCGAGATGCTGTCGTTTGTACCTTTCCCCGCCAGTGCGCACCCGTGGGACCTGACGCTGGGCCTTGGTTTCCACGTCAGGCAACCAGTCTTCAACTATTTCTTCGACTGTGCCTACTCCTCCCTTCACTTGGGGATATTGATCCTAAAGCGTAAAGATGGTAAGGGATGGAGGATGGGTGGGCAGAGAAGGGGGAACAAAAAGAGGAAAAGAAGCTTACATCACAAACGAAAACATCATGACCTTATTTTCAGTCTAGTATGGAAAATATAATTACAACAAGTAACAAACTTTGGGTTTTCATGTGGTGGTTTTATTTATTCATTTTCAATCATTAAAATCGTCTTCTATGAACTAAAGAGGCCATATTTCCCAAAACAGAGCCATAACTCTGCCCCGGAAAACATATTTTTCTACATCTACCTCCAGAATGCTGCGATATCTTTGTAAAAGAGAAGGGAAAGAATCTGCCTTCTTAATTTCCGAAGCACTTGCTCATGTGGCCTACACACCCTAAAGATAGACTAAATTATGAGAGAAAGAAAGAAAATCATGCTGAAGAAACAAAGGCTACCAAATAATCAAAATCTTCTGGGTCTTCCCCATTTACTCCAAATTTATTTCCTCTAATTTCTCTTCAAAAATTCCCCTGGCTCCAAGAAGCACTATGCTTTCTTGTCAGGCCATTTTCAAGTTTACCATGAGGATCTCACATCTCTGTTTCCCTGATTATAGAGTTATTCGTATCAAAATCTTTCTGTCTTCCAGAGAGCCCACAGCATCCTATCTCTTCCAGAAGACCTTACCCAACCAAAATAGAAATGAAGAGCTGCTAATCTCCTCTCTAGTAACTCAGCTCCATTTTACCTGATACTTGTCAGTGAGCTTCTCAAACACAGGATGTGTAACGTAGTGAAAAGAAGCAACTTCTCCTCCACTGAAAACTTTCCTCCAATACTTCAGGTTCACTAAGCTTGGTTGCAGTATTTTACTTGGTGTGGAATGAGTCTGTAACAAAATCCTTTGGACTCTTTCAAGATTTTTCTCCTTGACTTTGATTTTTAGCATTTTGACTCTGATATGCATGTGTATATGTGTGCGTGTGTGTGTGCATGTGTGCACGAGTGTGTATGTGAATCTATTTTGTGTTGAGTTTGCTCTCTAACCTAAATCTATAAATTTATCTCTTTCTCCAAACTTGGAAATTTTTTCATCTATTTTTTAAAATATTCTTTACTACCCAATTTTTCTCTCTTTCCCTTCAGTGATTCCAATTGCACATATATCAGACCTTTTGATATTATCCACAGGTTTCTGCAGATCTGCTCATTTTTTTCAATCTCTCTTCTCTCTGTTCTTCATATTGGATCATTTATATTGAACTATTCTTTTGAAGTTCACTGATTTTTTTTCCTGCTCTCTCTATTTTACTGTTAAACCCAATCAGTAAGTTTTTTTAGATATCGTAACTTTCAATTCTAGAATTTTCATTTGTCTTTTTTTAAATAGTTTTTTAGAATCACTTTCTGATCTATCACCACACTCACCTGTGAAATAACCACATGAAGAATAGTGGGATAGTTTTCTTAATCCTATTTTATATCTAGAGAAACCAAGGAATTGAGAGGTTATAAAGATTTATCAAGATTGGAGAGGCAGTGATAAATAGAGCCAGGATACATAATATACAGTATATATAATGGTGGAAGATGATAGAGAAAAGAAAAGAATGAGAGGAGATTAAAAAGTGTGGGAATGAGGAGGAGTTTGCAATTTCAAATAAGATGTTTAGGGAAGGCCGCATTAAGAAGGTGAGGATGGAGAAAACACCTGAAAGAGGCAAAAGAAGGAGAAGAGGTTTTCATTTAGTGGGAAGAACAAGTGTCCTTAGTAGGATATGGTATTATATGTGTATATTACACATGGATCACTGGATCTTCTATTATTTTTTATGAGTTGATGGGATATAAGTTTACTATACTGAATCCCAAAAGCCAGAAGTAGTCATGACTTAAAATTGTCTTATGAACTAGTCCATATAATATCAGATTGGGTTCTTTAAAAGGATTTGGTGACTGCCATGTAATAATTTTTGGTTCTGTGGGATATATTACATCCTTGGCATGGGTAAAGTGCTTTATAGGGACTAACAATAGATCAACATGAAGTAGAAATAGAAGTTATGGAAAATTTCTTTTCCTTTGATGAATAGATAAGTCGTAACTTCTATTCGCAATGATTGATGACTAGGAAATCTGGACCAACCCTCTCACTAAGGAAACCTAAATAACTGGATGAAATATTAGAAACATCTTCTTAAAAGCATCAAAATGTTGACAGGATAGTGAGGAGTTTAAAAGCCGAAATCTAGACCAGGAGAACCCAGAGAATAAGACTGACATTCATATCTGATTTTGCCTTAAAGGTATATGCCAACCCTAAAGAAACAGCTGCAAAACTGAGCTTTATTTTTGACAAATTCCTAGGGCTAGGGAGTAAAAGCAAGACTTGCAACCTACCGGAAGTGGGAATTCTAATAAACCACTTCTACTTTAAACTGAGATCCCAATGAATTACAGCTCCAGGTAACGTGAAGCACAAGTAAATCAATCCCTGCAAAGTATTTCTTTCTGGCTTTGTGTCATTTGGGTGGTCCAGGGAACCTCAAGCCTTGAACTTGGTTTGAGATGCATCCGGACTGGTAGCACTTCAGGTGTCTGGAAGAGGCAAATGAAAATCTTGTTTGGAAGAAGATGCTAAGCCTCAAATTTTTCTTACAAATATTATTTAAAATATAATGTCAAACACATTGTCAAAATTTGCCAGTCATACAGGGAAACGAACCATATTGAGCAAGTATCGGCATAAACAATAGTCAACCCAAATAGGCCTCTAAACACTGGGGAGAATGTCTGTTGGAATCACTAGCCACAAATTATAAAACCACCTTACTATGTCAGAAGAAGAGAGAGAGAGACTCTTGTTTGAAGAACAGAGAGAGCCAAAGGTGATATTTTAAGATGTAATAGATGAGAATATTCAGAACTAATGAAAGAAATCAATCCATGGATTCTATACAGTACATCTACATAGCCTTCTTAGACACATCATAGTAAAACCATAAGGACCCAAAGAAACGGAACTGTATATATATATATCACATACTAAAAGCAGCCAAGGGAAAAGTACATATTACCTTCAAAGACATAAAGTTAAATTGATAGCTGACTTCTAAAAATCAATAATGGACATCAGAGGACATAATATGGTATTGTTAATATGCTAAAGGAAAACAATTTCCTGCTTAGAGTTCTATTCCCAGTAAACATATATAGTAGACTATATCTTATATAGTATATATCAAGAATAAATATGAATAAAGACTTTTTTTAAATGAGAGAGTTTGGGAAATTCTAAAAGATATATTTCAAGGTGCAGTAAAATGATCCAGATGGAAAGTCTGAGACACAAGAAGAAATGAAGAGCAAAAAAAAAAAAAGCAATAAAAGTATCTTGTGGAATTTAAAAATTGCATAGAATTTTAAATTTTGACAACAATAGCAAATGAGTTGAGATCTAGATAAATGAGGTTAAGGTGTTCTTATGTTTCTGAATTGTATAGTCCAATAATAGAGACCAGTATTTATATTAGATTTGGATAGGTTAACAATGCAAGGGTAAAAATAAAATAATAAATAGGGGAAAAAAACAGTGTTTAAGCTAACCACTAAAACAAGAGTAAGTTAACCACTAAAATGAGAGATAATTAGTGTAAATCTTTCAAAAAAGTAAAGGGAGGAAATAGTGATAAACAAATCTTAGTCAATCCAAAAGAAGTTAGAAGACAAAAGAAAAAAAATCATTGAAGAGGTAGGACATATTGAAATGATGAAATAAGATATTTTAAAAGTCAAATATATCAGTAATTGCATTAAATGGAAATGAGCTAGCCTTACTATTGCTTAACAAGTGCACATCAAGGGCTGTGATGAGTGTTAGAATGCCCCGGGCTGAGGGTAGGAGGCCTGAATTCAGGTGCTGGTTTAGTCATCAACTAACCATGGAATTCTGAGCACTTCTCTGCACTTCAGCTCCCCCAGGAAATGAGCATATTAGGTTGGACAATGAATGAGCTTCATTCAACCCTCACAGACATGGAGACTGCTCCCATGACCTTCTTCCACAGGTCTCAGGTCTTAAAATAGCCTCCCGTTGTTAAGGGCTTGTCACGTTCCTAGAAGGAAGGGACGCCCTCTGCTGAGATAAAATTGAATTCTCTTAAGCCTCTGTTAGCTACTGGGTGAGATACCCGAGTTGGCATCTGGAAATTGCATATGTTGGAGGTGGAGAGGCCACTGCTAAAGGTAGTATAAATACTCTTTAAATGACTGTTCATACTCTTGCCAGAATCTCCAACAATGATCTACTTGAGTTAGAAAATGAAAAATGCAACACATTGGTCTCTAAAGAAGGGTGGGCAGAACTTCTAAAGCTATATTCATCCTCCTCCATTAGAGAGTTAATATGTCTAATGACGCTGGTCCATACGTAAGATGGTCACAGGTTACAAACAGAGCTGGAGTTATCCTCAGGGAAAACTGGGAATTCTACACTGTGAAGTGGTTGGCCCTCATACCATCATTTCTTCACTGGCTTTCAGTGTATTGCAACATAAGATAGCTTATATTTGCCAACTGACAAATTTAGACAATTGGCTTAAAAAGATTCCTGCCAAAAATTACAAATTAGAGTATTAATAGTGTAAGCTCATGCAAAGAATAGAAAATGGCAGAACTAACATTTTTTTCTTACTCCTTTATTTAACCAGATTACAAAATAAAATCAGTGTTAATCTAATCGGGTCTGCAAACAAGTCTGCTGAAGTACTAAACACTATCAAGAAGGCTATTTGAATTATGAATGTTTATCCTATGTTATTAATGAAATCTTCAAGTCATACCAGCTGATATCAGCTCATAATAGAATAGGGCCATCATAATTAGCAGGAAACCTGAAAGCATAGTTTATAACATTTTTTCTGTTATTTTAAAATTTCTTTTGTGTATGTTTTATAATGAACTAATATAATAGTGTGTATAATTAGTAAATAAACAATCAGAAAAAAATTTTTGGAGATGTATGCTCAAAGGCAGGGGAGGTTCAGTATTATAGAAACAAAAAAATCTGGAGACTCCAGATCTAGTTAAAAACCAGATCCCCGGGGCTGACCTTGAAAGTGATATGAATCCTAGGACTACCCAGGAACTGAGCAGCCACGGGTCCTTAGGCCGAAAGGGTTAGGCACTGTGGTGTAGTGGCTCTGACGGCAGAGGCTTCAGTTCCAGTCTGTGCTTCTCTAGGCAAGCGGAACGTATCTAGCCACAACTGGTCAGGCAGTAATTAAGTCCGAGTTTCCTGGCTGAGGTCCTGTCCCGGTTCCCTGCTTTAACTCGGGGAACCTGGTCCGTCACATTGCAGAGTTCACTTGGCCTCCATTTCCAAAAGAACTTTGACAGATCCTACTTCCCACATACCCTGTGACTTCAACTTTCCAAACATATGCTATTTTTAATTTAAAAAAAAAAAAAAGATTTTCCCTTTTGTTTCTGAGTATGACATGTATTTTTAGTGTTTCATATTCCATTGATATCATCATTCCTATGTGTTTGTATTAGAGCCGGGAGAAATATTCATGTGATTACTTTGCTATCTTGACTCAACATCTTTGAACATTCGCTTAAAAGGTTAACCAGCTGAAGCCCAGACAGGTTAGTTGAGCTTCACAGGTGCCACAGCAAGGTGTTATTAAAGCCCAGTCTCTTGATTAGGATGCCATGTTCTCTCCATTGTCCACATTAAGCTGTGAGATTTTATTTGCTTTGTCTATTTATGTAGTTATTTATTTATTAAGTTTTGGTAGCCTGGGGATAAAAATATAACTTCTCCTTTGTGTTCCAAACTAAATCAGCTCAGTTGCAATAGTGGCATGTGCAGTAGCCCTGGCAAGACCTGTGCCCTCTACCTGAATTGTCCAAGAACATCAGCGGTTATTTGGTCTAAAACCACCATTCTTCCTACCATTGTGCTAGTTCTTCTCTCCCTAACAGATGTCTCACTCCAGATTACTCCAAGCCATTCTGTATCCAATTATGTAGGCAGTGAGTGGCTCAGCATGGACTATGTGACCCAATTCTAGCCCGTCTGACATGAGAGCAGGAGGGGATACCTCTGGAAAGATTTCCCCACCCCTAATTAGAGAGCTAAGAAAAAGCAACTCCCCTTTTTGTTTCCCCTGGACATGGAATATGTCTGGATGTGACTTTTGAAACTTCCATAGATATTTATTGACCTTGAGTTGAGCCAGATGAGACTAGAGTAGAAAGTGAAAAGCACCAAGGTCTTAGTGATGCCATTGAGCCAGTATGATAACAACTGGCTCTTCCCAGGCTCTGACTATTTTCTCTATGAGATAATATATTTCTTTATCATTTATACCACTTTGACTTGAGGTTATTTCTTTATCATTTATACCACTTTATCGTTTATACCACTTTGACTGATAATATCTGCTTCCAAATGGCTCCAGCAGTGAGAACAGGATCATATAAACCAGCAATGTCCAATAGAAATACAGGCCACAAATTTGGGCCAACTATGTCATTTAATATTTTTTAGTAGCCACATTAAGAGGAAATTCATTTCAATAATGTATTTTAACCTATTACATGCAAAATATTGTCGTTTCAACATGTAGCCAATATAAAAAGATATTTTACAATCTTTCTATATGAAATCTTCAAGATCTAGTGTGCATTTTATACTAATGGCACATATCTCTATTTACACTAGCCATATTTCAAGAGCTCAAAAGCCCTGTGTGGCTAGTGGCTGCTGATCTAGAGGGTTCTCCAGCAGGCTGCATTGGGGACTGCAGTTACCCCTCTCACTGTTGCATTCAGGGTCTGAAAGCGACCAGGTGGGGCCACCTGCTGAGGCTTCTGAGATAAGCATTTCTTTGAGCCATTATGCCTGGGGAGTCGCAGATGTAGTGTTCAAGCTTGCCTCAGCCTCATGCTAAGCTGGACTAGCTCTTCTCACAGGGACATCCAGGCCTAGTACTAAGCCCAGGTGACCGGCCAGACTCTCCGCCCTCCCTGAGTTATACTGAGAGGGCCCTCCATGTCTTTTCCTGCTGATGTAGTTCAGGCAGTACACACTGAACTTCAAGATAAAAGAAATCTTCTCTCTCTTCTCAGAAGGAATCGTCACCTCCCTCTCTATAATTTTTTCTAACTCTTTATGGACCACCGTATAACACTTTAATGGACCTCTACATAACAAAGGCCACTGCAATTAGCGGTAAACGTTTTTTTAGGCCACAAGTGACATTTAACCTTCCAGGGTGTTAGGTGCCTACTCACCTGATGTTTGGATAATTGAGAAGGGATACTTGCATCCCAGACAGGCAAAGAAGTCAGTAGCAATTTTTAAAGGAAGCTTTACTGGCTCAAGTTCCATCTAATCAGCTATCAAAATAAAAGTAAAAACGAACAAACAACAACAACGACAAAAACCTTTCATGTTTTCTTTCAGTCAGAGATTTGGAAGAGTGAATAAATAGACATAGGGAGTGCCTGGTGATGTGGAATGTTATTATTTGTATAATAGCTGAAAGCTATTGCTGTCACTTCCAGCAAAGGCATCCATGTAGCAGCAGATGGCACATGAACACCTACCTTAAATAAGAGGTGTCAGGCGGCAGTAACAGAAGGAAAGGCAGGAAAAAGTGGAGAACTTGCTGGAGGAGTGAACAAATTCCACATTTCTGTCTCCATGGGATATTTAGAATCAGGACTGGCCCTTTGGACTAAGTAAGCTGCAGAGGTTTTCTTGGACAATCTGAAGGTCAGAATGAGGGGGTTATTTAGAAAGGGATGTAGGTTTTCTATGAATTAGTAGTGGTAGTTAGGGTCAGGGGTGTGGAGAGGGAGAGTTCAGATGATTATTCTGAACATTAAACTTGAGTTTTAAACTTGTTTGTGAAAATGGTAGACCATACCAGTTACAACAGACAAAAAAGCACCAGTTACTGACAGTCTGGAGTTATTGACATTAGCTTTTAATTGCGACTACATTTCTAGTTCACTTTTCTACGTGGAATGTGTAAATCAAAGATGGACTATAATGATGGTTCTCAAATTTTCCTATTTTTAGAATCATCTGCACAGCTTTTAAAAATCTCAGTGCCCATCTGTGCCCCAGACCAATTAAACCAGACTCTCTGGAGGAAGGGCCCAAATATCGGCATTTTCTAAAGCTTCTAGATGATTGCTATCTATGTGTAGTCAGGTTTGAGAACAAGTAGATTATGAAGTTCATGGTGTCTGTTGTTAACAGAGACATTAAAACATATTCATATCTAAATGTTTTAATAAAGAATATCCAAGTGAATTTGATGCTATTGACTAATTGCTCAAAGATTGTTCCCCCTTCTTCTTTTCTCCATTTTGCTCAGCCTCCTCTGAGCTGCCATGTGTTTCAGAGAATAAATCATGATTGGCCTTTCCTTTAAGGGATGGGGGTTACGCATTGGGAATGGGGATAGCATCCCTCAGCATGCCTCCTGAGGCCTGAACTTTAGAAAAACCAAGTAATACTTGTACAACAGAAGCAGAGGAGAAGGCTGGGAGAAGGAAGTGTTACATTGTTCAGTGTGGGTGGAAAGATGCCAACAGGGCATTCTGAGTGGGTTCTTTCCAGCCTAATAATATTGTACATAAGAAGCAGTCTCAAAGCTGCATACAGGGTTCTGAGAAGAACATGTGCTCCCAGAGAGTAGCTCTATTAGCTCTATTAGCTTTGTCTTTCCCCTCTCCGATGTCTGTGATGGCTGGTAACGTTCCTTGAGCAGGAGAGCTGTTCTGAATTCCTGCCATTTCGAGTGAGTCTGGATGCTTCTGCCAGCAGGGCAAACCAACTACCAGGCAGCAAAATGTGCCCAGAGAGACAGGCTTCCTGAGGAGCTGGGCAGCCGCTGGAGAATCCAACCCAGCACATAGGAGAGGTAGTTTTGGGGTCTGCGTTTGCTTCCGGGGACACATTTTTTAAAGGGCTGCTGTTCTGGAAAGCTGGCTCTGTCTGCCCAGACCTCTACTGTAGGAGGATTCTGTGGTCATTCTTCTGCAAGTAGGCAAGGAGTCCTGGCAAATGGCCTCTGAGAGGAAATTAACGTGCTTAAATGTAAGGCAGTCTTAAGAAAACTAACAAGGAAAGCCACTCTGGAGACACATATACACCTGAGTTATGATATGATCTGTAAGAAAAGACTAACATCTTGTCTCTTCTCAGATCTTCTTTGAATTGTTGTAAGAACTGGACATGTCCCATGAGGACCGATTCCACTTCCAGCAATGTCTGAAGAGCTCCTATTGCATCAACCTTCCTGCATGTAACTATAAACTCCAGGCAAAACAGTAAAACCCACTACCTGAAAGCATTGAAAAGTAAGTAAAAGCAGGCAGATAGATATTACAGAGAGTCTGAAAACAAAGCAAAACATATTCAATAGCTCTGTACTGAAATCTAGAACACATTGCTGAAAAAAATTAAAGACCTAAATAAACTATAGAGTGATATGCCATACTCAATATTGCAAGACTCAACTTTCTTAAGATGTGAATTGTCCCCAAATTGATATATAGTTCAATGCCATTCCTATCAAACTCCCAGCCACCTTTTTTTTTTCTTGGTAGAAACTGACAAGCTGATTCTGTAATTTATTCAGGAATACAAAGAACCTAGATGAACCAGAACAATTCGAAGAAGAACAAAGCTGGAGGATTTATACTGCCTTATTTCAAGACTTACTATAAAGCTAAGACGGTCTGGTATCAGTGGAATAGGCCCACACATAAATGGTATATAGATATTTTTTAAAAGATCCCATGGCAATTCAATGTGGAAAGTATAATCTTTTCAACAAATGGTGCTGAAACAATCAGATATCCCTAGGCAAAAAATGAATCTTGACCCTAATCTACATGATATGTAAAAATTAACTGAAAATGAACCATAGATTTAAATATAAGAGCAAAATCTATAAAACTAGGATTACACACCACTGTTAAGTCTTTGCAACCTTGAAGTAAGCAAAGATTTCTTAGCTAGGACATAAAATAAACAAATCATAAGAGAAAAATTTATTAAATTTGACTTTATCAAAATTAAAACTTTATGTTCTTTAAAATGAAAAGACAAATCACTGGGAGAAAATATTCATGATATATATATCTGATGAAAGGCTAGAATAAAGAACTCTCACAACTCAATAATAAAAAGACAAGTAAGTCATCAGTTAATTATAGGCAGATTCGAGTAGTCACTTCACAAAAGAAGACAAATGAATGGTAAATAAGCATATGAAAAGATGCTCAACATCACTCATCATTAGGGAAATGCAAATTAAAACCACAATGAGAAACAACTACATATCCTCCAGAATGGCTAAAATACAGAAGACTGAAAATACTATGTATTGGTTAGGATATGGAGTAATTAAACCTCTGATAAATTGTTGGTGGGTGCATTTTATTACATATAAATTATATCTCAATAAAGCTTTAAAAAAGAGTTAAGCCAATGAAGTTTCAAAACAGTGGCAAATGATTTACAAAAAAGGCAAAAAAAAAAAAGTCATTGATAAATCTTTGATATATATATATCTGTATATTTCCTCATTCAATCTTGACAAAAAACATGAGGTTGGTATAATTATTGCCCCTATTTTAGAGTTGGGCAAAGTGAATCTTATAGAGATTTAGTGGTAAAGCCTGGGTAGACTGATGACAGTATCTAAACTCTTAAGCATTAACCAGAAGAAGTGAAATTGTTTCCTTGCAGGCTTCTTTAAGGCTGGTCATAAAATTGGGTGAACATAATGCTTAAAAAATATATACTAAATTTTCTTTGAACCTAGCTCCAATTTTATATACAGCAGTGTAGGTAGTAAGATCTTTATGGATTAAATTAATTTGAAAATGTTTGGGCTCTAGCTTTGGTTCCACAATACACCAGCCTCATAACCATGTAGAAATTCCTTACCCTTGGTTTCCTCAACTGTGAAATGAAGATCTAATCCCTCTCTTCTCTACCTCAAAAGTCTACTGTAAAGATGAAATAAACATCACATCTGAAAGTCCTTTGTAAATTATAAAGCCCTGAACAGTTGCAAAATCATTGGAATATGCAAGAAAGTCATATTGCAGTCTTGAGTCCACAATAAACTTGCAATTCTCTTTGGCTTGAATTTTGAGTATTCATACAGATAACTCCATTTTTACGTTTGTCCTCTATTCCCAAACAAAATCCCATCTCCATGTAAATTGTCGAGAAAAATATTTATCTTAAAGAATCCTTGATGTTTAAGGGTCATCAAAACATGCTCACAACTTATCAGGGTCTAGGTGCAAATATAGGAAGAATCTGAGTTTGGTTAATCAGATGACTGCCCTTTTGAAAAACAGAAATTATTGGAAGCTACAAGGAACCAGGTAAAAAGCAGGTTAGGTAGATTTTGCAAAAATTCAAATTCTTTCCTAATGCAATTTTATTTACAGTTCTGCCAAACTCAGTGCTATAAATCTCTGATTTGCTTTGTCTATTCCATTTCTCTGGATCATTTCTCTGGTTGTCATATCCTTTGTCTGCCTTGAGGTAAGGACAATAGTCCATTTCACCACTAGGAGGATCCAGCAATTTTGTGGACATTTATAGTAGCATAAGAAAATCAGCCTTGAGTTAATACCTTCATTTCACCAAAATTTGAAGTATAAAATAGGGTATGGAGTTACACTTGACAGCAAAGGACTACTAAAGTGACTCAGGGCTAAGAAACATTCTGATCCAGCCTCTAACGTGTGTGTGTGTTTGTGTTGTGTGTGTGTGTGTGTGTATGTGTGTGTGTGTGTGAGTGTGTGGCTAATGTGAGTGTGTGTGCACAAATTGAGAGAAAAGAAGGAATGGAGACAGAGACAGAGAGAACATAAAGATATTGTGATTTCAGAACCAGGACAGAATCTTAATTATTTATGTACCCCATGGAACCAGTACCGGCACAACACATGGGTTTCTGGAACAGTGACTCAACCGCATCAATAGATGAGAAAAATGACACATAACTCAGTGGCAAAACCAAAATGCTCATCTGTCTCCTGGTGCAGTTCTTGTGCTCTTTGCCCTCTGCTGGCCTTCCTCTACGTCCTGCCTTTGTAGAATGGGAAGGAAGATGAAAATGAAAATCTAAGAAAGCATGAGAAGAACATGAGAGAATGGAGGGCAAAGGAACAAGAAGTGACTCTTTTAAAGGAGTAGCAATATTGGGGGCAAACTTTTGAGTGATTGTGGGGGTAAAGAAGCAAATTCAGGTAAATTCTGCTGAAATGTACCATAAAAAGTGGAAGTAGGTAGCAGTGAGGGGTGTGTGAGGGAGGAGTAGAGAAAGGCCGTCCTAGGTTCTGTGGCATCACCAGCGGAGACAATGAGGGGATGTGAAGGAACAAAGACGCTGAGGCAGTGAAATCCTTGCAGGACTGAAAGGTCTCTGATCACCCGAAGAACCGGTGACAGCAACACGCAGCCCTTTCCATGTTTTCACTCTCTTGCAGCCTCAGGGCAAGGCCAGGCTGAGCCCCAGGAGCCCAGTCAGATTCCAGAGGATTTCCCTTTTAAGTCTGCAGAATGTGGGGACTGTCACGTTGAGGCGTGTTGTTTTCTCCCAGCCAGCCGACCCGCCCAAAGGCAGCCTGGACAGGGACGTGTGTCATTTGAGCTACCAGCTTTATGTAATGGAGTGGCGTCTGGTCGGGATCGGATCTGGTATCTTCACCTCTGGAAACACTGCAAGGAGATTTCTCGTGTTTTCAAAATGCTACTGTGAAGCAGCATGGGTCTTAGATAAGTCAATCACAGATTTTCCAAAGGGATCCTCAACTCTGCCTGTGCCAAGCTGAGATTTCTCTCTCTTTCCCTGCTCTGCCAATCACATGAAAAGCCATCCTGTAATGCATGTGAAATCACCCACTGGGTGTCTAGAAGCTGAAATTCCTAAGTCCCCACTAGGTTTCACAGGAGAGATTTCACATTAGATCACTCAAGCTGGTGACTCTTACTCTCCAGCTATGATCTTATAAGTAATTCAGATTCTGACTGAAGGTGAAGGAAATGGGTGTTAGTGCTGCAGATAATTGAGGAAACACATGTGTAGAAGTGGAATATGGGCTGGCCTCTGACCCGGAATGTAAGCTCCAAATCGCTTGCCATTTACACTTTAAATAAGAGCAAGAGGTCTGAAAGTCCTTGTAATGGGATGGGAAAAAGGAGGGGAACTATGGTTTGCAAACGATGGTGTAGAAACGGTAACAGCAAAACTCTGAATGTGCACCCAAAATTCTTAATGCTATGCAAAATGGCTTCCCACTGTCTGAGGCATTTTTATTCCTATTTCTTACTAAAGATCCAATTATCCAGACTAGAAGGGCTGTCCATTCACTCCAGGACTAATTTAACATCAGACTACTGCTATTTTTGTTTGTTTTTTCATTTGTTGTTGTTTATTTAAATATTTTTTGAAATGTAACATATATACACAAAAATGCACAAATCATTAGTCAGTTTTAAATAGAAGTAGATCCAGAGATGGAACATGATCAGAACTGAGAGCCCCCTCATGTCCCTTTCATCCATTGCCTCCTCAGGTATGATAACCATGACCCTGACTGACCTCTAACCATGACGATTCATTTTGCCTGTTACTGAACTTGCATAGAAAGCAATCATCAGTGCATAATCTATAATGTCATTTTTGTTACTCACCCTTGTGTTTGAGAGATTCAACCATGTTGTGTGTAGTTGTAGTTTGTTGACTTTTGTGCTTATTGCTGTAGAGTATTCTGTTGCCTAAATATACAGGATTTGTATATGCATTCTACTGAAGAGGACATTGGAGTTGGTCTGGCTTGTGACCACAAGCGTAGTGTTGCCATGAACATTCTCATGCATACGAGATCATATTTTAAAAGTCTGATGCAGGACTGCCCATTGTTGCTCTGACCCTTTCTACTGGGAAGACGATTCACTCCCCAGATTCACAACATTCCTGGAGTTATGATGCCTTGTTTTTATTTCATTAGTGCACCTACTTCCTCCCAAAGTGATATATAGCATAGTTGGTTTTTTTTTTTTAAATAAAATTAACCTGGTTTAAGGATATGGCAATGTTGTCATCATTGACTCACCTCATTTGCACAAAACAAATGATTACATATTTTGTTTAATTGCATTAAGTTGTTTGAGAATAATGCCCACCCACCATATACCCTCCACTATTCCCATCTCTCTTCATCTTGGCTAAACAAAGTATCATTACTCCTTCATCCATTCTTTATTGGATGCAATAAAGAATGGAGCAATTGTACTCTATTCTTTTGCTCTGATATCCCCAGGATAAAATATTTTTGGAAAACTTATACTCATTTACACATCTTTAAACGGGCTTCCTAAATTTTTTACTATTAGTTTAAATAAATGCAAATGGTGAAATTTCTACCATATTTTAAATTGTTTAATACTTTAATATTTTTTAAAAACTTTGAAACTACAAACTTAGCTTATATAATTTATAGAAAATGTCTCCATTACATAATTGGCAAAGCTGTCATCATGGAAAATTAATTAGCAAATTTAGACTTATTTTCATGGAGACATGGCTTTCTGTTTTTTTTTTTTATTTTTATCATTTCAAAACATGTTAATACACATCCCTTGGCAAACATTACATCTAAATTTTAATTCTAAGCTACATGGATGGATGGATGGATGGATGGATGGATGGATGGATGGATGGATAGATGGAGGCATAGAAATTCATCATGACCTTTCCCCCTGAATGAAACAAAGTGCCACACCGTCAATATTTCCTCCCAATGCTTTCTTTGCTTTGTTTTCACGTGACTCTCTCTCAGGAGGAATGCAATCCTGAATTGTTTTTTGTTTAGTACCCAAAGTCTTTTATCTCCGGGATAACAATGCTCTGCAGTGAGATGCAGGATGGGTGAGAGGTTTGTTTTTCTACTTTTTTAAACTGGGAGAAGGGGAAGGGGAGATGGAAAGCTGTGCTCTGAACCAGTTTGCTCCTCATTTTCTAAAACCATGCAGAGAAAGTGGTATTTTAAAGATGTTGGGTCATTTTATTTTCTCAGCTATTAGGGCAGCCTACGATCCTTAGTTCCACCTTTATGTCAGACGTAATAGACCCCCGAGAATCTAGAAACTAGACAAAGGATAGATTTTTCCAAGCTCTCAAGAAAATAGACTAAAAGAGATATCCTGGTAGGATATTTGCTTACCTGGCATTTGGAAAGTTGAAAATTCTCCCTCTGAATTATTCTATTTTGCTTGTTTATACTGTGTTCAGGTGGGTGTTTTCTAGGTAGTATTAGAATCAGCGCTATCATCAGTTCTTAATTATCTAACAATATTTATCCTATTCATTACTCGAGGTCAATTTGAGTTGACTTTTTCCTGAATTTAGCACAACAAACATTTTGGCTCATTTGCCCCCCACGGCTCAACTACTTTGAGTTCATGGAATGCAAACTAATTTAAAAACAGGCAGGGGATTCCAAAGGCAAGATTTTGTTGCCAAAATTAAATAAAGAAGTACATAAATAAGTAAGTAAGTAAGTAAGTAAGTAAGTAAGTAAGTAAGTAAGTAAATAAATAAATAAATAAATAAATAAATACGCTTTAAGAGTTAACTGATATTACTTCTAACATCTGGCATCTCCTATCCTCCATAACAGCTGCAACCCTGAAAATATTCCCAAAGTCTTCTGGGAGTGAGCACTCTTGGAAGATTAAAACCTTGAAGGTTACAGAAGACACAAGGCAACCATTTCTTCCCCCAGACAACAGTGCACACTCAGGGAAAGCAGGACCTCTGAAAGTTATAAAAGCCAGCCCTGGGCAAAGTCAAAACCTGGAAGCCCAGGAGAATTGAATGGGAGAAAAACAGAAGGAGCAGAAAAAGGTGATGAAAAAATGAGAAGCAAATGGCAAAAAAGAGGAGCCAAAGCAAAGCCTAGAAATGTTGATGTTTCGGGAAGAAATAGACTCTCCAAGAGTGAGGAGAAGGGACTTGGGGAAACCCAGAGACAAGCAAGGAAAAGCAGCACAGCCCAAAGAGCAGAGCAGACTGGAAACCTGAAGTGTTGGCCGCCTGCTCTAGACACCTTGGAACTTTAACGACCTCTACAGTATTCAGTAAGGGTCCTTGTTCTATTTTCAACCTTTGGGCTTTAAAGAACAGAGATCTACTCGTGACCCTAGAGAAAAACGGAAGCTACTGAAAGGATCCATGTGTGTTGGAACACAATTTAGAACTGGAATGCTATCAGGAGGTAAGATGGCTCAAGAATTAAGATATTCCCTCCTCTTCCTGGATCGTAGGATCCCCAGAGATTCTGCTTCTCTCTGCAGATAAGTTCCTTAGCCCCTTCCCTCAGTCAACTCTGTGTGCTTTCTCACAGTCGTGTGTAGTTATAGACCATCGTGGAGTCTTCATCCCCAACTGCTGTGTTACTCATCTGGCCAAGGATCAGCCTGCCAAGGATATGTCTGCTTCCCTATCTGTTTGTACCAGGAGTGCTTTTATTGTAATTATCTAATTTAATTAATTCATAGGTAAACTCAAAGTATGTGGATAGAAAAAAAGAAATGCTTCTACAAAAACTAATTTAAATGTTTTTTAAACAACTCATAAAATTGAACCTCATACATATACACCAAATCCTTAAATTAGATGTGATAAAGACAACTCTAAAAGACAAGGGGGATATATCCCAAAAATCTAGAAGTATTCTACACTTAACTTACTTGACAATTGTCCTGAAGTTGTTGATTCCCTTGAAATAAACCAAAATTTGGAAATTGTAGATGATTCATTGTGGGCATGATTTATTCCAGAAAGACAATACATAACTCCAGTCAGCCAATCTATAATCAAAACAAAGTTCTTAGCCTTAGATGAAAAGATGGCAAGTGAATTTACATTTATACATTTTCATATGAATTCATGTATCCACATATTAATTTATAGGTATACATACAATTAAGATAAAACTCTTGGGGTACTGTCATTTTTTTTATTGTTCTCCTCAGCACTGCCAACCATCAGTGCAGTCAGATTGGGTAGGAGGGTTTCTACCACAATCTCACCCTTCCTGCTGCCCCCCGACTCAGTGACTTGCTTTGCACCAAGTACACAACGGGCACCAATAAGCTTTTGTTCCTTGACAACCTCAGAAGAAGTAAACAGGCCAAACAGTGATAACCTAAACCCTACTCCTAAATTATCTTCATGGCTTAGTACTCCTCAAGCACCGAGCCAATTCTCAGTAATAGTGAACTCAACTCAGTTCACTGTTCATTCCAAGAAATAAAATAATGTAGTCTCCTGCTTTGAATTTGTTGTTAAAGGATTTGGCATGCTTTTAAATATCCCCCTAAACAGCAAGGAACCTGCCCTAAACTGCCCTGCTCCTGGAGGTAGGGTAATCAGGACAATGAGAGCAATGCAAACTGGCGATATGTGTTCTTCGCCTTACCAGCCGGTGCGATGGGTTAGAGCACAGCTCTGGGGTCCTAGGCTCCTTGGCAACTACTTAACCTTTCTAAGTCTCTTTTTCCTCTTCTATCAAATGTATTGTTGTAACAATTAAATGAAGTAATAGATGAATGGCAAGATAAGTGTTTTCCTACCCCACCTTTTCTTCTTCTACCCATCCCTCCACCATGGGGGTGAGAAGAGAAGTGGTGAACACAATAAAGAGAAGAAATATCACTCTAATTAGGCCTGGAGTTGTATGCAGAGTGGTTAATAATAAGAAAGAGGTATATTATTATGTTTGCCATGCTCCAAAAAATGTGAAGGGCCTAAAACCTCCCTAGTATCTCACTGTAAGGCCCATAGCAGGAGCACCTTGCAATCACTCATTCATTCACTTATTCATTGATTCATTCATTCAGTGAGTACCAGCTATGTGCCAAGCATTGTTTCAGGCACAGCCCTCAACACAAGTTCTCTTTCTCATGGAGCTTACGTGACCTTTGCGGGAGAGGAAGAAATTTTCCTCTATCCTCCTAAGTTCTGTCAGCTGGTCTAATAATTAAATCTACATGAGACAGATTAGCAAGAGAAAATAAATAGATTTAATTACATGTGTACATATGGGAATCTCACATACATAAGAGTCAGAGACAGAAAGGGAAAATGAGTTATATAGGACATTCTGAGCTAGGAATGAGGTAAGGCTCCTTAGGGCTTCAGAGAGGAGGAAGGTCCTTGCAGGATGATAAAAGCAGATGTTCAGTAATTAGATGTTGCCCTGTCATATAGATAGGTCATAAAAAGTTATTTCTGGTGAAAATTCTGATTATGGGCAAGGCCCCAAATTTAAATTCTTTAAGGGAGAGGTAAAAGTTTCCCTTGGGCCACAGAGTCTTGATTGCCTTTAGCTCAAAACGATTCACATGTCAAAGTGGCACATATTAGTGAGCCCTGTTCTGAACTCCTGTATAGACTAGTTGAAAAAGAGCCAGAGACTAAGAGGTTACCTATGAAACCTGTGCACAATGCCTGTCACACAGTAAGCATCGATAAATAGCTATTTTAGTTATCGTTATCATCAACCCAACTGAAAATCTAACTTAGGATTATTAAAATATGTCCCTTGACTTCATGCAATATATAGATATCTGTTTCCTACCCTAAAGATGCACCCACCTGGCACGAGCCCTCTCAGAAGCCAACCTCAGGACCCCTGTACCCACCTGAGCACAGGACTCCTTGTATTTTATGATCTTTCCCCTTCCCCACCTCCCTACCTGTTTTCAAAAGTCACAACCATTTTTCCAGCTCTCCAGAGGTTAGGAGTGGAAATTGGGGAAGTCAGAGCTATAATGTTCTATTAAATATGAATAAATGATGCTTTACTTTCTGTTCTTTTCTGGAAATAAAGCCATTCTCTTCAAGCATCTCCAGCTTTCTACAACTCTGTGAACACAAAGTGCCCCTAAAATGTCCTGGGAGGGAGGCAGCTAATCTGCTAATGGTGTAATTTCTGTCTGTCCGGTTTCCGTTATGAGGTCTTCTGGGGCCTACTCGGGTCACCTTATTTTAAATCGGAACCCACCACACTCTGGTCTTCCTCACCCCGATCTGTTTTTAAATCATCTTCTAACATGTAATTCATTTATTTGGTTTGTTCTTTATTTTCTCTTTTCTCCATGAGAATAAATTCTTACAGGGCAAAGATGTTAGGTTTGTTCATTAGAACAATGCCTGGTCCGTATTATGCACTCAGTAAATATTTGTGGAACGAAAGAATGAAAACTTCAGTGGAAAAAGCTTTCTATCAATCCTGGAAGGGACTTATGCCCTTAGGGCTTCAAAAGGCAAAAACAACCCAAATTTGGAGGACTGATTGAGACTTTATTTTTTTCAAACCGGAAAGCAAGGGGTAGGGGTGAAGTGTGGGGGGGGGGAGGATGTTAGAACCCCTGCAGAGGAGGCAAGGCCCCTTTGCTTTTTTGGAATATTGGCTGTGTTGTCCGCTTGTCTTGTTCCCATACTTTTGACAGCCCTATTCCTGGGTCTTACATCGTGCACGTGTTCTTTCCACACCATGGCTACTATGAATAAATAAATTGAAGAAGGATGACTTTTTTCCCCCAGGTTGTACGAACAGCAGTGGTAGGATCTGCTGGATGGGAAACACAAATATATGATGAAACTGAGATTTGAAGGCACGACCTTCAGTTGCAGGATCTCATTCTTAAGAGGACCAGCTGTGGAGCCACGGCGGACCCGGCTGCGGTCCCGGGCCTCTGTGCGCTGTAACTAGCAAAAGCAGCAACAGGCGACAAAGGCAGTGGGTGAGGAGGCCACTGGGAGCCGAATTCACGGATCCAGGACGAGGGGAAAGCTCCGCTCGGACCGCTCTGAGGGCTTGTTCGCACTCACTTGGAGAGCAAGGGCTCAGCAGAGCCGTCCCCCTGGTTTGTCCCATTTTTGTTCCAGAACCCAGCGTTTTAGCGCAGGGGTGGGTGGGGTAGAGGAGCGAACTCCTCCCCTTCCTCAGGCCCTGCCAGACAGGGACCAGCTGCTCTCTCTGCTCCTCCCTTCACCGGAGACTGCTGCCAGGCTCTCCTCGTGGCCCCTTCACTTCCCCTGAAGCCTGTTCTGGCCACCCCTGTCCCTTCGTGATGCCCTCGCTCCTGAATTCTTGCAGCGCTTTTACAGTTCACAGGATCTCTCATTTCTCAATATGTCTCTCCAGTTAAATTGTAAAACACATAAAGAACCATGTGCTCTTTTTCCTTAAGCTTTCTTTTCTTTTTTCTTTCTTTTTCTTTTTTTCTTTTTTTTTCGGATTATAAACAGCTTCTATAGTTTCTGTCATGCTCAAACCAAAGCGATGACTCTCACCGGCCACTAATTGCGTGACTTTCAGAAAATCCTTCTGGACTAGTTTCCTCACGTGCAAAATGAGATTCTAAGTTTCCTTCTAGCTTTCAAATTCAGGAGCTTTCCAAAGCAGACTAGAGTTGATTTACTGGATATCGCTGCTCCTGCTACAGTGGTTTTGGGTTTAAATGCTTTGTTTCTGGAGGTCACGAATGGGTGGCGTTCATGAGCAACCATCAGGAAGAAGAGCCAACAATGACCCCTGGTGTCTTTCCTCCTGGACACTAACCGCCCCAATTCTTCTAAAACGGGGTCCGCATGCCATACACATGTGACCACTCTAATCCTGGCTGAAGTGTAGGAGAAATCCTTACTTTTGTAAGTTTAACGCTGAAGAGGAAAAATTTTTTAGATAAACTTTTTCTAGAAAATTATAAAGCATGAAAACATAAAAACCATAGAAGCATCAGTCACAGCCTACAGTCTTTGAATAACTTCAATAAAAGCCAGACATTGGTTAGCAAATTTTAGGCAACCTTGAGCCCCAGATCATTTCCCTTGGCTGAACCATGAAGGTTCTCAGGATGCCAAGCCGAAGATATTCAATCTTCCACCAGGCAGCATCTGTGACCCCTTTCCAGATCTGTACAGAGGAAAGGGCATAGGCTCTGAGGCCATTTGCACGGGAATCTGACTTTAGTTTTGCCCTCTTTTGATTGCCCTTTTTTTAGACAAGCTTCTCTGATTCTCACTTTCTACTAAATAGGAATATGTTTTATCCCACTGAATTGAATGAGTATTAAATAAGAATGTATGTGTATCATTCAGAGTCCTTCATTGTAAACACGGACTTACCTGTGTTGGATCAAGCACAGCAGCAACTTACTAAGAGATGCTGAGGAACCACAATCCCTAGGAAGGCCAGGGAATGGAACCTGGAGGCAATGAAGCCAGGAACACTTCCCCAATTACACTGCCAGGTGCTCCTGCAGCAAAAGGGGAGACCTGCTGTAGCAGCTGGCATGGGCTCTAGCTGATACCACTAGTCCTAGGCCTGCGATGCCTCATAAGGGCTTCCACTGCTGCTGCTTCTGAGAGCTGGACTTCTCAGGACGCCATCTTCGCAGCATTGCTGTCCAAACCAAAGCCTTGCACAACCTAATAATTCTCTCTGTTACTATCTCTGAAGGTCTCTCTCTGGCCCCGGCTAGGCCCATCCTCCTTGACCCATTTTCCTCTATCTTGTTTGATTTATTTAAGACAGTCATCTGCCTGTTTTTAAAGCTCATTCCACCCCTGCAGGAAATTCAGCTTTTTAACCCTTCTTTGGGAATAAAACCGTGTGACCTTGGCAGGAAGCACTAGATTTCCCTGCAACCTCACCACTTAACTCCCTCACAGCTCCAAGTTAGTACTTTATCCCTCCCTGTCATAAAGCCTACATTATCTTTAGACCAGCTGGTACATTCTCATGTCTAGTCTGAGTCAAGTTCAGTCACCAGATGAGTCACCACCTAGATGTTCTTTGATTCAATATCCAAATGCTTCTGAGGTCTAGACCAGTGGTTCTCTTAGAATGAAGGGGTGGGGGCTGGAGGGTAGGAGGCAGGGCCTTGGAGAGTCTGATTTAATTGATCTTGAGTGAGCCCAGGTGTAGGCATTTTTAATAGATCTCCAGTTGATTTTATCAGGGAAACTGTCTTCTAAAATCTCATCAAGGTTTTACTTACAAAACCAAAAGGTTTAAGCAAGAAGTAAAAACTGAAAGTATAATATCAAACAAGAGTGGAAGAAGGTAATAAATATACTCCAAATCTCTAATAATTATCTGCAAATATTAACTTTCGAGTTAAAAGTTTTGCAAATGGGGGCAACGAATTAGCCTGTGGGACATTTCAGCTTCTGGGTTTGAAAGGTATACGAATTCCTCCTAGGTCATTAATATTAATACCTATTAAAATTGAATTTAAATAGAAAATGGGTGAAGGGAGAGAAGGGATCTTTAAGGGATATGACACAATACCAGATTGTCCAGTATCATTAAGGTAAGTGAGGAATGGCAGATTCTAAATTCTGTTTATCTTAAATGTTTAGTTCATTCAATAATATGAGTTCTGATGACAAAGTTATTGAGGTCACAATACTGACAGCTGTGAAAATACCAGTGTGTTTATTAAGTGTCCCTGACTCCACATATCTCTTCAATTTCCCTATCTATTCACCATCCTGAACTGTCAATTATAGTGTTAATAAAGGAGCAGAAGGAGGTAATCAATATGCTTTGAATGATGGAATAAGTAAAATGCTATACAACAGAAAAGTATGGAAATAACATCTCAGCATGACTCATTATGTACCTGAATCACCAACGTTGAGAGGTATGGTATGGGTAACAATGGGAACAACGATATTCCATTGATGCTGCCTTTGTAGAAAAACCATGAGAAGACTTGTACTAAACTGCCGTTGGTGCACAACCAGGCAGAAGTGCAAGGGCTCAGGAAAAGGAGGAACCCACCAGTGGTAGACACTTGTCATTCCTTTTGGCCAATTAACATTTTGAATCCCTGTCCTATGGTTGGGAATTGCCCACCTTCCATTATAGAAGCTAAGAGTATCAGACACTCATTTTGCCTGCTGCCCTTACAGCTAGAAGCTGGGCATAGCTACCTGACCTAGGCTCCACCAGTCACAGGTAACCTCCAGACCTGGAATCAAAAGGCCAGTGATGAGAAATGACGTATGTTGTCATCAGGCCGTGGTTCTAGCAGATGGGTCCAGCATGGATAGCATTGGGGGTGCAGGCTACAACACTGAGGGGCAATGTTGGCAGTGGAAGGGCATCACAGGGCAGTTCTACACTCTGATAGAGCTGGCTTTTAGATCTCTCAGATATTTTGATGAGCTACTCAATATCTTTCTAACAAAAATTTTCTTTTCTGCTTAAGGTAACCTGGATTATTGCAACGGTAATGTAATTGTCCCTCTACCTCAACCCTTGCCCTTCTATAATATATTCTCAGTGGAGAAGCTAGAGTGTTCCTGCAAAATTGTCATCATGGTGCAACAGCTCTCAGCTCAGAACCCTCCAATGGCATCCCTCCTTACTCAAGAGTAAAAGTCGAGGACTTTTACAGTGGTCTAAAAGGTCCTGTGTGGCTCCTCTGACTGCATTGCCATCACGCTCTCCCTCACTCGACCTGCTTCAAGGACTGCCACTTGCTGAAATTCTCCCAGGAAAGTTCTTCCCCCAGAAATCCACATGACTCGCTCCCTCACCTCCTTTGTGCCTTTGCCAAAATATTCCCTTCTTGGTGGAGGCGTCCCTGACAATGCTTTTTAAAACTACATCCCATCATCCCTGGCATTCCTTATACCCTTTCCCTGCTTTAGTTTGCTTCATAGAACTTATCGCCATCTAACATATTTTATACTTGACTTATTTGTTTGTTTACGTCAATCTCTCAGCTCCCACTAGAATGTAGGCTCCAAAAGGGCAGAAATTTTTGTTTTGTTCACCACTGTATCTACAGTGTCTGGAATAGTGAGCACCTGGCACAAAATAGGTCCTCAATACATATTTGCTGGCTGGCTGGCTGGCTGACTGAGATGTTAATGGTTAGTGAAAAGTGGAAGTTTACCTGACAAAGGGAAAGCAGCAGGAATGAGAAGGTGAACTTGCAGATGCACAGCTAGAGTTCAAGTTGTCATTGGAGGGTTCTGAGCCTAGCAATGTTATGCCATGCTGGGTATCTTGTGAGGGGTGGTCAAAGACAGGAGGACTGTGTTTTTGCTTTTTAAAAAGTAGAGTGAATTTGGCCATTTCAAGAAGACCAAGAGGAAACCAGCCATCAATCTTGGTTGTGAAAAATTCTGATCATAGAACAACTGTACAAACTCATTTGAGGGAGAGTTGGACAGCAGTAATGGAATAGCAGCTACGTTTATCGTTTACCGAATGCTCAGTACTTCTTTATAGGCTTTACATGGGCCATCTCAATCAATCCTTACAGCAATTTTTATAAGGTGTGCACTACTTTCTTTTTTCTATTTCGCAAATAAAAAAATGAGAGGCTAAACAATTTGCCAAAGGCCATGTATCTAGGAAGATTTTATTTAGTTATTTGGTTATGTTTTGAGATAAGAGAAGAAAAAGAAATTGAGGTTGATCTGGCTACTCTGTATTCTAAAAATAACCCTGAGAAATTAGAGATACCAGTGATGCTGTGGAACATGAACAGGCAGCTGGGGCTCGAACATCAGTTCTGCAACTAACTGAATACATGACTTCAGACAAGTAACCTATCTCTCTGAGTTGATTCCCTCATTTGTAAAATGTGAAATCATATACTCTTTGCAGAGTTTTTTTAAAAATCAGGATTAAATATAATCACACATGGAAATACCAAATATAATGTCTGACCCAGAGAAGGCATTCAAGGAATGGCATCATTATTATTATCATTATTATTATTACTACTACTGTTATCGCTGTTATTATTGAAGGAATTCAGAGTCCGGCCTCTTGGCACCATACTTGTGAATGCCCATGTCTGTGCTTTCCAAACCTTAGTGGATACCACGTAGAATCAACTAGACAGCAATCTAAAAATGCAAATTCCTGAGTCCCCCCCCCAAAATATTCTAATTTAGTGTATATGGGGGGCCTAGAAATCTTATTTTTGGATGATTAGCACTCTCTTAAAGAACTCCAGGAGGAGAGAGAACCTCTACCCCTCCTTACTAATGTGCAAGCCACGGTCCTTAAGTAACACTGATCTCTCCGGCCGTGTGGCCTAGTGGTTAAGAGAATGGGTTCTGGAGTTCCACAGCTATGGGGCCTTGGGTAAACATAAGGACTTCTCTGTGCCTGTCTTCATGTGTAAAACTGGGATAACAACAATTCTTAACTCGTAGAGATGAAGGAAAGCTCAAAATAAACATGTAAAACAATTATGAAGAGCCTGGCACAGATTAGGTTCAATAAAGGTTAACTATTATCATTTGAATATTTTCCCCATTCTTTAGGCTCCTATTGATGGGAGGATTTTTTTATTTTTTATTTTTCCCTAAAGTGAAGATTTTTTCCTGTCTCAAATTTGCAAACAAGTATCCCTGATTGGAGTTCCCACTGAAAGAGTCAACATGCCAAGCCTGCTTCTTCTGGGTCCTATACTGAGGAAGATCAGGTCTGCTGAGCAGTTTCAGACTCATCTCAAGGAGCCTTTGCCAGTGTTTTATAGATATGAACTTAGGACATTTTTCTCAGTAGCTAAACTAAATCTTACAAAAGAAAATTCCACCCATGTTAGTGTGCAGAGAACAGAACGTACATTCATCTTCCCAGCCTCTCTGGGGATCCATCGATTCTTCTGTGAATGACTCTCACCTGCCAGAGGACACAGCACTTTTTCTCCACCTAGATTTAGGTCTGCACACTTGACTAGCTGCTTCCCCTTATCAAGTTTCACAGAAAATGTTGCCTCTGCAAAAAGACCTTCCCTGACCACACACACAGAAGAGCCTTCCCAGATGGGCACACCATCACCCTGCCCTTTCCTGTCTCTCGGCCCCTGTCTACTTCATAGCTCCTATCAAATACATGGTTATGTAACTTATTTTCTGCTTTCCTGATTCCAGGCTTTGTCCCCTCCACACGCATACATGTGTGCAGGTACTAAGAAGACAGGGATCACATCTGGTTCCCTCTTTTGTCACCAGTATCTATACTCAGTGCTAGCTCTCAGCACCTAGCAGCTCTCAAAAATATTGAATAAATAGTGAATGAATTTAACATCTTGAGTCTAAAAAGGCATTGCCTCTGGACTCCTCTATCTGGAACAAAAGGTGAGGGGATGGATCTGAATAAACAGTAAAGGAACAAAAACATTAGACGGAACCTCGGTAATTTCCCAGTGTGGCCGTTAGTGAGTTTCACACCAACACTTTCAAGATCATTAAATGAAAGTCTCCCACCCTCAGTGTGCTAACCAGTAGTTACACAGAGGCTGATAAAGTATCGAAGTCACTGAAAGAGATGATGAGTAAAATAAAGTACGGTGCAATTTTTTTTGAGAAAAGAGAAAAAACTTTGATGAGTCCAGGTCTAAAATCTCCTGATCTTTTTGAGAGGAGAAAAATTGGCTTTTTTCTTCTCTTTATCACTTTTGCCATTTTGATGTTTAAACTTAAATTGTTCCCTTGGCTTCCAACTGAACCACTCTCTATGTCCTGTATGCCCCGATCCTCCTACTTCTCCTATTGAGTATTAGAGCTGGAAGGACTTTGAAAATAATCTTTTGCAATCCTTCCTTTTGTTGAAGAGGAAAAAGAAGTCTAGCTCACACTGTGAGAGGGTCTCAGGATCCAGAAGGGGTCCCAGGTCTCTTGACTCTCCAGCTAACCTTCCACACTACTCCATATTAAATGCGGCTCATTTTGACTAGTCCCCTCTGACTTGCCAGGGCCCAGTCTACTCTTCAGGCCCAATAGTGCAGGAGGCAGCTAGTTGATATTTTGTCTGCTCTGAAGACAAGAACGACCCCATGGATGTCAGCCAAGACCTTTCTTTTCTGGCAGCACTAAATCAGACTTCCTTGCTCCAGTAAACACGTACAGTCAGAATATTCCCATCGAGAGAAGTGTCCCATCCCCAAAAACAGTTTCTTCACCCCTTAATCAATCTCGGTTCACTCCATGAGTCTGACAAGCAGTGGAAATAGGTGTGGAGTTAGGGGAAGCCCCACAGTGTACATCCTAATCCTTAAAAAGCTTTGCTTTTCTCTCCCTGAGACTGCCCAGGCCAGACCCTTCTCATTTCTTTTTTGCCCTATCCTTCACACTACAAAAAAAAAAAGAGGCCCCAAATGCTTTGGTGAAGAAAACAATAGGTATAGTCCTGACAGGCCATAGGGAGGCTGAGGAAAAGGCCATGTCCTCATTCACAGCCAGTCTGGGGCACTTCTCTGGACCCACATAGACCCTGAAGTGTGGGGGACAGAGCAAAGTAGGTTAATTCTGCCGCTCCCTTCTTCTGTCCACCTCCACTGCAAAAACTGAGAGGTGCTGGGAAATCCTTTGGTGTGATCCTTTTCTCCCTAGAAACTCTATTTGTTCAGCAATAAATCCCATGGGCAGTTCATTTTTTCACATCATTCCATATATTGCTTGTCCTGGTTTATTCTTGATTTTTTGTTGGTTGCCTCAGGATTTCTGGTCAGTCTGTGATGGGGAGAAGCGAGTAAGATTTGACGATTTTAAGACAAAGTGTCTCGCCCTCATCTCCATTCTAAAATTGTCTTAGAGCTCATTTTCCCTTCATCACTCGACGCATCTACTCGGCCACCTGTTTACTGATCTTATTGTTCTTTGGGGGTTTTTGTTTTGCTTTCGTGAGGTTATTGATTTTAAAATAAGGAATCCACTCCTACCTTAATCTCTAAAATTGCCTGTGCCAGAAGTCGCGTCCCTCACTACACTCTAGCTTTTCATTTCCGCCCCCCGTGGCAACGACGTCTCCATGCTCTTTCAGTCTGTGAGCTAGATAATCTTCAACTCCTTCCTCTTTTCTCCACTTGGTCACTCATTCTTCCTAAAAGATTTTCTCATGAGAACTTAATTTTGATAACTTCCAGCTTTGTGTTGGTCATATATTTTAGAAATTTTTTCGTCAGCATGAATTCTAGTCAGGATAGTGTTGCAAGTTCAAAATTTGAGGCTTTGTTTTGCTCTGACGGCATTGCTGTGATAGGCAAGATAGAAAAAGGAAAATCAAAAAGCATGGCCGCATTCAAAATAAGGTAAATATCTCTATGGACTAGAATCAAAAGAGGAAAAAATGGAAAGTGGGACCATTGGGGTCTGACGCATAAGCAAACAGAGATGGCCAGGTGTTCTAACTCCTGCGGGGTTATGGGAACCAAAATATCCCAGAGCAGGTAGGGACAGAAATGAGGCCCCTGGCTAGTTACTCATCCCCAGCTCCTCACTCAGGGACAGTGTTGGGCAGCTATGTTTTGGACCATGTCATCCTTACTGCTCCCTCTAAAACTGCTGACTAGACCAAAGACCAAGGCATCTAAGCCGTAGGGCTCCTATGAGGGGACTAGACTGAAAAGCTCTACCAAAGGCAAAAGAACTGGCCCCATAGGATCTTATTCTAATAAAATTAGATCAGGAAATACGTGGAGAAGTAAAGGATTTTCAGTGGGAACGAAAGCTGAAAGATCCTGAGGCAGAGAGTGGGCAAAGGGCTCTGATGGATCACCACCGAGTCAGAGTTATGAGGAGGCAGGAACTCTGAGATCACAAAACATATAAACTTTGGAGTAGAGAATGAAGATGCCATTTGACAGCTGCAAAGGGAAACCAGACCCACAGAGAAATTTGGAATCATATTAATGTAGAGAAAGAAAGCAAAATTGTATAGCTCCTACCACTGAGATCCGGAAGAGTGCTCTGGATTCTGAAGGTCTTTTTGATTTCAGCCTCCAGGAGACCCAGCTCTGCAGTCACTCTGCTCCTCCGACTGGAGGCTGCTTGTTTGGCTCCTCATCAGTTACAGTGAAGCTTGGACCTGGGCTTGGACCTCTACTTCTCTGGTTTCATAGGTATCTTTATAACTCTCTCCTGTCCCCCACTCCAATTACTTGAGGTTCTTTGAATGAAACTGTTCTTTACAACCAAGAAAACCCAACTGAAATATCTGTTAAGTCATTCGATCCTTCCAACAAACCTAAGAGTTAGGAACAATATTCTCATTTTACAAATGGGGAAACTAAGGCTGCAAGACATTAAGGAGCTGGATGATGTAGCTCCTGGGCTGGTCATTTGCCTGTTTGCTCTCACATCCAGTTCCCAGCCTTCCTCTGCTTTGCTGGCTGTGCAAACTATATTTCTCAGGCTCCCTTGCCAATTAGCTTTGACTCACTGGCAGGAAATTGAATAGTAGGAGAAAGGGAGAAGCCAGGATATTTTCCCCGCTATGCTTGGTACCTCTGGCAATGACTCCTTCTTTATGTCCCAGATCCCACGAGGGTGCCTTTCTTCCACGTTCCCAGCTTCCACCATGCAGCCCCATCCTCCTTTCAACCCTTCAAGCCTAGGAGTGAAAACATCTTCATACTTTTGCTAGTCTTTGGGTGGTATCGCTATCTCCTATTTAGTTTTTCAGCTCTTTCATCCCATTTGTAATTAGTTTACCATATTAAATTTCATCTAGTAACTGACATGGCTCTGTTTTCCTGAATGAACCCTGGCTGATACAGCATTAACTAAGTGACTGAGTGAGGATTTGAAATTCAGTCTGTTTGATTCCAGAATCCACACTCTTAAGACCACATTATGTTGACAGTTAAGTCACAGAGAGATTTTTCTGAACCTCAACCACAAACTAGTAATATTTGTTTCCCCCAGAGCAAGCCCATGAGAAGGATTGCCACTTGGTTTTTCACTGCTCATGGCCATGAGTTAACTTTACAATGCCACCAACCCAAAGATCAAAATGAGGCTGGAAGAGTTCATTACTAAGGGTTGCCTCTGGCACTACAACCCTTTACCCTGTTCTGACTCTGCTTCCTGAACCTTCAGGGCCAATCTAGTAGACCTGGATTTGCCACTATATGAGGAATTCTCATGATACTGAATGTGAACCATTAAGGCAAGTTGAAATCTCAAGCTGCTCAATAGGCTTGCCACTACTTGAGAACAAAACAATCTCTCCTTTTGGTTTATTGCCCCTAATTTAAGGTTCAACTCTTGGAGACCTTATCCTTTCATGATAATCCGTCCTACTTACGTGCCCAAGTCTAAGTATTTTGTTTGTGCACTTTGTCTCGTTACCTCTCTCTCTCTTTCTCTCACTCTTGTTCTAGCTCTCTCTGCTAGATTCCTGAATTTCTGACCATCTGCCTTCACAGGTCAGGAGGTACTTACTAAGGTAAATCACTTATCAGTAATGCTCTGTTGATTAATCATCAAGATCTATGTCACTCCTGACAAGCTACCATCATCTGTTTAATGTTGCAATAAGGTCTGGCTTACTGTATTGTATTGCATTTAGGGGATCCTAGAAAAGGATGAATATCAGATTTCTCAAAACTAAATTCTCTGCTAGAGGGAGAAGAATGTTTAGATCATCATCCCTGAAAAATCTAGTAAATAAATACATACATACATACATACATACATGCATACATACATACATAAATACATACATACATACCAAAGAAAGAAACCTCAACTTTATGGTCTTTAAATAAATTCATAATTGCGTCCTTAATTGTAAATGCCTCCTGCACCTGGTCTTAATCCTTTAAACACTAAGTTTAGTCCATTCATGGGTGAAGGCGGATAATTTAAGCATTCAGTTAACAAATGTATGATGGGAAATATGCTAAACTCTTGAAGTTTATACTATACAATATCTTCTAACTACTGACGAGTGACAGTCTATGTTTCATAGACCATAGTTGAACAATCTGTACAATTAGTTGTAAAAATAAGCAAGTCTTATTATAAAAATAGATGTTATCTTTGGCATCTCCCTCCTCACTGCCTCCAGCTACCACCTCCCACATCCCAGCTGTCTCCTAATCCTATGAGGGTTTTTTGTTTCCCCAAAAAGCTTTAGTGGCTTCTCTGTTCTTCCTTTTTCTCTCTCTAAGGAAATCTCAGTGTTACCAGAGATTAATATGGATGGCCATGTGTCACAGAGAATGAAATATCTTTTCCTAATCCTTGTCTTCTGGGCTGACCCATAAACCTAGAAGCTGTTCGTTAAGACAGAAGGATGGACCGAATGACCTGGGGACGGCTCCTCACTTCACTCTACCCCCACCAGCAGGAAGCCAACTCCTAGTCACCATTCAGGTCTCGGCAAAAGCGCAATATCCTTGGGAAAATATTCTCCAGCCCCCAGCCAGTCAGGGTCATAACAGGAATTATCTCAGTTTGTCAATATATCTTCATCTATATGGATAATGACTATCTACCTTGTGCAAAATCCATGAATATTTATATCCCAAACTGTATTTCATGGAAGTAGCACAGAGTGGGGGGCTCTGTGAGGGTCTGTGGCAAATAAATTTGGGAAATTACAATTTCTGCCAATACTCTAACGTTATTGCAGAGTGTGACTGTCACTAACACACAGATTTCAAATGACCTTAAAAGCTTCAGTGGAAAACCATGACAAAATTTCAGAGATAGTTAATCTCATAGAATGAGATAGTTAGGCTAAAGGTAAATTTGAGGAGAATACCCCCCCCAAAAAGGGAGGGGCAATAAGAAAGAAAGCTGGCTTATAGAGTATGCAATAATGGAGTTCCAATAAAAGCAGAATTCATGCCAACCAGCTGAGTAAAAAAGAGGACTGTTAAGATTCTCCTCAGTACCTGATGCTCGTGAGTGAGAACTAATATGCCACCTGCTGCTAGTCCAAGACAGTTGAGGAAAGGAGTGGTGACCTTGAGTTTTCTAGATAGCTTTCACATAAACCTGAACCATATGGTTGACTTGTTCATGATAATGTTAAGTTCAAAAATGGTGAATTTCAAGTTCCATGGTCTTGTATTATTCAGGAACACGGCAATACACAAAATTAAAGTTGATTATTTTCAATAATATAAAATTATATAAAATTGTATAAAATTGTATAAAATTTTATAAATATATGTATAAATATAAAATTGTATAAAACATATTTTTTTTTAGCTTAAGATAAAATCATTTAAGTATCTTTTAAATGAAAACACATCAGTACTACTGCGAGCTACTGTTACGCATGTGAAGTGGAGATAGATGTTTATTGATATTCCAAAGGGCTTCCTCAGATCCTTTATGGAAATAGAGGTGTAGACTTACTAAATGAATACAGAAACAATTATTTTAAGTCGTGTGACTAATAAAGTGACTAAGAGGTTACTGTGGCTACATTATCTTTTGGAATTAATCCAGTAAGTAGGGACTTTCTTTTTGAGTCCAATTTCATAACAAGGCATGTGATCATTTGTGAACAATGGGAACTCAGAGGCGAAACCTTGTTTTGAAAATCAACTGACATTTAGTTTTCTACTTCAGCCAGTCAACTGAGATGACAATTTTTATGGTGAGGACTCAAAGCAGCATCGAGTAAATTTTCCATTTTTATGTATGGCTAGCAAAAAAAAAGTAGATTTAGTTGTTTGAGAGTCTGAAAACTTTCAGACATTTGCATTATACCTGTAAACAAACTTAACCCATAATTGATGTAGAATATTTCTGGATGCTATGTAAACACAGGTATATAGTGCAAGGGCAAAAAGAGGAAGAGAACTTTGGAAAATGCTAAACAGTGGGGAGTGGCTTCACTGGGGGTATCTTTTGTGTCGACCCTGGAATCTGTCTCCGGTTTAAAAGATTACTATTAAAAGAGGTTTAATTCCAAAGGATGGCTACTCTTTGAAAAAGTTCATGGGTCTTGACACTTAGATGTGAAAGCAACTTGCAAAGTCTGAACAAAAGGACAGTTAGAAAATATTGTGTTAAGCCTCTGTGTTCCTGAGATCGTGGCTATTTCATTAAGTTCTGAACTGGGGAACCTGAGTGCTGGGCGAGAAGTCAGAGAGAGAGTTAGTGTGGAGTGGGGTGTGAACGTATCCCCAGGGGAAGGAGAGTGGGCTGGATCTGGTGATCAAGTACGAATCCAGTCTGCTTTCTCATGCCATAGCCTCCCATCTGTCCCCGCCCTCCATCTTTCTCAGCATCAGGGAATTCTGTCAGCAATACTTCCTGGGTCTAGCCAAGTCCACCTCACTGACTCAGGACCTACCCTCTATCACCTTAACCCTCCCAGAGACACTACCCAGGGACTTGAAAACATTAAAGCTCTTTGCTTCCCCTCCCAGAGGTGTATGTGGATATATGTGTGTACCTCTGTGAGTCTGTATGTGGGTGTGTGTGGGTGTGTGTAGGTGTAGCATTAATGGTGATAATTGATAGATGATGCGTGTCTTGATGTCTTTGTGTGTGTGTGGTATCCTTCTGGCACAGGATGTTGTATGAGGGTTTCTCAGGCTTTAGAAACATGGTACTGGGCTATCTTTCCTGAGGGGAGGGTAAAGAGTCACTGAGACTGGTGAGGCTTCTCTTTAACACCACACTCTATTGCGTGAGGAATAAGGGCCCACTGTTTGTTTGGTTCCTAGTTTTTAACCAGACTGCCCACCCACTTAGCCGGGCTCTTGGGAACCTCGGCCTGCTGTTCGAGCGCCCTCTCTCAGTGACCACTCCGCCTGCCTATTCACGTTTTCGCTCTTGCCTTCTCCATCTTTTGGACACCCCCAGTTCACATCCCACTCCAGTTCAGCAAGCCTGTTTGCTGAACTTGTCCAAATGCACTCCACGGGCCCTAGTCTCAGGATTCTAACCCTAAAACAATGCCAGAGAGACCTCTCAAGCCCCAGGAACCACGGCCACCTTAGGATGTTCTACGTCATTCCAGGAGAGGCAATCGAGATGCCTTTCAAGATACAGCCCCCAGAACAAGAGGCGTCGTTAGCCTGGGTCTTCAGAGAAAGGAAATCTTTCCTTCTTGGGGGGTGACAGATGCATGAATAATTTGATTTCAAGCTTTACTATCAGTTCCAGAGCATCCTGGGCACTTACTGTGGTCACGAAACCACTGCCTCCTAACCCACTGCAGTCTGCTTTGGAGAAAGTCAAGCTTTTCTCTTTCCCCTCTCATGCTCGGCCTGGCTATTCGACCCCTGAGGAGAAGCTAGGGTTGGGGCCACAGTGCTGGAACCCAGCCTTGAATCCTCCCTCTCGCTTTCTGTCTTTCTCACCCAAGCCAGGGGCTACCATGAGTTGTGGTATAAACTGCCCCAGTAGTTTCCAATACTCCTTTCATAGTCATATTAAGCCTTTAAGTTTGTAGTCTCTTCATATGGGACATGTCACCATGGTAGAGATTCCCCTCAGCTCAGCTGGCAGTCATTTTACACATACTGTACACAGGCCGTCAAGCTGTTGGTGAGGATGAAACTGGTAGCCCAACGAGCCCTCTATCTAGATGAGAGATGGGCCTGGGCAACTCTGCCACAGGGAATGCCAGAGACAGGGCAGGCAACCTTCTGCTCCGCATTGGCCCCGAGGCATCCTGAATCTCTTTACTTATCTTCAGGGCCTTTATTTCCTCCCAGGCTGAGCAATAGTTTTTATTCAAGGTTCAGTTCTGGAAAGTTATGTATTTTCACAACCTGTATTCTATTTCATTCAAAGTGAGTATGGCTTCATGGATTCCTATGGGACTATGTATTCTTTCAACTTAAGTTTATATTAATGAATAGGAAAAAGCCAAAGAAAAATTGTCATGGCCTTTTAGGCACCAAATGTTAATATCCACATATCTGAGAAGCAGCAACATGGAGGCAACTTTCTGATCTTTCATTCTGAAGGGGACAGTGGGCACCGTGGAAAAGACAGATGGACCACTTTCTCTCTGTAGACTGCCCATCACTGGTCTGTGCCGGGGCGCTACAAACCTAGATCTAACGTGGTTCCCAAGCCCTAGTTCAGGCCTTCTTTCCCCACCTCCAAAGCTCCAAACTCTGAGACATGTTGGGGGCGACAGGTGTCAGGTGCAGCTGCTGGGATGTCTGGAGTCAGGGCCAGGCCTGGTTCCTTCTGTTCTTTATAGGCCCTGAGCAGAAGCAGCTTCATTCTCACCATCTGAGAGCTGCAAAGACAGTGTGTTACCCGGGAGAGCTTCATCCTCCCTCTGTCCCTGGAGGCCCTACTATGCACAAAAGGAAGAGGGCCAGTGAGCTAAGTGAATGAATGAGTCCTCCAAATGAGATTCCTGGAGGTTATCTTACTTTTCCACTTAGAATAATCTTCAAACTATCTTAATAAATTTTCCAATGTTTCAATTCATTTCATTTATCTTCTTCAGATAAGATAAAAGAAAAAAAAGTTTTAAAATTACCTCAAGGCCCTTTGCATCATCTAGATAAATGGTGAGGTCTGTGAGAGGTTAATACCTTGTAGCATGTTTTTCTGGTATCCACTTGGGCAACTGTGTTATGTTTAATATCAACAGGATGACTACAGGTCTCCTGGAAGGAGTTATCAACTAATTTCAGAGTGGAGATAAAAGCCTGTGAAATATGCAAAGGCATCTTTCTCATTAATTTATTCACTGAACAAATTTTGTTAAAATTTAGTTTCCCCATTCGGAACAAGTGCTATCCAATACCCCAAGGAGAGGGCAAGGTGGGTGATGGGTGAGGCGTTAGTGATCAGATTTGGTGATTATCTGCTCACAGATGGTGTGGCAATCTGAGGACTTTAATCATGTTTTGATCATGTTTTGATCTCTGTCCCGTCCATTTCACAAGCCCCTTAACAGAGAATCGACTCCAAACCATAGCAGAGCAGTAGGAGGCTCTTGCTGCTTTCTCGCGGGTCCCATCCGCCCTATCGCTCTCGCGGATTCTTGGAATTACCTTTTAAATAGACTGCCTTCTTCTGTCCTTGTCTCTCTACAGTCTGTTCTCAATATAGCTGTCAGAGTGATCCTGTTAAAATGTGAGTCAAATCACAGAATTCCTCTGCTCAAATCACAAAACCCTCCAATAATTTCCCATCTCACCTGAAGTAAAAGCCAAAATCTTCATGGCTTTCAAGGGCCTTTTCCTAACCTGCTCTCTGCCTCACAGTAATCTGACCTCACCCCTACTCTTCCCAGCCACTCCATTCTCTTTGCTTGTTTCCTTCCTTCCTACAGACTTTCTCACAGTTTCCTCAATGAGCCCTTCTTCCCTTAACACCATGTTTAGGATTACACCCCTCCAATCTCCGCTTTATTTTCCTGAAACACTTTTAACCATGTGATATAATATCTACTTTGCACATTCACCTTGTTTATTTTTATATCTATCCTCTACTCCAACCCCCCCCACACACACACACACAGACACATATTCTAATGTAAGCTTTAAAAAGGCAACATTTTAGTTGATTTTCTTCACTGCTTTATCAGTAAGGCCTAGATCAGTGTCTGCCATATATTAGGCACTTATTTAATACTTGCTGAATGACTGAATGACTGGGGCATGAGTCAGCCACTTGGAGGTCATGTGTAATATGAGCAAGCAGAGTAGGGCAGGGAGGAAGAGTACAGACATGGTGGTGGTGGAAGGGGCAGGGAGTGGCGGGGCTGGGAGTGGGGAGCAGAACGAAGAAAGACTGTGAACCCCTGAGAAACAGAAAGAGTAGCCTTGATCCTCACTGACCAGTTCCCAATTTTGACTCCCATTAGGCCTCTGACACATAATTTGTTTCCCGTCTTTGTATTGTCCACATACGTCCATAATATTACCCACTTTATCTTGACAACAACAGTCTTTACTTTGAACAGGCTTGAAAGAGAGAACAAGAGACAGCATTACAAAGGGCATAAGCAGGCCAGAGCACTGAGGGCCATTTTAAATAGGGAAGTTATTGGAACATGTTTTTTATCAGAGGAGCGATATACTGATTTTCACTTTAAGGTGTTCCCTTTGACTACTGGAGAGAACCCTCATAGGGAGGCGTATTAGCCAGGGATTTCCAGAGAAGTAGAACCAACAGGATATATAGAGAGAAAGAGATTTATTTTAAAGGA
The DNA here is from genome assembly GCF_902729225.1 of Pteropus medius. Classification (NCBI taxonomy): domain Eukaryota; kingdom Metazoa; phylum Chordata; class Mammalia; order Chiroptera; family Pteropodidae; genus Pteropus; species Pteropus medius. The sequence goes on from NW_024344370.1 coordinate 14,585,526, forward strand.
TTATCTCACATGATTATGGTAAGTCCAAAATCCATATTGTAAGCCAGCACCACCTCAGACTCATTAAGATGACTACTAATCCAAGCCCCTCTATCCCAACCCCCAGAAAACAACAAGCGTTGGTGATGATTACAACCCTTGGGTGCCCTTTAGGGGAATAAAAAAAAGAAATAGTCACTGTGAAAACCAGTATGGCGGTTCCTAAAACAATTAAAAATAGAATTATCATTTGATCCAGGATTTCCACTGGGTATATACTCAAAACAATTGAAAGCAGGGTCTCAAAGAAATATTTGTACATCATGCTCATAGCAGCATTATTCACAATAGCTAAAATGTGAAGCTACCCAAGTGCCCATTGGTGAGCGAATAGATAAGCAAAGTGTGATATATACATACAATGGAACAGTATTCAGCCTTTAAAAGGAAGGGAATTTTGACACCTGCTACAATATAAATAAACTTTGAACACATTATACTAACTGGAATAAGCCAGTCACAAAAAGATATACCGTGTTTCCACTTATATGAGGGACTTAGAGTGAAATGGTTTCTAGGAGCTGCAAAGAGGGACATAGAAGAGTTATTCTTTAATAGGTACTCAGTTTAAGTTTTACAAGATGAAAAAAGTTATGTTAGTGATAGTTGCACAGCATCATAATGTATTTAATACCACTGAACTGTACACTTAAAGTGGTTAGGATGGTAAATTTTCTGCTATATATATTTTACCACAATTTTTAAAAAATTAGAAAAAAAAAAAGCGATGTTTCAGTCCTGAGTCCAAAGGTGGAAATTCAGGCAGAATTTCTATAATGTAGCCCGGAGGCAAAATTTCTTCTTCCAGAAGCCTCAGTCTTTGCTCTTACAGTCTTCAACTGATTAGATAAGGCCCACCTACATTATGGAGGATAATCTGCTTTACTTAAAGTCTACTAATTTAAATAGTAATCACATCTAAAAAAATACCTGCACAGCAACATCTAGACTGATATTTGATCAAACGACTAGGCACCATGGCCTAGCTATGTATAATTAACCATCACGGGGACTTGGGCGGAATCAGGGAGGCCAGTAAGGAGACAATTGGGATGATCCAGATGAGTAAGAATGGTAATTTGAACCACAGTGGTAAGCAGAGGTGGTGATGAGAAATGATCAGATTTTAGATATATTTTGAAGGTCAAGCTGACATAATTTGTTAATAAACTGAAGGTGGGATATGAGAGAAAATGAAGAGTCCAGGATGATTCTAAGCTCTTGGCTTGAGCAACTGGAATAGTGTTTCCATCAACTAAAATGGGGGAGGCTCTGAGGGAGTAGTTTGCAGGAAGAGGAAGGAAAATCAGGAGTTCTGTCTCAGAGCTGTTATGTTAAGATGCTCATCAAATATTCAACTAAAGGTAGTGAACAGGCAGTTAGATATATGAGTCTAGAGTTTAGAAAGGTCTAGTTTGGAGATGAAAATGTAAGAGTTTCAGCATATAGATATAGTGTTAAAGCCATGAGACTAGTGACCTCAACTACAGCCATTTTGGTATAGTGATGGGGTCAAAAGCTTGACTGGAGGGGCTTCAAGAAAGAATGAGAACAAGAGATGGTAATGCATCTACAGATAATTCATTCTAAGGGTTTTTCTATGAAAAGGAGAACAATAGGGTAGTTGGAGTTCACAGGAAAATTTTAAAATTAGATGTATAACAGCATCTTTATATGCTAAAGGCAAGTGTTTCAGTAGAGAAGGAAAAGTCAAGGACTTTAACAAGTGTTGACTGTGCAAGGAGCTATGCTAAGTGCTTCACAGGTGTGTGGTCGTTCCTTCTTAATCATCACACAAGCCTATGAGGTAGGAGCTGTTGTTAGCACTTCACAGCTGAGAAGATTAAGGAACAGAGAGTTAAAGTCATTATCAAAGTCACACAATTGGTAAGGGGCAGAGTGAGGATCTGAACTCGGGAACCATGAACCGTCTTCCTACACAGACTCTACATTTTAGCTCTCCATTTATACAATTCATTAAGGATATGAAGTGCTATCTCAGAAGTTTTGTTTATAACATTAGTGAATATTATGGGGGGAAATTCTGCATTATAATGGTGTTTGCAGAATGGGAGATTCTCATAGGAAAGCGTCCCTCTTAAATGTTAAAGGCTGATGTTTTGGATTTTCAGAACACAGCCTGCTCTCTCTTAACTTTTATCACCTTGTGTGTTTGGTTCTGAACTGCCCTGCAATTCCCCTTCTTGGGTGAATTCCAGCCAAGTGCTGTCACCTCTCTGAAGTTCTCTTTGGTCCATATGCCCAGACACTCTGCCTACATGACATTGTAGCATAATCTCCATATTTGTTCTTATATCTGTCTCCACTGCTGGGCTGCGCACACTTTCGGGAAAGGATCTAAGCTCATTTTGTGTGCCCAATTCTGCTACCTGGAAATCTCTCAGTACATCTTTGTCAAATGATTGATCCAATTAGACAAGGCTGACATTCCTTGCTCTCGTAGATCAGAGATTCTCAATAAAGGGAAGGGAGACACCCCCCACCCCTAACACATACACCCAAGGACATCTGGCAATGTGTGGAGACATTTTTTTGTTGTCATAACTAAGATTGGGGTTACTACTGGTTATCTGGTGGACAGAAGCCAGAAATGCTATTAAACAGTCTACAACTCAGAGAACAGTCCGTCACAACAATGAATTATCTGGCCCAAACGTCAACAGTGCTGAGGCTGAGAAACTCTCATAGATTAAAACAGAAAAATGAAGTCCTAAGATACATACCAAAAAATCGTTTCTCCTGTTATCTTTCTCATTCTGATTATTCTTAGCCTAGGGTAGGTGCTTACTTCATCAGATTGTGGGTTCCTTCTCCAGCAGCTCTATAGCCTAAACATCTTGCTCCAAAACTGAAATAGTTCCCTAAATCAAAGAGGCAGTAGCCCATTACCCTTAGAATTAGGTTACGTTTCCCTAATCCAATGCTGAAACAGCTCTTCGAATTCCCTGGGGAATTTACAGAACATTTAACAATAAATACACCAACACTAATTTTATATCCATTCTAGAATATACTGGATCACTTTTGCTGGTAATCTACGTACCAGTTCCCTCTAAGGTCAACAGATGCCAAAAATCTACAGACAAAAGTTTTTCCCAAGCTTGCTCTCATCTCCAGCTAAAGAACTGGGAAACAAAAATATTCTTTGAGTTCAGCTCCCTCCTCAGCAAATACACAGAAACATTGGGTAAATATTTTAACAACATCTGTCAAGTTTAAAAACAAAGAGAAAGCGGTAGGTGCCCGAATGAGGAAGGGCCATTTGGTGCTAATTGGAATTGAGGTTTCATGACCCAAGGAGTAAGTACACCTGACATGAGATTTTCTTACAATTCAGGAGACTGGACTGTGTGGGGGAGGTGGAAAAGAGCAGAGGCCGTAGGCCTTGGACAAGCAGGAAACTGAATTGACTCCCTGGACAAAGTTGGGAGTTGGAGAAATCTTTGTAGTTCAAGGACTTGGCTTGGAAGCAAGTGCTAATCTCTGTTACTGGTAAAAGAGTCAGCCTTGAAGAATCAGAACTCCCAGGCTGCTCTGCATGCAGTTGGGTGGCCAGACTTTTGTATGAGATTGAGATCAAGCTAGAGGGAGAGGAAGAGTCAGAGTTGAGAAACTAGCAACCCTTATAGGACCCTGTCAGATGTTAGCTGCAGGGCTGTTTCAGGAACGCACAGGATGCTCGAAGAAGATAATGTCCATTCTGGATGAGCCAAAAGCAAATAAGGAAATGCAATTTGCTCAGAGAAAATCAACTGGTACAAAAACAGGAGAAATTATACCCAAAGAACTATAATTATTAGATTAATCTACAAATGATTTGAAAATAAACATGTTTAAAAATGTTCATCAGGATAAGGAAGAACTGGAACTCATTAGGTGAAATGGGGATTTTAAAGAAAAGAGCAGAGAGATTTTTAAGATAATCAAATAGAAGGTCTAATAATGAAAAAAAATTTTAAAAACTAGAATCTAGATGGCGAGGAAAGCAACAGCTAGAAAGAGTTTGAGAGCCACCAAAACAATAAACTACCAATCATTGATGTAACTGGACTACTGAGGAGTTCAATGGGGTATAAACATTTAATTTAAAAAAATTTTCCTAACTACTCCTAAATAGGCTCTCGCCACACCCTCCTTTCCCATCAGGTAGCTGGTCTATAACTACTCTTGGCCAGCTTCTGTGACACTCTTATCACTTGAGGTTATTGGAACCATCTAACTTTGATACAGTACTCCCCCCTTATCCACAAGGGATATGTTCCAAGACCCCCCAGTGGATGCTTGAAAGCGCGGATAATACCGAACCCTATATGTACTTTGCTTTTTTTCTATACATACGTACCCATGGTAAAGTTTAATTTATAAGTTAGGCATAGTAAGAAGTTAACAACAATAACTAAAAATAAAATAGAACAATTATAACAACACACTCCAGGTTTTCTTATGGCAGTGTTCAGCTTCATTTTTCCAAAGGGCAGCTGCATCTCCCTTAGGACCCTCGCATATACTGTGATACTTCTGCTGGGTGGGCGTCCCATCATGTAACCCGGAGGCCACTTGGCAGCCTCTCAGCTCCTGCCTCTCCACTGTCCTTTGGGCTCCTTCATGTGAACACAGAGATAGCCCTTCCACATCCTTCTAGGCCCATGGGTGGGGTGGAGGTTCCTCCTCTTTTCCTCCCAAGCGCACTGAGTATTCATTGAATTTGGAATGCTCAGTGCTTCATGCTTATTGTGCTCACCTTTGGTGTAGCCACAATTCTGGGACAACAGGAGAAGTCTCACTCAGCATCCTGAGCTTCCACACTGTGCCATGTCCACATTGGCAGGAAACTGCAGCTCGGGGAGGTCAAATCACTTGCCCGACTAGTGGCTTGGAGATCTTGGATCCAAGTACAAATCTTTCTAACTTCAACACCAATGCTTTCCACCATGTTTTGCTGTAAAAGAGGATATTCTAAGTCTACAAAAGATTTGGAGGAAATTAAACAACTTCTTACCCCTAGAGAGTCCCAACAAAACTACAGCAGGAATAAAGTATTAGTGATAAAAGCAAAGGGCTTGCAAGCCATGGTCCCTTGTGGCACCCAGGCCTGCCACTCAGAGTCCTCTGATCTGAAGAATTTGGGGCAGCGAGATGATTAGAGGTGGAGGCACTGAGGCTCCTGGAGGAATGAGAGCAGGAGGGGAGAGGAGAGGAGAGGACTGTCTTTTGTGATTTTGAAGGTAGGCCTCAAAGGAGAGGTGGCGGGGAACCCTGTCCTCCTGCTGTCTCTAGGAGTAAAGGGTCCTGATTATCTTCTAGGTTGTCCACATAGCTCAGGGTACAAAGAGTGGGAGGAGAGAGGCAGCCAGCACGGTAGCTCTGCCTAGGAGTAAATACCGTACCTTAGATTGGCATTTCTTTTAAACTCTCATCCAAGAAGTTGAGTGTGGCAGACTGGTTCTAGGAAAGTGAGAAATAACCATCTTCTTTAAAGTCCAGAGCCCATGGGTGGAATGGGCATTCATGTCCACAATTTGCAGATGAGGAAATCCAGGCTCATAAAATGAGCATGACTTGCCCAAAGATACACTGCTGGTAAAAACAAAAACAAAAAAACAAATAAACAGAATCAGGACTTAATTCAGGTTGCCAAGACTAGTGTTTCACCCACTTCCAGGCCGGCTGCCTTCTCTGCTATACCCTCCTTCCTGTGCTCCTCTTGGGTTTTACTTCTTAGCAAAGGAGATATGGAGGGGTGGGGTAGGGTAGGGGAATGGTAAGGAATACAAGTGATATTAAAGGAAATAATATATGCAAAAACACTTTGAAAACTATAAAGCTATATAAATATAAGGAAGTATTACTATTAAGTGTGGAAATGGTGTCTACCATTATCCTTTTCCATGATGACTAATAAGTTTAACTTCCCCTTGCCCTGAGAATTGAGCATTAAGATAAGGCAAATGTGACCAAGACTAGACAGAGGAACACTTAAACTAAACATGATAAAGAAAGATTGCAGAGATCTTCTGGCAAAATTGAGGAAGGAGCCCATCTCTCTAGGTGACTTCTCCTGAAAGCAAAATAGACCATGAAAACAGGTTGTGGAAAAGACACTGATCATTCAGTGAAGGCAACTCTGATTTTTTTTAAAGTGATTTGGTTGGGAGTACCACTGACCTAGCCAAGAAGGAATGTTGGAGGAGGAAAAAAATAAAAGTTTCAGGAAGAATTTATCTGCCCCATGAGTGAACGATTGGCCTACCTTGGAGTCATGCGTAAAAGAAAGAAAATAGCATTAACCAAAGGGAAAGCTCTGAGTCAGAGACACCTATGTTTCTCACTTTCCCCCCAGAATCCTCAGCTGGCCAGAAAGGGAAACAACACAATTTCATTTAAGGAGATTTTTAGTGAGAAATTAGGCCACTCATCTAGCTGCTGAGGGCCATCTATTGAAGAAAATGGGGCGTGTTTACAATATGCAGACAGATATATTTGCGAGTGGTTATCTAAATGTGACCCCTAGTGTCCAACTTGTGTGACATTCACAGAAGAAAATCTAGGTGATTTGATGGGCTGAAAACCATAGAACCATGAAATGTTAGAGCTAGAAAGCATTAGAGAGCATCTAACCCAATGTCTTATTTTACAGATGAATGATTAAGGCCCAGGGGTGATTAAGTGACTTGCACAGGGTCAGTCACATAAATAGTGGCAGAGCTGGAATTGAACCCAGGTCTTCTAAACCCTAGTCCAGTACTATTTTCTATACTCTTGAGAATATCCCTCATAAAACGCAGTTGGCTTTATGTAGTTCGTTATAAGACCTATCTATGGAAGATTGTGAAAACTAAGTGTTTATTTCCCGTGGGCTGAATTATAAAGAGGATGTTGACATCATTTATTTGATCTGAAGCAGTGCTAATCAGTAACTGCATCTTAAATCGTTCATGTTAAAAATCGTTAAAAAGATTTCAAACTCTTTCCATATTTTCCCCATTACAACCACACATCTAAGTGACAGATTATGCCATTTCTTCCCAGCCCAAAGTTCATGGTGATTTTCAAAGGAAAGAAATTACACCATGTAATGGGAACAATCAGTCAGGGTGGGAATCAAATGGCCCAAGTCTCCCGAGATTCCCCACTATGGCCATGTGTGTGGGCAGCTGTTATTTTCCATCCATTTTCTGTCCTTCTGCTCTTAGCCTGCTTAGTGAAGCCGGAGGGCATCATGCCACCATGCACACTGGCTCTCCCACAGACCCAGACAATGTAGCTTCAGCTGGCTCCTCTCTACCGACCAGGAGTTGGGATCACTCCCTCTCAAGTTCTTTCCAACAGCTCTTCCACCTTCCAGTGTCCTCAAGCTTACCTCCCCTCTTGAGCCCCTCAGTCTGTAGAATGATTTTGCCCTAACTTCACTGAAAAACAATCAAAGTCATTAAATGTGACACAATAAAACTTCCCTTTTCTTCACTCTAAAATGTCTTTGGATCTTCAATCCTTTTTCAAAGGAAGAAAGGTTCGTTTTCTTTTCAAAGTCCAGTCCTCCATTTGTGCTCTTCCTGGGACGTTGTTCCATCAATTACCAACGTTCTCTTCAGTTCCATTTTCTCTTTTCTTTCTGATGCCACTCTAGAAAAATGCCTAGCAAAATGCCCAATTTTCCCTTAAACTTAGAAAAAAAATCTTTTGGTCAATTCCTCTTAAAGGAAACCGATCTCTATTTTTTCTTTTACTGCCCAACTTGATTTACTCTCATCACCTCCTTAACTCCTTCTAATATCGATTTTATGCCAATAGTCTCCTAAAATTATTTTTAGAGAAAATTAAAATAATTAGAAATGTATTCATTAGACCCAATGGTCTATTCTTAGTTTTCAGTTTTCCTTGATCCTGCTTCAGGGTTTTGTTTGCTCAGGAAATATTGACTAAACATCAATTTTGGCAAGGCCCTGAGCTGAGCCCTGTGGAGAATAAAGATGAGTGATGCCCTGCCAAGAGTTTACAAACTAGCAGAAGAAATAAATACAGAAATGCATCAACTGAGGGCTTTTTCCTTATAGTCTCAACAATTTGGTTATATAATTCAATAATATTTTCCACATTATTTGTGCATGTGTCTAATACCCAAGTTAGAGTATAAGTTCCTTGAGTGAAGGGACATTTTCTTCTGTCCCCAGTTGCTCCCTGCATAGAACCTTGGACTTGGTAAGTGTTTGTGGTAGACCCCAAAGATCCTTACCTTCTGGTATTCATACCCACTTGTAGTTTCTTCCCATATGGAATAGGGTTGACATCTGCCACCAATAGGCTATTGAGGAAGTTATAATGTGTGACATTTGAGGCTAGGTCACAAAAGACATTTCAGCTTTGTCTTGCTCCCTCTTAGTTCACTCACTCTAGGAGAAGCCTCTGCCATGTCACAAGGACACTCCAGCAGACCTATGACTGAGGCCTCTTGGCCTCACCCAAAGACACCTTCTTATGACATGGCAATGATAGAAACAGTGTAAAATAGAAAATATATCTAATGAACTGGTTGATCTACCTAAGGAGATCTCCAGTCAGAATGCTGAAGGTTCTGCCTGGTTTCTTCTTGCTGCTTATAGTAAAATGTAAGAGGAGAGAGATAAGCTAAAGGAAGGATCAAGAAACAAAAAGAACCCAGGCAGTGTTATATTTAAAGTTTCCCACTTTGCCCCTTCTAGCAAAGTCTTCTGAGCAAACCCTCAGAAAAAACATGGTCTAAAGATGAAGCCAAGGAATTGACTATAAAATCCTTTAAGATCTAAGAAAAATCCAAGGTTGTGCTTGGAGAACTATTCAGTCAAACAATAAGTCTTCTAAAATGTTTATGGATGTTGTTCCCCAATAATCTCAGAGAAGCACAAATAGAGAAGGGCTTATTTTGAAGCAATTTGTGGATGTGGTTTTTATCTAATGGAATGAACCCCAATAGAATTACAAAAAAAAAAAAAAAACCCACAGAGTTTTACCAGACCCACAGACTGCATGGTCAGAAATATGGCCAGCTTGTATCAAAAGCGGCAGAGATGGTACAACAGCAGAAGTAACTCTAGACTCCCAAACTTCTACAGGAGAACACGAGCTGAGAAAACCATGCCGCTGCACACAGGGGCTGCCTTTGTGGAAAATGAAAAATGACTCAGGGGGAGAGCCAAGAGCCATTGAGAGTCATTCTGAGAAGGAAGAGCACAGACGAGGGAGGCCTCCGATGAACAGCTTGTGAAGAATTGAGGCCTCCTGCCAATAGCCATGTGAGTGAGAAATCTTGGAAGTGGATCTCTCAGCACCTGTCAAGCCTTCAGATGACTGCAGCCCCACTGATACCTAGACCGCAACCAGAATTACCAAACAAATTGCTCCTGAATTCTTGACACTCATACACTATGTGAGGTAATAAATTCTTATTTTAGGCTACTAAGTTTTACAGTACTATTTTATAGAGTAATACATAAATAATACAGTGTTCAATAAATATTTGTTGAGAAAATGGAATAAATCATATCTCAAAAAAGAATATAACCAAATTCTAGTATGCCCCACAATTAAGTATAAAAAAAATCTCCTGAAATGTATAAAATGAGCCCTTTGACAGAAAGAAAAGTTAATCATATTTCTATGGAGACACACAATGCAAAGAGGAAGCAAGCAGAGGTATTACGATTCACTTCATCAATTTACCACTGTTGTTCTTTTACTTGAATGATCAAGGACTGTCCAAAGTATACGTTTGGGGTGGGGTGGGGGCAGGGTGGGAATGGCAAACAAACTGCGACCTAGGAGACCATATTCAACAGGAGTTAAGGTTCATCGTCCTCTCGTTCTCCCTTCTTCCTTCTCTTCTGTGTCTCAGTTTACCTCTTATCATTGCTCCATTTTTCAGGACCGTATGAAAGAACCAAAGTATGATAGGTGAAAGCAGTATAGTCAGGAAACCTCAACTTGTTTTTATACCTTTAGAAGCATTCCTTGGAGCAAGAGGGCTTTAAATACTTGATCCCAAGAAAGCAACACAGATGCATCATTCCAAGAAGCCATCAAGGAAGATATAATCCCGCTTCTCAATAAATCCACTGGGATTGATGGAAGTTTATCTCCGAAGAGAATTGTCACTAGATTGAGAGATTGAAGGGCCAGATGAGAACATCGCTTACACTGGGCCCATAGTCATGGGTCTGACCCTGAGTTCTCCAAAGGAGTTCATGTCTGAAAATTCCTCATGTAAGTTGTTATCCTGAAGGATAAATGCTGTTGTTGGTGGTGGTGTTTTACTTCTACTAAACCCAACAACACTGCTGAGAATCAACCTCTAAGCTAAAAACACCTAAAATTAGGTTTGTGTTTAATGGCAAACAACAAAACCCTGTTGACAATGATTTAAACAGATAAGGGTTCTTCTCTCAATAAGAAGGCACCCAGTAGACAACCTGGACTCCATTGGGCTCCCTGTTCTGCCATCCTTCAAACATGGTTGCTGCACTTCCAGTCGGGCATCCTGATCCGATTGTCTTCCAAGCAGGAAGAAGACAGAAGGGTAGGGGAGCCAAGGCAGGTTGGTCATACCAGTCACATCTATCCCTTTTGAAAAGTTTTCCCAGAACCTGTATCCAGTGACTCCGCTCACAGCTCACTGGCCAAAACTGGGTCACATGATCATTCCTACCTGTAAAGGAGTCTAAAAAGGTGAATTTTTAAGTTTTCTTGCCTCTTCAAGAGAGGAAAGCAGGGAGAAGAAGGTTGTGAGTGTGCCACACACAGGGCTGTAAGAGATCTTAGGTAATTCTGTCCTGCTGCAAACAAGATTATTCCCCAAACATAATTCTCTGGATTAGGCGACAGAGTGAATACTGAAATAAAGAAAGGGACCCCTGGCCCCCTCTTCCCCTTCACAGCAGAACAAAATAGCATGATTTGTCTTTTAGAAAACAGATGCCTTGGGAGTTACTTCACTGGGGGTCAGCAGCGAAGGTGATTATTTTTCTTAATTATCATTGCTTCGCATCTTGTTATGTGAGCAGTCAGTGTTTTAATTTAGCTGATGACTTTCCACAATCATTTTAGATTTATTTGGTACCTAATTTACTTAACATAGCTTTTGCTGTGAAAGTTAATCAGAGGCCCCAAAACTCTTAATAAGCTCAATATTTTACAGTGAACACTACCCTGAGGAATGCTTTATGAAAATGATGACAAGGCAGAGAGTCTGTAGCTTTCAGAATCAATAAGTTATCGAGTAATGAATTAAGAAGGTCTTGAACTCACACTTCACTACGGGCTGCGTGAAGCAGATGCACAAATGAGCATTTGTAAATGTAGCTGGTTCTTAGCAGAAATTTTCCATTAACCCAGCAGCTGAATGTAGGAGAATCTCTGTAGTGTTAGAAATAATGACTGAAGAACATATACCATTCAATAATTAAAATGATTGTTTTTGCCACTATTTCTTCAGCTATTTTTTTTTTTTTGAGACCGAAACAAAAGTTTTGTTTTGTTTTTACGTTTTTACCAGTCCTGGTTTTTGATATCAGTGGAAATCACAGATTTAGACAAAAACGCCCTATTGAGGTATCTCACTTCATGTACCAACTAGAATAGAAGTGAGTTCAAAAATGCAGGGATCCATCCTTGTGTAATATACAATCCAAGACTGAAAATTAAAAATGTAGAGAATACAGGGCCATCATAAAACAGAATCACCGCTTAAAAATGCAAACAGCTGCCCCCACCAACTCTAAAGTACCTTGCATGTACTTGCTAACTTCAGTACTAAGTATCTAAACAGTGCCCTGCAAAAGCAGGGACTTGGGGAATATTTGATAGATAGATAGATAGATAGATAGATAGATAGATAGATAGATAGATAGATAGATAGATAGATAGATAGATAGATATAGATAGATAGATAGATAAATGATTTTCATAGTGACAAAGAGTAAAAGGAAGGGAAGAAGGATGAGAATGGACAGAATAACAAGTGTAGAGTAGACAGGAAATATATGCTTATGGAAAAGCTAAGATTTTCCTTTTCCTCCCAGATAAAGAATTATAGACAACCTAAGATTAAAAGGTGCAAGAGAAAACATTTGTCTGTAGGGTGGGGTGGGAAGATCAATCCATGCTTCTAGGCTCTAATCTGGAAGTTACAGAGGATGAAGAAGGATCTGAAAAACTGACATGTGAACCTTAGGGGAAGTAGACAGAGCAGCTGGGGAGTTAGTTGATAGGAGTCAAAAAATGTGAAACGCTCCTGGACTCTGAGTCTTGGTTCCCTCATCCCTAAAATGGATAAGAATGATACTTGCTCTGCCTATTTCAAAGAGGTGTTATGAGGATTAATTGAAATGATGTGTGTGAAAGTGTTTTTGAAACTTGAAAACACTATGTTAATACAATAGGTCCTTTTAAATCTCATTTTGGCCCTGGAACAAGTGAACAGGTGCTCTCCCGAATAAACTCAGCGAAGAGGCAAGTCACGAAGGGATTATGGCCCTCAGATATAAATAGCCCTGGGGCACTGTCAAGGGTCACAGTAGGAGTCTCAGATATCCTATGTATTTTAGGGCCCCAAACTTCCTGAAATGTTTTCACATAAAATATGTTTATCACCAGTAAGACTTTATAAGGAATCAGGAGCCTGGGACTCGAGAAGTTAAGGGGCTTACTAGGCACATACAGCTGGTTAACAGCAGAGCCCGGACTAGGGCTCAAGCCTCCTGGCTCCCAGTCTAAAGCTCGGGAAAACCCTTTGGCATGATTTAAACACTTTAGCAATTTCTTTTGTTTCAAGCCCCTACAAGATAATGAGCAGGAACAAGGAGAGATACCACTTCCCTGGACTTCCAATACCTCACCTAAGAACAGTCTTCACAGAGAATAACGGGCACCATGTTTCATCTAAATTGGTCTCCTTTCTGCAAAGCTGACTCTATCTATTTTCAGGAGAGAAAAGCTGGGCGCTTATGGTTCCCTGTGGAGTTCTGTACTGGGACTTGACGGAATGGCAGCATCACAATGGGCCAGCTGGCTGGGACTTCTTAATGGAAGAGCTAGACCTGTGTTAGAGTGCCGAAGGGTCCCATCAGCTGAGAGGTTCTCTGCTTTGAGCTAGATTTCTTTACCTGGAAGTTAGGCAATACACTGATTTAGGTTGTTATGGTAGAGTTTGTCTTAATCGGTTCAGGGTTCCATAACGAAAATTCTATAGACTGTGGCTTAAACAACAAACATTTTTTTTTCTTGTGGCCCATAGTTCTACACCTTAAATTCCTCACCTGCAAAATGTGTATAAAAATGCTATAGAGCATTGTGCATAAGAGCTAGACTCTGATTTCCAGCCGTTTACATTTAAATTCAGGCTCTACCGTTTACTAGCTTGACTTGGAATGGCTTTCCTCATCCTCTCTGTGCCTTAGTTTCCTTATCTGCAAAACAGGGACAATAATAGTGTCTAAAGCATGGGGTCGGTGTAAAGAACTTGGTAAGTGATACATAAGTGTTAGTTATTATTTTATCTCTTAGGGGTGTTGTAGTTATTAAACAAGATAATACATGTAAAGTTCTGGAATGCTCAGTGTCTGATATGGATTTAATAAATATCAGTCACTATTTTTTTTTTATTGCAGCAATAGTAAAATGCCTTGTCAATTATTTGTTCCTCCTACTTTTCCAGGCTAGGCATCCATTCCACCTAGCATACATGGGAAAATTTCCATCTTCACCTATGCAAATGCAGTGTGACCATTATCCTCTATACATTGCCCTCTATACATTGACTGTGCAATATAAAATTTCTGCGATTCAGTAAAGTGTGTCCTTTTAACCTTCTTCACAGTCACCCACAGACCAATTATCGTTAGAAATGGCATCAAATTTAAATATTTACAAAATAACTGGAAAATAAGACTGTACCCTACAGTTTCTTGTGTGCCTGCAGAAACCCATCTTTGTCTTTTAGTCAAATAGCCTCATTTTTCCCCGCCAAAATACTGCCCGATTGGCCCAATTTCAAAACAAACAACAGAAACTACATTAGGGACTAATAGAGAGATTGCATGCTAGCATGAGACTATGGTCGAGTTGTTAAATTATGGGAGAGGAGGAAGATGTGAATAAAAAGAAAAAAAGAGGAAGTTTGAGACTCTGGTGAAGGGTCAGGTGCATTTTCTCACCTGGGAAACCAATGAGCAACTGGGACAGAAACTTTGGTTCATTATAAAAAGACTTGTCTAACTGGTAGAGCCATATCATAATGAAATGGGCAGCCCAGTGGGGGTTCTGAGTCCCCTATGCCCAGAAACATCCAGGAAAAGAGATGATAATAATATTTTATATTTACATCCATTTTATAATTTCCAAGGTGCTTTACAGGGAGACTCCCCTTCTTGGTTTGGGTTAGATAGCCATGCTTGTTCTTCCCCATTTACTCTGGTCAAGGACTTCAAACTGATAGCAGATTATCTTGACATGCCCACTATTAACCACTGTCATTGTCATTTGAGGTCTTTCCCAAAGGACCCAAATGGTTTTTGACAATTGAGCAGAATTTGCTGAACCATTAAACTCTACTTGTACACATGTGCTCTCTGCTCCTTCATCTGCTCAGCCAACGAATGTTTTTGAACATCTATTAAGTGTCAGGTGCTGTCTAGGTGCTGAAGATGCAGAGAGGAAGAACACACAGTCCTTGCAGCAGAAGCTATTGATGCCCCGCCCATAGGCTGCCCATGGTCACCTGCAGACAGCTCCTGTCCAGGACAAATGTTTCTAGCCTCTCAGTGCCTCAGGGTGTTCTCTGGCCATGGCATGCTTGGCCTATGTACAGGAGAGTCCCTCAGCCCACGAGGGGAGGAAGTTAGTGGATAAACGTCCCACTTCTCTGTTTTTTTTTTTTTTTTTTTTTGTAGGACAATGTGAGGTGTGCATTTTACAGACTATCCAAGGCTCCCCAGCAGAACTGAGCCCCAGTTTTTGAATCCACAGTGGAAACGTCATTAATACTCCCTCTATTGTCGCTCTTCCATTCCCTATCTCACTTCCTTAATCCCTCACTGGGCTTCTCGAGGTCATTTCCTAAATAAACTGCTTGTCCCCAAATCCTTGTCTCAAGATCTGCTTTTGGGGGAACCTGTCCTCCAGGGGCTTCCAACCCAGTACTTGGGGCATATGTATTATCATTGAGGCTGTAGATTCACTTGAGTAAACCTCACTGAGAAACTCAGGGGCACCTTGCGTAGGAAGGACAAATGCTTCATGTGGCTATCCCTTTCAGTGTCATTAGGTCGGAACATGGAACAAAGACACTCAAGGACACCTTCTGGGCAAAGCCAAGCCAGAGCACTGGAACTGAGAAGTGAACTTCTAGCACCTGGAGATGGACTCTCTAAGTGTTCGGCTGGCACCATTATCCATAACCTGTATACGAGGGGAGACAGAAGAGCACAGGAGGATAAAGAGAGACCACTGGAGGGTGCCCCGTAAAGGCCTGATGTTAGCCACTGATTATCTTTGTCTTCAGTGGGGAGCACACACTCTTATTCAGCGGACACTTTGTCCCTGGATACAGGATTACTCCTTCAGCAGTTTTGATTGTTGGCTGATGGCATAGTTGGGGGAAACTTGAAAAATCTGGGACTTCATGTTCCCAAAAGAGCAGCATCAAGTGGAACGGTAAATAGTGTCTGACGGGCAGTCTAATGTCCTTTTGTACCAATGTCCTTGAAACACAGATTTAAACAGATTAGGATTTAACCACAACCTCTCAAAGGTCATCTTGTGTCCCCTTGTCAGACATGGTTTGTGCCAAGAGGATCACGGTGTGAGCTTTTGGGCCTGCTCCCCACTGAACTTCAGTTAACTTTATGCTTATCTATCAAACTGTTAGAAAAGCTTCAAGACCAGTCCATATCATAGCTGATTTGCATGAGGGCTTTTATTGTTATAGAGATGAACCTTTGAGTACTGCTCTCTCTAGAAGAAAGAAAACAGACACGAAGTATCTGTCCCCTGCCAGGCCCCAAGGGATAGGTCATTTAAGCCCTGTGGAGAGGACTCCAGGAAAAGGCAGAAGTTGCTGCTGTCCTGAGGTCCAAACAAGGCCACATGTTAGCTGTGGGACAGAGTTCAGGAAAGATGATCCTCTCCATTTCCCCTGGAGCAGGGTGGTGAGGCCAGAGGAAATGGGAACTATACCGTCGTCTCATGGAGTCTCAGGCTTGGGGGCCCAGTGGCAGAGGGAGCCAGCAGCCTTGCCCACTTTGCTCACTTAGCATGTCGCAGCAGCCAGGCACCCTTCATGTGAATGAGGGCTGCAGACCACGATGAGGGGAGCAGAGAGGAGACATGAGAGAACTCTGGGAGCTCCTATAACATAAACCCAGGGATCCCAGAGGTAACAGGCTAACATTTTTGCTTGGGGCAGAGAAAAAATTTGGCCTCTTTTACATGGAGGAAGGAGTTAAATTTGCGATTTAAAAATTCCCAGCAAAGGTTGGGAAAACTAGCCAAAACTTGTATTGGTATATCATGGAGAGGCCAGTCCAGTCCAGTCCAGTCAAGTGCTGCTCGACAACTCCTGGGAAATCATAGGCAGGTCCATGTGGCCTTCAAGGGTTCCCAGCCGAAGTCAGATCCAGCCTCAGGAGAGTATGCCGCCTCCGGGCATGGACAATGAACTTCTGGCCAGTGAACCTAAATGTTTCTAAGTCCAGTTGTTCAAAATTTGATTTTAATTGTGTCCAGCTCATCTTTAGGATTTTTAACTATTATTACAAACTTATTTTAATTTTGGACCTTTATCCTTAGCTATTTTATGCAGAGGTACAAAAGCAAGTTACATATGTAGGATCTTTGGCACTCTGAATTAGGGTTGCCAGATTTAACAGATAAAATATAGGACGTCCAGTTAAATTTGAATTTCAGATGAACAATGAATAATTTTTAGTATAAAAAATTAGTATGCAATATTCGAGACGTATTTATAAAAAAATTATTCATTATTTATACAAAATTCAAACTTAACTGGGTGTCCTGTATTTTATCTGGCAACCCCACTCTGGACAGATCTGAACAGAGAGCAGAGCAACTAAACATAAAAGTCCTGAGGTCCTTTTTCCTATTGGATAAACCTGTAGTGGCTGATTGATTTGTCGTTCGTAAATTTTTACAAAAATATTTTGTAAAATTTATTTTACAAAAGGATAGAATAGCATAAAATAAAGGGCACACACAATCAGACCATTAAAATAGAAATGAAAAATCAAAAGAAATAGAAAGGTATGGGGAAGTTTTAATTCCAAAAGCTTAGATTGATATGGTTGTCGTTGATCTTTACACTGGCTTCTGAACTCCTTGGCAGCCCAAAGCCAAAGGAAAAGATTATCTGACACAAGGACACAGGTAATTAAAGCTTTTTCCCGGTCCTAATTCTTAAAGGACTCTCTAAACAGAACAGCATACTGGCCAGTGTGGTCCAAAGGGACAGGAGGATATAGAGCTTGAACACCTGGAACGCCTGGGCCTGAGGCTCAGCTCAGCCTCGCACCATTTATTCAGCTCTCTCACCTCATTTATTCATCTGTAACGTGACTTACTCTGCCGAACACGTTACGAATGTCAGATATTGTTACTAGAGCTGGGATGAAGGATATCAATACTGTCAATAACAATAATGTGTTCTGTGAGGGTTTTACAGAAGACTCATAAACATTCTTCAGATGACAGTTATTTCATTAGCCCTTGATATTAAAAGGCTAGAATGGAACATTAGTGGTAATGTAATTCAGCAAAGGTGGGTCACAGGACCAAAGTCATCCTGGCTGATCTCTCGCCTCTTGAACTTGCAGATGAGATGAAGCTGGGAGCTGGATGTGGGTTTTGTGGCTTCACAGAGCACAGATATACCGATGAATCTTCCCTTTGCCTCTGCTAATAATCTCCCCAGCCTGGAACTCGAAAAGTCATCTCGATGTAAAAGCAAGCCCAGAGCAAACGGCAGTACCCATTCCAACCCAAGGCAGGGCTGCAGGCAGTTCTCTCAAGGAATTGTCAACGTTAGGCCAGAGAAGGCAAGGTATGTGTCTGTGGATACCACTGGATTTGCAGATAGGCATGGAATGCAAGTGCTTCATCACTGAGAAAGCGCTGCCAGGAGCCGATGGAATATCAGTGTGAATACCACCGGGTCCCTTTTGCATCAGCCACATTTGTAGAGTGCCCTCTTTTCTTTAAAAGGGGAGAGCCAGAGAGCTCCCATCTTGCTCACAGGATTCCTAGAGAAAATATGCTTCATCTAGGAAATAACTATATATTAATAATAATAACAGCAATCATTAGATTCTGTGCCATTTCATATGCCTGACTTCATTAAATCATTGTAAAAAGCCTCTGTTATTACTCCCATTTTACTGTGAGAAACTAGGTTTGAAAGTGATCCCTCATACCAGGTGAGTAGCAAGGGAAAAAGCTCCTGGGACTCGGGAAAGAAGATTGTTCAATTTTTGGTTATTTACAAGGCTGGTTTAATGTAACTGAGAGTGAAGGCAAGACCTGAGGGCCAATTACTCACAAATTTAAATATTGATCAAGTATCTACTATGAGAATAGCATTAAGCTAATCACACAAGAATGCACAGGTGGCTGCTGTCCACACACCTTACAATCTTGTGGTCTACAAATTAACAGGGGTAGAATATTCACATCACTGGAAAGATACCTCCTACAAGAGTCACACTACATCCCTCTGACCAACAGCCTTCCAGGTGGTTAATCTGAATATCAAAGGCATCCCGAGGTGCCTGTTGAGGGTACTTTGCTTTTCACCTGACTGCTTTCTCCTAGAGAGGGAGGGTTTGGAGGCCAAGTGTAACTCTCGGGGCCTCAGATAGTTTGGCTCAGGGGCAAGCGCTTTTGCTGGCATCTTTGATTGAGGTCCCTAATTCTTCTAAATACATGCAGGCCTTTCAAACTTGGGGAGTTCAGAGTGATCTCATCCCATTGGAGACACTGGCTTGCCTTATATTCCAACAAAAAGAGTTACCATCACCCCGTGGACAGAGAATGGGGGAGGAGGTGTGAGGGCAGGCATGGTAACTCATTCTAAAAATGAAGAGCACTGGTCAGTGAGGGTGAGGATACTGGCCACAAAGATGGGGATGGGATGGCACTTCCCTCTTTACGAAAGGCATTCGGAGCCAGGGACCACCGCCAAGAGCCACAGCTCTGCAAGAAAGACACGCCGGCCCGCCCTCTGTGGGATCCTAGGACCACAGAGCCCCACTGCAGACCGGACCAGGGCAACCTGAGGCTTTTCCAGCGGGCGCCTCTCCAGTTCTCCCTGTTTTCCGAGCCAGTGGCCTGCACTGTGGAGAGTTCCTCCTTTGCTTTGTGTACTTCTTGCATTTTTCAACAGCAGTTTCTCAGAACAGATGCTCTCTTCCCTCCTTCCTAGTGGCCTTTCTGCACAAACAGCAGATTGCCTGCTTCTGTCATTTTAATCGAGGAAAGTAGAGAGACATGCTAATCATGTTATTTTTCTCTTCCTTCTGCGGCAATGAGCTATGAAAGCCAATGGCCCTCTCTTCTCAGCCTCTCCCAGAGCTGACACCCGTCATGGGTGATTTTCCTGGGTACTTCTCACCAAGCCTGCTTCCCTTTGACCATAGGGCTTCTTTTTAAACAAACACCTTGGATGTTTGGGGTTTTTTTTGGTTTGTTTTTTTGTTTTTTTTGTTTTTTGTTTTAGATCTTTGCTTCCTTTGACTCCCTAGGAGTCAGGTTGCCATGCAGTCACTGGTAATGTCTTGATTTCTATGTCCCCTGTTTGAAATCTATGGAGACCCTCAGCTTCAAAATTAGGCTCATGCCTCCTTCTCCCAGGGCTGCTGCTGCACACAAGTCCAGGAGCCATCCTTACCCAGGGCTGATAGTCATACAACACGATGCACAGATGTGAAAAAGGAACACAACACAAGCCATAAAACGAACATCATGAAGGGCAACAAAATTCTACGTTTCTTTTCCTCACGATGGCTACTTTAGTGCTTGTTTTAAAATATCACATATAGACTCCCCTCCAATACTCTGGTGCCATACTCATGAGTAGCCTACCCACGGAGTAACTCAGCACTGAGAAACACACCGCAAGGCTCTGGGCAGCTCCCTGCTTTGACAGGTGCCCCATGTATCAGAGAACTAGAATGGGCCTATTTAATCCTGAGAAAGAAAAAAATAAGACGACATTAAGATTTGCCTTCAAGAAGGGTGAATAACCATAGTACAGTACCTGAATGAATAAAAAGTACAAACGCCAGATTCATATGCTTTCCATCAGCCTTGCTGAGTTGTTAAATGATGCCATATGTAGTGTAATGGTGATTCTCTGCCCCTGTTAGGTTCTCGATTTACATAATTTGCCCCCAGCCTACCTTTTGGGGCTGAGGAACAGTGGCCCGGCAGGTGTCCTTCTCCTTCCCAGCAGGATAGAAAGGTGGGCATGGCAGGGGTCTCATGTCAAAGTGCAGGCCTATCAGTTGGCACCTAACCAGGGAAACAGAAATCACACAGGTAGTTAGAGCAGAGAGAATTCGATGCAGGAAATAGGTTACACAGGCTTCTTGGTTGGGGTCCCCAGGAAACTGAGAGACAAAGCAAGTGCTTTAGCTAAAAGGTGATTCCAGAAATTACAAGTAGAGAAGTAGTGAGCTAGGCAAGGGAAGGAAACCAATATAAAGATGCATTACCATATTCCCAGTGTGGAACTAGAGCTCAGTCCTGCACTGAACCTTAGCAGCCAGTGTAGAACAGCCTCGGGGTATTTACCTATCTACACTTCTTCTGAGTTGTGGCTGCTTCTGGGAACATTAATTCTCCAGCTTGTTCGGAACACAGGCTAAGCATGCGCCAATGGCCAGAACTAGACTTGGCCAGTGTGTGTCAGGTGTTCTGGAAAGCAGCCTTTGGCTCGTAAAGGTAAACATCTAGAAGAAAGGGGTACAGGTAATGAGAGAGCTGAGAAGCCAAACAAAAGATAATAAGGCCACCCAGAGAGGAGCAACAGCACAAAGTGTCTACCAATTCTAGGCCAGAAAGAAAAGGGTGGGAAGCCATGTTCTTGGATCCAAGGATCGGGACCACATGGCAGAACTGGAACCAAGAAAAAAAAGGATGGTCCTGCAAGAATAGAACAGTGGAGAAGATGCGTCCATTGCCAGAGACACTGCACAGGGCAGAAGTAGGGGCAAAGGCCTGAGTTTCCCTCTTCCTGCCTCCTTCAGTCTCTCACTGAGGACCAAACCTAGCTGGGAGCCAGCTAACAGGGGAGCTAGAAAATGGAGCCTTTGCAGGTTAGTGGTCACCCCTCTCTTTTTGGCAACCCCCCGTACACCCACCACGATACAGAGCAAAGCAGAGAAAGGGTAGGGCATGGATCTGAAAGCAAACTGGCCTAGGAAGGTACCGGATGGTGTGAATCAGTTTCCTCCACCACCATCTCTACTCATGCTCTCCTTACAGTAATAAGATGAAGAAGAGTTCTAGATAAGAATGTTTCAGTCTCCAGGCAGATACAGCAACCTAGGAACCTATGTGATCCAGGCCTTCATCCTGAGAGGATAATAAATGTGGTAACACAAGTATTCATTAACCATATGATTCACACAGGCTGACCTCTAAATTCTTAAGAGCAGGGCAAAGGACCATAGCGTGACGTGCAGTACTAACCTCCACTGTAAGGACCTGGGGGGCCTCGAAAGTACTGGGGGAGAGGTACGAAGATGGCTGTGGTGAAGCTTCAATGTTATCACAAGCCCATTCATGGTTTAGCAGCATTTTCTAAACTATATCCTGTTAACTAAATAAAATAACTAAATATTATACACTCTTCTGGAAGATTCAAAACATGTACTTAATGTGTTACGGGCCCTGAGAAGTCCTACAACATTTCTCAAAACTTCTTTGAGTTTAGAACACCTTCCCTTCCTGTTTTTCTCAATGTGGAGTGTCTCTTACAATCTCAAGGAAAAAATATTTTATAGGACAAAGTTTAAGAACTAAACTAAAAAATTTACAATTAGAAGAGTGTGAAAATCTCTAGGAGGGTATCTTTATACAATTTCTGGTGGGCTCTTAAACTAAAGAAAAAGAGTTCTGATAAGCCACTAATTACTGTAACATCTGCTGGTGTACGGAAGTCAGCTTTCACTGGCCCATAAGAACCAATGTTAAATTTCGTGGAATTTTTAAGAGCTGGTTGCTAAGCACAGCCATTATTAAAAATTAAATCCTATGAACTTATAATTAAATATATTTTATTAAAAACAAAGGTAATAAGTATTCAAAACTCATCACTATGTAATTACCTTACTATTATCTGTGTTCTTTGGGTGATTCACATCTACTGTATCAATACAGTAGAAACACTGTATAATACAGGTACTACTGTGCTTCTCTGCCCACTGCCATGTGCAGTGATGTTACATTGATAGCTTGAAAACTACCAATGATGGGAGTATTTACACTGTGGAAATCAGAAAATGCCATACCTCAGGGTTTGATTTGTTATTTTATTGTTTGTCTAGACTTTTAAAAAAGATAGAGAGTATGTTGATATTGTAGATTAAACTTAAAAGTTGTCATTCTATAGACATTGGTCCATGAATAGCGCACACACACAAACTGAGGAAATATTCTTCCAGTATTCAAAAACTATAATCTAATTCAGCAAAGAAATTGCTAATATCATGGACAAATAAATGAAGTTCTGACAAACATAGTGCCAAAACGGAAAGAGGCTTCAGTTTAATGTATGTCATCTGTACAAGGGTAAAAAATAGTTTAACAATAGATTTCATATCAGAGTAATGATGCTAAATTTACTGGGAAAAAGTGTTAGAAGACTGGAATGCAACCTCATTTATTAATTTATGGTTCAACTGCAATTATAACTTGGCTGCAGATGTAAGAGTTCAGCAAAAATCAATTAAAGCATTTTATGAGAATCATTTTGCTTTATGGAATTTACAGTAAACAGTATTATATACTTTATTGTTTGTAAATTATGTGCTACACATCCTTTAATATCAGTAAAATTTATAATAAACTTATGTACATATATATTGGATATTTCCTTTTTCCCTGTGGCTGTTAAATCTTTGCTAGCATACTACTGGTGAAATGAATTCATTTAAAGGTGATTCTGCCCCACAGGTTACACAATATTAAGACCCTGAATATGTCATCTGATCCAGATATCTTTAAATGTAGGAAAGTATTTTCTCTCATCCAAAGAATCACACTCCGGTGTCTCTTCCCGTTTAATTCGCCAAGTATTTACTGAGCTTCTACTGTGTGTTAGAGTGGTTTAATTAAATCATAGAGTCTTAGAGCTTAAGAAATCTTTGAGACATTTGAGTTTAACCTCTCATTTTTTTAATTGAGATAAGACTCACAAAACGTAAAATTTACCATTTTAACCATTTTAAAGTATACAGTTCAGTGGTTTTTTAGTATATTCACAATGTGCAACCATCACTATTATCTACTTCCAGAACACTTTTTATCATCCCAAAAGAAACCCTGACCAATTAAGCAGTCATTCTTCATTTCTTTCTCTTCCTAGCTCCTGTCAAACATTTACCCACTTTCTATCTCTATAGATTTGTCCATTCTAGACATTTCATATAAATGGAATACTATAATATGTGACCTTTGTCTCTGGTTTCTTTCACTAGCATGTTTTTAAGGTTCACCCACGTTGTAGCATGTATCATTTTTTATGGCTGAATAGATTTGTTATATGAATATACCATATTTTAAAATTCATTTTTATTCATTCATCGGTTGATGGATTTTGAGTTATTTCCACTTTTTTTTTTGACTTTTATGAATAATGTTGTTATGAGCATTTATGTACAAGTTTTTGTTAGAACATGTTTTCAGTTCTCTTGGATGTGGAATTGCTGGGTTATATGGTAACTCTATATTTAACTTTTTGAGGAACTACCAGACTATTTTCCATGGCAGTTGCACCACTTTACATTCCCGTGGCCCAGGAAGTTTTAAGTGACTTTCATAAAGTCATGACAGAACTAGAACTACAATTAAATCCCCCACAATACAATCCGGTGTTCCTTCTGCCAATGCAATGAAAGATAATTTTCCTATCGTGTAACTTAGGGCAGAAAAGAAATCTTTGTAGAAAAAAATTTCAAAACTGATGAAAACAAAAAGGATGACTTTTCAGATAAACTGAATTAACCACAAAATTAAATTACTCAGAACCCCCACCTTGTTCACCAACCTGTCCCCCACCCCGCGCTTCACCTCCATGGACCAAGCCTCTCAAAGTTCTGCTCTACTAAAGTGAACTTTAGCAATAATACGCTGGCCTTAGCATAAGCTTTCAGAACAATAAGATTGCTGTTTAAGCCCATTTTTGAGATACTTTTCTAAGAGATAAGCCTTGACTCTTTTGCCTTCTTTCTAGTTCTTGTTCTGCCTCAGGGTCCTGTCATTCTTTACCCAGGCTTTCACAAAAGCAACTCCTCGGGTCTCACCACTTCCTGTTTTCCCCACTGCCCTGACACCCGTAGCTTACCTGTCTTAGCCAATTATCCAAAGACTAGTCACATCATTTTCCTGCTGTAAGTAATAGTGGTTGCTTAATGATTTCTCAGAGTTCAAACCCTTCCCAACTTAGGCTCCACCTCCCTTTCTAGTTAATAGCCACACCTCCTCACTCTCTTTGTGCTCAAGCCAGACCAATAGAACTGCAGACCTCTCAACATGTCCAGAGTCTACATGCTTTCAAGGTTTTTCCAAATTATAGCAAATGCAAAAAACAATACTGAGAGCCTTCTATGTGCCATTCCAGGGATTCATACAAACACATTTCCCGCCTTCAAAGAATAAACTCACAGCTACCATCATAGGTGAAGTTCTCATTAAGCAAATAATAACAACGGAATCTGCTATAGAATAGAATAGATAAAATAATAGATTCTCAGAGTGCAGAAGTAGAGCAAAGTAGGAAGTTATTAACTCTCTCTTGGAGTAGTTCATTTAAAGCTTCATGGAGGATGTAATGCCAGAGAAAGGCTTTGAAGGATGAAGAGGAGTTCACCAAGTAAACATGGAGGAAAAGAAATGCAAGCAGAAGGAAGAGCCACTGAAAGGCAGAGTGGCAAAACAGAACGTGATGTGAGGGAATGGGTGGTCAATTCTAGAGGGCTGGACTGAAGGAGACAGCTGTAGAATGGCGGGAGTTGGCCCTAGGAAAGTCTGCGTGTGCCGGACAAAAGGCTTGTGTGCCAACTAAGGAGTTAGCACTTTGCTTTAAGCAGAGGATAGATAATTTGTGTTTAACTAGATAATTCGGGAGTCAGTTTAGGAAGTGATTTTGAGGGGCCCCAAAAAGTGGAGTCAAGGAGACTCTTACTACAATCCAAGTGGGAGACAATGAAAGCTTGACCTCAGACAATGATGGAGCAGGGAGACTTACCACCCCTTCTTCACCTGGTGAGCCATCACTTCCCAGAGCTCTCATCACTCTTGGCGGAATGAACCACTGCCTCTTCTGTTATCTAGCACCATTTACAGACCACTACCACTGCCCTCCCCTCACGGAATGAGCTCTTTTTAACATATCAGTCTCCACCGGCCTCCAAATTGCAGCTCTACGAAGACAGTAGTTAGGACAACTTGCATCCCCAGCATTCAGTACCCTCTCATCTTCTGTTGTGCTTCTCAAACTTTCATTAAAATGCAAATTTTGGTCCAGTAGGTCTTGGATGGAGGTGAGAATCTGTGTTTCCAGCAAGCTCCCAGGTACATACCACAGACAACAGATTGAGTAGCAAGGACTTAGCACACAGATTTGCTGACTGGTCAAAAACTGCTCCTGAAACTTCACAGGAACATATCTCCTCTGCTTCCTGGTCCTCAAAAAAGGACTTCACATCATTTGGCATTGGGTCCTCAGTCAAAGGGAGAAAAATCTCTGTGAAAATTCTCCTTAACTAAACCCCTTATCTTCCACAGAAATGCATACTACTGTTGAGTTAGAATGGCAAGCAAGTCCAAATTCTTCAGATGGACAATAAGTAACAAGGCAAAGAACCAATCAGTCCTCAATACATTAATGAATGTCCTCGGTAAGCAGAGGGCCCTTCAATAATTGATGAATGGGACTGTTCAGTGTTTGCTACAGCTCAGGCCAACACTGTTCACTGTGGGAGATGATTCCCTCTGTTCTATGGAACAAATTGTTCCAAGGTCTAACTCCACTCCCTTGACATTTTTTTTTTTTAATAAAAAGCATGTGCCTGCGGAATTCATATGCATGCAATCATGTCCAGAACAGAAATGAGAGAATTAATTTATGTCCCACAGTTCACAATAGGGCAACCTTGAGGAACCTACTGGGAGGCTTAGCTTTAGAAATGACTTCTTTCCTCAGAGAGTAGGAAAGATATAGCTATGTTGAGTCTCCACTGGCTGCGGAGATTCCAAGAGCAGGATGAATTGAAATGATATCATCTTCCCCAAGAAGATTTGTCATTTGTTAGGTGTGGGAAAGAGACCATTGGTATTCAAACTGTATGCTTATAGTTTAGACTATGCATCTGGTTGCTAATTTAGTGTGTCCAGTTTCTATTAGCCATGTGTTTCTAAGTGCATAGGGTTGCCTTGTAAATTGGGTCTGGAGAGCAGTTTAATTTTGTTCTCAAAGTCTGATGGTTTAACAAGCATGTATCAAGCTGCTCTGGCGCACCTATATCCTTTCTCTGCCCCCCATGTTTGGGCATTTCTCTGTTTCATCTTTCCAATTTATAATTTTGGTGAAAAGATGCCTATTTGTTTTGTAAAATGAAGTAAAACCAACAGCTGCACTGGACGCATTTCTGCAGTGGTTTACATGTGTGCAGATTTGGCCCTTAGGAAACCCTTAGTGAAAGAAGGTAATGGCCGGGGACACAAGGGTCTCTTCTTTACACAAGCAGAGAGACTTCAAAATTGAGAGTCGGGGTGGTCCCGCAAAGCCTGATTTTCCCAAGGCCCAAGTGTGAGCCTTGGAAAATATCATCCACCCCTTTCTAGTTCTAAATCCTGCTCCATTCGCAGATGCTAATAGGACTCAGCCCAGTCCCCAGAGTATAATCTGGATTGAGTTGGGCTCAAAAGCTGGATCTAGCTGTGGCTCTCTTCTGACTGTCTCCAGCAAGGCTTTGGACTGACCTGGGCTCTGGGCCCACTGGACAAGGGACTAGATTTCTCCACCAGATTGGTACAAACCAACCCCCAAGGACTCCTGGAGACTTAGAATCACCAGTTCTGGTGATTCTTAGAATCAAAGCTCAACCACTTCGATTCTGACCACATTCTTAGGACCTAATGAATCAGTGGCCCTCTGAGGGTAGTATCTTTAGTATCTTTGTTCTACCACTTTCCCCTAAGATTGTTAATAGAGGTTAAATGTAGGAGTTAGAAATGTTGTAGAAAGATGGAGAGCCTCAGTCTCTTCTCTTTTGTTCTTTAGCTCCTCTACCATCTACGGCTTATTATTAAAATTTGGCCTAGCCAGCAAACTCTCTTATTGCATCTCTTATTGTGATGCTCATTTGGAAGGAGTGATGTCTGGACAGCATTCCTATGTCTTCTGGCTGATTCAAGAGAAACTGAGAATATTGGTCCAGAGTCTCATTCCCACCTCCATTGCTGCTTTCAAATCCAGGTTCCCTTTAATGCCCCAGAGGTGTCCTGCATACCATGGACAAGGAAGAAATGAGAGCGCGTGCTGGGCAAGAAATGAGACCATGGCAGGCAACGCTGAAGGCTGCTCCTCTACAGTCGCCTCTCAGCTGGACAGCAGCCAGGGCCCCATTAGGGGACTTAAAAAAGTGGATCCTAGATGCCAGTGTTAGGGGAGAACTTACAGATTGTTAATAGTCGTCACCCATTTGATGCTGAATCCCGCCTTTACTATCCTTTCCTAGTAGCCATGCAGGAGGTGTTTGAATAGCTCGTATTAGTCTGGTTATTTTGAGAGGCAGATGTCCACCAAGGATTAAACAGGCAAGCATTTTATTGGCGGAAATGCCCAAATAAAATAAATAGTAAGAAGCCAGAGAAGGCTAGAAAAGCATCACCAAGATGCAATTCTGGCGCTGAGTGAAGGACAGAGGGAGCAGATTGGGAGAAAACATCCTAGACAGTCATGCAGTTAAAGGAAGTTTCAGCAAACCCTTCAGGGAGTCCTTGAGCCCAGAGTAGGCTGGCCAAGGAGTCCCTTGTATCCCTGGAATGGGTTTGCTTTAGTATCTCTGAAACAGGTGGTCACTGGCAGCAAGACGCCTACAGGAGGCATGCCCTCAGTGCAGATGCAGTGATGGTGTTTGTCTCTCCCCACTGGTCCCCACAGGCTCAACAGTCTAAGCTGCCCTGTCTCAGCCTAGCACCCTCCCAGAGCAGGGGAGAAAGAACAACCATACATCTGAGTGGAACTAGACCAGAGCAGAGGAGAGAGACCAAGTTTGGAAGGCAGGAAGCTGCAGAAACTCACGTCTGTCTCCCGGGGGCACTTGGGACAGCCACTTGACCAGGGCTTGAGTGCCATGGATTCAAGGCTCAGACGGGCTAGTCCTGGTTGAAGGAGGAAGACTGTGTGCTGTACTTTCGTTTTGACCCAAAGGTTTAGCTCTGTTTATAATAAAAATAATATCAGTGCTCAGAAATTCTTCCCCGAAATCCATTCTTAATTTCACATAGCCTCAACTGATGCATTTAAATAAATGCTGATCAGAATTTAGTGGGGGAGGGTTTCTGATGGGAAGAGACGATTTGGAATGCCCACTGCTTCAAGATCTACTGTTTTCCTCCTCCTTTGTAAAAACAGTAGCAGTTCTATGGCAGTTGGAAATGGCTCTTTTGGAAGACCGTGAGGAAATGGCTTAAAAACATCATAAAATGGTACAGTGTCATAGAAATCCTTAGTGACAGTGTACAGCATTGTGGCCATCAGATCCCAGCTCCTACACACCCAGGTACCTCAGCATGGACATTACAGGCCTTCATCCTTTGTCTCTGGCTTTTAAAGTCATTATGATGAGTCTGGGGTGTTGCCATGGAAAACATTCCCAGCTGGTGGGCTAAAGTCAGGCTGTTTTTAGGTTTGCATCTGGCCGGTGGATAATATCTGGTAGCCAGACTTTGCTGTAACCATATTCAGAGATTCACCACCACCACCACCACCCACCCACCCCCCCCACCCCACCCCCCCCCCACTGTGTCGTCTTGTAAAGGGTGGCAGGCTGCATACACACACACACACACACACACACACACACATCATGAAAAGAGAAATCAAATCGGAAACAGCTTTGGATGAGAGTCCATGATTTTTTTCCCATTCAATTTTCATTTTGATGAAATATGAGATCTGAAATTTAGAATATTAAGAATCATAAACTCTCCTGCTTTTTCTCACATCCTATGTGCAGTGTGGCCAACATTACACTGAGTGACTGGAGGAAGTAAGAAAGAGGAGTTTAAAATTCCAGTAATAGACCAAAGATCCATACAAGGACACAGATAATAGATTTATGAGAAAACATAAGATTTTAAAATGGTGTCTTTTGCAACAACATGGATGGATATCAAAAATATTAAGTTGAGTAAAAGAAGCCACAAAAAATATTCTCTGTAGTTCCATTCATATTAAGTTCAAAACTAATTTATATCAATAAAAGTTAGAATTGTTGTTGTTTAGAGCAGGGTGAAGGATAGATTAACTGGGAAGATCCATGAGGGAATCTTTGAGAGTGATAAAAATGTTCTGTATTTTGATTAGGGTGATGCTTACACAGTTGAATACAGTAAGCAGCGAGCTGAGTCCAGCTCTCACACTCCTGAGAGGCAATTCTTAAATAATCAGGATAATTTTGTGAACTAGATATTAAAACATTGCTAGCTTGAAATCAGCCAGGATGAGAGGAAAATTAACAAATATTACAAATCAGGCTTTGTTTTGTTTTGTTTTGTTTTGTTTTGTTTTCCAGAGAGCCAGCTCACCAGCATATCCCTGAATATATTTGTCGAACTCTACCAAAGTACACACTTAAGATTCATAAAATTTCCTGTGTATAAATTATGCCTCAGTAAAGCACTAGTAGCAAAAAAAGCAGGTAAAAAGTTAAAATGGTGTCTTCAGTCAGTGATCTAGTCCAGTTGTTCATTCATAACTTTCATGCTCTCGCGTGCCTTTTCAAGCCCCCAAGTCCTGGTTTCTAAAACTGAGGCTCACCATGGCTATAGCAAATAGCTAATCTGGCACTGGGTATTCTTGAAGCCATTGAGCTTGTTTAGTTTACATGTAACTACTTTTAATATGATATTTATCCTAATTTTACCCCCCACTCTTAAAGTATACTTATGCACAAAACATAAAGGTGCACTCCACTTTTAAATAAGTTCAATATGTAAAAATCTTGACATGCCAAACAGAGCAAATAGTATATTACTTAATACTGACTTAGGTCACAAAGTATTCTTATTAAGTGGGCAAATCCCCCATAACTTTTATGTTCTATTTTCATTATCTTTTGTTTCCTGGGCTTTTTTAAAGCTATAGAAAGGACACATTGGCTGTGTCAATGCAAACAATACAAAACAGCAAAAGAAGATGCCCCCTCTAGCTTTTGTCCTGAGTGCCACTCTCTAAAGGTAGCCATGGTTAAAAGTTAAGATTTAGCTGTCCAATCTTTTTCTATATCTACATAATACACAAATCAAAACATATAAATATAGTCACACATACAAACACTTTTTAAAAACAAAAATGAAATTATGCCTAATGTCACACAACCCGGCCCGTTTACTTCATATTCCATGATCACCTTTCCTTTTCTAATTAGCTACACCGCATGCTTTTTAAATGCTTCTTAAGATATGCACCACTATTGACTTAATCAGTCTCCTACTGCTAAACATTTAGACTTTTTCCAAACCACCACCATTACTAGATGCTACAATGAACAACCTTGTATCAGGCTTAATCATTTGAAATTACTGTTTTTGTATATCAAAATGGTTGATTCGCAGTAATTTCATATGGTTCACACCATTATTTGAATTTCTATAGGATACACTTCTTGAAGTGGGATTGGTGAGTCGAAACATTTTATAGCTACCACTACACTGTCCACCTAATTTATGCTATTCTCATTTCCTCATGATTTGGACAATAATAAAAGCTTTTAATCTTTTCTTTTCTTCTTTTTTTGGTAGCAAATTACACTTTGGTGTTTTGCTTTGCTTTTCTTTTGTTATTATTGAGGAAGCTGTACATTTTTTGTATGCATTTTGCTCCCACAACATTTAAAATATCATTCAATTCTCCTACAACTCTCGAGACGCACTCCTACTTTTAAAAAAGAGAATTAAACCTATTTTTGAAAAAAAAATTAAAGAATATATGCCTATCATTAAAAGAATCTCTTTTAGAGAGCCGGAATAAATTATGTTTCTGCCTTTAAATTTCCATTTGTTTCTGTTATGGACACACAAGCATGTATTGTTTTTACCCAGAGTGAACTCCTTTGACCTCAGTTTTCTGTTTTCTGAATTTGAATCACTTTGATAATCCACTGGGCTTTGGCTCCTAGAAGCAGACCACAAGATCTCAGCAAGGCTGGTAGGCTTTGCGGCCTGTGCCCTGCCTGCCAGCAGGGGGCCTCTCCAGCTCTGAAAGGCCTCCTGGCCAGAGCTCCATTTTCTCCAAAACAAGCTTCATCTCTCTCCCCAGCACAGAAGCAATTGCTTCTGCTTACACAGACTAATTTACTGAATTAAAGTCATTTGGCTTCCACCATAGCAATTAGTATGCAAATTACCGGTATATTACCTGCCAAGTCATAAATTACATTGACAAACTTAATATTCACAGATTCAACATACTGGTGTGGGTAATTTTTCTATTTTTCAGTAGTTATAGACTGGGGCAATTCATTGCCTTATTGAACCATTACACATTAAATCAACAGTTGAAAAATTGAGCATTTTTCAAAGCATTTTGTTATGCATTTATTTCTTTCAGCAAGCAGTAAAGTGGAACATTAAATATACAATGTGTCTAAGTGTTCTAAATGACTGGTGAATACATTTAAACCTAAAACAGTTCTTTTGTAACTTTAAAAAAGAGACACAACAAAGGAAAATCTATACCATAATACAATCTACTGAGTCATCACCATCATTAGAGCTAAATATTTCCTAGTCCAGGTTCCCATGAACATGAAGGATCATTAAACCCCAATATGTGGTCCAAGCTAATGCCTCTCACAACTGGAAAGTGTCTGGTCAAGATGTTTCAAACTTCATAAATGGTCACCAAGCTGTGTACCTATGGCATAGCACTTGAGCTTTGGTCATTAACTCATTACACTAATTATACTCACTTTTTCTTTTCTGTTTTGAGTAAATAAGTTACTGAGATTTAAGATAGAAAATAGGGTGAAGCACGTCCAACTGGGGGTGGGCCTGTCAAGTCCAAGCACGCCAACGCAGTCCTACCTTCATTTATCCAAGAAGCAAAATGAGCCTGTATTCTGTGCCAGGTCAGTGGGATGACTCTTGTCCCTAGAGGACATTTAAGGATTGTTAAAGACAAAATCCCTTGGCTCTTACCTGCTGCTGGAACAGCATGGTGATCAGTAACCACTGAAGAAACTTGGGGACTCTCCTGGCACTGAATTCCTTCCCCTAATTTCTCTCTGCACCTTCTTACAAAGTAAAACTACCTTTGCTTTAAGATCCTAATCTTGCTACTAAGGACATATTTATTGATCGATTATGCAAGGAGATCTGATAAAGGTTATTAGAGTTCGTTAACAGAAATATACTGAGAGACCCATTCACAGATGTGTAGATAATGCCAAATTGTACATAAACCATGTGGCTGTTATCTTATACTTGGTGCTTAATTTTGAAAAGGATTTGGTTTGCACAGAAAATATTTCCTTTCAAATCAAACAAAAATATACCCTGTGGAGACAGTGTGATCGTTGATCTTAAATGTCAACTTGACAGGGTCCAGGGATGCCCAGATAGCTGGTTCGACATTATTTCTGGGTGTGTCTGTGAGGGTATTTTCAGAAAAGATTTGCATTTGAACTGGCAGATGGCCCGCCCCAATGTGCGCCCATTATCTAATCCAATGAGTGCCTGACCAAAACAAAAGAGGAAGGAGGGATTCGTTCTGCCTTACCCCTTTACCCTAAGACCTAGGTTTCCTCCTGTCTTTGGTTCTCCCGGTTCCCAGGATTTCAGACCCAGACTGGAATCTATACTATTGGCTCTCTGGCTCTCAGGCCTTTAAACTGCACTATTGGCCTTCCTGGGTCTCCAGCTTGCAGATGGAAATAAGTGGAAAAGAATCCTGTGTGAGTAGGGAGAAATATGAAAGTATGCATCTAATACCTTAATCTTTCTTTCCACGATCAATCAAAAACTACAGAGCATAGAGAGAAACAAAAAGAACAGTCTTACAATGACCACAAATAATGTCCCTGTGCGAGACTAGAGGCTGACAGTATTTGGGCTGTTACCATATGAATCCCACCATGAGCAATTGTTTGTGGCTGAACGTCACCTAGAGGTGACAGGTGGGGAATTACCCTCTTTCCTAAGAGGAAAAAAATATCTTCGCTACCTGCATTGGCTCCCAAGATTTTGTCTCAGACTCTTATGACTTGGGATCATTCATTATCAATGTTAAAACTTTCACTTCTAGGGAAAAAAATCCATGTCCTATCACCTGAGATTTCATTTCCTCAGGAGTTTAGGTCTGTTGCCAAGTGCCCTGGGAGTGCCTTCAGGCCTTGTCAGTTTTCAGATGAACTAAGCGGTTGCCAAGCTCCGGGATGCAGCCCAAGTCTCCCTGCTCCCTCTCAGCTAGAGATAGACTCCTAGCTTCGTAAGGAGGTGGTTCCAGGTGCTAGAACGGACCCCAAATGATAGTGACCCAGACTTCTGGTAAGGGACAGTGATTCAACAGACTCAAAGGGTTGATAATTATTTGTAAATAATAGGAAAAATTTTTCCCCTATTTCTCTATCTTTAAATGTAGACCAAGCACACATTTTAAAATTTGAAAATAAATAAATAAATAAATAAATGGAGTATATATGAACAAATTTTCCTACTCTTTTGTGAAGACAAATTAATTGTATCATCTGTCCCTTGATTTGGGCCTCGCTTACCTGCTGTGTCATTGATAGGAGGACAGAATAGTGAGAGGAATATTTTCACTTTCTCTGTTTGGTCCAGGTGTTGGATTACAGTCACATGGTTCTAGAACTGTGGAACCAGCGGATTTATATTTTTAGAGGCAACTGGCAAAGTATATATGGAAAAGAGGTCAGAAGTGAGAGGGGCAACGCGTAGGCAACTTGTAGTCACTTCCTTTCCTAGTGTCATTTGACTTTGCAAGTGTTACCCGTGTAAGCATTTCTTGTCTCTCTTTAGACAGAGAGAAATAAGGCAGGCACTGATTAACTGACTGGTTTGAGTCAACCCAGCAAGTTGCCACCAATAGTTGAGAATTCAGCCCTCTTAACTTCAAATCCATCCAAATGCACCTTTTTGGGGCTTATGGAAGTAAATCTCCAGAATCTAAAATACATTTCTCAAGAGTAGTGTAGTCATTCAAATTTTTATGAGAGCAAAATACATTTGTTTATCATCCAAAGAAAAGATGCTAGAACTTCCTGTTTCCTTGTCTAACAGTAATTATTATCTTCTTCTAAGTGAACAAAGGCAGTTTTCTGAAAATGGAGCGATATATAACCCAAATGCCCTATTCATTCAGTGTCAGGTACTTCATTATAGAGGCCAGATAGAGTCACAGTAGCTTTGTGTATCTACCCAAAGGAATAAACTTTTAAGCAAGTTATAACACATACAAACGTACATGCGTGCGCACGCGCGCACACACACATGAATAAACAGCAGGAAGATAGCCTTGAAAGTCAGGCCATTTATTGCCTTGAGACAAAACTTAAAATTCTTCTATCTTCCTCTCACCTTATTAACAACTGAATTCAGTGGACTGAGCTGTTGTATCACTGCAACATAGAGGAGATACTCACACCCATCATTATGGCTTAGCAGGAGCTAGAAAGAAATAGGTCTTGATGTTGGGGAAACAAAAGAAATGCCAGCTCTTTTCCTGCCTTGGAGAAATTGAAAAGAGGGCAGTGAGAAGTAAAAGACGCCAGAGCACTACATAGTAAGACCTATTCCTTTCCTCTACTTTCTGAGCCTTGGCCTGCAGGAGTAGGGGTGTTAAATACATCAAGGCGAACATCAAGGACAAAGTTAATTTCCCTCAGTTCCCATGTTGGGTTCAAGTAGAAGTCACACTGCATGGTCACACAGAGAGGGGTCTTATTGGCACTCATGAGCTAACACCAGCTCCTGCATGGAATGAATATTGAATTGAAAGCCAGCCATGAGGCTCACTGTGCTGGGACAAGGTGATCTAGGAGCAGAGGTTGGAATAAACTACCTGCCCAGGGTACTGGATGGAGAAGTCACAGAAGCCATAGGGTCTGCCTCCTGTGAAAGCTGAAAGGAAGTTGAGTAATCAGAATAAAGATGGCTTATCTTTTGCATGAGCACATACATGCCAAATGAATGGACAAGTTCACTGTCATGTATAGCAACTTTGAAGGCTACCAGCACCCAGAAAGCCAAAAGCCAAGTATACCCAGGCCATCACTTTAGAGGCCACTCAGGAATGAGCCAGAGCAAACAGAGAACCAGCATGAGGCTAGTTGTCCCATCTTGGCACAACCCATCATGACATATAAATCCCCCTCCTACTTGGATACCATCTTGGGGGAAGAAGCAGGAGGAGGTGAAAGCAACTTTCAGAGACAGATTTTTTTTTATTCAAAGGACACTATTTCCTAGAGAAACATTTTAAATTGTTGTATCAGACTCAACTTAGTGTATGGCTTGGTAGAAAAATCAAATTGATCATTACTTGTTGAGCTCTTGATTACAGAAAAATTAAAGTTATATTCTCTCCATTTAGCCAAGTTGTACTGTATGCTAAAGTTTGTAAATATCCAGTGCGGTATGAGCTCTACCTCCTAATCTGTTGTTTTCCTGGGACACTGGTAATATGTCCTATGATCATTTTCACTTC
This sequence comes from Pteropus medius, assembly GCF_902729225.1. Taxonomy (NCBI): domain Eukaryota; kingdom Metazoa; phylum Chordata; class Mammalia; order Chiroptera; family Pteropodidae; genus Pteropus; species Pteropus medius. The sequence goes on from NW_024344370.1 coordinate 14,621,800, forward strand.
ACATTGGAAGGCTGTGTACATCCCTTGGAACACCAATTTTAAAAGCAGATCTAAAACTGAGAAGTAATGATATAGTTAGTATGCTTTACTGAGAGGACAAATGCATCTCAATAGTTTAAAGTAATTAAATGCAGATCATGGAGTGGAAGACCCTACAAACCACTTGACTATCATTTTATTTCTGTCTTCTTTATAAAATAAAATTATATTTAGCCTGAAAATATAAATTTTTTTATGTTTGTATTTGACAGAGGCACCCAACCACTGTCACTGATGTTTCTTTTGAAAACTAGGAAGACTAAACCCAGTCACATGTAGAACAAATATTCAAAGAGAAGAAGGCTGATGTGGTAAACTAGAAAGTGGTGACCTTGATATCAGTCCTAGACCAGAGTCTAGATTGGCGAATTAGGGCTAGCTCATGCTCCCTGAGCATAGGAAATGGTGATCAATTAAAAATAACATGGATTCACAATGAACGAATCTTGCAAGACTACTTCGTACTCTGTGGTAGTAATGCTAGACTGGTTAGATGTATGCCTTAGAAATTCTGCACTTGAATTTTAGCAAAGGATTTGGCAAACATCTTCATGATGAAGAAAAAAAATAAGCCAAATCAGTCCCATGGATTTATAACTTGATCAGAGTGGTGATCAATGCCAGCATGATGGAGGTGCTGGTGTGGACTGTGAGACTGTCCTTAGCCTGGCTCTATTTTTTGAAGCAATCACTTGAATGGTGATAGTGATGGCAGCTTATGAAATCCATGGGTGGCATGAAGCTTTAAGGGAACGGCTAATACATTTGGGGACAAGACCAGGATTCAAAAAAATCTCAGCAAGCTAAAAAGAACCATATAAATTTAATGGTTCTGCTCTTTGATGTTGGATCCTCTGTATCCCCTGTTCAAGAAAGGTTAGCAATAAAAACATCATGCCAGAACAGAAGGTAGAATAACATCAAGTTCAAAAGCACCTGCTTTGGAGTCGGACTTCTTTAGGCAAATCTCTGCTCATAAGAGCCTCAGCCTATGCATAATATGGACTAAGGATACTTATCATGTCATTGAGTTGTGAGGTTTAAATGAGATGCAAAAATTGCAAAGCATTTAGCACATTCTCTTGCCCATAATAAGTACTCAACAGATAATAACTATATATAGCTATATATACACAGTGGCTTAGCAGGAACATGTGTGAAAAGGACTTGTGGTTTTAATTGATTCCAAGTTCAACATGAGCCAATGATCTGATGTGGCTTCCAAAAATAACTGATTCAACTTCGGCTGCCTTTAAAGAGCCATGGTCGGCTGACTATGTGAAGCGACAATTCTTGCCAGAGTTCACATAGACAGACCACAATATGAGCCTCTTATTCTGCTCCATATATCATACCATTAGAAAAGAACTTTGTTAATTGAAACTCATGCAGCTAGGCAAGCATAAGACAACAAGAGCACTTAAAATCATGGCCTTCCAAAAACTGGACTTGTTTAGCCTGGAGAGAATTCTTGTGGACATCATGACAGCTGTTACAAATATTTTTAGGACAGTCACATGGGAGAGGAATTAGTGTTGTTCAATGTGGAGCCAAACTGGTATACAAAATCTTTCTATATAGGAAATGCCAGGGGGGTGGGAGATACACTAATTGATTGAAAATATAAACAATAATAATGAAACAAAAGGTTTCACTCTACTTTAAAGAAAGTCTAGTTTAGCATTGAGCCATTTTTGATCATTAAGCAAGGGGTCCACCTCTCTGAAAAAACCCTTTACAGAGATTTTGGTCAGCCTTGTGATTAGGTACATGTCATCAACACCCCATTTTCAGGGGATGAAAATTAAATAAAGTAAAGATGCTTCGGTAATTTTCCCAAGTCCAAAGGAAGATTAGAACTCACCACACCATTTTTTTTTTCACTTTTCATACCTCTGCCTGCTCAAATCAATGGGCTTTGATGCCTCTCATCTCAATTAGCCGTCTCCTTGGAGTTATAAATATGGCAATCTTTTGGGATAACATTCCTCCCCACCACCCACCTCTGTTTAAGCTGTATTTATTTTTATACATTTAATTTTTAAAACTCAATGCCCTAGAAGAGTGTCACAAAAGCATTTTGGCAGAGAGGTATACAGCTAGCTACCATGAAACTCAGAGCAACGCCTAGTGACTTCAGCTTAAACGTGCATGGTTCCTTGAACACCATCTCAGACTCTCAATTGTGCACTACCTTAATATTCTCTCTGTTTTAAAATAAGCTACATTTCGTAAAGAAGCAGAATCAAGTGATTTGTATTCTGGTCACAATATAAGGCTTTGGTTGAACAGGCTCAGATTTCTCTCACCTGAACACTGCATCTAAATGAGAAAAAAAAACGAAATCCCATTCACAATGCAAATATTACAGAAAACCAGAAATCATTCTGCTTTATAATCAAAACCAGAAAGCTGTTATTATAGCTCTGCACTATTTCCAGAAACTATTAATTCACTGCAGAAACCCTGTCTAAAATAAAAGTCTGGGCAGAATGACATTGTTTTTGCAAAAGAACCACTTTGTCTTAGTGGCGGCATCATTTCCAAAGTCATGGATGAAACTGACTGACAACAGCTGATTAATTTGGGTACTTTGTTCTGGTTACATATTTGTTTAGGAATAAAAAATTAACTTTACTCAGAGTTAGGCAGAAATTAAGTAATTAGGACAATGACTACCCTGATGACATTTATTAGAAATGGGAAATTACAGTGCTTTCTTGAGTTAATATTATATTTATAATAACTATGAACTTCTTGAGGTAAATCGAACACCATGACAATTGATTCTGAATATTTAAAACATTGTTTGAAGTTTCCCTCAAGAATTCCTTTTTTTTTTTACATTCTTCCACAAAATGTTATTTGGCAGCAATCTTCAAAGGATCCAACAGTGATTTTCAATTACATTTATTATTAACTCCATAATCAGCCAATGTATTAAAAAGAGCAAAGGCAGTAACTTGGACCACTGGGGATTGGCATCAAGTTTCAAAGTTACATTTGGCTTACAGAGGGTAACAGATTTGATGAAAATTTTATCCCAGTTCTGTTTTGTTTTATTTTGTTTCATTTTCAATTCTCTACCAATGGTTTCCCAAGTTTCAGACAGCCTGGTTGCCTTCAATGAAAGGTAAAAATAAAATCAAAATATTTGGGGTGTTTTTCTTTAAAAAATGTTTTATGGGTCCTTATGCCACCAATCTATTTCTCTTTGTTATTTCTCTTGGTTTTCTCTTTTACATTCAGGATTCATTTTAATATATTATTAGATCATTTCTAAAATTATACAAGATTACATTGTCATGAATTTCAATGTTGATTGCTATTGAGATAGTAAAACAAAAAAAGTTTTCAATAATTATGGGTAAATGGTATCACCCTGAATTAAGAGTCCTAAGGAAATAGGATCAGTGAGTCAGTAGGTGACATTTTTTTTTCAGAGTTTCCAATACTGATTTCTAAGTATCATCTCCAACTTTAACTGGAGGCACCACTTTTCGCCGCCAGCCCTCAGTTTCAGTGCCATAGCCCTGCTATGAATCAGTCTCCCAAAGAGGGGCTGGGACTTCATTCCATGGAGAAGAGGATACTGCTTATACCAACAGCCACATCGATCAAATGCTCTGCGATTCGAAACAACCAAAATGGCTCCATTCATGGCAGAATGTTATGTTGTTTAAAAACCAAGGCAGTATTGTCAGGGGTAAGGAACAAAGACTGAATGGAAACATGGAAGACGAGGATGGGGCTTGAGACTGGAATGGAGACGGAAGGTCTGATACTGGCGCCCTACTCTGAATAGGGCATGTTCGGCTATTGATATTTGTTTCTCTGCAGTCTCCAAGCAGAAAAAGGGCTTCAAATAGCCAGCCTCAGATAGAGGCTCTTTCTCAATCTCCCAGTGATTTGTAACCACAGCTGGAGTGGTTATTCTGGACCAGGACCAGCCACACCACTCCACTCTCAGACCTGTTCATGTGGCAGTAGCCAAATTTCACAGGCTAGTTAAATTCATCTACCATGATGATCATCCATGGGCTTAGAGTGATTTGAGCATATTGAAAAACACAGATAGTGCAATTTTCATTTGCCCTGAGGCTAATGCTCAGAGATGGCCTCAAGGTCAAGAGTACCTCCCTCTGAGGTGGCTGCCACTGACCATAGTTTTATAGGCAACTTATGCAGAGTTGTTGGGAGTATGTAGTATAGATGACTTGTCAGGTCCCATTTTTCTCCTGGCCTCTTCATAATGTTGGAATGAGGCCTTAGATCTTCACAAGATTTAATTCTTAGAATGTGATACTCAATGTACACTAATGCTGAAATGAGAACATTTTGAACATTCTCGTTATAAGATGGTAGGAGCAAGGCCTTGGTCAGCAAACTACAGGCTAACATTTTTTCTCCTATTAAAATTGCAAGATATTATAAAGTGTGCTGACAGATAATTACAGTACTTTTTAAGATACGCAGGTTACATTTTCAAAGTGTATATTTCCTGCTTTAATATGTCATAATAGACAATGATTTTATTTACTACAGACATCTACATGTTGAATGAAGAGGGCAATATTTGGTTAAAAATGAAGATGTAGAAATTCAGATTAGCCAGCAGTCAGTGATTTTCCAGTTACAAATCAAAGCCCAGTAGAACTACAGGGAGAAACCCACCACCTCCTGGACCTTCACTCTCTTATTTCATTCTTGTTGATGGTGAGGGTCAAGAGCTTCGGTTATCATGAAAGCGAAAGTGAAAGAGGAGGTCAAGTGAAAGGTCTACTGGTTCAAGTAATTTATTACCACACAGAAATATACGTTTGGAAAAGACCATCAAGAGTTTAGATCAACAAAAGTAGAGAGTGTTGCTAACAAAACCTCTAGTCTTTGTTCCACAAGGAAAAAAAAAGAGCACTCCAGTATGACCTGCAGAAAGAAAGATCCTTTGAATCATTTCTGTCCAAACAAGTCCGATGACAACACAGTGCCCCTCAGTTCCCTCTTACCACTGCTGCCTCCATGGAGACCTAAAATCTGATCGAAAACTGCCTCGTCCATGAATAAAATGAATTTAAAGATATAAGAACTAAGAAATTGGTAAATGCTTAATATGTGTGATTCATTGAGTTCTCTGGATAAAAGGTATAATATAAAAGTATAAAGTTATACTCTACTAACTTACAAAATTCAGGTACTCTCTAAGTCTCTCTCTAAGTCTTTCTCTCTCTTAAAAATGTACTTGGGAAACTTTTTAAGCTTTCTCTGGTCTTCAACTTCACAGGAAAACCTGAGGGCCTCTTTTTCATGGAAACACAATAGGTTATCTTTACATTTAACCCATTGTTTAATTTCAACTGCTTTAACCTCTAAGGTTTGCAATGTGATTTTAGGGCAGTGCCAATGAGATGTTATTCAATGAATTGTCTGTTGCACCTGAAAGCCAAACTAAGTGAACTTGGCCTAATACTGTGGTGTTGAAATCTGATAGTTTCTTTGCAGTGAAAAGAAAAACTTTTTTTTTTTTTTATACAAAGGCCATGACTAGTTCCACAATTACCATTGCACAATGATCTTTCCTTATATGGAGATTGTCACTTTAATTCAAGAGTATTTTCATGTAAAACACCTATTTTTAAAAGAAAGTAAAAGAAAAACTAAAGATATCTTTGTCCCCAAGAAGTGCATCCAAAAACGAATCAAAACAAAACAATGTACAATAGTTCTTCGGTTAAAATTTTTTTGCAATATCAAAAAAAGAAAATCAGGTAAGACTGCTGAGCCAGGGATATGTGAAGGAAAATAGTTTAGACCAGGGTTCCCCAGCCTTCAGCCAGGAAACATCTTTGACCTGTTAGGAACCAGGCTGCACAGCAGGAGGTGAGCAGCAGGCAAGCCTAGCGAAACCTCATCTGTATTTGCAGCTGCTCCCCAGCGCTAGCATCACAGCCTCAGCTCCACCTCAGATTATCCGGCATTAGAGTCTCATAGGAACACCAAATCCTGGTGCCAAAAAGTTTGGGAACTGCTGGTTTAGATTATCATGGGACTTTCTAGGAATGTAAAAGCAGTGTTAAATCCCCCTGTATGCCTTGGAGTCTTCTCTTGCAGGTCTTTGATTCTTGGGGTCTTGTCATAGGCCCACCTGTCTTTTTCCAAAAACTAATGTGACAGCCATCCCAGGGCAAAGTCCACAGGAGAGTGCAGATTGGCTGATGCATCCACCCTGCCATAAACATCGCAGACAATGTCCCTTCCCTGACCTGCTTATATCCAATTTACTCCATTAGCAAACAAAACAGGAAATTAAAATGGAAACCTCAAACACATACATGAACAATGTGCTTGCCTGGTATTCACTTATACATCTTTACATGCACACATACAAGTAAGATGTGTCCAATCCTGGAAGCATTACGCTGTACAGTTTGCAAAAAAATTTTATGCTCATCCTAACAACTGGGAGATAGATGGGTTGCTAGTGGAAGAGGCAGTTACAATTAACTTTATATTCTCAGGATCCAACCTAAAGCTCAGACAAGCAATGGTGACTTTTTCCAGCATCTCTGAGCTCATAAATGATAGAGTCAGGATTTTAGCTTAGATCATCAGGCCTTTTCTCCAACTACCTTAAACCTACAATTCACTTTGCTTCTGTCTCTAATTTTGACTTTCTGTACAGCCTCTAATCCATTTGGAGTTTTCTCCCTATAGAACTAATTAAATAGACAGATCTGAAGGAATCCAGGCTCCTAGAATCTGAGAGGACCCAAACCACAAAATGATGTGATTCAGAAAATATTTGCATTTCTCCTTGGGCCTACTCCATGCCAAGGTCATTGAATTCCCCCCCTTCTCTCCAAGTTTAGGTTAGCTGTGCCTCTTGTGCACCACAAACTCCATTTTATTTTTCTATCACAAAAATTGAAGCGATTAGCCACCAAATGTCAATGGAAACCCTAACCCAATTCTGGGGTGTTGATGTATTCAGTCCCCAGAAGTTCTTCATCCCATATGCTGAATTTTCTATGTATAGGGCAGCATGACTCTTCTGCACAAGAGAAATTTTGAGGACAGAGGAAATATTTAGGTATCAGAACGGGACGACTTCTGAAAGCTAAGTCCATTCTGAGGGCAGAAAGGACCATGCTGGTTATGTAATAGGATATCTGAGTACAGTAAGCTATTGCATGAATTTCTGAGTGTTTGTCTCAGCCAAGAGCTAATATCTAACTCCTTTGGTTTTTAAATGCCACATAATGAAAATTGCTAATAAAAATCTGGGAGCTATGTTCCGCTCCTTCTTCACCACCTGCTCCTTGAGGCAATAGCTTATTTGTGGGAGCCTCCCCTGCCAGCAGGACTGTCTGTATGGACCCTCTCCATGGGAACAGACAGAGGATGGCCATCCCTTGGGCATTTTTCACACTGTGTTTTTCAAGCTGGTACTCCTAGGAGAAGATGAAAAATTGATTAGCTCTCCTAGGTATTGCTAGAAATGAGTTAATGCCAAAGGGCCACAGTGTGGTACCTACTGGTAAGTGACACCTTCATGTGAGGAATCTTCTGGCCTGGTTAGCATGACAACCCCAGACGCCCAACTCCAATGTCAGTGCAGCCCAAGGCAATACCTTGAAAGTTTCCAAAGGGCTCATTTGTCATATTTATGCCTTAGACGACTTTTTTCTTAACAAGAAAAAGCAGGCCAGCAATGCTATGCTGCTGTGTGCTTTCCAAGGCACAAGGAGCCACAAAGATCCCCTTAGAAACTACATGCTTGCCTACATGCAATTGAAATCGGGTATATAATTCATAGTTAACGTATACAATAAATTTACATTTCTATAAAGCTGTTTACATTCCCAAGCACTTTACATTCATTGTGCAATAACTAGAGCAAGTTTCATATCCTCATCTAATAACCGAGGATACTTGAGATCCCGGAGAAGTTAAATAACTTCCCGCAGCTCACAGGACCAGCCAGTGGCAAGGCCAGCACTACAGTCCCAGTTTTCTGATTCCCAATCAGAGATGTCTGCACATATGTGACCTGGGTAATTGTTTCTTTACAATATTCAGCTTACATTTTTATTATCCTGCTAAAGGAATTTTTCTCATCTCTGTTCTCTCACCAACTGCATTGCCCCAGACGCTAACACATGAAACACACAGCAAAATAAAAGGGCATGCTCCTGGAGGGGGGAAGTAGGTGGGGGTCAGATGTTGCCACATTTTCTGCTGGCTACCTTGAGGGAACCCTGCTGGGCTTCCTCTCCCATCTCAGGTTGGCAAGTCCTCAACATATCAAATGAATTGGCTTGGCCTTTTCTGAGCTTTTTCCTTCTGTCCCCCAGAGTGTGCTGGATGTTTTAAATGGATTGCATGGGAGTAAATGACTCATATGTGGGATGGTAATGAAATTTTGGAAATGAGTATCTACAGAAAAGCAGAAAAACTGCAGGCCCTGAAGGACTTGAGGATGCTGAGAGCTTGTTCACTGATGCAAGAGAATTACAAGAACTCTCAATTTAGACTTATTAAATAAGGAGGCTAGGAAATAATATAAGATGTATGGTACAGTAATTTGCTTTTTAAAGAGGCTCTCTTTCTCTCTCCCCTTCTTTCCCAATCTCCCTCTGACTAGCTACACATGCACACGCACGTGCACACACACAGGCCGGCACATAGATGTTCATGCTCAGTAATTCTATTACCAATACAAAATGAGCTCCTTTCCTCTTTACTGTAACTCAAGGGGGATTTCGATATAATGACTAAGGTAACAGTTTTTGAATAATACTCCTTCATATCTGAAGAACATCTTGTTTCCAGTTTACAGACTCAAAGCTTTGGCAAACATTATGCCGCTCTGAAACCCTCCTGACGGTTCTTTGGGAGCGAGCAACACGCACAATCCCCCCAAGCTGCAGCAAGAAGAACCGCAGTGGGGAGAGATTGGAGGCAGATTTGTGTCATGGAAAAGTACTAGCCTGCGACTCAGGAGGGCTGGGGGCTGGCTCCAGCTCCACCACTACCCAGATGTGCAATCTTAGTGAGTCCTCTGACCTCTTTGGGACTCTGTGGATCACCTGGCCACTGAAGAACTTGCTAAAGTGATCGTCCAGCTCTCTTTCAGCTCTAACAAGTGTAACAAGACATGTGAAGTGTACATTACAGTTTTTTTTGGGTATACAATCCACAACCATACAGCCATGCACTCAGCCTTTTTATAGGGGTGTCCCTGAGAACATTCTCTTTACAAAAATATATGTGGTTAGTTAAGTTATATTTTGAACACACAAAGCTGATCTGTACTTTAAAGTGGCCATCTTAGAAAGTTTTGCATAGTTTAAAGAGAGAGAGAATATTTCCTAATCCCATAGTTCTTTGTCACATTCCTAGCTAAGTAACAGAGCAATTCGGCAGAGGGGGAGACTCTGACCAAGGGGAACAACTGGGATCAGCTCCCAGCAGTCACTGCTGCTCATCACCCTTTCAAGACAGGAGCACTTATTCCTGCAGCTGCTGGGAGAGTGGGTTTTGGGTGTTGCTAGCTCACAGCTGAGCCCCCGCCCCGCCTCTGTGCCAGTGACTATATAACTAATGACAGCTGCCTAAGACAAGGCCACACCCCAATTCCCTGGGGTAGCCTGGTTAATCATCAGCATACAACAGTATAAAAGCCTGGCCCCTTTGCCCTGGCTGGGGACAGCTCTGCGAGGCCAGTCCAGCTCCAGAGCCCCACTGTGGGGTTGTCTGAAGCTTCTGTTGCGGCTGCCCAGTCCTGCTTCCCTCACTCCCCCATAAATATTCTGCACCCCAATCTCCACCTCAGAGTTTGCTTCATGGAAGCCTGACCTATCATGCACACTTTCCTTTTTCTCAATCCTGAGCCAGCAGACTGTCTAAAATCTCCACTTCTTTTTTCTTTAACTGTTAAGAGCAACTGTCCTGGCAGGGACTGTGGAGGTGGGACCCAATATTGAGGAGAATGAGGCATGGCTGTTTGTGAATACTGATCCATGTGTAAACATGATTTTGGAAACTGGGAACAGCCTTTTGAGAAAACGCCATACAAAGAATAGGTGAGTAGGCAGAAGAAGCAGCATCTAAAGAAGATGATGCTGCATAATAAATTAAGAGGAAACTCCACCACATACTCCAGAACTTCAGCCAGGAAAAAATAAAGTCCTGTCTGACTCCTTCCTGAGGGCATACGTTCTCAGGCCAGGCTGTGTCTGCTATAGAATGATCAAATGTATCTTCCATCCCTCGTGAGCAAAATAGCAGTGATGACTTCACTGATTGTGTATTTTCTGCATGAATTCTCTACCCTAAACTCAGGGCATTTGTGTCTGTGTTTCAATCAGCTTACTGTACCATAAATTTCCCCACTCCACACCCCAATAGAGAAACTAAATTGTTCAGTTACAAAATCTGAATAAGTCTGCATAAAGCTAGCTATCTCCTAAATCATGGTCAAACCATCATAAGCAGGTCACATAATCAATAACATTTCTCAGGATGTAATATTCATGGACAACCAAATCATCTACACTGTGGGCAATACAATTAAATTCAAAGATAGTTTGTGCACAGGAAATTATGATTGGATGATGTCATCTGACTTTTTGAGTCTCTGAATTTTTTACTATAGGTTGGCAAGTAAGAAAAATACTGTAAGAAAAAAAAAGCTATGTCAGCGTCTAATGATCAAGTCAGCTCTAATTTAATTGTGAGGATGTTAGGTACAATTTTTGTGACAATTTAGAGAGCGCTCTGGAATAGAAGTTTGATTTTACCCTCAAATTTGAGAGTTGTGCATATTTGTCTAAGTCATCTGAGGAATTCAGATAGAACATAATTTTCAGAGCTAACCCAGTAAGTGGTTGTCCTAAAAGCATCAACGTCCACAGTCCCTCTGGCCTTTCTACAGACAGGTGTGTTTGTCACCTGAAAATACACACAGTGATACCATTAAAGGCACAAGAGTGGGAAGGGAGTATAATGAATGATTTCTGTACATTAGACTCACCACCAACCTTGTCTTCTCTCTGAATGTGAATTTATGATTCCAACTTTGCCTGACATACTATACATCTACAGAGTGACTGCCTATTGGATAACAGGTTTAATTGTTGGTTTTGAATGACTTGAGTCTCCTAGACAGTAATGACCACAGAAAGACAGGTTTGCATGCCAATGAAAATGAAGAAAGATAAGAGGGCACGAGAAGAAGGACTAGCTAGGAGAAGCACTTACAATTAGCATCACTCAAGAGCCTAACAGGAAAGGGAAGTACACTCACATGAGGATGATCCCAGGAGGGACTACTTATAGTAGCATAGGCAGGGCATAGGGAAACCATTAAAATAGTACAGAACCCCAGGGCAAGGTACAGTGGAGCTTCCACCCTTCCTAGAGCTGAAGGAGAGAAAGGGAAGGAGCGGTTACTGGAACCCAAAATGAGAAGTCGTGATGAGAAGCATAATGTAAGAGAAGAAGTGACCTTTAGTCCAGGGAAACAGCCAGGCTAAGGTGACCCCATGTAAAGGGAGCAGGGAACAAATACCCCAGTCTCCTTCTCCTTCCTCTCTCTTATCTACGGCTCCCCCGCTCTCATTGGCCAAGACCTAATGAAACTCCTTTACGTGGTCCAAACAGCCTCCTGGCCAGAGAGCAGGTAGAAAAAGAAATTCTGAAGGGGCAAAGGTGGCTATACCCCCTTCCAAAGAAAGGAAGACATCAGGATGCAGTGCACCGAGACTTGATCATGAGCATCCTTTTCCCCTTTCAGTCCAATCTCTGCTAAAAATAAGAACACATGGGATAAAACCAATTAAGAAAACCTTCCTGGAAGTAGGTTGTAAGCTGCATTTTAAGAAAGAAAAGGACGTGGCTAGGAGATAGTCGAGGAGACTACAGGAAGAGGTTATTGATGGGAGAGATTATTGATGTTGCTATCATCTTCAATGCTTTATCAAATACAGCAAAAATATATTTACCCGCTACATCAAATACAGCAAAACAAAACAAAACAAACAAAACCAAACCCTATGTGCTATTATCTTCCACATAGTGTTTGCTGTATTTGAAGGTAAGTGAGCCAATGACAGTGAGCCCAAAAACAGCAGATGAGGCATGCCTACATTTCAGGGAGTTGCTTTTCCCCTGCTTCATAATGCTGTGTCTAGAATCACGGCAGTCTGAAATCAATTTGTCGATCTTCTGGAGGACAGGGCATGAGCGAATCCTACTTCACCACCTGTAGAACCAAACATTTTTTTGAAGCCATGGCTCTAGAACCACATAGGCCTAACTAGGTCTGCATCCTGGCTCTGCCACTTAATAGCTGTGTAACCTTGGGTCAAACCCTGTAAGCTTGCTAAGCCATAACTTCCTTATTTGACAATTGGGGATAAAATACCTCTCCCTAGTATTGTAGTGAAAATTAAAGAAAATAGCATATCTGTATTAGTGAAAGTTCTTTCATTGCAAATAACAGAAGCTGATTCTGGCCTGCTCAAGCCAAAAAAAAAAAAAAAAAAAAGAAAGGTCGGGGAGGGAGAGAGAAAGAAGAATGAGGGAAGGAGGGAAGGAAGAAAAAAGAAAAAGAAAGGAAGAAAGAGAATTAGACTACTTATTAAAATACTGGGGTAGTTCAGTGTGCAAGGAAGAAGTAAAGAAAGAGTAGATTAAGATGTTCATATCATATATAGACCTCACCATAGTCCTTAATGGTTTCAAGTTTGGTAAATCTCTGGCAGCAAGAACCAGGACAATTCCAACATCCAGGCAGCAGCAGATGTACCCCTTCTGGAACATGTGGACATACGGCCCAGTTTCAATAGTTACAGTCCATGGCTTCTTCATTCCCAATGTAAATTTCAGGCAGAGAGAATGTCATCGGCTCAGCTTGAACAGGATCAATCTACTGAGTTGGCCAGGCATGGTCGGGATGAGGAGAGGCCCCAATGGTCATGTAGGGGACATGACACTGCAAATCCACCTTTGTGTGCCTAAAGGGCAGTCCTGGGGAAGGAGAAATCTGGATGAGCCATGTAGCCCCCGCTACCTATAGAAAAGTCATCACCTATGGGGCCCGACACATAGAAGTCCCATGAGGTGTTTGTTAGCCATTCTTCTTTCAATGGTTGTGACAGGGGCAGCATTTAGAATTTAAGTTTTTTTTCCCTGAAGATCTTTTGCAAACTATTAGCTGTTATTATTAATATCTATATATTTAAAGTTTTGGATTTATTCTATATATTTTATTCAATTATACATCCATGGGGAGAACGGACCATTATATTTCCCACTATATCTCTTCATCTTCATTTAATGCTTTGTGAACAATAGGTGCCCAAGAGATATGGTCTACTCACGACAGCTTATAAATCTATACTGATATCAGAGTTCCTGTAAGCAATTTGTGCCCCCATTTGCCTTTCCTTATAACCTACGACATAAATCAATATCTGTTCAATAAACTCGAAGTTTATTTAGTTTTATATTACTAAAGAAAACTTCTAAATATTTCAATTTGAAGAAAAAAATGTATCATTCATAACTCTAACCAAGATCTTAAAAATTATTGAAAATGGTTTACAATAAATGTATGTGTTCTGCCAATTCTGATCGAATGGTAAGAGCTGCTTGGCACTGTATTGAAAAGGTTAATGAGAAAGAGGCTGAGACAGAGAAAATGCCATCATCAATTATTAATGTCTGGCATGGACACAGGATTGGGAAGTGGTGGCATGTATGTTAAGTAATTAGCATTCCTAGGCCATATTCACGGATTGAAATAAACACGAAAATCAGATTTACATGAAGAAAACTAAGACCAATTTGAAGCAGGGATGAGATACATTATTGTAATTGTGTCCTCAATTTAGAGATGATTGAAACTGAGTTAAGAAAGATTACGTCAAGGCAAGATTTATTTATATAAATATTGCCTTATTATTAGACATTATCATCATCATTGTGATTATTTAAATAATAGAACAAGAGATGATTATCAAGATTATACTTATCCCTGAAAGTCATGAGTTTCCAAATCTAGTATTTAAGTGGTAATTGTGTATAGTTACAGTGTATTAATTTAGGCTTAGGTTCAACTACACAGAACAGAAAACTCAACTGAAGAAAACCTGAATGAGGTAGAAGCTTACTGTATTTCTCTCTCCCATAGAAGTCCCAAGACAGGCAATCCAAGGCTGGTACGGAGGCCCCATAATCATCAGTAATCTGGTTGTCTTCTATCTTTGTGTTCCACCTTCCTTAGCAAAGGCTTCCATCCTCAAAGCTGTCTCACTCCCCAAGATAGCTGCTGGAACTCCAACCATCATATCTGCATTCTAGCCAGGAAAAAAAAGGAAGGAGAAAATGGCAGATTGATGTTATCCTGCTTAGTTAGCCCTACTTTAGTTTTCCCAGAAGCCCCACTCAATGACTTGCAATTGCACCCCACTGACCACCTCAAGCAGTAAGGGAATTTGGGAACTGCAGGAAAAGCAGAACATGTTTACATCCAGGAGATGGGGAGAATGGATATTTGGTAGTCAACTAACAGTCTCTGACACAATTTGCCTATTAAAAACATGCTACCACTAAGTACTTAGTGATTCCACTAGACCATACACTCCAAGGAAGCAGGGACCTCATCTATTTTGTTTACTATGGCCCTCCATCCCAACCCCAGCAACCCAAACATTGTACAAAATATAATGTAAATGACTGGCCCAAAGTTACTCCATAAATAAGAGGCCAAGTCAGAATTAGAATGCTGGTCTGCCCCCAAAGCCTAAATGCCTCCTCAATTCTTCCATGTTTTAAGGCTTGTACAAAGAGGTAAATAGTAGAGCCAGGAGAGAGGCTGGAGAGGCAGACCGGAGGCTAATAAGCAGTGACAGTCCTTAATGACTTTTCATCAGAGATTTTAAACGCAGATCCCACAAGGGACAGTGTAAAGAGAGCAGGAAACAGAAGAGTCTATAGAATAGTGCACAAATCCAGGTTAATGTTGATTGACTTAAACTAAGACTTTGTCAGTGTGGACAGAGGAACAGGGATGAATTTGAGAGACAGCTTTAAGGATCCATGGGACAAGGGTCATTGGATGTAGGGAGAGGGAGACAGCAGGGATCATGGGCTTCTAGTTTATGAGGCAGTGTAGATTAAGATGACATTCATAGTAACTAATGGAGGACAAGGCAGGTTTTTAAATGGAGATGGAGAGTGTTTGTCCACTCTGCCTAGTAAAGTAACCTAATTCAGCCAACAGAGTAGAGGAATGAGCTTATTTTTAACCACTTCTGGTTATCCCATGGGTAAAATCCTCATCCTCTTTGTGAAGTTATTTCTACTATAGGTTGAGCAAGTAGAAAAGAATAATTCATGAGAACAAACCATCTAGGAACAGCTCACTGTTCTCTGAGTTCCCACTGAAAGGGAGAGCTGTGGGGGCGGGGCAGGATTTACAGCAGCTCTACAACAGCTGTTCCAGACTGAGAATCACCCTAGAACATGGCCTCTTTGAAAATGAAATCCAACGTAATATTTCTAAATGTGGCCTTTTAAAACCTGAGAACTTAAAAGTTTCTGGGCATAATTATCGGGTTTGTTTTTTTTTTCCTTGAGTACCGCAAAGCTGCAGAGAATGACTATATTTAGGATAGGACATGGTGGTTGTCCACCTAATCCAGAAGTCATGCAAAGTTAGAGATGCGCAAAGCATTTGGAAATATTAGAGGCCAGTATTGTTCCATTTAAGTCTGATGTTCACTGTGGCCAAAGCACTGGCTTCCACTTCCCTGGGATTATCTGAACAATTTCACATACATCTGATTTTATTTTGCTAACAATTATTTGGCCTGCATTTTCTTTCCAATTATGGCTTGATAGACATTTTACAAGGTTGTTGAAATAGGAACAAATTTTATTTATGTAGAGGAACATAACATAAACAGATTTAATTATGAGGTAGATATGCATATGGAAGTGTTTAAAAGAAATTTCCATTGTTAATTTGATCTTGAAAACAAAAAAAAAATCAAAACTTTAAATATAAAAAGTTACGTAGTAAACTATGAGAGGATATTTTGAGATCAGCAATATGTAATTTATTTTCTTTGTTTATTACTACTCTCTCTCCTCCCTCACACCAAAATCTCGCTATTACAATGTTTCCAAAATATTTTCCTGTCCACTTATTTTCCAAATTGAATTACAATCTGATGGATTAGTTTCATTAAAAAGTTACAAAAAGTTGAGAAAAAACTCCAATAATATTAGAAATAGTAAGATATACCAACCAAATAAAATAATGAAGACAAGTAGAAAAGGAAGCAAAATTCCCAGAATACCATAACTTACTTGCCTCTTGATGTCCCTAATTTGAGTGATTTATAACTCATTTTGAGAATAGTGTTGGTATCTTCAATGAATTCATTACCAACTCATTTTTGGTTTCTTTTAGTTGTTTTTTTTAGACTTTATGAGTCGAATGTTCAAACATAGCAATTTCTTGCTTCTGTCTTTGCAAGTCAAGGTAGCTACTATTTAGCCTTGTTTTCTCTAAAGAATCCTTAACAACTTGATATGGATGTCCCCACTTCATTAATTTGCTAATAAGCAAAGGGTTATTATAAATATACTGAGATTTCTGGGCACATTTTTTATTTAAGCATTTCCAGCAAGGCCTTGCATAACCTCTTTGTCCATTCCCAATCCAATTCCCAGGACACGAGAATTCAGGCAGAAATGCTCTTACATGCCATTTTTAATATTTGTCATGTCATGTGATCCATGCATTTTAGAGCTTGCAGGCAATAGATAGGTTTTACGATCTATTTGGTATTCTGGGATCTATGGTCTGACTCTCTTTGATGTTTCTCTGGGTGCCATTGAATATTTAATCCTATTCATTGTCTGGACCATATCATCTCATAAATTTTCCAAATGAATAATCCCTGGTCTACCCAATGTGACATTTTGCATCACCTTTTCAGAGGTGAATTTATGAGAATGAAATAGATACCATTTTAGAAAATTTGATCCAAATTTCCCAGCACATTTTTAAGCAGTTCAAGGTTATAGTCCAAATATGACCAAATATCCTTTTTCTCATGAAACTCTAGAAGCATCCAAAACTCTACTACTATACCAACAAACTACCTTCAGCATTCATCCAAGGAACCAAATATATGTCATCACAACTCCTAGGCTAATGGAAAATGACATTTAAGTCAATATCACTCTAAAGAACTTCTGTTCTCTTGCCGCTTATACTTATTTTCAAAACATAGAAGTAAGCTATAACCCACTCTGAGCTCCCACTGAAGGCATTGATATAATTTTCAGCAAATACATCACTTACACTGAAAGCCAACTTTGTCACAATAGTGCTATTCTAATTCAAACCACAAATCTTTCTCTCATATAAAATCCTCTCTCTTATGTCTATAGGAAAAAAAAAATGCATTATGTGCAGGTTTAAAAACCACTGGTTTCTGAGCATCTGCCAGTTCCATTCTCTTTCAAACACCTTCCCAAAACCCCAGCCCCTCCACAAAAGCTCCCATACCTTAGCAGCAGTGAGGCCCGCAGCCACGGCCACCACCCCAGAGAGGCCAGAACCACACATCCCATAATAATCCATTTAAAGAACAAACTATCATCGTGCATGCTTATTTATCTTATTTCTGTTCTGTGAGAATTTATCTTGATTCTGTAGGGCATAGTATGTAAAGGAGCCATATTTATTTTCCTATCTTTACACTGGATTCTGCGCTGCCAATGATAGCTGTTCTAACTCTTAAATCTCACAAAGTGTTATTTTATGACTTTTCTCACTTGGAAGGATATTTAATAAAGACTGCATTTGAATCTCCTCATTCTTTAAATTGAAAAAATCAAAGCAAATTGATGAATACCCACAAATTACTTCTGCTTACTAGCTTATAACTCCCTGGTCCCTTATACTTTTCTAGTTGAACTAAGCATAATTGACAGGGAAAGGTGGAGCTTCTTATTTAATGGGGCTGGAATGCTGCACATAGATTATTTCAATGATCTAAATGATCAGGGAACATAGAATATTCCATACGTGTTCCTCTGGAAGGATTTATTTATTTATTTTTATCAGAGTCTTTGATGACCATGTCTAAGACTCTTTTTATCAAAGAGTCTTTGATGACCATGTCTAACACCTGGCACAAAGCTCAGGTTCTGGAGTCTAACTCAGCTCTTAACTCCAACCCTTCCACAAAGGATATTTATCTTCTCTGATCTTAGTGTTCTATTGAATGAAATAAGCACCATCACCATAATAACACACCTTGCAGAACTGTGGTTAGGATGAAATGAAAGAAGATGACAATTTAGGAAGGGGATAGGGGAGAAGGATGTGGTCAGAGACCCCTCTCCTTTTGCTTCCCCTTTCCAGGCTCTGGCCCCTGAATATTTCTCAACCCTGTTGTTTTCCTGCTGCTCTCTTAATCCAGGGACTAATTGCAAACACCATGGAGCAGAGATTGCTCTGTCTTACAAGCATTTACTCTATGTGCAGTCAGTGGATCATGCAGTGAACTCATGTGATTTGGCAAGTCTCATTTATTTCATCCATAGCCTGAAACTTCCTTGTAAAATATAGGATTCCACACAGGCTAGGGTTCTTACTGGATGAAGCCTTACAAGGTTCCATGTTAGAGTCTTTCCTATTTTGCTATTTCTACCTCAAGGCTATCACTGACAATCATATTCACTCCTATGACATTACAATCTATAATTCTAGCTATCATCATTAAGAGCCTACCATATGCCAGATGTTCTACTTGTCCTTACCTTATATGAAACTACAAGATGAACATTCTTTTTTCTTCTTTTTAACTTATGGGGGAACTGAGATTCAGGGACATAAGTTACTTGTCCAAGACCACACAGCTAGGAATGGGCCAAGCCGTTACTCGAAGTTAAGTCTGAGTCCAAAGACCGTATTTTTTTCACTCTACCAGAGAAAGCAAATAAATTTCAATTCATGTGCCCAATATGATGCATTAGTGGAGGGTGAGTGCTGTGTTAAAAAGCATTCTGAGGCTGGGCCTGTGCTCAGGGGACAGAGTGCTGTTAACAGTGAGTAATGTCTGCGTGGGCTCTGGCGGGGAGAAAGCCAGAGCGTGGTAGGTGCCAAGCTGCCTCCTGAATATCATGCAACCTTTAACCACCTAGTTTCTACTCACCAGAAAGAAGGAGTTAATTTGCCTCCTTGGAATACTACTTTATACCTTCTAGTGCTTTACTCTCCCTTTTCATCAAAGAAAAACATCCTGTTTTTAAAGCTTTTAACCCCTACGAGATAGTCTTTCCTGCAATTCCCTTTGTTGAGTGCAGATTTTTTGCCTCCTGGGCTACAGGGAGACCAGAAGTGGCTTTATTTTACAGATCTCTTCTCAGTCAGGGGATCTTCCTTTCCCCTGACCGTTCTGCTGTCTAATTTTCTGACACTGGAGCCCATCTTGTATGTACCAACTAAATTTATGGCCTGGACAAATTACTTAATCTTTCTGCACTATAGTTTCTTGACTTATCTTTTTTAAAAAGTGGGAGGAGGGAGTGGGTAGGAGAAGGAGAGAGAGAGGGGTGGGGAGAGAGAGAGAGAGAGAGAGAGAGAGAGATTGGATACAGGAGATAGACAGTGATTAGTGATTATCACCCCTACCTGCACATCAGTATCACCTGAACAGCTTTATAAACATGTTCATACCAGAAGCCCAGTCCATATCAGTTGGGTCACTCTCTGGAGCTGGGAACCAAGGATCAGTTTATTAAAAGCCCCAGATAATTCTAATATGCATCCATGTAGGGTAGAGAATCACTGGACTGTCACTAAATCCTAATAGACATTGCATTGATAAATATAATTTATTAAATAAATCTGGTGGCTTTGAGTTCATTTTCATTCTTCTTATAAGGGCTAACTAGCCCCTTTAAACACTTACTTGCAAGTTTTAAAAAACACAGATTTTTAGGCAGCTTTTAAATATATTGGCTTTCCCATGGAACTGTTACATAAATATATTGCGGGATTTATTAGTCTCTCCTCTTTTATAGTGTGTAGTGTTCTGATTTGATTTACAATTTACCATGTTTGCAAAATCAAGTGTTTCTCAAAATGCAGTCTGTGGACCATCATATATCAGAACCATCCAACGTGATTCTTTAAGAAAAATGAAGATTCCCAGACCTACCTAAGACCTACTGGATCAGAGCCTCTGGAGGTAGTGCCGGGAAGTCAGTGTTTTTAACTAGCGCCTGCAGCAATTTGTAAGCACATTAAAGTGTTAAGAGGACCCTCATCTGCAGACTGATTTGTATGTATGCACCATAGTACCACAGCACCATAGCACTAGACTTATGTGGGAGTTTGATAAACACTATCTTATCATTGTCATTATGAAGCATATAAAATACTGACTGTAGCACTTGTACACAGGCTTTACATTGCTTTTTTTTTTTTTAAAGCATACTCTTCCATTTTTACTTAACAGTCTCTGCTAAGCAAAGTACTCTTTAGTTGAGGAGAGCTGCTGAGTTATGTTTTTGTTTGGTTTTGGGTGTTACCCTCTTTTTTAACTATCTCAACTGAATAGATCTTGAGATCAGGAGCAAAGGCTATTCTCTGCTGAGCCTCTTTGTAAACAGGCTCAACCTCAAGGACGTCTTCCCTGCTACAGAAACTAATCGCCTAGGTGTTGGGTGGGGGCGAAATGTGGCCCGGGGAGTCTACGTCTGAAAACAGAAATCTCCATCTGATGTGTAACTCTCCACTGACAGGCTCAGAGCTTAGCCCAGCCCTGAGCCCTAGATTCCTTGATGCTTACTTTTTTCTTAGAAAAAAAAAAATGTCTAGTGCCTGGTTCATAAAGCCCAGTCATCATTAATGAGCCAATGGATATAAAATTTTTTAATATCTGACGTAAAAGCCCATTTCATGTACAAAGCAACTCTCTTATTGCATTAGTACTTGAGTGGTTTGTTTTGGCAAATCTAGAATTCAATTATGATGTTTTTTTAACAAGTAGATTTCACTACAGAGGCTTTTAGGAAATGGAAATTAATGTGTGGCTGATTAAAGTGATGACAAGACTTAGTTTTCAAAAAGCATGTTTCCTTCAAGGAGGAAAGTTCTCCTCCTCGAGCTTTAAGGTTATTCTAAATTAGGGAGGGTTTGTAATGATGTCAAAGGCTGGCTTTCTCTAGAAGATGACTAGCCACCCTAGCTGACTCCATGAGGTCATATTTTCCTTTTCTTAGTGAGTCCCTAAACAATTTTGAGTCACTTTTGTAGCCTTTAACTAAATGATAATTCTCTGAAAGGATTCTCAATTCTCACTTTTCCACTTTATATTATATAAAGCAAAGAGACTAGATCTTTAACATTATAATCCATATGTGCCTCCAAATACATTGCTGTTAGTCTCCAGATTTACCCATTCAGAGGCCCCTTGGTTTTAGCTCATGTGCACTGGAGACAAATAGAATCTGGTTTAGGACACAATGAGCTCATTCTCCTGGACAGAGGGAAAATCAGGCTTGCCAACTCTGGTCCTAATCTCACTCTTATACTGTTATGATTCTTCAGCACAACCATGAAAGCTTGATCTACTTTAGAATTCAAATGTCAACTCTGGAATGTTATTAAGAAAATGATAATAAATAATTTCATAGTCATCCTTCCTAGAAAAAGCTGGTGAGACCATCCATCATCTGTAATGCAAACAACAGCAAACGTTTTGCAGTGCTATGTACAGGCATTTTACAAGTGCTTCTCATGCATTATTTCATTCAGTCCCTACAGCAAGTCCTTTGAGTCAGTATTCTTTATTACTCCCATTTTATGGAAGAAGAAACTGAAGCATACAGGTATGCCACAGGTAGCCAGGGACAGAAGAGCAGTTTAAACAGCACTGTATGACTTTGGAGCCCATGTTCTTTCCACATGATAGGTTAGGTTGCTTTTATAGTAAAATAATAACATTATAGCAACTAATATTCATTGAGTACTAGCTATATGCCCAACAAGTTAGATGCGCTTTACATGTGATACCTCACCTTATCAGGTAACTATTATTATCATCATTTTGCAGATGAGGAAATTAAGGCTGGAAAAGATTAATAACTTGCCCAAAGTCTCACAACTAGGAAGTGGCAGAACTAGATTCACAGGATGGGCCCACCCTGACCCATCAGTATCCATCTCCCAGTCTGTCATGCTCTTCTGTCTTTAGAATGACTGTCAAGAACAACAGAGTCACAGAGATACTGTGCTTGTGGCACAGAGAAAAGTCAAATGGTTAGTGATGTCCAGCCATCTCTCCTGAGCACACAGGAGGAGTAGGGCTCTGACCTGGGTGGTGGGGGCTCTAGCAGCTGAAACCAGATATGGGAGGGGAGCCAGACTGATTGCAACAAAGCTGCAGAGCAAAGATCTGAGAAACAGCAAAGGGTCAAATGCAGGGTCAGATGCAACAAAGATACGTGGGGACAATGCGCAGACCCAAGTGGCTGGGTAGAGAGGAACAACCCGATCCAAGGCAAAAAAACTTCAATTGGCAAGATAGAATAGGCAGGACAGAATAGGCAGGTTTAGGAAAACAGCCCCAGGCAAGACCTCGAGGCTTGGGAGAGGGAAGCAAAATCCACTCATGATTTGGAGGGAGGTAGTCAGAAAGCCTGTGGGATGAGGGGAAGGATGAACGTCTGCCACTGACCTCACTGGACTCGCAATAAACTGAGTTAACCCATCCCCAACAAAATAAAAATCATGATCATCATGAACTTTATTTGTAATCTCTTCCCTATAGAGGTAGATTAAAAAAAAAAAAGTCTATCATTCTCTCTCACAGAGCTTGCTAACACACCCATTTGCCATTTACCCAATTTACTTTGCCTGGAACAGCCACCCACTGAATTCATTAAAGGTTTTTGTTTGTGAGAGTGTCTTGACTCTGGTTAGCATCTTCAATAAAACATGTCTCACTTTGTTCTCTCTCAGTCAGTCTCCCTGGACACCCCACATAATCATTCTTTTGTAAACAAAGCAGGCTTTGAAGCCACTAGGAGTCCTGCAAGGCTGAGAGAGATGAGAATGAGCTACAGGCTCCCTGGTGGAAACCGGAGACTGGAGATCTTTCGTAACCTTCATTGTTTTTCATGATTATGAAAGTAGTGAGTGTTTATTGTAGAAAACATGCCAAAGCATCAAGAAAACACTATTATCCAGCAGAGATAAGCAAACGTAACATCTGGTTTGGAGCATATGTGTGTGTGTATTTTAGCATTAAATTTTGTGCAGTTTTATTTCCTATTTTTTTCTTTCACTTGACATAGTTTAAAAGTGTTTTCCCCAGTCAAATCAATATATACGGTAAGCATTTTTAGTGACTACATATTAGCCCATTCTATTGAATGTCTGGTACCATTTAAGGGTTTCTTTTTTGCCTTTTTATATTAGGCTGCTGTGTTTATTCTGTGGTTACGTATTTAAGCCCTGCCTTATCCATTTCCTCTCTATGCTTTCTGAAATGTAAGACAAATTCTGAGACCCAGAAGACCCTGCTAAATAAACACTGGAAAATAGAAATTCTGGGTTTTGTCTTGAATTCTGCCGCAATTCCCTAAGCAGCTGTGGCCAAATCCCTCTTCCCTGTGTATCTTATTCCACATCTGTCGTGTTGCACTGTCTAATTTAAACATAAGGCAGTTTGGTAAATAAAAAGATTCCACCTGGCCAGCCATGGAACTGAATGCAGAAGAGCTGCTCTTTCCTACAGAGAAACAGTCATGATGGCATGTGCCAGGCATTGTGCTAAGTGCAGTACACACATTGTTTCATTTGATCCTCCCAACATCCCAGTGAGGTAAGAACTATTATTATTCGCATGTGTGGAAGAGAAAACTGAGGCTCAGGGAGGCTAAGTAACTTGGCAGAGGCCTAGCAAGTAACAGGATGGGGTTCAAACCCAGCCTAAGCTCGTAGCCCCTACTGATGACTATTGTTGTACTCAGGTAAAGCACTCTTCCCAAGGACTCCGAGCTCTGTGACCATGTCCTGTGAGAAAGCATTTGACCAGCTGCTTTTCAAAGATAACACATCTGCACATTTCAGAAGCCAATGGAAGATTGTACATGAGGCAAATTTTCTTAAATGTTCAAATCAAGTAGAAAGTACTGAAAACAGATGTGTGACACAGGAAAGAAAAATGGCTCTCAGACACAATTCAGAATATTGAAAGAACTCTAGGATCCAATTTACAAAAGAGCCCCAGATCCTGACATTTCTGAGGGCTCTGTTCTTCATTAGCTCTCCTGAGCATTTTAATAATAAAAATATGTAGCTCTTTAACATGCCCCTCATCCTATTCCTCCCCTGCACAGGGAAATAGTATTTTGAGTTTTTGTAACCAGCCCACAGACACGAGTCTATTTTTGTGAATCCAGACACATCCCTCCACATTCCCTCACGACCCCATCCACTGTGTCAGTCCCTCCCTCCTGCCCCCACATACACAAAGGGCTTCACGGAGGCCTCAGAATAGAGAGGACCTCGCCTACCCTGCCTCCCAGCCTCTCTACCCCCACAATGACTCACGCATTGCACAGAGCCACCAAGACAGAAGAGAACTGACCACAGAACAAGTCGGTTGCCGTTCTGTGATCTGAGCTTTCACAGCCCCCACCACCGTTGCAGCTAAGCCTCTGCCGGGCCTGGTACTATCTCTGTTCAGCATCCACATTATTCTAGAAGAGGGAGAAAATGGGGAAGAGATGGAGGAGGGCTCCCACCTGCTGGGACTAAAGCTGTGCTGTCCAATTCAGCAGCCACTAGCCCCATGTGGCTAGTGAGCTCTCGAAATGTGGCTAGTCCAAATTGAGAGGTAACTGTAAAATATACACCAGATTTCAAAGGTTTCATAGAAAAAAAAAGAATATAGACTATCTTAGTAATAATTTTTTAATTATGTGTTGAATAATGATAATATATTGGGTATATTGGGTTAAATACAATATATTATTAAAATCAAGTTAATCTATTTCTTGTTTACTTTTGTAATCTGGCTACCAAAAAAATTTTATGGCCTATATGACATCTCTATTATATTTCCGTTGGACTGTTCTAGAGTTATTAGCATTTCTGCTCTCAGGTAAGTAAGGCAGGACTTGAGTTTGCTGCCTCTGCCGTGGCAGCCATGGGGCCAATCAGATCTCACTCAACCCAGCTCCTGTCTCAGTGGGTCAGTCCTTAGGTACATATGGATGTGTTTGAAAGGCTTCTGTTCCAGCATATAGCAATTCCATGGCATTGGTCTTTTTCAGGTCTCTTAAAAGTCCAAACCCTGCCTGCCCTCTGCTGAATGTGAGGCCTTTGAAGGTGAAAGACTATATCCCCACTTTCAAAATCTTCCTTCTTTAAGAAATCACTCCTATTTGGCCCACCCTAGCCCTGGGCCCTTCCCTTTCCTCTTTCTAAGACAGAAGGCTACCTCCTAGGGAAGGATTTGGAGGTGAAAGAGACCTTCTCCAAAAGGGTTTGGGCAAAGACCCTTTAGGTAATTGCTTTGGGTTCCTCACACATGCATCCTTTGGCCATGTCCCATCATCTTCTGTTTACAGGAAGAGGACAGTAATAACCAGGAAAATATGGGAGAGTAACCTTCTCTCTGGACATATTCTGCAATTCCCTCAAAGAAGACTGCCTGCAAAGGCACACTGCTTCAAGAGCTTCAGCAGCAGCTTGAGAAATTTAGTGGTCACTGAGCACTACAGTACAATGGTCAGGCACCTGCAATATCAGCTAGAATTAGAATCTTCAAGTGTGAGCCCCAGAAATCTATGTATTAACAAGATCCCCAGGTGACTTGTATGCAATTAAAGTTTGAATAATACTGCTAGAATTGACACCTATTGTTTTTGCCTGATCGCATCCACTTAATTTTCTTCCAATAAGTAAAGGAAGGAAGCCACTTCTCCTGCCATTCTCAGGATATGGAGCTGGACTAACTTGTTCCGTTAATTCAAAAAAGTACATGTGACCTGGGCCTGGCCAATCAGAGCCTTGGGAGCATCTGGAATCTGCTACAGGTGACCCCTGGGGTGGGCTGAAGGGATATGTATGAGCCATCAACATCAACTGCTACAGCCTCCTTATAAGACTTCATTTGAAAAAAAGTTTCTCCTGCTAAAGACACATTTGAAAATCACTTTCCAAGATCTCTTCCAGCTCTGTGACTCTACTGTCCAGGGCCTCACAAGCTCCCTGTAGACATGCCTTTATGTGATGAACAGGCATCAGAGGTGCTGCTGTGTCCTTGGAAAAGGGAGAATATCGTCCACTGAGAGAAGGCACTGTCCTCTTTAGACTCCTGTCCATCCAATGGGGGAAAATTTCTAATGCAGGCAGATTTGCCTCAGCTCTAATCCCTTTAGAAGCTACAGGGTGAATAGACAGCTGAGACCACCTCTTTCATGATTGTTCATCCTGAAGTCCAGCCCTCAAATATAGCCTCAAATAATACCAAAGGGCTAACTGACATCCAAGTCCCAGGGTTCTTTTATAAACAATGCGAATCCTGGGGTATTGTATGTTACTAAATTGGCTACCTTCTCACCAGGCAATGTTGAGGCATAGTGAGGTGGGGTCGGGGGAAGATTCTTCACTCAGGCCTGGGTACAAACATCCTCTCTCTTCAAAATCGATCTCTTCCCCTGACCTCTTATCTCAGGGATTGGCAATAGCTGGGCAATCCAGAGGGTCTGGGCTCCATGTGGGAGGTTCTATATTACTGGGAAAGGTGCTGGCCTGCCTTCTCTATGACACATCAAATACATCCAAATCTAGAGAAGCCAAACAAAAAGAAACAGAAGACAGATCTACAAAAAGAAAAGATTGTTTAGGTTTATAGATTTTAAGTTTCAGAAGAGAACTATTACTTGGATGACCAGGAGAGAAGATATTTGCTCAGCATAAGCAATTAACCAAATGGAACCCAAGAATACAGATTCTCTCTGGGAAAAGGGAATTCTTTGAGAATTTAATTAATCACAGAGCGATTTCAGGAAGAGTCATCTCCTAAACCGAGCAAAGCCAAATTTTCTGTCTCCTACATGCACCTGTTATTACCTGTCTGGATAGCATATTCCCTCACGGTGGCCTCAGTCCTGATTAAAGCTGGAGTTTGTCATGCTGGAAATGACTAGCCTGATACCGTGTTACTAACTTCACAGGAAGCTCCACAGGGCAGAGGTAGGAAACTCTGGGGTTATACTGCTGGATCTGCTCTTTTAACATTGTGGCCTGGGGTAAGTCATTTCACATGTCTGGCTCGATTAAAACTTCTATAAAATGACTGCCTTGATCAATATGATCTCCAGGGCCTCTTCCAGTTCTAAAAGGATTCTAAGTACAGACCCTGATGAGGGGATAGTCTACTAGCTGCAGCCATAAGGAGCCCTTGCCCTCCGGAGACAGCGAACGCAGCCTCTGGGATATACACCTCTGGGACCAGAGCCACACTCTGTTCCTTGTAGGCCTGTTTCACTTGGCCCATAGGGGTACACTAGCCAGAAGTCCCCTCAGTGCAGAGTGGGTACAAACAGCACCAAGGCCTCTCTCATGAGCTCTCTGCACAAAAATATTGAGCTCTGAGCTGGCTTCCACTGCCTTCTGCCCTCCCCCATCTCCCTGGAGCCAGCCATAGCCTGGCAGCTCAGAGTCTTAGAAGGGACAGCCCCTGCCAGACAGATAAGTCATCCTCATCTTGTGCTGAGAGCCATACTGCTTCCCTCAGGACCATAGCCCTTTAAGGAACATGGGAACCTCCTACAGCGCTCTCTTCTCTCCCAGAAGAGGCGAGGAGTAGGGATACATATGGTCTCTGTAAAGGACATCTGCTGTGCATCTAGCCCTAAACAGCAAGAACAGAGCTTCCTCTGAGAGCCCAGATGGTATGCAATTGGGCTCTGGTGATAGGCTGAGCCTTTTTTCCACAGCTAAGGAGACGGAACAGCTGAAGGTTTAAAAAATCTCTTTCAAGACTCTTGATCCCATCTGGGGCCTCTGGAGCACAGCTGGGAGTGGCTCATTGTTATGGCTTGGATCTAGGACTTTCTCTCCAGACTCAATTCTTGAGAAAAACTTCACAATAATTCCCAAATGCTCAAGCAAGGATCCAAGAGGGGTACCATTGAGGAGTTCATGAGGTAATTAGATGTGGTGACTCCAGGTTCTTTTCTAGTCCCACGAGAATTATCAGCTGACATTTTGGGCTTAGAAATGGTCTTTGAAACTGCATGGTATGGCCGCAGGGCTCCTCTTCTCTCTTGGCTGGGCTGTTACACTGTCTTTATGGCTTTTTAAGTAGCTGTCTATGAGATTTGGGTGAAGTTTTACTCTTTCTTTTTGTAATTTTCCTCTTCCCTCTGCTGTGGCCATTAAACATAAAAAACAATCATCTATCAAACTAATTGAAAGCAAGATCTCAGAGATATTTCCACACCCATGTTCATAGTGGCATTATTCACGATAGGCAAAGGTGAAAACAATCAAGCGCTCATCAGTGGATGACTGGATAAACAAAATGTGTTATATACACACAATAGAATAATATTCAGCCTTAAAAAGGAAGGAAATTCTGACACAGGCTACAACACAAATGAAACTTGAGGACATTATGCTAAGTAAAATAAGGCAGACACAAAAAGATAAACACTGTATGATTTCACTTAGATGAAGTACCAAGAGTAGTCAGATTCATAGAGATGTAAAGTTGAATGGTGATTACTGAGGGCTAGGGGAGGGGGAATGTGGAGTTGTTTAATGGGTTTAGAGTTTCAGTTTTGCAAGTTATAAAGAGTTCTGGAGTTTGGCTTCACAATATTATGAATGTACTTAATCCTACTGAACTATACACTTAAAAATAGTTAAGATGGTCAATATTATATGTATTTTACCACAATTAATCTTTTTTTTTTTAAAGAAACAATGGTGGTGGTAGATGAAGTACATGGGAAAGCGAGGGCTGTGTGGATTCTCTTTTCATATGTCCCAACTGTTCTGGCCATATTCGAGTATTTGACACTCAAGTGTGTCTTAGGTGGAGCCCCTGTAAAGAGGGGAACTAGTGCTGCTCTAAGCCCACAGCTGCACTCGGTGTCAAGGAAGCAGTGGACAGAATCTCTCTTGACACTCAGGGCCATGGCCACTGAAGAATTTCTTTTTTTTTTTTTCATTTCTGACTTCCCTCCCTACCGGCCCCACAAGAAATAGATACCAGTAGCGTGGTTTAAAATGGTTGCTACAGGGGCAGGCTCTGGAAGCAAACTGCTTGAATCTGACCTTGCCACTGCCTTTTATTCATTATTTTGATATGAGCACAATATTTAACCTGTCTAATATTCATCTTTAAAATAGATGACATAGGTGCTTGTTTGGGAACACATAACCCAGAGCCTACTCACAGTAAGTACCTGATAAATGAAAACTGTTACCATTTTCTCCACTCAGCCAAATCCTACCCATGGTCCAAGAACCAGCTCAAGCCCCTTCTCCATAAAGTCCTCCAAGAGCCCACCATGAACTCTCCAATAACACTGATTATTTACTCCCTTCCTCCCTGTAGCGGCTTGTCAGGGAGCAGGCTTCACCAGGTCCCTCTAACTGCAGGCAGGGGTAGAGGGTTAAGAGCTGTCATTCCTAGAACACCCAAGTGCACAGGAATCACCACCAATAGCTCATAGGCTACACAGAATAACTGGTAATGCAGAAACTCAAAACATGGCCTTACTTGTTCTTGCAGCTGGTATTAACCTTGTTTGCATTTTATGATTTAAGGGATACCAGGAAAGACTGTGACCTCCCAAATCTCTTCATAACCATGCAGAGGGCCTTTAGAGTAGGTCACTTTGGATTCATTGGTCTCCCTGCTCCCTCTTCTCTTACATGTAAATTTTTTCTGGGAAGGATCTCACCCTCACCTTACCTAAGTTTCTTGATTTTCTGAGACCGCATTGTCAACTGTGAATTTACAATGTTTTGGGGCAAGGATTCAGAAAGCAAGGGAGATGGATACCAGAGAAAACCTGATCTACTTTCTAATTAATCCATCTGTTCATTCTGCCCATTCGTACACTCATTCGGTAAATATTTCTTGAACATCTACCATGTGCCAGGTACTGTTTGCCCCTGCAGGGATGGCTGTGCTGGGACAGCACTCTTTTTAAGATCCTGAAAAGAGAATTCTGTAGTCTTTCCAATGCTGCTTTGGCAGCAGTGTATTGAATATCTCTGCCTGGTGATTTGGGAAACATAAAGCCATTCAACTGAGCAACTTTAGTTTAAGGGCAGTGATTTATTTATCTCTTATCTCAAGTACCTCATATGTTTCCAGACATATGGTAGGTTGATAAGGTTGGATGGGTGGATGGATAGATAGGTGGATAAATGAATGGATATTGCAGATGACACGAGTCTTAGTTTGAGTTCCCCATAAGCAGATCCTGAGATAAGGTCATTTATTTGGGAGATGATCCCAGGAAATGCTGATAGCAGAGTAGGGAAGTGAGATAGGTAGGAGAAAGAAGCCAATAAATGGTGTCTTTATCAAGCAGATTGTCATTCTAATAAGCATCTGGTTAATTACCAGGCCTTGAACACTAAATGTCTCCCCTGCCTCCTGCCCTATATAACTGAAAAGTTATGGAATTCAGAGGTTCTAAACAAGGATGGAAAAACACAAATATTGCACATGTTGCTGGTTGACTTCAAATAAGGGAGCATCCTTTTTTATCATCCCTTAAAACCAGGGCTTCTTAGAGATTGCCCAAGATCATGGGTGAATACAACATGTCTTTGGGCAGATCTAAATAAATTTCTAGAAAATTTATCTCCATTTTGATATATAAGGGAATAGTTCTGTTCAAAGTCAATCACCTATTTCAGTACAGGATAGCATACTTTTAAGACTACCTGAGTTCATATGCAACCATCACTTCTTAGCTATGTGACCTTGGGCAGGCATCTAAACTCCTTTTGCCTTTTTTTTTTTTCCCTGAAAAAATGGCAATAATAAAGCATCTGTAGGAATGTTGAGGTGATTACATGAGACTGTTTGTTAAGCACGTATCAGTGACTGGCAGCTGGTATTAACCTTGTTTGCATTTTATGATTTAAGGGATACCAGGATTAATAAATGCAAGCCATTCTTATTATTGTTTGGAATGAATAAAAATGTGTGGTAGGTGAATTTTCAAAATTTTAGTTCCATTAACATTAAAAATACAACCATAATGAGGCTATGCATGGATGAAACAATCTGAATTTCTGATAAAGCATTCGTGAGCACTCTACTAAGAAAAAAGATGAAATCAGGTAAAACATCTAATACCAACAGAGCTGAAATAAAACACTTAATTCTGTGAATTTAATCCACTGATGTCAAACCTTAGAAAGACAAAAATTTAAGGGTATTTCAAACAGCTTTCTTGTGGAGGACAAAGAAGGAAAAGACAGTATAGTCAGCTTCTCTTGCTATACAATGGGAAAGATTAATGGGTGTCTTGTATTTTAATATTAAGTTCTTATTTGCTATATTTCTATGACCTTCTCTTCTTGACATTTAGGAGAAAAAATAGATCTGTTTCTGCATTATGCTCTGTATCTATTAGATATATCAACTAGAAATTGTGTTCAGCTACTGGTAACTGAGACTTAAAATACTGGCTAAAATCAAGCAGAGATTTCTTTTTCCCTTATAAAAGAAGAAGTATTCTAGAGAGAATAGGGTGACTCCAAAATGTCATGAGGGCTCTAGAGTCCTTTCAGCTCTAAGTTCCACCATCCCTAGGGTGTGACACTTGTCCTCACGTTTACAATATAGCTACTGGAGCTGTAGCCCTCATTTCAGTGTTCCGGGCAACGAAAAGGAAGATGCAGGGAGAGACAAGTGGGGTCTTCTGTTTGAGTCATCCTCCTTTAAAAAGCTTTCCCTGTAAGCTCCACTCAGTGACTTCTAATTATATGTAATTGCCCCTCCCCTAACACCTTGCAAACCCAACAATATAGGGATTCTGTTAGTAAAAAGGAAGGAAAGAATTATACTGATTAAAGACCTAACAATCTTTGCCACAGTGAGCTCTTAATAAATTGTTGTTTCTTTAAACAGCAACCAAAAAAAAAAAAAAAAAAAAAAAAAGGAGCAGGGAAAGGAGAATAAATGACGTGTTAACTCATCCCTTTGACTCTCTATGAGCTTCTTGCAGCCAGGAACTGTGCTTTATTCATCATTGTATCCCCAGGGCCTAGCTAAGTCAGTGCTCAATAAATATGAATTTAATGATTGAACTAAAGGATGATTATATGGATGTAAAATAATAAGACTAATTTTACAAGTTTGTGTGCAAATCCATCTCCTAAATCCAAAGACTTGGCTTTTAAAGAATTATTCTAACAAGTCAATAAGAGAGTACTATAATTATCCTCATTTTATAGATGAGAAAATTGAGATTAAGAGAGCTTAAGTAACATGCCCGAAATGAGACACTCTCAGGCATGGCCTCATGTAACAGCAGGTTAAGTCACCAAGCCTACTGAGGGCCTCTGTCAAAGTGAAATGATCCAGTGTTCACCAGAGAGGAGCACGGCAGCACAGCAGCCATAACACAAGCAGGGCAGCCAGGAAGAATCCTGCCCTCTTCACCCCCTCAGCCAGCACGAGTTCCCCTCATAGGCCCTGGCCAGCATGGCCAATGCTACTGCCCTGATTGGCACAAGGAATGATCTAGATAGATTGTCTAATTTCCTTCCTGTCCAGATGAGGACACTGGATTCCCACAGAAGTTTGGCATCTTATCCAAGGTCATACAGCTCAAAGGATTAAAATCAGGTGTATTACCTCCCAGGCTGGTACAGACTTCAAGTTCCCATCAGCACCAACCTCCTAAGAAATCTAGAGGCAGAACTAAGATGAACTGGGAGCTGCTCAAGAAGCTATTTTTCACCACTCCAGACCAACACGTTCGCCTCTCCAGAGCCCATCCTAGCATTTACGGTTGGGTGTGCAGTGTCAGGTTGCAGGACACAGATTTCAGTAGTACTAAAGGGAGAGGAGGCATTAATAATAAGTGGGGGAGGGGGAGAGGCATCACCAAAATGGCTACTCCTCCATGCCAGTATCCTCTAGAAGCAAACACCTTAGCTCGGCCCCTTGGATGGCAGATGTGAATAGGACTAGGATGACCAACCATCCTGGTTTGCCCAGAACCATCCTGGTTTAGCAAAGAATGTCCCACATCCTGAGAAATCACTCAGAATGCCTGCAAACAGGGGCAGTTGGTCACACCAGCATACTTCTGTTGTTACTCATGGGCCATTTGTTTAAAGACTTTCAATGGAACCTGGGAAAGTGGGAAACAAGAAAGAATCAAAGTTAGCTCGTCCACTACTTAGGATCCAACACAGCAAAGAGTCATTTGTTGAGTGCCAAATTGATGACAGGCCCAAAATCTGCCTCTGCCACCTTCCTGAGTGCCCAGTAAACAATGATTGTCCTGTGTTCAGGCAGGATCTGGCGCAGCACCTGTCATTATTAATATAGACATATTCCAGAAGTGACTTGTTTTAAAATCATGCAAGGGGGTGGGCGCTTAAGAGCACATGCTACTGTTATGGCTGCAGAGCCCACCTTGGTGGCAGCAAGTTCTAGGAGCTCTGACCTTCTACTGGAGAACCTCTGAAGGTTGGAGGGAAATGAAAAGCTCTGCATGGGAATCTCTATTTCACTGCTTGCACTGAATGAGAGCATAACTGAGTCTCCTAGGCAGCAGAGTTGACCCTAAGAAGAGCCACACTACCCTACCGTTAAGATGACACTGGGCTGGGGGTGATAAGTGGGCTCTATAAAAAAATGGAATGAACCCTGCTGTTTCTCCCATAACCAAAAGGGAAAGTGAGCTCCAAAGCAGGAGAGAGTTACCCCTGCAAAGAAATAAAGCCACCCTCCTAGGTGCTAAAGCCATGAGGACCTTAATCTAGTGTGTATTGGAGCTAAAGAATCTGGTGGAAAATCAGGAATAACCTGCCCTGCCCAATCAAGCTGAGAACACAGGGGCTCATGTGTAATGATGATGATAATTAAAAACAATAATCATCATTATTTACCACATGCTGGGCACTAATCAAACCACTTTACGTATGCATTTAATATCTCTGACAATCCTAAGGTATTATTATCATCTCCATTTTACTGATGTGGAAAATAAGACACAGAGAGGTTAAATTACGTACCCTAGATCACACAGCTAGAAAGTGGCAGAGCTGAGATTTGAACACAGGAGAACCATGGAAAATTGTGGGAGCATGTCTATGGGGTACCTTCAGGGGTGACTATTATAAAGCTGTAAAGTGTTGTAGGATTCTGGGTGACCACAGTCTATTGCAGAATATGAGTGTTGATTTTCCTTTCTTGTAACAAAGCTGCCTTCTGGACCCTGTACATGGGTGCCTGTAAGCCCAAAGCACTGCTCAGTGGAGAGAATATCCTAGGTTCTAGCTGGGAGGTGGAGAAAGAAAAGCGCATCATCTCTGACGTAGAAGTCTAACACTAGGTCACCTGTAAATACACTATGTCGATCTGCTTCATGAGCTGGATCAAACAACTCCCCTTTGTCTTCCCAAACCAAAGGTTTTCTTCATCTCTGCGAAGGAAGTGAAAGAGCATGAGTCATCTGCCCAGGCTGAATTTGAAGAGTCCTCACTACAGGCCTCAAAAAGATCATGCTCTGTTTGTTTCTCCTGTGACCCTGTGCCTTCTCACTGGCCACTGCCCAAGTGAGGCCCCAAGAACGGTGTGCCCCAGAGCTGCCTGGGCATGTCTTCAGAGACCAGCTAGTTGTTTCCTGGAGTGAGAGGTGGCGGGGGTAAACCTGATTTACTTTCGCCGCTGAGCAAGAGATCCATTTACCTAAAGAAAGAATCTTTAAATCAGAAGCAACATTTATGATATATCCCTAAACTTAAAAATTAGGTTACAAAATAATATGTAAGTTGTAATAGTATTTTGGGAGAAAAAAATAGCAACAACAATAACAGCTGTTTGTCAGCTGCTTACTATACGCTAGACACTGTGCTACCTCTTTGATTAACCCTCAGAGTAACACAATGAGGTGGGTATGGTATGAGGTAGGTATGAACACCCTGAGACTAAAAAGATTAAATAAATAACTCAAGGTGGAGTCAGGAATTAAACTCACACTGACCGACCACACACCCTGTTCACATCACCATTCCACCTTCCAGCCTCCATATACACCAAGATGTTAGCTGTGGGGATCAAGTCTAACTGCTGGGGTCAGATTTTTAATTTTACTTTTCTGTGTTTCCCAAATTTTACACACTAAGCATTATTATTTTTGCATGGCGAGGGGGGTAGATGTTATTAAAAATAAAAAAGTAGAGATATATTTTTAAGTAAGAAAAAAATACAGGATCCCCAAAGGCAATGATTTTTGCAGCTCACAACCAGATAACTAGACCCTGGTGTCTATCCACTTGCTGAATTCACTGCTCAGCAGCATGAAGTCTCTCCTCTCTGCCATTCGTGATCCACCCTGCTCTGTTCCTCTCCACCTGTGTGGCCTTCTGCTGCTCTACTGCCCTTCAGGGAGCAGCCTCCCCACTCACACTGGAGAGCAAACCTGTCTTTGCCCTATTCCAACAAGATCCTCCAAGTCCTCCAAGATGTTAGTGGCCAAAAAGGTGGTTGACAGGACCAGAGTGAACAGGTTTTCCAGGTAATCATCTTTTGAAAAGTTCTTCTGGACACTGGGCCAAAATACTAGAAAATAACCAGAAGTTATCCTGAAAATGCTAACACCTCATTACCCTGAGCTCCGAGGAGACCTAGGAGAGCTGCCTTCCGAACACTACAGAAGCAGTTCTTCAAATCCTACACTATCCTTAGCATTATCAATCAACTCTGTGCTCTCTGTGAAAGAAATATAGACATACACAGGTTGTTTACAAGCCAGCTAGAGAGGCATCAGGTAAGTAAAAAGAAGCACCTCTTTTAGCACACCCATATGGCACTGATTTGTTATAACACAGGTATCTCGAAACATTTGACATTAATTCTCTGTGGTGCTGAATTGTGTGGTTAATGTATAATTCTCTCAGAGCTAGCCATTCTGTACAGTAAAGAGCATGTTATTTTGCGTTCTCAGAATTGGGAGGCAATTCTCTGTTCTATAAAGAAAAGCCTTGGGAGATAGAGCTAGTGTCTCCCTCCAGAGCAAAGGTCAGGCTTGCCTACTACCCTTTGTGAAAATCTGGGTTCCTTAAGCTCAAGATTCTTCTCTGTAATGAAGCACACTGCCTGTGCAGGTGTCATCTGGTCCTTGTAGTATCACGCTATAAGAATTAGGGCTCAGGGAACCTGCTGAATATTGCTGATAATCTAGCTGCTACTATTGCTGTGAGTAATAAACTGTTCATTGTTTCTAACCCAGGAGTCTCATGTCTTCTACCGGCATCCATGAAATGATGGCAGGCTAACTCACTACCTTGTAAGGAGCGTAAAAGTTCAGATACTTCATAGTCCATGACACTTAGCAGCAGGTTCTAACATGATATAGTCTATTTTCCTCAGTCTCAAAGACACTGTCCATTCCATTCACTCAGCTGAGGTCTCTCATCCTGTCATTATTCCTTTTTTTATGCGGATAGCTTTGATAAATAATGACTGGGGGAAAAAAGGGGATATACAAGTGACCATGCTAGATCCACTGAAAATAAGTTAAAGGACAATCCCACTGGCCATAAATGGCAAAAATAATGGTAACTCAAGACTCTTTCATGAAAATGGTTAGGAAATCAAGGGTACAGCCCAGTGGGAAATAAGGGATTGGCTGAAATTCTTTGATGTAAAAAGATCATTAAAACACCATTGTATTTAAGGAAAGTTGATCAGAAAGAACTGGAGAGAATGGAAGAACAATGGCCTATGTAGGCCACTGTGAATGCATCCTCACTGGGGATGTGCCAGGAAGCTCCTATCCCCAAAAATACACTTTCTAAATAGGATATGCCTTATTTCTACCATACGGTACAGATGAGTACTACATAACTTATAAATTGGAGTCCTTTCTTGATTCCAGCCCCGCAACAGGACAAAAGAACATATAAATGTGGCCCTATTGAGAATTCTGTCCTAAAGTACTGCTGGAGAACAAAGTTAATTGTAAGGTTTAGTCAAAAACATTTCACACAATTATTCCCTTTAATTTTATTTTCATCTATGGGAAGTCATGATCATGTTACAAATAATAAGCTCTGAAAATAGAGCATGTAAGAAAAGGATTTAGTCACCAAAAATGCACAATAAAATTAACCTGACTCCAATTTTCCAAAACAATCATTTTGCTACCTAATATCTATGCATAGGCAAATCACATAAATAAATGTAATAGTATTACTTTGATACAAAAGCCAAAGGTTTAGAATTCTTTCCTTTTCTCTCATTTTCAGGATCTTTACTCTAACCTCATGCATCAAGGACACCGAAGGACACACAGTGGGACTTCCATATTATAGTACTAAGCTTTTAATGGCTGGGGGAAAAGGGGCCCACATCAAATAATTCACCCACTAACGGTACAGGTCAATGGTTTTTAGCATATTCAAAGAATTGTGCAACCACTGTTACAATTTTAGAACATTTTCATCACCTCAAGAAGGAACCTTTAGTAGTCATTCCCTATTCTTTTAACCTTCTATCCTTCCACCTCCACCCCAGCCCTTGGCAAATTGAAACTTTTTTAATTGGGAAGAGAAGTTTTGAGAGGTTAATGTAGGAGCCTAATGACTATAGCACTTTCTCTTTACAAACTTTATAGTGGGTGTCAATGGACCAGGCCCAGGGATAACTATTTTCCTACCGAGAATCTGCCACCTCCCTGAGGTCTGGCTTGGCCATCAGCAGCCTCTATACAAAGCTGGTGTTCAAGAAGGTTAGAACCAAAACAGAGAACAGCAGTACAGCAAGATGGAAAAGGCCTTTGACTTCCAAAATCCAGAACAATCTGTTTTTCCAGGTGTCATTTTCAAATTAGATGACAAGAATATTCTATTGGATGAAGAAGTTGTTACCCAGACAAGTTTCCTGGGGCCTTTTGCTTACCTTGGGATAAGCAATTGGAACTGTCTTCAGTTATTTCCATCACTAAATCTCTTTTAAACTTTACTCAGGATCGGAATCACCTGTGGTGCTTATTAAAAATCTATCTTCCTCAGTTACAACCCAAAATGGAAACTGTATTTTTAACAAGTAGCCCAGGTGATTCTTATGTAGGCCATTCCTGGACCTATTTTGGCAATACTAGACTGAAGATTATCCAAAGACTCTGAGTTATATTTAGCTCTACCCCTTAGTGTGGTTTTCTCATGGCCATGGCGGGTGAAGGGTGAGGGAGCTAGAGTCTGAGGAAGAGAAAAATGCCAGTGCAAGTGAGATGGGAAGAAAAAGCCTGGCAAATAACATCCTGCAGGCCTTCTGTAGATGCTCAGACAGTTAAGAGAGAAGGTGGAGAAAACTTGTCATATCTATCACCTGTATTATTATTTAACTAATATGTCTTTGTTTATATCGATGCATCTAATACTGCCACTTTCTTTAGACATGTCCTGAGAAATAATATCTGAGTTAGATAGTTTTTTTTTTCAAAAGCACATTACAAAAAAATATTTAGTTATTGACATTTTTAAATACATCTATGTACTACTAAAGTCTTCACAGAACTACCAGCAATCGAAGTACCATCCTTAGGAAAACATCCCTTTGTTCTGTGAGCTTCTGGAGGGCAGGGATTATGTTCCTTCCCTTGGCAATTCATTGTAATGTCTACCTTTCCTCTAGGATAGATAAAGTTTTTAAAGAAAAATCTGTTTCCAATGTCAAGATTAACTTCTTGTCCACCCTCTAAATAGGGCATAGTTCATCTGAGGTTGAGGGTCATGAACAGTTTGATCTCCAGATATGCACATACATGATTGCCACTGTAAAATGCAAATATGTTGGAAATTAAAAGTTAATGCAACCTCTCCAGAGGGTATTAGAATTACTCTTAGTACTATACTCTTTATTTCTTAACTTTAAATGTTCAGCCTTTCAGGAAAGGCTTTAGAGATAACAAAATGTATATAACATCCCAAAGTACATAAATTTAAAAAATTTAGAGGAAGTTTTTTAAAAATGGAAAAAAGCACAAATATAATTTTTTGCAGGTGTAAGTTCTGTTAAACACATACAAAAGAATGTGTTCAGATGAATTTCAAATATGTCTTTATCAGTGCTATTTCTCCTCCTCCAATATTCCTTAATAAAGGAAGCTTTAACGAAGCTGCCTGTATATACAATAGTAAATTCATATCCCAGTCTTCCAGGAACAAAATGCAATCATAGTTTGCAAATGCAAATTTAAGGGAGACACTAGACTCAGTAAATAGAGATTTGTGAGATTATCTCATTACTATTTCTTAGAAATCAGATATTGCATAAAAGGGATGAAATGAAATCCTCTATAGCATTTTGAGCATCCTATTCATAATGAGGTATGTAAATGTTGCAAATCAGGGAGAATATAATAATGTTTTTTACATACTAACAGGAAAGTTCAGTCCCATTTATTATACATTTGGTTCAATTTTTGAGTGAGTGCTGTATTCATGCCATTCATCATTTTGCAGGACATAAAATGGAAGCATAAATTGATGTTTCTTTTTCTGGTTTAACGTTTTCATAGTATGAAATGAGTAAACATCTTCTGGGAAGACGTATATGCTCTAGGCAGAAGAGAGATCTTAAATTTTCATCAAAGCGCTACACCCTTTTGTTTGCGTAGCCAAAAGAAAAAATAAATATCTCTACATCTCTACATACTAAAACACATTGAAGTGCAAAACTCTGAGGAACATGCTTTTTTTTTTTCTTTTAAAGAATTTTATTATGTCTTGCAATACATATGTGTGGATGAGCATGGCTTCGGAAAACAAAATACCCCAGCAGGACCAAACTAGACCAATTGCTTGGAGAATAATACAAATG
Organism: Pteropus medius; assembly: GCF_902729225.1. Taxonomy (NCBI): domain Eukaryota; kingdom Metazoa; phylum Chordata; class Mammalia; order Chiroptera; family Pteropodidae; genus Pteropus; species Pteropus medius. Next base: position 14,661,990 of record NW_024344370.1, read on the forward strand.
CATATAAGATTCAACTTTTTACATTTTTCTTGGTAGAATAATCATTATGATTCCAAGGACATTGGTGATTTCTTTGAAATATGCTTACTCTCTATCCTTCAAGGTATATGTGCCTAAACGAATAAATTTTTCATGTTCAGGGCTTTATTTGCCATTTCGTATCTTTCAGGACAATCCTGATTAGCATATAGACTTCATCAGATTGTAATAAACAGCTAACTCAATTCGAATGGGTAACTCAGAGGAATCAGAATTGAAAGTAAGATCCTTATTTATATAATTACTTGTGTCACAAAGTAACTAAAAAATACACTGGGCTGTCTCTTCTCAGCAATAGACTCGAGGAGAAAGTCTGAGTGGCAATAGTCCCACCTCTTCTAAAGATGGTAAGGGCTTCCTTTTCTCTAGGGCAGAGTACAGAGCCTTTGGATTTAGTCTACCATGTGTTAAATTCTATATCTCAAAAGATGTAGAAGCAGGGCACCTGGGAGAGGAGGGACTGAGGAGTAAGTGAAGAAGGAGAGAGAGGCAGTCAGTCTGGGAGGGTCAGGATGGATGCTTCTTCCACACAGCATTTCAAAGATGGCGAAATCTCCAGTGGAGACCCTCTGTAGAGCCACATAATGAACACCATGCACCATGGCCTTGTGGGCCTCAATCAAGACACTACTGGCCAAGTGTATAGAAAAGAGATCCAATCCAGCTTGGCCGAATCACAATTGTCAGAGACTTTTTGGTGACTGTTAGAAGCCTTACAACATCAGAGGCTGTCAACAGGATCTTCTGCAAAGTGGGGAAGGTAGGTCCACTAGTGTAGATTAGGTCCACTAGTTTAGATTATCAAGCTTGAGTTTTTATACCTTATTCATGCCAGGGTTATGGCTCTTGTCATATCATTTCTAACCAATAAGATATCTTAAATGCAACTAATATTTCTCATTAAAAATTTATTCTAATATTTCTTGTTCTTAAACAACTTTGAGATGTTGATTCAGATTAACTTGCTCACACTCCTCAAACTTAAATATTTCCAAGTAAATGACCATAAATCCAGTAAAACATTGTGTCTTCAAGAGAGTGGGTGCCAAGAGCAGCAGCAATATCCACCTTTAGGTGGCCACTGCAGGCTTGGACTGGAATCATTGCGTAGCTAGTCAGTGGGCTGAAGGCTAGAGGCCTTTACCCCAAGTTTACTGGATTTCCTAAATCCCTGGATTTTGCAAGTCTTGGGTAAGGAAGACTGGTTACCCAAAAATTACATTTGTATTCCTTGACCCAAATAATTATGTGTCTAAGCTAAAATTAATTTTTTTAAGTGATGTGACATTTCTTGTACACAAGTGTTGTGACCCAAATGCATATCTGTTACATTGGTGTAATGTCTATCTCCCTCACTACATTGTAAGCTTCTTAAAGGCTAGGACTATACCTATTTTGTTTACATAGCACACTGTATATGCTTGATAAATACTTGTGGAAAGAAGGGAATAGGAAGTAGATGAAGAGAAAGGACAGGGAGAAGAAAGAATAAGAGGAAGTGAATTCCAATCCCAGGGCACCATACAGTCTTTCTTCAATATGTTACAGGTTCAGTGACATCTCCAAGACTGGGCAAGGCACCAGGATAGAATAACTACACAAGAGTCATGTCTTTTCAAGCTAAAATAAACTTCTGTTTTTAAAAATACTCAGAAGGACAAATAGTGTGCTAAATTATAAATCAAGGGCTGAAAGCCACGGGTGCTAGGCTCTGGAAGGAATCTGTGCTCTGTATCAAATGTCCAGACTGGCAGGCAGCTGCAAGATCTCCTAGAGCAACACCATCCCTTATAGATGAGAAAAACTAAAGTGCAGGGAGGTTAATAAGTCTCAACTGGCATAGCCAGGATGACAACTGATGACTTTTGACACATAATCTCAACATTTTGAAATAGTCTATACTCTTCTCACTATATGAAGTCGTTGTTGTGGGTTTCTACAGGGGAAAAAAAAAAAAAAGAAGAAGAAGAAGAAGAAGAAAAAGAAAACACTAAACAAAAGAGATTTTAGGCTTCTAGAGTAGCAAATATAATGGAATATAAAAACGTACTGAAGGTCATATGGCAGAGTGGTGGTCCTAAAGCCACCTGCTATATAACATCTAATGCTCAATAAAATATAAATAAATCATAGATAGATGATTAAGAGATACATGGATGGATAGAGAGAGAGAGAGAGAGAGAGAGATAGACAGACTGACCGATACTTTTAATTAAATGTCTGAGGCTACAAGAAGGTGAGAGCATTCTGTCAATGCCCAGAACATGAGTCTAGGAAGCAATTATGATTTCTTATATAGAAAAAAAATTACACATTTTAAAAATCGATAGAAGAGTTTCACAAGGAAGTTATGTAAAGATCAACATATAAAAATAATTATATTTCTATTAATAAGCATTTAAAATGTAAAATTTTAAGTTATCATTCATTGTACTATTAATTCTTTCTATATATTTTAAATTTTTGAAAATAAAGAAGAAATATTATACAAATAATCAAAAGAAAACAGATATAACATTTACAGTAGCCACAAAAATAAATAGATAGATGATAGATAAAATACCTAGGAATAAATCTAACAAAAGTAGAAAATAACCTTAATGAAGGACATTACAAAACTTTACCATAAAAGTCATTAAGGAATACCAAAATAAAACAAAATTCCATGTTGGTGGACATGGAGACTCAATATCGTAAAGATGTCAGTTATCCTCCAATTGATCTAATTTGGTTACTGACCAGAATCACCTGTTTGAATAACCCAAGCCCTAGATACAGCAAAGTAATGAAGACCCGCTCCTTGCGCAGAAGACAAGGACCACATCTATGACCCTCCCCGTCCTATAGGGAAATTTCACCACATGTCTCTGTGTGCTACCATTGTGCATGCTTCTATTATGGTGGTAGTAGCCAATCTTTCTAACCTAAAGGCCCAGGCATAATGTTTAGTTCAGGGTTTCTCAACCCTGGCACAATTGACATCTTGGACCTAATAATTTTTTGCTCTAGGGGCCTATTCTGCGCATAGTAGGATATTTGGCAGCATCCTTGACTTCTACTTACTAGATTCTAGTAGCACACACACACACACACACACACACACACCAGGTATGACCACCATAAATGTCTACAGACATTGCCAAATATTTCCTGCAGAACAAAATTACCCACTACAAGATTAGCATACAATGTGACAATGGAATACATTTCCTGTAGACTTTTCTTCTTCATTCACCTATTTTTCCACTAGAGTTTCATCAATCTCCAAATGAGATATCCCAGATGCAAAGAATAAGGAATCAACAACATGAAAAGTCAGAACACAAAAGAGGAATGCCTTTAAAACTGTAAGGGAAAATGATTTCCGACTATGGCTAGAATGATAGTGTTTATGATATTCTTTTTTCTCCTCTTCTTCCTGACCACATGAGTAGACTATATTTCCCAGCCACCTTTTATTTAGGCAGTCCGTATAACTGAGCTTTGACCAAGGGACTGTGGGTGAAAGTGAAAGCCACTTCCAGCCAGACCTCTAAAGCCTTTCACAAGATCCTCCATGTTCTTTTCTCTTGTCAAGTGGAGGGATGCGCAAGACCCAGAGGAGGACTCCAAGACTCTGGTGGAGTCTCCAGATGGAAGGAACCTGGGTCCTTAATCATGTAGAAAACTTTTCACCAGACAACTGCACTTAACAATGAATCAAGCAAAACTTTTTGTGTTAAGCCACTGAGATTTGAAGGTTGTCTGGTACAAGAGTTAGTTGACTAATGCAGCACCTTAGAACTCTGTAACCATATAAATCATCAATTACATGGGCAAATGGGGCAGGCAAATGGGGCAAGATTTCAAAAATTTACCTCTTTTTTATCTTTTCTTGAAAAAGCAAGTAGAGAATGCACTCCATAAAAATAAGGAAGTAAAACAAAGAAAGAAATTGTAGAATCTAGATGTCTAATACAAGAATCAGATGAAGGAAATCCTCAGGATGGTGGTGAAACATCTCAGGAGGATGGCTAGGCAGCAGGTCAGAGAGCAACCAAAAAATAATCAGAGCAGAAGGACAGGGACTTCATAAGGGACCTTCAAGAAAAAAAAATGCAAATTAATAGATTATCTGAAGTCTTTAGTTATACTGAAAGGTTTTGTACAGCTCTACCAGAGAGTCTGGATTTATATTAGTGATAAAAAACAAAAATCGAAGCAATCAACTTCAAGGAAAACAAAAAGCTAAACAATAAAGGAAATGTAATCAATACATTTTGAGATTTAGTTGTCATGGTATTTATGTAGTTGTAACAACATATACCCTAAATTCTGACTTACTCTCAAATTATTATATGTCTATATTGGGAGAATGGAGGAAGGAAAGTATCGGGGGCCCAGGGGGAGCGAGGGACTAGGAGGTGGGAACACATAACACAAGTAAATTCTTATCTTCCATAATCGGAAGTCCACTGATAACATCTAAAATTGAAAAAAATCAAGAAATAGCAGTATAAGTATATTATTTAGAAACAATGAGGCATATTGTTTCCTCCTGAGAAAATAAATATGGAATGAATTGTGTCCCCCCTCAAATCCATATATTGAAAGCCTAACCCACAATGTGACTGTATTTGGAGATAGAGACTTTAAATGAGGTCATAAGGATGGGGCCCTAATCTGACAGAATTCGTGTCCTTATAAGAGAAGAGAGACCAGACCAGACCCAAACAGAGGAGGGGCCATGTGAGGACACAGCAAGAGGGTGGCCATCTGCAAGCTAGGAAGAAAGATCTCACCAAAACCCAACCCCTGCTGCCACCTTGATCTTGACCTTCAAGCCTCTAGAACTGTGAGAAAATAAATTCTGTTGTTAAAGTCATCCATTCTGTGGTATTTGTGTATGTCTTTGAGCAAGTTCCAAATTGCTTAGTGCTTCTCCATCTTATATCTTCTCTATCTATAAAGAGAGACTGATACTATCTACCTCACATGACTGCTATGAAGATTAATTCAGATAATGAGGCCATTATAATTAAGGGCTATTATTAGTGCTGGCAGCAGAGTTGGTACTCTAGATTCAAAGAGTCAAAGGATTTCAGACCTGGGTCCAGTCTGCCTTAGCTGTGTGACCTTGGGCAAGACATTTTACCTCTCTTGGCTTCAGGTTCTTCATCTTTAAAATGAGGATGCTGACTAGCTGATCTCTAAGGATTTTTGTGGCTCAAACTTCACAGGAGGAAAATCTGTGTCATATCAGTAATAGGAGATATTGTGGCTTTAAGCAGTATGAAAAAGAGAACACAGTATACTGCATACTGATGCCCAGCTCCTCTGGAGGTAAGCAGTCATACCTAGCCCTCCCATGTAATAGGAGACATTCACATTAAACAATGCCATTCCCCATGTGATGGTGGCAGTAGTTTTCATAACAACTGGTTATAAACATACATCATGACAAAAAGCTACTAAGCCTTTGGCATTGCTCTTCAATTAATTTTTATTTTAATTAAGCCTAATAGCAACCTCATTTACTTGAAAAATAGTAACACTTAGATGGAAGACACTTCATTTATCTTACCCATAGGCCATGCTTGGTGCCCCCAATCCTCTTGCAGACCCCTCTAGAACACTCCAAGCCCCCACGATTTAAAAACCACTCAGAGGGTAACTGGGAACCACTAACAAAGAAAACCAGCTTCCCAAGGCTTCCCCATCTCCAGTTTGAAACTGAGCCCAAAGCGGCAGTGTGCTTGTAGCCTCTGGGAAGACTGCACCTGGCCAGAGTGTCAAGCAGCATTTAGACACCTATGCAGCCCCTGGGCATCCATGGGGACTGCCTGTGAGGTGAGTAACCTCCCCTGGGACTGAAAGGCATTCCCCTCAGTAGAGCCAGAGCATGAAAAGGGGATAGACTGGATGGTTTCCTCTGGGATGACCTTCGTCATCAAAGAGAGATACTACCCTTGATTCATGAAAGGCTCATTCCTTAAACTGAAATCATTGTTCATTATGAATGCTGAATATGCAAGGCAAAAGCAAAAATATAACAGATTTTGTTACAGAAAACATTGGAACCTGTCTCGAAAGATGTAGTTCCCAGTCACTATCCCTTAGTTTCAGTTTCCTCATAATAAAAAAAAAATGAAAGTGAAAATAATGCCAAATTCAATGAGTTACTAAGACAATTAAAAGCTCCTGATGAACTCCAAAGCTATGGAAATGCTCATTATTCTTACTAATAGTATCGTGAAATTTTTCAAGTTAAAAAATATTTCTTTTTCTATCTCCATGACAATCTGGCAACCCAGATAGAAAACCTTTTAACATCATATAAAGATGAGCAATTTAATCCCCAGCCTCTCAAAGGTACCTCTGTGCATAAGAATGATCTATAGAAGGCTAAAGGTTGATTATAAAATCTCAAGTGTCTGCTTGCCTCCAGCCATTTTAGATGAGCTATTCAGAACGCATCCAAGTCATCAGTTTGCTGAGACAGACAGGAACAACAAGGAGGAGGGTTTGATTTCCCCTGCTGGAGAGGAGACATATCTATTGCTGTCTACCTTTCTGTATATCACATGTCTAGCTCTTTGTTCTTTAACAATATGGCTTGAGGCCTTAAATCTGTGTTCAAATTTACATGGTAGGGAAGACCGTATTAGTTACTTTACAAAGAGCTCCAAAAACACACAGGCGGAAATGAGACCAACCAGCTCAGTTGCTACGTAATCTTTCCTAGAATTATAGGGCATATTTATATTTTTGGAAGGGGATAATTATTTTATATTGTGTATATGACAGGAAGTTTTCAAAAGTGGAATCTAACTAAATGTACCATCAAATATTTACTTTGGTCTTGTATGCTTTGTCTTGAGAGAACAGTTCTGATCTAAATTATACATTAATATCCAATTAAAATCCCAAATCATCTTGTTAACTGGAACTTGGGAGCACTGGTGCGTCCTGGCAGTCAGAAGGCATCGTGGTATGCTGACAGAGCACAGACTTCAGACCAAACACTGATAGCGTGTTATGTCAACTTGAACAAGTCTATGTCATTTCTCTGAGCTTCCATTTCCTCATCTATAAAAGATGAATAAAAATGCTTCCTAACAGAACAAAATGAGAAAGTGGGAGTGAAAAAGTTGTGTTATATAAATGTTTGTGATTATTGTTGCTATTATTAGAAAGCTATTAGAGTAAAAACTGTTTGCTCAATTATTCTTGGTGGTCTAAATGCAATGACTGACACCAACATTATTGTCACTTCCCTCACCACCTCAGTGCAGTATAAACACCTTATGAAAAAGATGTGTGTATTCTGAAATATTTACAGATGAAATGATATGATGCCTGGGATTTGCTTCACAAATAAAAAAGCAAGTTGTAATGATAGAGTCTGTATGATTTCTTGGAGATAAATAAAACCATGGACATAGATATAGATAAAGACTTAAGCAACAGAGACATAGATGCAGAGATGGATATAGATATAATATCTAATAATACCAAAGGGATTATATCTGGATGATATAATTGTGGCATATTTGTATTTTCCAAATCTTTTATAATAAAAAGTTAATTTCTACAATTTTTAAGTACATTTTTCATTTTTTGTTTTGCTTTTCAGAAATATACTAGAAAAAGTTTAAGTTGCAAAAATCACAATAAGAACACGAAGCATTAATTCCCTGTCCTAAAACTAAAAAAAAAACTTGGGAATTTTAGCTTGGCACAGGCTATTCTCTCCACTTGGTTCATTCTCCCAGCTTCTCCACCTACTCCTCAAAGGGCCGTTTCTTTCTCATCTCTACATGAATACCTAAATGCATCTCCTCAGAAATCTCCTAGCCTACCAAGTAAAACTCGGCTTCCTTTGTAGTACCTGACATAATTTTATAATTATATATTCTTTTGTTTATTTCCTTGTTTATTGGCTGTCTCACTTGCCCATAGGACTTAAAATGCCAAGAGGCAAAGACTCTGGCTGTTTTGTTCATCACTGTATCCAATGCCTAGCATAGGGCCTAGCACATAAAAGTGTATCACATGAATGAATGAATACAGCTAGATCCATGCAGGAAGGCAGATGTTTTCACCCAGATAGATTCTGAAGTTGAGGGCAGGGGCTAAGTCAATAGGCATCAGAGGGCTGGCATATCAATAATATGCTGTATTAGAAATGAAAACTGAAGCGGTCGTGAATGATTTCTATTTAAATTCAAAGAACTCCTCAGGGCAATGCTTACTTGAAAATCCTGGAGCTAAAGCAGACCTTTAAAATCAAATCTTCTCCTGCAGATAGGGAAACTGAAATCAGAGAAATCAAATAGCCACTAGTAGTCTTGGTCCCCACCTGCCAGGCCAGAACCCTCTCAACTGGCCCTCGCTGACCCCAGGGTGACAGCAATATAACCTGGGCATTCACAGACTGATAGCCCCAGAGGTTCCTCTTGGCTTCTATTAGCACAAGAAGTCTGAAAGTAAATAGACAGAATTTATTTTTCAATGCCCTTTTTATAGGCTGTTTATTACATAAAATATAGATTCATAAATTAGTTTGGCACCAACATTTCTTTTGTTGTAGAGTTATCTCAAATCCCAAACCAACATGAAACCCATTTTCTTCCTTTTCCTTCTCTACGACATAAGCTTGCCTAGCGTCCCTCAGAGCCAGGTCTGGGTTTAATCACCATTCGATTTCTTTTGGCATTTAATAATTATATTGAAATACATGTAATGCATGTACTAAATACATGTAATAATAATTACATTTATTGCGTGCTTACTATATGCCAAACACTATCTTAAACACTTCGCATGTTATGATCATTCGATGTTCACAACAACCCTATGAGGAAGATGATAGTATGCCCATTTTAAATGTGTAAACTTAGACGTAGCTTTAAAAACCTTGCCTAATTGGCAAGCAGTGGAACTAAAATTGGACCCAGGCAATCTGGCTGCAGAAACCACATTCACAACCACACGTTTTGGGTTTTTTGTTTGTTTGTTTGTTTTTGTCTCGTGTTTAAATAAGAGAGATGTTTATTTCTGTGTTGTGCATTATATAGCACAGAGGTACATGACCCAGGGCCACAGGGAAGAATCTTCTTTTCTCAACTTGTGGATTTTAACACTAAATGCAAGGCTGTCACTCACTAATTGCCACTTCCCAGTCGGTGGGAAGGTGTGAGGAAGAGGAAGACAAGCAGCTTCCTTCTCTCTCAGCAACTTTTCATTAAAAAAAAGTCAAACCTACAGAAAAAGAAAGACTTAAAAATGGAACCAAGAAACTTTTACCTAGATTTATAAGTTGTAAACATTTTACCACATTTGTTTTATCTCTCTTTATATAACTAGGAAAATGCTGAAGGCTACACAAAAGAATATCTCTTACAATATAATGGAAAGATCATCCAGCCGATTAGAAACATTATAATATAGTTGACTTGATAACATGAAATATTATAATTTTCTTTTCCTGTTGCCTTTATTATTAGACTGTCCCACAAAGAAAAACATGGAGAGATTTTTTTAAAAGATAAAAACATCAAAGCCACAATAACACAAGCATTCCTAGCCTAGCATCGCCATACGACAGAGAAAATAAAAAGATGGGCACCTGGTAGGGTGGAAACAGGCCCTCTTGAGCCTGTTTCCTCAAATGTAAAATATGGCAAGACTTACTACAAATCTATTATTTCCAATGATTCCAGGCAGAACCTAGAAGTCTACCTTTTTAACAAGTCTGATGTAGGTGGTTCACAAAGCATATTCTGAGAAACACTGAATAGAAAGGGAACTAACTAGAGAATTTATGGAATAGAGAAAGAGGGAAAGAGGTCCCAAACCCTTTACACTGTCGCCTCAGTTCTCCCTTCTCCCATGCCTGCTGCCTGTATCCTTATCCACTCACGCATTGGAGGCTGCCCCAAATTTTGCCTCTCTCACTTCAGTTTAGTCTTCTCCAAGTCAAGTCCTCCTATGATCTCTTCTCCACCCTGTACCCAGCCCCTAATCCATCCAAGCTTCCCCATTAATCACCAGTATAAAGCTTCTGCTTCAGACAGCCTGGTCTGCCTGGATGCCATTAGGACCTACAACACCTCCCTCTTTACTCTCTGCCTCCTGTTCAGAGCCTGGCTTAAGTCTTCTCCTTCCAAGAAACCTTCTACTCCAGGCACCCTGAGTCCTTCCCTCCTTATACTATTGAGCATTTAACTCTACCTTGCAGTGTTCTCTACCTAGCCCCTTGTTTTATTCTGGGCATTTCTCAATGTGCTCTGAGCAACTTGAGGATAGAAGCAGTGATCCTCCTTCCTCAAATTCACAAAACTTAACAGAGTGCTAGACATGTAGTAATCAACCTATAGTAACTGGTTGATTACTCCACTGATTTATTTAGGAAGATGAGATGAGATCAAGGAAAGTAACTCTAAGGGTGAGCACAAGAATGGAGCTTGTTAGAAACTGATGAATCCACTGGGGGCCCTTGAGTATGGCTGAACCAATCTTCAAGGGTGTTCTAAATAATGACCTCTAAGTGAGACAATAAGTAGAGTTCAAGATAAAATCTGAAACAAATGGAAAACAATGGGCAAACAGCTGCTGGCACATGCTCTGTTGTGTCTTTGAGGAGTTTCAATTAAAAATAGCCTTAATACATCAAAAAAAAAAAAAACCTGGTGAAATTCTTTTATTGTCCCTGTAATGTGTTACTAAGGAGTTATTGGTATCATTTCATGGCTCCAGCACAAATGCTTCTAGAATTTATTGCTGGGTTCACATCTCTGCTCTTTTATGGATTTCTTCTAAGAGGGGCTTGAATACGGGGCTCCCATTATATGTCCCTTGTGGAAGGTTGGCTAGAGCAAGCTGCATCAGCAAATGGCAATAAAGCTCACCAAGGCAACAACTGTTACTCAACAGTGTAGTATGATTTACAGCAGAACAGTTCCAGATGGATTCTGATGTAACCCTTTTATTTCCATCTCCCAATAACATTGAAATAGAAAAATCAATTACAATACCCACGTTTTACATGTTGCTGAGTTTTGCTGGGGGCAAAACGGGGGAATAAAAAAAAAAGCATAAATATATATATTATATATAATATACACATATCTTTAGACAAAGGCACATTTTGTAAATAACTAAAAACAATGAGAGAGCTTCCAGGAAAGTGGTAGGTATGTTTTATCAAGACAAATTACAAATAAGTACTATTAGAAAAGATCTTATTTATTTAAGGGCTTAGAAACAGCTTAAATCACAAACCCTTTGTTTGTTATGTCAACAGGCTGTCAATAAAAATCCTTTTACTGGGGTCAACAGAGTCACTAGTGCATTCATCAGTCCTGCTTCTTTAACCAGAGGCAGTCGTCAAATCTCATTAGCTCGCTCTGTCTCCAGGAGGTGGGAGATCATCTATCAGTTATCATCACTGCGTGACAAGCCATACGAAGGAGAGCTTTAAATCCACTGTTTTAAAACAAGGAAGGAGAGGATAAACGTCCTCGAATATCAGCTCTTAACAGAAAGAGAGGCTGCAGAAGGCGACAGGATGATTGTATGTGGGTTGGGCTGTATGGCTTTTTGTTTTAAATTAGCCAGTGATTATAGAATTCATATGGCAAACCTGACTTGCACTTTCTGGATATTTCCTAATCTAACCCTTCATAGAGGACTGGGAAATGAATGTTGTGAAATTAGCATAAGTTTAGTGATACTGTAATTAGATAACTTTCTCCCATAAAAATCCAAATCCTGAATCACTAAACAGATGCAATGAGCCGTTTAGTGTGCATCTGGCTATAAAAGCAGGTAACAGATACAATACGTTTCTAATTATGTTAAGTGATGGGACAGAAAGAATCATGATACACACTGATCAGACTGCCTTTCCTCATTTTAATACCTTCAGGTGACCTTCTTTTCATAAAAATCAGCATGCTGTTTGAGCAACATTTTATTTCCACCTTATTCAACTTGTATTTATCTAAACGACTACCAGTCTAAATTGTGTTATGGATTCCCCCATCTACCAGCTGCTTAGCAAAAGTCTCAGTTCATTCAATTGTCCAGCCAATAAAGTGGCAATTTTCAAACTTGAATGCATTTACAAATCACCTGGGGATCTGGGTAAAATGCAGGTTGTGACTCAGGAGGTCTAAGCTGGGCCTGAGAGTCTGCATTTCCACAAGCTCCCAGGGGATGGTGATGCTGCTCGTTTGAGATTCACACATTGGGCATAAATTGCTTTAACAATAATCTTTAAAATTTCCAACAAGAAACAGAAAACACAATTATATAATTTCATGTGATTTGTTTCCTGAAAGATAACAATTATGTTTAAAGGGAAGTCGATTTTGGATATGAATTTTAAAATCCAATCATAATCTCCCTAAATATTACTTCCATGGATAGACATCTTTTTAGAGCTGAAAAGGTCCTTTAAGGTCAATGAGTATTGACTTCAGGAAGTCATCCAAAACAGAACACAAAACAGATTCACTTAAAGCAAAGCTTAAATCCAATACTTTTCCCCAGCTGCACTATTGATGACTGCTTGGCTTCTTTGCACTGAATGTACATAAACAAATTGAAATATGCTCTCCTTATTTTCAAAAATCTCCTCCTGAGAATAGGATTAAAGTTCATTTACTCCCCTATAGCAGCTGCTGTCCAAAGTTTATTTAAATATGACATACTTTAGATTTCTGTTATTATTTAAACTAATTCCCTTTAAAATTTATTAGCCTGATACAGATTCAGCTGTGTAGATAAATGTCAAAGGTCAGAATATTCTAATTCACCTTTAATGATATTAGGGCCCTGCACTTAATTACTACTTTCTTCTGAAAAGTTCATAATACCTCATAGTCATCCTCCCACTAAACTTTTCTGAGTTTGGTAAAGAAATGGGTTCTCTTTATAGATCTGGATTTGCAAGGCTAATATCTAAAAACTATTTAATTTTTCTGTAATTTGAGTAAATAGATACTAAGTAGAACATAGTAACATCTTGGATGTGATTTTCTTATTAAGTATAACTAAGTTTTCCAAAAACATGGTTAACAGATTCATGGATACTAGTATAATTTCCTATGCACAAAAGGTACGTTGTAATAAAATGGTCAAATATATTCATCCCCAAAATATTTATTTAGCATCTATAATAATAATACTAATATAAATGACAATAATAATAATAATAAATAATAATACTTATAATAAACTAAGGACAATTTTAAGTACTTTACATAAAAGTCATTATTCTTTACAATAATTTTATACAGTAGATATTAATACTACCCACATTTCACAGATGAAGAAAGTGAAACACTGAGGTTAAATAATATACTCAAGGTTAAAAAGCTAGCAAGTGGCTACTCTGGTTTGAATGTTTGTGTCCCCCAAATTCATGTGTTGAAATCCTAACTCCCAAAGATGATTGTGTTAGTAGGTGGGGCCTTTGGGAGGTGCTTAGGCTATGAGGATAGACCTCATGCACGGGATTAGCGTAATATGAAAGAGACCTCAGAGAGCTTCCTACCCACTTCCCGCCATGTAAGGACACAGAAGGCACTGGCTGTGAACCAGGAAGAGGGCTCTCAACACAACACAACCACACTGGGGCCTTGATCTTGCACTTCCCAGCCTCCAGAGCTGCAAGAAACAAATTTCTGTTGTTTACAAGCCACTCAGACAGTGAAATTTTGTCACAGCAGCCCAAAAAGGCTGACACAGTGACAGAGCCAAGATTAAAACCCAGACGGCCTAGTTTTTGTGTCCAAGCTCTATCATGTGCCAGATACCATCCTGGATAATAATGATCATCACAAAAGGCACTTCTGGAGATAGCAAATATGTTGCATTCACAACATCTTCACCCCTTCTTTCCAACTGAGCTTAAATTTGGCTTTGGAACCCTTCTTAACTCAGTGTCCTAGGCAGCCATTATCAATCAATTGGAGCCTGCAGATGAACCAAAATTTATTTGCCACTCCTGATTGAATGCATAAAGTACAATCATTTACTAGTCTTTAAACACTTTTATTATAAACAGTTATTAACAAGTTGGCACAGGTTGTACTGAATTCAAATGCCTATGTAGAAAAGGGTATATTTCTTATTAATATTGATCTCAATCTTTGTTTAATGAACTTGGTTTCAATCATGGATCCCATGCTTTGGCTCATGCAGTCAAGGTATTTTCAAGTCAAAATCCTTTACACATTCCTTATACAGGTTTTAATATTTCTTTAGCCTAAGAAATTGGGAAGGATCCATAAATCCCTGAAATAATATGTTATTTTACATAACTAGTTACTTTAATAACTATGAGAAAAATTAGATTCCTATATCCCACAATGTAAATACATTCATATTTTAAATGTTTTATTATTTAAAATAAAATGGGAAAAAATATGAGATTAGTTTTACAATCATGGGGAGAGAAAACATTTAAATTTGTAAGCAATAAAGAAAGACAGATTTCATTGCATAAAATTGCAAAACTTCTGTACTACATGGATACTGTAAGCAAAGTTAAAAGACAGATGACATCACTTCTGGATAGCTGAAATAATGGTTGCCATCTGACCCTGAATCTCTCTACCTATCTTGCAAAAAGCACTATGCAGGTCAACAAGAAAAAAAGACACATACAAAAATCCCACACCTTCACCATAATAACACTTTAAATTATCTGTAATTACCAGCTCAACAGCAGTACTATATCTAGATCTCCCACCATAAGCCTTTGCAGAGATGTAAGCAGGGTTTCCAGAAAATCTGCATGGAAGACAGAAGAGAGAATTAAGCTAAAATAGGTTCCAGAAAGAGAAAGTCCACCTTAAGTGTCAAAATATATTGAAAAAAATTCTGGTAGGTAAGAGTACTGACTATAGGGAAGAAACTGAAAAGTGACATGAAATTCAACGAGGCAGTTCTGGAAAGGCTGAGGGAGAAAAGAATAAAAAGAAAAGTGGAAGCAATCTTTGAATACCACATAGAGAAGGCAAAAAGAAACATGAAAGATCCACAATCCTGCAAGACAAAATAAAACCAAAAAATCAAAGGACACACAAATATTTTGGGGCCAAACAATTATTTGTTGTGGGGATCTATTCTGTGCTCTGTGGAATGTCTGGCAGTACCCTTGACCTCTACCTACCAAATGTCATTAGCTTACCACTTCTCAGTTATGACAACCAAAAATGTCTCCAGGCATTGCTAAATGTCCCCTGGGGAGCAAAATCACATCCAGGTGAGAACCACTGACCTATAGCAAATGATTTGTTGAATTTCTGATTGGTTTGTTTGTTGTTTGAAGATCGTTTTCTAAATATTTGCCTTTTGGGAATAAACTGTCCAAAGGAAAAATAAAGAAATTAAGGAGGGAAAAGAAGCTCTACTCCTTTATTTATTTATTCATTCAACAAATACCTATTGAATGCCTGCCTACTGATTAATAGACATTGTATAAAAGATGAAAAGGTAAGACAGTGACAATCCAAATTTTAAGCTTTCTATATTACTTATTTAATTTAAGATTATCATGGCTTGATTAACTTCTATACTTCCAAGAAATCGATGCCATCATTATTTCTAATCTAGGATCTTAACACACAAACAAAACATTTTGTAGATGGCATTTTACTACAAATGTTTAAAAAACTCATTGTGAATAACTATTTTTGGTGCTTATATTAAAATTTTCTTTATCTGGGGATGTATCAGTTAGCTATTGCTTCAATAATGCTGTATAACAGATAACCATAAAATCTTAGTGGCATATAACAATAGCCATTTATTTAACTTGCACATCTGTGTTTTGGTGAGGGATCCACGTGTCACTCATCATCTTCCGTCTATCAATGGGCTAGGCTAGGCATATTCTTCTCATGGCAATGGCAGAGGCACAAGAGAAGAAGAATTACATAAGACATAGGCTCAGAACTGACACACTATTCTGCTCTATTCTCTTCAGTCGAGAACTACAAATTCACATAGCAAAGGATATGGACACAGGGAGGCCTGAAGAATTCGGGCCAATGCTGCAATTTATCACAGTAGAGGTAAAAAACAAGACAAAACAAAACAAAAGTCTTGTTTTATTCTCTCAAAGTTAATATTTCTGAACACAGATTCTTAAGTTACATTAATTAATACGATAGCAGAAAAGTAATTTTCAACAATGCAAGACAAGATTAAATAAGCCATCAACCTCAGAGAGGTTATTATTTCTGTGTATTTTTATTAGAACAGCAACAATATTAAATTCATCTATATTAAGCATTCCTTTCTAAAGACCAACCCTTCAATGATAAATGGCAATAAATGACTTTTACTATCATATATATTACACCCTTTGTAGCTATTTTTAGCAAGAAATTTTCAGGTACCTTTATTTATATTCCCTATTTGTCCTTAAAAGGAATTTTCCTGAAACATAACACTTCTTTAAATCAAATACTTTTCTAATAGATTTAAATTTCTACATTCTGTGTACTCCAGGGTAAAAAAATAATTGGATTATGTCTTCTCATTCATGACTATTTAAATATTCAGTTTCTAAGGTTACATTTTAGTGTGTTTTTATATTTTATTCAGGACACAATGTTCCAGCAAATATCACAAACCCAAAGCAATTGCTCATGCCAACATTAAATATGCCATTAACATGCTTGTTCCCAGAGAAGTTCAATGAACTTGAAGAGAAAGCCGTACTGCATTCAAAATAAATGATAAAAGAAGTACTAGAAATAACTTAAAACTTGCAGGAACATGAGAAGAAAAAGTAATCTGAAAACATCTAGCTCTTTGCTTGGCAAGCAAAATTATTTCAATTTTCATGTGCCTAAAGATGACAACAAAATAAAGTTTATACCATTTTCCACAGCAATCATGAGGCTGCTCCTTTCATCTCTGTGACTTAGATGCTTAAAATCTAATGTGACTAACATCTTAGAGCCCTGGTCTTTAATGTTCCTATCACCATGAGCAATAGTGGGATCACACTTTAAAAAAAACAGCAATGAATGATCAGTAACTCAAATATATGGACAAAAAGGAAGATAACATATTTCAGGTTATAGAATTATTGAATTATTTTTTCATTCATTCATTTACTAAACAGAGAAAGCTTACTGGCCAAGCCTTTGAAGGACAGTAGATGTCCCACCTGCTAGGATCAATCTTGAAAATGAAGGAGAGAAGAATGATATTGAAAATGAAGAATTCTGGAGAAAGGGAACAAGCCCAAAAAAGTAGAGAGAGGGAGAGCTTCTTAGTACTGGGAGGTAAAGAGAATGAGAGCATCTGCTGAGATGGCCTGTGAGCTTAGATGAGGACATGGTGTTGTCCATGAAAGGTCATGAAAGCTGTCAGCAGAGAGAGGAGCCAAAAGAACTCGAAAAACAGACCAAATCCCAGGTATAATCTCCAACGCTGAGTTCATTTTTGAGGCTATTTAACAATAATTCATATTCATAATGATGACCCCAGAGTCACTCAGAAGGTATTAATGGTGTTCATTTAGCTTTTTAAAGAAACACAAGATAAAGGAAATCCCTTTTTGAAAGATTTTCATGAAAAAATTGCTACATATTTTTAGCAACCTTATTAAGTTGTAATTTACATACAATAAGATATACCTATTTGAAGTATAACTTTTGGGGGGAGGGAGTTGCTATAAGTATTCATTTGTGAAACCATCACCATGATTAAGATAATGAGCACACTCATTGCCTCTGAAAGATTAGTCATATCCCTTTGGACTACCTCCCTCCTGTATCTCTCTGCCCCATAACCACTAAACTTGTCTTCTGTAAAATATCTAATCTGCCTTTAATGAAGATTAAATCTAGCATGTTTTTCATCTTATTGTTTCCATCTCTAGAATTTCAATTTGTGTGTTTTTTAAATCTTTCATGCCTTTTCTTAACATGTTCAATCCTTCCTTTAGCTTCTTGAATATATAGCATATAGTTATTGCTGTTTTAATGTCTTTGTCTATTAATTCTATGATTTGTGTCATTTTTTGGATCAATTTCTATTGGTTAATTTTTTAAACTTTATTATGGGTTGTATTTCCCAGTTTCTTTGCTTGTAACTTTTTACCAAATGCCAGATATTTACCAAGTTGTTGAGCTTTGTTCTGGGACGTGATCAAGTTATTTGGAAACTTTAGGTCTTGCTTTTAAGCTTTGTTAGACAGGACCAAAGCAGCATTTAAAGTAAAATTAATTTTATTCTGCTGCTGAGAAAATGCTTCTTAGTACTTCCACCTGATGCTCCATGAATTATGACATTTTACATTACTGCTCATGGGAACAGGCACTATTCCCTGTGCTGTATGAGTCAGAAAGATTGCTCCTTCTGGTTGTTTTGAGTGGTTCTTCCCTCCATCACAGTTACTTCTTACACATACATGAGCTGATCAGAACAGTCCGTTGAATCCTGAAGGGGACCCTGCACAGATCTCTGGAATTCTGTGTGCATCTTTCTCATCTCTGGCACTCTGTCGTGTGAACTCTTGACCATTTGGCCTACCGGGAATTCTGGCTTCAGACCAACTTAAGGAGACTGCTGAGCTCTGTCCTGAGTTCCCTTCCTTGCACCACAGCCTAGAAACTATCTCAAGACAGTAATTTGGAGAATGTTTGGACTTAATGTTATTTGTTTATCATCTCTCAGTAATCACTGTTTTTCATTATCTGATGTCTGATATCTTGAGAACAATTATTTCATATATTTTATCCTGCTTTTCACTTACTTCAGGCAAGAGGGGAAATCTAATCATTATTACTCATCATAGCAAGAACCAAAGGTCTCCAAAATTGTTAAACATTTTAATAATAGTAAAATAGTCTTTTTAGTATAAAGTATTTAAAAATTTAGTATAAAGGTATTTAAAAATAAATTTACATTACATGAAAGTCTACTTTTTCCTCAGTGATGGCAGATAATCCAGGTTTAATACAAGTTGTCATTTATTATGAAACTGTCCAGCTGTAAACACCTGGAAATAATGGTTTCTGACCCAAGAGTTTTATAGATCTAGATGCACATTTTCAAGGAGCAACAAAAAGAGATCAATAAATAATTAACTTATTTGAGGAGTCAACATTTTAGATGTTACTAGAGTGTGGAACTTCGAAAGTCTTCACTAAAATAGTGCCTGACAAAGACTAAGGAAGCCTCTTCATGTGGGCACACACCCTTTTTGGGAAGCCTTAGTTTAATTCACCCACACAGAAAATATTTATTGAGCTCCTACTATCTGCCAGTGACTATTCAAGGCTATGGAAATATAGCAGAAAATAAAACAAGGGTCTCAACTTTCATGGAACTTAGTGAGCAAAACAATAAACCAACATAAAATAGTTATATTGAGAAAAACTAAATCAGAGTACGGTGTTAGAGACTTTCAGGGGGTGATAGTTTAGATAGGGTTATGGGGAAGCCCTCTCTGAGGTTACATTGGATTTGAATGAAGTGAGGGAAGAAGTGAGGGAAGAAGAATGTTCTGGGGAAAGGGAACAAGCACTAGTACCTCAGGCACAAATGAGGTGGGCTGATTTAAGGATTCTGGTAGGAATCTAATCTTAAATCAGAAGTAACTAGAAACCACTTAGTTTTATTCACCTATATTCATTCATTCATTCATTCATATAATAAACTACATATCAAACACTCTGCTGTATGTATGAATGCAAAGAAGAAATGCCTAAAAAAATCATAAGCACAATTTAATGGGAGAGGATCTAATACATAAATAACAAGCCATAAGTATAATAATGAGAATAATGGAGTTTTGAGTTTAAAGGTCTAAAGGGTGTATTAATTCTAAGAGGTCCGACCCACTTGGCCATATGTGTCTGACCCACTGGGCCCTTGTTTGCATGAAAAGCAAAGGAGTGTGTTAAGGGATGAGAAATGAGGGACAACATGATTTGTGTAAAGGTGAGAAGGAGCTGTTCAAAGAGAAGAACAATTTTGAGCAGAGCAAAAGGCATACTAGTCAAAGCCCTTTGGTTCTGTCTCTCTGAGTTCATGCCCAAGTTCTTAAGAAGAGAAATAAAAAGCTTTATTGCTGAAATCTCTGTAAGAAACTAGAGCACTGGCCACGCTGCTTGGGGGAATAGTCCACACTGGGCCTCCCTTCACTGGAGTGACTGCTGGAGCACATTGTAACAAGGAAGAGAAATGGGGACAGGAATGAAACAGCCAGAGCCACCATGGACAGAGACCCACATCAGCTAAAGACAAGAGTCAGAGCAGCCCCATGGGGCCACTATCTGGGAGAGGAGGAAATGCTACTGTAGTAAGTAGGGTTGTGCTTATTGCACACAAGGAGATATCCCTGAGGACTCCTTAAATTAGTTCCTGAGTTTTTCCTGACACGAATATGTAACTTTGGAATTATATATATTTTGGTTATAATCTTACATCAGCTATTTACTAGCTGTGTTATCTTAGGCAAGTTACTAAACCTCCCTGGACCTCATTTTTTTCATCAGTTAAGTAGGGATAATTATGTCACTGTTAGGTATTAGGATTGCTGTGAGGTTTAAATAGCATGTGGTAAGTGCTTAAACAATGATAGCTTCCTGTTGTTGTTGTTGTTGTTGTTGTTGTTGTTGTTGTTGTTGAAGTTTAGGAGACCTGAGATTCCCAAAAAATTGGTAGTAAAGATTACATTGATACTGCTTAGAAACTGTTATTAGTATCCAATTCTACCCTCAAGCTCTTGTGCCCTGGGAAGCATGAGATAACATTTAAACTAAGTATGTGCATGGCTTTGGACAATTTACTGAAGCTCCTTGAGCCTCAGTTTCTTCATCTGTGCAACAGAGTATTAATCATATTTGCCCTTGGTCTCTCACAGGGTTACAACATTGTTACAATGTTCCTCACTAACAATGGGCATGCAAAGCATTTTGTAAAGAACTATTCAAATCTGTGGATGTCCAGCTGCTGTCTCTCTCACCAGCTCTGCTTTATGCAGTTCTGAAGACTGAGAAAACTCATTTTCAGGCTATTTCCGGGTCTGTAAGATGTAGCTGCTCAGAGTCAATAGCCATATGACTAGAAGTTTCTATAAGCCACCTGTTCAGTGTGCCCAATGCAAAGCCCTGGGACAATCTTTCCCTAGCTCCTGACTCATGTTGCTCAAGGGACCAAAGGTAAATATCTTTTTCCTTCTGTTTTGCTGTGTTTACTTCCTGTTGCCTGACTACCTGCCTCTAGCATCAGTAATAGCCTGAGCCCTTTAGCGTATTTATTTTCCATCTGCTCCTTCCCTGCTAGCAAGAACATTAATGGACCCCTAAAGATCCAGGTCCTGGAAATTACAGCCCAGAAAAGCACTCAGAGCAGTAGACAGATCATTTTCTCCTTTGAACTCTCACATACTGACTGCTGTGACTCCAGCCTTGAAGATTCAGATAGACTAATTTAAACCAATGGGCTCCCTTGCCTTGTCTTGGTGCATATGTGTAAAAGGAACAGTACTGATTCCCTGAGAAGGAAATTAAATCCAACTAAAAGGTAAAACAAACAAACAAAAACAAAAAAAACTTGGACTTTAAATAATATTAAAATTTATAATTTGAAGAAAAAATACAAAAAGGGACAATGTAAGGCCTTAGAAATTTGAAATATGAAAGGGACAATAAACCAAAAGAAATTTATGCTTACATAGTTAGAAAGAAACACTGAAGGTGATGAGTAGTTATTTGGCGGGTGTGTAATAAAATACTCAGCCTGGTTGGCTCCAAGTTCACCTTCCGCCAGGACGCCTTACCCCAAAAAGGCTGCAGAGCGGCTGCACTTGAACCCTGCCTCTGGTTACAAACCAGAGAAATTAACGCGATTCTCATGGCTACTTTCACTTCAGAGTGTGAACAGGAAGATAGAATTCATGACCAGAGGTGCTGAGAATAGTAGAATTTGGAATGGAATGTGGATTTGGGGGTGGGGAGGACAGACTCAGAAGTTCTTTCCAATCACTCATGATACTGGAAGAACTAGCAGACAGCTGTTCTCCAAAAAAGGAAGGCTTAACTTTCAATAAGAGGGATTTAGGATAGACACTAGAAAATATAATGGGTATAAGTATTGTGAAAAAAAAAAATGTGGAAACTTCATCTGTGAAGGTTTAAGAAATAATAAAAGGCAAACCTGGATACCTGAGCTTTTAAGGATACATCCATCCATATGCAACTATGATTCTGTGCTAAGTTTTCTCCAATCCAATATCTTTTTTTTAATCATAGTATAATATATGGAGATTTCTTAGAGGTCTTTGTTATTTTCTGAGTTTGCTTGTCCTGAATCAGTTTCTTAAATCTAGTCTATCTTCCTAACCCGTATCTTGAATTCTCCTTAAAAATGGTTTCTATAGATCTTCAAGGGCAAGAATCAGTCATTTCTCTCTGTATCCCTGGTCAGCACTGTTTCTGGCACACAGATAATACTTGATTAACAGTCTCTGAACGACTTTCAAGTCTGAGAAGTAAAAGAAAAACCACTGCAATAAAATAAGGGTCATGGAAACCTTAGCAACATCAAAGAGAAGTAAATGGTTTCCTGCTTCTTCCACAGAAAGTTGGTTGACAAGAGCCCTTGACTTTCACTCATAAAAAGGCAACAAGTCAGAGTCCATTGATTTTACCTGAGTATTTACAACTGCCAATATTTAAGGGGAGAAACTAACATATCAGGGTCCTGGTTATCAGAGTCAGATTCAACTTTGTTCCATTCATGAACACTCTAATCTGGAGTAACTAAAGTTGCAAGAAAATTCCTAGGGTCCTAGAAGGTGACTGAGTGATGATCCAACAAAAATTGACTCAGATCAGCATTTACCTCTAGCCTGAGCTCCTGACTTCAGGCCCAAGGCAAGAACCCTGTTTCCCTAATGCCAGTTGCTCATATATCATCTTCAAGATTTTGTCATATCCTCATATTACCTGTTCATATTCATTATTTAATATTTGTCTTTATATTATCTTTAAGTGAATCACCCTGGTTATTTGCTTACATTGGTCCTAAGCAATAACATCTGAGAAATTATGACTTTATATGCTGGTCATATTTTTTCTAAATATACCTTAAACTAAACACATAATTTTAAAAATAAAAATATGTAGGAATGTGCAGCCCAATATTAAGATGGAAATTCTACCCAGGGTTACATTTCAAGCAATAGCCTAGTCATTCTCATTTTTTTCCCACCGTGACACACATAGATGCCATTCACATGGCCAGCATACACCAACATGAGTGTCTGAACTTGTGGGCAACTTCTATTAGAAAATCTGGAGCCCCACTCCATTGTTTTATCATTCGAGGAAGTATAAGAATGCAGATGAGTGAATATAATTGTAAGGATAGCCATGAAATCACTAATTTGAGGATAATACTTTCCTCACAGACAGGCTAAAATGAAACAAAAAAGTATAGCATGGTATTTAGCACATAGTAGGTACTCAATAATTTGTTCCTATGTTGTTTACATGAATTACTCATTAACTTTGGTGATTTTTCCTCAATAAAAAAAATTCTGGTACAACCTCATCACTGATGGTCACTGTGTCTGAAGACTCCGAAACCACTTACAAGAACAAGAGCTGATACAGGAAGCTGGTGGTCAACTCCTGCAAAAAGCACTTATTCCTAGTCTCCAGAAAATTATTTTTTATTAATTCATGGGCCTTATGAGTCCATATTTATTTTCTATCTGCTGAGAAAATTGAGATCCTTATAGTATCTCTTCTATCTAGAATTTTATCTTATTTCTCCATGTAGAATTACTTTGGCTCTGACATACTAGTGGTTTCTAAAGAATCGACAATCATGTCATTAAGACAAATATGAGTTTATGTTGGAGATTTATAAGGGATAAAAAAGAGCATTCTGGGAAGGAATTAATGAATGTCTCTATTGACAGTGAGGCGTATAAGTCAGTATTTCCCTAAAAGTATTCTTCAGAACACTGGTTCCCCCAGAAATTCACTGAATCCAAACTTCAAGGAACCTAAGAATCTATTTTTTCACAAGTTTCCCAGATAAGTCTTATCAGTCATATCTGGGAAACACTGGACTGACTGACCTTTCAGATTCCTTCAATATGTACTGCTGGATATTTCCATCAGCCTAAAAACCCCTATGGTTCAAGCTTTAGAATGAACTTACCATTTATTAGTGAATACTTGTCCCTTCTGGTGGTGTCCTATGTAACTAGGAGGTATTACTGAAGTCTTTTAATCCCCTGGCAAAGCCTTGAGTCCCCTTTTTTATAAGTACAATGTATAATGGATGGCGCTGTTCACATCTTTGGTTTTTACAGTAACTGAGCTTTTTTAATTATCAAATATTTTAAATAAAAAGAAAACTGAAGACAATGAATGATATAATAGACTCCCATAACATTTTGCCATATTTGCATTAAAAATAATTAAATAAAACATTACAGATGCAGCTCGAGACCCACTCCAATCCTTCTTTGTCCCTTTCTCCCTCCTTTCCTCCCTCTCCAGAGGAAACTACTACTACTAGGTAGTTGGAATCATTCCCATGTGTTTTCTTATATTTGTATTACATATGTCTAAATCTGTAAACAATACATGTTATTGTTTTATGCTTCCATTTTTATATAAATGATATTATACCATACATACAATTTTGCAACTTGCTTTTTACTCGACAATATTTAAGTTTTATACACTTAGAGACCAGTTGTTATACTTGCTTCAGATTATTCCACCATATAAGAAAAACATAATTTATTCAGCCATTCCCCTAGTGAGGAACAGATTGTTTCCCCTTTGTTTACTATATGAACATTGCTCCACTGAACAACCATGCACTTGTCTCCTTACACACACGTGCGTGAGTTTCTCTAGAGTAGATATACAAAGTGGATGCTATATTATAGGCGATACATATCTTCATATTTTCAAACTATTGCCAATGTTGCTGTCCAAGGTAATCTTAGCAATTTACACATCCACTTGCAATATTAAAATTGTAATAATAATAATAAATATTTCCTTACATCCTTGTCAACATTTAGTGTTATCAGGGTAACTAATTTTCTGAATCGGCGGATGTGAAATAATTTGTTTTAATTTGCATTTACCTGACTATGGCTGAGGTTGAAGATCTTTTTTTATATTTCTAGTAACTTTTGGGAGTTTTTTCTTCTGTGAATTGCTTAATCACATAATTTTCCCATTTTCCCAGCAGGTTATCATTTTAAAAAATTGATTTACAGAAATTCTTTACACATTTTGAGTACTTATTCTAGTTTAGGCACATACTTAACAAATATTATCTCCCAGTCTATGGTTCATCATTTAATTTTGTATATGTTATCTTTTATCATACAGTTGTCTTAAGTCTAATTCAGACAAAAGAGTCAAACTTTTTCTTTATGATTAGCACTTTTCATCTTGATTGTAATCCTTTCCCTAATCCTAAATTCCTAAAAAATATTCTTGTACTTGTACGGAAAGCAGCTGAGTTTTTAAATCTTGCTCATTTATGGTTACGAATCTTGGGTAGAAGTAGTCCATAATATTAGGGGTTTGAACCAGACAAGAGAGAAAGAATAATCACATTTCTCTTGACTCAAGCCCCCACCAGCACCTGGAAAAGTGTGTTACATTGCACGGCACACACTGGCTCTTAGGATCCCCCACTAGCCAAGTCTCTTTGAGTTGTATTCTTAGGTTCAAGGTCATTATTAGAAGAAATGTGAGACAAGAAAAACAACCAAGCGACTTCTGTAAGACAGTCTATACTGGGGTGCACATCACAGATTCTTACAAGGATCAAGGACCTGCAGAACTTCAGAGACTCCTTAACAAACACCACCAAGTCCATTAAGACTACAAGGGTGGGCACACGCTTGATCCTAGCAGCAGAATCAGTAGGAAAAAAACCTAGTTCTAGATTCAGTTTTACCACACTACTGGGTATGCACCTTTAAAGCAAGGGGCATAATTTCTCTGAGTTAAATTTCATCTTTTAAGCAAGTGAGCTACTCTGCTTACATCAAAGGGTTGTTAAGAAAATGGAAGGAGACAGTGTTTAAAACTTCTTTCTGATTCGTGGACTCGACTTCCTCAAGGTGATTAGATTCTCAACAGTGAAAATAAAACACAACTAAGGCAAGACATTTCCTGATCCAGTTCTTCTGGAAGCACCAATCAGGGAACAATATTTCAGAGTCCTCAGTTATATCATAACTTCCCTTTTCTGTGCAACTGGGAAACAGCAGGCACTGCTAAGGTGTTCCATTGGCCAGAGACACTTGGTAACAATATTCTGTGGATCCTAAACAGACTCATGTAAGCAGATGTCCTCTAAATCTTATAGGAAAACCCACTCTTATATGAATAAGAGGAAATGGGATCTCATCAGGGAAATTGACCAGGCCTACTAAAGGATAAAGTATTATTCTTTTAATTCATAAACTCCTAATACTTTAGAAAGTAGGAAGTACTCTGCAGATGTTAGTCATTTATTCTGATTTTCAGGACACAACAGATAAAGAGATCACATCCTCAGATGGCAGCTTCCAGCATACTGGAGAACAAGCTAACTTCACTAATTCCATCATTCTTCTAAGAGGTCTGTAGTGACAGAGCCATGTCCAAAGAGTTTAGAGAAGACCATACTACATCAGAGGCCAGTCCTAAAATAAAACCCATTAACAAGAACATTGGAAACGGGACTTGGTTTGAATGTCTACAATCTGAGCTGCTGAAAGACTTATATTCTTTTATTGGGTCCTAAAGAGACACTGGATTTAGGTGTTTGGATTTTATTAAATTCAAGATAACCGAGTATATTTTTTTCATTGAGTATAACCAAGGCAAGACTTTATTATATCACTTAGAATGGGAAACAATTCATGTACTTAAAGAAAGGTACTTTGCAGCTCCTGGTTTCTAGTTTAGCTATTTTGCAAAAACATAATTTCCTCATTATGCATATCAGCTTCTAATTTTGTGATGTTTAAGCTATTTGTCTTTCTGGTTTCTTTATGTGTGAAACAGCTTAAAAGGGCATCACAGAGTGAATGAAGATGTAGTTTTAAAACCTTATTAAGATTCTCTGTGTACAGTCTCCCTTCTTTAAATCCCTTTTTCCCAATTTAAGTTCAGTCATTTTTTTCCCTCTAGGTAAAGGTGTGTTTTCCTCTCTGACCTGTCTAGAATGTCAAGCTATATGATGGCTGTCAGAATCTTCTCCCTTACTGAGAAAATCAATGATTTCTCCTTTATATATACCACAGCCTTAGGGATTCTATTGAATATAAGGTGAGAAAAACAACTTCCTGAGGGTGCTTAAAATCAGATTTTTCATCCTCAATTCTGAAATCACATCTTCTCCATTGCTCCAACTGTACTATCTTGGTTAATTAACTTTTCTTTTGTATTTTTTTTCCCTGGTGATCTAGAGCATGAGGCTTTGGCCAGTGCACTGGAGATGGAGTTAGAAGATCTGGGTTCAAATCTTGGTTCTTCCGCTTAATTGTTGGCAACAGCCAAATTAATAGCTGTGAGGCTGAAGTACTAGAGTCCTACCTACTTCCCTGGACTCTTGTGAAGATGAAACAAAATGGTCAAATACATGAGGCATGTATAGTACCCATAAGAGATTATAAGAGAAGCAGGATGTCTAAGAGTAAAGTGCATGGAGCCAGCTGCCTGCATTTGAATCCCAGCTCTGCTACTAACCAGCTGTGTGATCTGAGCAGGTTACATAACTACTCTGTGTCTTAGTTTCCTCACCAGTGCAAAAGAGATGCTGATAATGATAATACCTGTATAATAGGGTTGCTGCGTGAACTGAGTTTATGCCTGGGAAGTAACAGAACAGCCTAGACATAGAGTCAGTGCTCAGTGAGGG
Organism: Pteropus medius; assembly: GCF_902729225.1. Lineage (NCBI taxonomy): Eukaryota > Metazoa > Chordata > Mammalia > Chiroptera > Pteropodidae > Pteropus > Pteropus medius. Next base: position 14,689,950 of record NW_024344370.1, read on the forward strand.
AAGAATTACAGTAGAGTCTTCCTTCTCTTTTGCCCTGAGTAGTAAATCAATCACCAAGTCTTACCAGTTCTCTCAAAAATGATTCCTCCTTCCCTTTCCCAATGCCCTCAGTTCACGCCTCTATTGTCCTACTCTTGGGCCACTGAGTAATGACATTTCTGGGCTCTCTGATCTCATTTCTTCTAATCTCTCCGAATTTGGTGCTGACACCAAATCAGTTCTCTCAAAACACTGCTTTGAGCCAATCACTTGCATGCTTCAAATTCTCGATGACTCTCAAATACTTACAGAATAATTTTTAACACTTTAGACTACAATTCAAGGCATTTTATAAACTAAGTTCACCATACCTTTCCATATCTCTCAGCACTCTTAGACATAAGCCCTCTATTCTAGCAAAATAGTTTTCATTCATTCTGGAATATAGTTTGTGATTTCATGCCTCTACGCTGTTACCCATTCCCTCCCTCCTGCTTGGAACATCCTCCTTTCTTGGCCAACTAATGAGAGGCAGTGTGTCTAGTGGTTACAAACTCCAGCTTGGGTACCCAATAGGCCTCCATTTATCTCCTGGTTCTACAATCTCCCAATCAGGTGACCTTGGGCAGCTTTTATTCTATTCCATGTGCCTAACAAGAGCATTCTCGCTATAGTTAAAGGAAAATCCATTCTACAATGATAATCTATTGATTTGTGTCAATTACTTTTTAGTTAATTGATGTTTTACTATTAAGTGTGAACTCGAACTCAAAACAAAATATTATTTTTCTTCTATCTCTTGTCCCAGTACATTTCCTGTTTTTGGCTGAGGAGTATCAGACCCATCAGGAACTTCATCAAGAACTGACAACCTTCTACTTTCAAGGCTAATCCTTTATTATGTTCTTACTCTGCACAAATCTAATCTAATTACTCTCTCTAGGGTCACCTGAGAACAATGACCCAGCTTTAAGATTAGCCAAAGCAAGATACAGGTAACTCTGCTATGAGAGGGAGAGGGCTCTGCACTGGTGAGGTTAGGAATGTCAGCCTCAGGAATCCAACAAACAGAAGTATAATAAAACCAAAGAAAAGTGACTCAGGACGGAGAATTGTTGGCAAATCAGGAAAAGAGAACATGGAAAGTTTGTTTGTTTGTTTGTATGTTTGTTTGCTTATTTGTTTTATATCCCCTCAAACATGGAAATATAAGATAGACAAGACTCCACAGTAAAGTGGGCCCCATCCTGGTTCCACCCTCCTTTCTGCCCCTCCTCAGTTCTCCCAGATCTATTCCTTGCTAACCACTGAAAGAGATCTTTGGCAAAGTTAGTCTCAATTTAAACTTGCACAGAAACAAGTTTATATCAAAGTCTGCATCTCTTGATATCTCTGTACCTAGAATACTGTGACCGGAGAACACGGAGCCGCTGTTCCTGTCTTCCATCTGTCCTCTCATCTACTCAACTCATGTCACTCTATCCTCTTCCTCCTCACTCCTCTTCTTACTTCTCCCCTCCCTCTTAACTCCTTTCCTTACAACTCCCATTCCAGTGTTTACAAAAAACTCCCACCTTCAAATCTGCTCTCAGCTCAACCAGCGGCTCTCAATCCTAACTGTATATTAAAAGAACTTAAAAGAAAAAACAGCCTTGCCCCTGCAGAACCCGATTCAGTTAACCCGGGGTCTAGTCCTTGTATGGTTGGCTCGTTTGATTTTTAAATCTTCCTAGGTAACTTCAACATGCATCCAAGCTTGAGAACCGTGGCCTTAATGGAAACCTGGATTCTCCCCTGGCAAATACAGTCCCTTTACTTCTTTCTGGAGATGACTGTCTCCCACATCTCAATACTATCAGACAAAAAAAGAGCAATCAAGTTCAGGCTCTTCCAGACCATACGTCTTCCATTCTCATGTAAAAAAAAAGTGTTTCCCAGGAAGTACTTTATTGACACACCCATGTCTGCTCTATCCCCAACACCACCCTTATCTACCTAAATAACCTCTATATCCATCAATATTCAACTAAAACATCACCTCCTCTTAGAAACCTGCAATGGCAAGATGAATGATCTAGGTACCTCCCTGTATTCTTGTTATGCCCTGTGGATGCCCTGTTATAGCCTTTATGTCTCTGTTCATAGGAATCCATTACTTCCATGTCTGTCTACCTCAATAAACTGTGAGTTCCTTAACAGTAGGAACTGTATCTTCTTCACCTCTTGTGTCCCCACAATGTAACTTATGCAGTGCCTGGCACATGGTTGGCATTCAACACATACTTATGAGAGAGCAAGCAGAAGAGAAGAAGTAAGAGAAGTGAGAATGAGAGAAGGTAGAAAGAAAAATATCTCTCCTCTACCATCATCCTCTGGCCTTCCAAGGATAAATTTGATTTTATTTAGCATATTTTGGAACTAAAATGTAGAGACATGGCATAGAAGGTAAAAATTCAAGACAACCCTCTATTTTTAGAAAAAAAATAAGCAAATTATAAGAAAGTTAGCCCATTTGTAGAAAGTATTTTTAAAACATATTTCCAGTCATCTATTAGGCATAGTATGTTTCATCTCCAACTTCTACACCATTGGTGACCCAGATTTACTCTGAGAATCTCATTCTGTTCATGGCGGCAGTGGCAATCAGAGTAATGCCCCTCAAAGGTGTCCATATCCCAAACCCCCAAACCTGTGAATATGTTATCTTATGTGGCAAAATAGAATTTGCAGTTGTGATTAAAAGACCTTGAGATGTAGGGATTTTTCTGGATTATCCAGGTGGGCTCAATATAATCACAGGAGCCCTTATAAGTCAAAGTGGGAGGCAAGAGACTCAGTGTCACAACATGATATGATGCAGCATGAGAAAGAGAAAGACTTGACCATGAATTACTGGCTTTGAAGATGGAGGAAAAGCCAAGGAATACAAGCAGTCTTTAGAAGCTAGAAAACATTAGAAAACAGATTCTCTCCTAGAGTCTCCAGAAAGAATACAGCTCTGCTGATACCTTGATTTTAGCCCAGTGAAACCCATTCTGACTTTGACCACCAGAATTGTAAGGAAATAAATTTGTGTTGTTTTAAGCCACTAATTTGTGGAGATTTATTACAGCAGCAATAGGAAACTAATAGAGTGACTGTGAAAATATTCCCAGAGTACACTCATCTCTATTAATACATGTTTGCAGCTCTGAGTTAATGTCATCTCTGCAGCAATCATTATGGAAAAATCACTAAGAGTCTTGATGATGACCTTGAGTCATAATAAGACCCTCAATCATAAATGAAAGAATAAGCAGTTATAACCCCAGTATTATACATACTCAATTACAAAAGACATAGTGTGATCAAATAGACATAGCGTGATCAAGTACAAAAACAAAAGCCTGAAAAAATGCATAAAATGGTTCTTAGTTCTCCACCTACACGTGAGCAGCTTAGAGACCCTGGACCTCTATCTACTGGTCATCAGTCCTTGTGTCTCCTGCTAAAGGATGCCAGGCTTCATTCTAAGGCTAGGATCTGCAGGGTAAGGGCAGAGGAGAAGGCGGGAGAGGATAGAGGGCTTCAGAGTCCATTCTCAGGGTATGGCAGATGCAAAATAATCAGACTTGCTGCATTGCCCAGATTGATAATCTAACAGGCATCTCATAAAGGTCATTATGCTAAAAGGTGTCTGTCTGTCCCTTGTTCCAGACTGTCTAGAGAAGGAGGAAAGGAGAAGGAAAAGAAAAACCAGCATATCCATGGTGAACTCATACATATTTTAGAATGACTCATTAAATTTTAAAAGGGAATTCAGGTTAACCCTAAAGTAGTCAGAAATTTTACTGAATCAACATTCCTCATTTTCTGAATTTTCTTCCCAATCAGTATTTTAGTATAAGTCTTATAGTTTGGCTTTAAAGTCTTTTTTTTTTTTTTTTTTTTTTTTTAGCTAACATAAAATATTACACCTTTGCTTCTCCACATCTAAGCTCAGAACCAACTGAGAGAGTCATAAGGATCAGAAAGATGGGTACCAAAATGTCAGCTTTATTATTGCAAACTGTTTAGAAAATAGCCCTTAGGTGTGGGGCAACAACAGGGTTCCTAATACAGCACCTCGGTATTAAACAGAATGACCTACTCAGTTACTGTCAGCAAAAGTGATCCAGCCGCAGGAGCAGAGCTGCCCACACTCAGATCCCAATGAGTCCAGAAGGGGCTGAGACAGGCATGCCTGTCAGTCTCCCCACCTCTCTGATCTCAGGGAGGACTGTCCCAGGGAGAAGTGAGGGGGAAAAAGGCCAAGAATGTTATACTAATGAAAACTCTCCAACATGGACACATGAGGAATAGAGAATGAACATTCTCCACCAGAGAGCCCCTTCTAAATGATAGTAAATAAAGCTATGCTATAATTAAGCTAAGTAGTTACACGTAAAGAAATCTGAAAGCAAAAGTAGCGCGAGCTAACTAAAGATCCACTTTGCCGGAGAACACATGGAAGCAGCAGCCCCCAATCTCAGTGAGATGACCCACAGTCTGAGGTGTGTTACTAGCAATAAAGTGCAAATAATGCCCTTTGTCTTTAGAAATTAAAGCTTGTTCAAAGTTTTCACTACAACAGCCTTATTCTTGCTATCTTATTTTAGATTTACTTTTCTTAGTGGGAGATAAAGGGAAGGAATTGCATATGGGACTCGAGAAATTATGCATAGCCCAGTCTACCTTATCTGTGAAGCAGCTCACAGTGAAGACTTTTGTAGCAGCACTAACAATTGTGGCAACTGTGAATTATTAAAATTGTGATTTTTATAGCTGCTTCTATTCCTTTTTAATTTTACCCAAGAATAATTATGATTAAGAAGTCAAATGGAGGTGTTTTTTTTTTTTAGAGTGAACATCAACATGACACATGAGCAAGAATGACCCTACACACTTCTAGTTAATAATGACAGAAAAACTACAGTATCAAGTAAAAAATAGAACATGTAAGGAAATTTATGAAATTCTCAAGAATGATACATCATTATAAAAAGTAATGAACACAGTTCACATATCATAATTTAAACAAGAGAATAGTGTTTTTGTTTTATTCTTTAACTGGATATAGTTGCTCCTAAGAATCTGGGATTCATAAAAAATTTAGAATTCATTATTAAAATAATAGCCACAATTTAAAAAGCAGATTAGCTATTTATATTTATTCTTATTATAAAATAGTCATTTTGAGATTTTTAATGGCTTACTTAATTGTTCATTTGCCTATAAAATGAATTTATGAATACTTTTATAAACCAAAATTTTCTCCATAAAAGGTTTATGGCACTTTTTCCTTCAGTTTCCTGCTACCAACCTCCTAGTTTGACAAGGTTTGTCCAATTCTGAAAATACTGTATATTACGCTTGCAAATTGCTAAGAAATAAAGTAGAAAATATGAGTACTCCTTTCTGCCATGAAGTCAACTCAACCCTTCTGTAACACTCTAATCTCCTTAGGAAAGTTTTAACTGGGCCAAGAACAAGATTTTCCCTTAACAACAAATCAGTGCCATTGCTAGACGATTGTGACATAGGAACAGTAACCTCCAATCAAAGAGAAGCCCCAGAAGTCTGATTGTGACATGTCAATATAAATGTGAGAGCTCCCTCCACTCGTAGGCCCTTCTCCTCTCCACTCCTAACCATTAAGGAGAACAACATCTACAATGGCCAGATCCATCACCGGAAAGAACAGGTGCTCCAGAGGACATCAAAACTCAAGCTCCAGAAAGAAATCACACTCCCGCACCGGTTTGGGCCACAGAAATTATTCACTCTACATAAACAGGGTCCTAAAGGAAGTGGTTCCCCAGAGCGGCATATCGTCTCGTACCTTGGACGTCATGAATACCCTGATCAACAACATCTTTGAGCGCATTTCTACGCAAGCCTGCAGCCTGATGAATTACAGAAATCGTCGTACTCTCACCCCTGAAGATGTCCAGAATGCAGTGTATTTTCTGTTTCCTGGAAAACTAGCTAAGTATGCAGTGGCTTTTGGAAGTGAAGCTGTCCAAAGATATGTCCACTCCTGAACACCATGTACCAGCTTAATTAAATCTTGGGGAAAGTAAATCAAGCTTACTACCCAAAAGATCACTTCAATACTGCTTCACTCTTCTTTTTTTATAACATAGCAGTAATGTGGGTATCTTCCCTGTTTCTCTTTTCTAGAGAAGAGTTACTCTCTTGTTATTTTATCTTCTAACAATTCGACTACTTAGGTTTTCCTGACACCTGCTCCAAGCCAGAACTCCTGTTTTTCCTATGAATGTGTAGATCTTATTATATAATTTCAGTGCTAATTTTATTAAGATATTTTTAACTATGTACAGGATGATTTAATTCAGCTATTTTGACCCCCAAGTCACACTGACTTAGGAATTTATGAAGACAAATGTTTTAACCAGCGGTATACCAGCACGGATAAATTTTCATCAAAAAAAGTAGAAGCAAACTACATTCGACCAATTTAGTTCCTTAATGAAGTCTCTATAGAGCATGTCACTAATTTCTTTCCTGTTTTAATTACTTCCTGAATTTCAACAAGCTCAGGTCATATCCATATAAATTTTATCTTTACATTTAGATTTAGATTTGTCTTTTGACATTTATAACATAAGTACACCCAGAAACATAAGTACACCCTAAACTTTAAGAACATTACAGATGCAACTGGAGATGTTTTCTGACCCTATCTCCCTGTCCACTGCTCTGAGTTTTCTTTCCCATTCCTTTGCTTTTCTTTGTACTTTTGCTACCTATGTACATGTCTCTACATAATAGGTTTAATTTTGCTTATTTTGTAACATCAAAGTCATACTACATACATTGTTCTGTGCCTGCCTTTTAATCAACATTATTTCTAAGATTTATACCTATTGATATGTATATATATGTGTGTGTGTGTGTGTGTATGTATACATATATGTAGCTCTAGTTCATTCTTTTTACTCTGATGCTATTTAGTATTTTATAGTATAGACATACCACAGTTTATCCATCTTCTGTTGATGGCTGGTTGTTTTCAACTCTTTTGCTATTAGGAACAATGCTGCTATAATAATGAGTTGTAACAACAGCTAAGACTTCTACAGCATTTGCTATGTGCCCAGCATTTTATGTAAATTAACTTATTTAATCCCTACAACAACCTTATGAGGAATAAATAATTACCCCCTCCTACAGATGAGGAAAGTGGGGCACATAGAAATAAGTAACTTATCTGAGGTCACATACCTGTGTAAGTGGCAGAGCTAGGATTTGACCAGCTTAGGAGAATCCACTTTGGAAATATGCTATGTGCTATGAACATTCTTATACACATAGCTTCTAGTACAAATGTACATAAATCTCTCTAGGTAAAATACCTAATGGTAGAATTACTAGGTCATTAATATGCCCATATTCATTTTTTCTAGATATTATCAGACTGTCTGTCAAAGCATTTTTATCAATTTACATTTGCAGTAATTAAGAGTAATTTAGATTTTTCTGGTTACAAAGAACACCACTTAAGTTTCCTCAAGAAAAGGGGTTTCTTGTACATATATTGGGATTAGATCTGAGATTATTCTAGATGTCTCTCACTTAGGACCTACTTTTTTTTTTTTGTCTTGGGGTTGCTCATTTCTGAATCCTTCCTTCTTAGAGTTCCAGGAAATAGATCTGACAAATAGACCTATTGGATTCCACTTTCATGAAGTACCACAATAAAATATTACCACAATAAAAAATGGTTACACAGTGTCTTTATTAAGCTTTTCAGTTAGACAACAATTCAATATGTTGTCACAACTTATGGCTGGGGAATTTGTGTCCCATATGACTTCAATAGAGAGGGTTTTTGGAAGTTTACACCTGGTTTCCTCTGGACTTTGCTCAATGTGCTTTTTTCCTTTATTGATTTTATTTTGTATGTTTTTGCTGTAATAAATTGTAGCCATGAGTTCCACTAAAAAATATGGTTAAAAAAATTTTAGTGAGTATTTTTATACACATACATTTATATAATCAGACTTGAAACCATCCTATTTGTGTTAGTCTCAGACAGAGGTTGCTGCCTATCCTAAAGACTGGCTGATCATAATTAGATGCCCACATCTGCCATTCTGCAGTGAGTTGACATCAGAAGGGCCTCAAAGGTCTACCAGGATCAGCAAATTAAAGCCCTTGGGCCAAATCTAGAAGCAGCCCTTTTTTTGTATAGCCTCACACACTAAGAAGGGTTTTTATATTTTTATAGGGATATTTTAGAAGAAAAGAAAAAAAAAAAAGAATATTCAACAAGCCTAATGTGGCTCACAAAGCCTAAAATGTTTACTGTCTGGCTCTTTACAGAAAAGCTCCAAACCTCTGGTCTACACACTACTACTCCTTTTGCAGGGTCTGTGATATGGCAGGTTTTCTAAGGCTTTGCTTGAGACACCCATATCTGTATAAAAAATTCGCAAATATGAAAAGTTTATATATGGCTTTTCAAATCATTGGAATAAGGAGAGTATAGACAGATGGTACTTAACAGCCAGTCAGGATGGTGGAATAGGTAAATGCTGTGCTTGCTTTCTCTCAAAACCACATCAAAATTACAACTAAGCTACTGAACAGTCATCAATGGGAGTCGCCTGAAGTCTACATAAATAGAAGTCCTATAACTAAGGATATACAGAAGAAGCCACCTTGAGAGCAATAGGAGGGGCAGAAATGCAGAACAAGCTGTTCCCATACATACATGTGGGAGGGCTTTCTTGGCTGTGGAGGTCTCCCCAGCCCACACCAGACTCCCCAGCCCAGGGTTCCAGTGCCAGGAAGAGAAATCCCCACAACTTCTGGCTGTAAAAACTAGCAGAGAATGTGACTGAGTGAGACAGAGGGCTGCTAGAGTCCTAGGCACCCTTCTTAAAGGGCCCACCCATGAACTTACTTGCTAATGGATTCACTCACTCTGAGCTCCAGCACTAGGGAAGGAGCTCAAAAGGCAACAGGGATATATGGGGAGGAACTAAATACTCTGGATTCAGTGTGAGAAGTAGAGGGGCAGCTTTCGCCCAGAGAGAAGTGCTGGCAGAATCCACAGTTCCTTCGTTGAGTGTACATACGCAGGTGGGCACCATATCTGAGTCTCCATCAACCTAGCAAACACCATTCACCTCAGGCTGGTGATTCCCTGAGACCCTGCCCCACCCAATATGTGGGCCAACCCAAACCGCCTCCAGTGGCTTTTCCATACAAACAACCTGTCTTGGCTCACACTGCAGACTTTCCTAAAATCTCTCAAAGGTTCACAAAACCCAAATAAACAGCATCTGGCCTCGATGTGCCCCATACCTCTTGCTGAGCAGCCCCAAACCCAGCACTAGCAGCAGCTTTGTAGGTAACCAATAAACTAATAAATTAGTTAGCTATAAGGAAGCCAATAAGACTGAGGTACAAGCCTCAGTTTGCGACTTAGACTCTCGAGGCACCTCTAAGCCCAGCATGGGTGGCGGCCATCTGCAGATAGCTTGGTGACTTTTGCCAGGTGGCCAAAGCAAGGCACAGGCTGCAGCTGAACCTGGCCTCTGGCAGAACTCCTCCCAGTGGCTGGCTTCAGACTCAGCCAGAGCACCATGTGGGGCTGCATCCAAAGGGTAGACTGGGCAGGCACCACAGCCCTGCTAAAACAAATCCTGCTCTGTAGGGTCAGCCCCTAACCAGCCAGTCCTCACAACCAATCAGCCCAAGGGTCAATCCCTCCCACTGATGTGCAAACAGCAACCAAGGCTCAGCTACAACAGGAGGGTACACACAACCTACAGAATAAACACACTGGCTCATGTGACCAGAAAAGTATGCACTATTAGTCCCCACAGGACACCTACAATATAAGGCCATTCTACTAAAACCAGGAGGCATAAGAGCCCTACCTAATACATAGAAACAAACACAGGGAGGCAGCCAAAATAGGGACACAAACATGTCCCAAATGAAGGAAAGGAATATAACTCCAGAAAAGGAACTAAACAAAATGGAGACAAGCAATCTACCAGATGCAGAGTTCAAAACACTGGTATGAGGATGTTCAATGAACTGAGAGGAAGAGTAGATGAATCAATGAGAACTTTAACAGAGATAGGAAACATAAAAATGGATAGAAAACATAAAAAACGAACCATCAGAAATGAATACAATAACTGAAATGAAAAATACATTAGAGGAATCAACAGTAGATTAGATGAAGCAGAGGATTGAATCAGTGATTTAGAAGACCAGGTAGCAGAAAACACCTAATCAGAACTACAACCAAAAAAAATCCAAAAAGGATAGTTTAAGAGGCTTTTGGGACAACATTAAGTGTACTAACATTTGCATCATAGGGATACCTGAAGGAGAAGAGAGAGAACAAGGAAATGCAAACCTATTTGAAGAAATAATGACTGAAAACTCCTCTAATCTGGTGAAGGAAATAGACATACAAGCCCAGGAAGCACAGAGTCCCAAACAAGATAAACCCAAAGAGGCCCACACCAAGACACATCATAATTAAAATGCCAAAGATTAAAGACGAAGAGAGAGTCTTAAAAGCAGCATGAGAAAATAAATTAATTACCTACAAGGGAGCCCATAAGACTGGCAGCTGATTTCTCAACAGAAACTTTGCAGGCCAGAAGGGATTGGCAAGAAATAATCAAAGTAATAAAAAGAAAGGACCTACAACCAAGATTACTCCACTTGGCAAAGCTATCATTTAGAATCAAAGGACAGCTAAAGAGCTTCTCAGACAAGAAAAAGCTAAAGAAGTTCATCACCACCAAATCGGTATTACAAAAATTGTTAAAGGGGCTTCTTGGAGAAGAAATAAAAAGATAAAAAATATGAGTAATAAAATGGCAATAACTACATATCTGTCAATAATTTCTTTAAATGTAAATGGATTAAATGTTCCAATCAAAAGATAGGGTGGCTGAATAAATAAGAAAACAAAACCTTTACATATGCTGCCTACTAGAGGCTCACTTTAGATCAAAAGATACACACAGATTGAAAGTAAAGGAATGGAAAAAGATTTTATTAAAAATAAAATAAACAAAAAAGCTAGGATAGTAATACTTATATCAGACAAAACAGACTTTAAAACAAAGGCTATAATAAGAGACAAAGAAGGAGTCAGTCATCCTGGTTCTGGGCATTTAGCGGAAGAAATCCAAAACACTACTTCGAAGAGACATGTGAATGCAGATGTTCATTACAGCATAATTTACAATAGCCAAGATATAGAGGCAACCTGGATGTCCATCAATGGATGAATGGATAAAGAAGAGGTGATACATATATACAATTTAATATTACTCAGCCATAAAAAATGAAATCTTACCATTTGCAACAACATGGATGGACCTAGAGGGATTATGCTAAGTAAAGTAAGTCAGACAGAGAAAAACAAATACCATATAATTTCACTTATATGTAGAATCTAAGGAACAAAATATACAAACAAAACAAAAACAGACTCATAGATACAGAGAACAAACTGGTGATTGCCAGATGGGAGGGGACTTGAGGAGGGGCTGGGTGAAAAAGCTAAAGAGATTAAGAAGTACAAATTGGTAGTTACAAAATAGTCACAGAGATGTGAAGTACAGCATAGGGAATATAGTCAATAATATTGTAATAACTATGTATAGTGCCAAATGGGTACTAGACTTATCAGTGGGGTCACTTTGTAAATTGCATAAATGTCTAACCATTATGCTGTATACCTGAAACTAATATAAAATAATATTGAATGTCAACTCTAAATGAAAAACTAAAATTAAAAAAAAACAATTGGGGTAATGAACTAACCATTCACTAAAAGATTTATTATTAATTGAGATATTAAAGTTGGAAGAAGAGAATTTTACAGAGTTCTTTACATGTTATTCTCTCTACTTTTGTGTACATTTTTAAATATTTTAATAAAATTTAAAAATAAGATCAAGATTCTCGGCAAAAATTCTGGAATTAGTTTCAAGTCTGATTACTTACATGCATGTGTGTAAAAGTATCCACATTTTAAAAAATTTTAACCATTTTTAGTGTAGTAAAATATATATAACACAAAACTTAACATTTTAATCAAGTGTACAGTTCAGTCACATTAACTACATTCATATTGTTATGCAACCATCACCACCATCCACCTCTAAAACTTTTTCGTTTTTCTAACCTAAAATTCCATTAAAAAAAACACATTTCCTATTTCTCCCCAAACCCTGGCAACCACTATTCTGCTTTCTGTCTTGATGAATTTGGCTACTCTAAGAACCTCATGTAAATGGCATACAGTATTTGTCCTTTTGTGATTGTCTTATTTCACTTAACATAACGTCTTCAAGATTTGTCTATGTTGTAACATATGTCAGAATTTCCTTCCTTTTTCAGGCTGAATAATATTCCATTGTATGTATATATCACATTTAGTTTATCCAATCATCCGCTGATGAATAAACTTGGGTCACTTGGGCTGCTCTCACCTTTTGGCTATTGAAAATAATGCCAATATGAACATGAATATACAAATATTTTTTCAAGTCCCTGCTTGAAAATTCTTTTAGGTATATACCTAGTAGTGGAATTTCCAAATCATATGGTAATTCTATTTTTAATTTTTTGGAGACTGCCATACGTTTTCCCCAAGTGGCTGTTCTATTTTATATTCTCACCAACAATGCACAAGAGTTCCAATTTCCCCATATTCTCATCAACCTTTGTTATTTTCTGATACATATGTGTATATATAAAGTAGCCATCCTAATGGATGTAAAGTGGTTTTAATTTGCATTTCCCTAAGGATATTGAGCATTTTTTCATGTGTTTATTGACCATTTGCATATTTTCTTAAGGGAAATGTCTATTCAGATCCATCCTTTACCCATCTTTTAATTGCTTTGTTTGCTTGTTTGTTGTTGAGTTGTATGAGCTCTTTATATATTCTGAATATTAATCCTTTCTCAGATATATGATTTGAAACATTTTTCTCCCATTCCATAGGATTCCTCCTCACTCTGTTGATAGTGTCCTTTGATACACAAAAGTTATTAATTTTGTTGAAGTTTAATTTATCTATTTTTTCTTTTGTCGTCTGTCATTGGTGTCATATGTCACTTTATAACTTTTATGTTCCTTTATGAGAAAGTTATTTGCAACAACATTAACAATATTTTTAATTTTAGAATTAATGAGTAAAGTCAACATAGCTTCTAAAAGTTAAAAATAGACCCACACTAGCTAACACATTAAGAACGGGTCAAAATTATCTCAATGCATAATTTTGACATCAATAGAGCCATTTTACCAACTATTTCTTTCAGCCTTGGACCCTAGTAACCTGTGACAGTTAAATGACAGTAAGACAAAAAGTAGCACACCCTGGTAGTAGTCCTCTAATATGTATTTACCCTTTCTCCTCAGAAATAGGATTCCCACTTTTTAGCTGAGCTCATGGCCACCCAGAACAAAGATCACAGTTCCAATCCTCCTTTGACCAGGTCCACATGACCAAGTCTGATGAATGGGAAGGTATATGAAACTTCCAGGAAATGCCATTAAATATTAACAGAGTGCTCCTTTCCCTTTTCTTCTTTCTGCTGGCTGGACTGAGGATGTAAAGGCTGGAGCTGGAGCAGTCATCTTAAGCTAGGTGTTGAATTCTGTGATCTTAAGGATGGTAGAGCAGAAAAATGAAAGAACTTTGGTTTCTGAGGATTGAACAGCCATCCAGCCCAGGACTGCCTATATTTACATGAGAGAGAAATAAATTTCTAACTTGTTTAAGCCACTGTTGTTTGGGGTTTCTGTCTTTCATAGTCAAATGTAATTCTTACAGAGACATCAGAAGATTATTGATTACTAAACAATGCAGTTAGTCTCAAAATGATTGTATGCTTATTAAATAAAAACATATTAATTTAGAAATGGAGGATAATGAATGTTTTGTGTATTTACCAGATGTTGCTGTAAAATGAAATCTCATTCTATTTAGCAACCCTTTCTCAAAGATGTGTAAATCAGATAGCAAGAGCTTGCTTATTATTAGTCTATTGGACACATGATATGATTTTGAAACATTATTTAAATACAAACTTATGCAAGACATTTAAAAAAGACAGAAAAATATTTCCACTTAAGCCGACAACATGACCAATATGTGGATTCTGTGGTAACTTGAAGCTAGAGGTATATATCATAAAAGATATCTCACATCAACAAAATCACAAATTACCCAAACAATAAAATTTTAGTAAGCTTAGACTATTCTTCTCTGAGTTTAGAAATGTTTTAGAAATTAATAATGTAATCTCATATAAATATATGCTGTCATTTACTATAATTCTTTTTATTTACTTGATGTAATTTACATAACTTCCAATTTTACATATTTGACCCCTTTTACCCCATCAACCTCCCTCCTCTCCTCTCTCCCATCATATGACTTACTATAATTTTTTAAAGAATTACTATGTATATTGCTAGTTCCTGTATGAACCAAATGTGTCAGAAAGCACTGGGGTATAGGAAAGTACCATTAAATATAATACTTCACATATGGTATTTATAGTTCATTTATGCAGTCATAGAAATGCCTTCTTTGCTATAGATGCTGAGAAAAAAAAAAAACAAGGTTCATCCCCTTAAAAGCTTAGAATCTTATGAAACAACAAACTAAAAATAAAATAAATTTTTGGGAATAACTCACATACATTGAGTCTAGGCTCTGAGCTAGGCATTTTTCTAAGTACTCCACATAGGTCAACTCAATATAAAGCTCAAGACAACCACAAGAGAGAGGTACTATTATCATTTTACAGTCAGGGAAAATGATAAAGAAACTTGCTAGAGGTCGCATGGCTAGTAACAAAAGAAATGTGATTAAACCCACATACTCTGGGGCTCCAGAGCCCATAACTTAAAGCACAATGCATGCTGCATCTCATATGGAGAGAGCTATGCAGAAGATCCTTAGGAACATGGGAGGGGCATCTAACCCAGAGGGAAAGATGTCTTATAGGAGATGACATCCTAGGTCTTGAAGGAGATGAGTAGGAAATGAAATAGAAGAAATAATATTTTCAAAATCATAGGATATTAAACAGTATAAATTTAAGATAATTCTAAGTCGAATGGCTGCCAAGAAGCACAAGAGAAAGGATAGTAAAAATGAGGTCAGAGAGGAAGGCAAAAATATGTGGGCCAACTTATAACTTGAATTTGATTCCAGTACCTATGGGGAGGCCCATGGAGGGAAGTTATGCAGAAGAAAGATGTTATGCATTTGTATTTAGAATGATTACTCTAGCAGGATAAGTGAGGAGGATGAATTAAAGCAGGGAGAGACCAGTTTGTACATTATTGGAGTGATCCAGGAAAGACCTGATGAGGGCCTGAACCCAGTCAGTGGAAATGAGGAGAAAGAGATAGATGTAGAAGATATTTAGGAGCTATGTGCAATGTATGCACTAACTGGGAAATAGCCAACTGGGAACTCCTAGCTCTGGCCCAGGAGACTTAATGGATAGAGCCAAGATATGAGGCTCAGTTTATTTACCACTTCCACGTAAAATACCTAGACAGTATGCAAGAGACCATTGTAAATGGTGCCATAAGTGGGGTATCACAAGAGTGCTCAATGTGCAGAGGATCTTGCAAAAGTCAAACCACCTGAGGGAAGATGACTAGCACTTCTTTAAAGCTTAGATTGAAGAGGACAGCTCGAATTGTTAATACGTGAGGTCAGTTTTTATCACAATCTTATTCTATACCACATACCATATGTTGACAGATTTCCTTAGTTCTGACAACTGATTGTTTTGGAAGACATTTGGCAGTGTGGGGAGAAACCAGCAGCCTGTGTAAATATATGGGCAGAAAGTAGTAGCCTATAAGTAATATAAGTCAAGGTGGAAATTTAGTCACTTACATTCAAGATGAAGAGTCCTAAAAAATAAAACTGCTACTTGTCAGTGTTTGTTCTTGGAGGAATGTTATTCAGAAGCAAAAAGGGCTGTCTTGATGAAAGATTTTGCGATGGAGTAGGCATAGGCTGTGCAGCTTCAGGGCTCTGGCAATGAAGTAGAACACAAGAGTTGGAGAAAAGGCCGGTTTTCCACTCTCTGCCATGGGACCAGAATCTCACAGTGGAGACTGAAGATAGGAACTCCGCAAAACTGGTGGGGAAGAGGGAGAACAAAGCAGTGTCCTGTGATATTGTTCATAGTGGGCTGGTTCATGGGCACATGTGAAGTCAAGCCCCCTTGAGAGAATCACAGAAATTTCTGTGGGAACTTTGCCAGAAAGATGAGGTATAGAAACTTTGAATTACTAAGATCTTAACTGAAAAGAACTTAAGGTTTTACCCCACCTTCATAAGTCCTTCCAGTAGGCATCTTTTTTTTCTGGTCCTCACTTCCTCTTGTGGTTTCTCCAAGCCGAGGAGGCAGAAAAATCACTTGACATCAAATTAATCCCTGTAGAGTTGCACGCTGATCCCCAATCAAGTCAACCTTTTAAAATATTATTATTAAACAAAAACATCCCTTATCCCAGTCTGATATATTTGCATTTGGGTTACTCCACAGTTAAAAAGATTACAAGAAAAAACAAAAACAAAAACAAAAACAAAAACAAAAACACAGTGCTACTTAATGTGGTAGTCAGTCTCCAAGACGGCTCCCTAATGATTCTCTTCTGGTATTCATGTCCCGCAATATATCAGGTTGGTCTGTGTGACCAATAGAATACAGTGGAAGTGATGTGTGAATTTCAAGGCTCTGTCATAAAAAACACTGCCACTTCTTTGTTTTCTCTTAGATTACTCACTCTGGGGAAACCAGCCATCCTGTCATGAGGACATCAAAGGAGCCCTATGGAAAGATTCAAGTGGTAAGGAACTCAGGTCTCCTGCCAACAGCCAACATTAAATTGCCAGCCATATGAGTGAGCCACCCTGGAAGTGGACCTTCCTAGTCAAGCTTTCTGAAGAAAGCGGCCTGGCCAACATCTTAATTGCAAACTCATGAGGGACTCCAAGCCAGAACCACCCAGTTCAGCTGCACCTGAATTCCTGACCCTCAAAAATGTCATGAAATAATAAATTAGTATTATTGTTGCAAGTTTGGGGATCATTTGTTAAGCAATAATATGTAACTCATATACTTAATTTTATCCACATGAACAAGATAACTCACCAAAATTATCCTCCCAAAACAAAGAGATTGCCCCCACAACAGTCTTTATCTTCTACCATTAGTCAACTAAAGCAAATTTCTGGCATGTTTCAAACTATCACATTTTTTTCCTCACTTAGAGACAATGATGTTCAGAAATATTAACGTCTAAGTCCAAAACGCCCAAATACATAGCTCACTAGGCTGCAAAGTCTGTTAAAATAATTTCAAAAAGCAGACAAAAAATTAATCTAGACAGTATCTGTGGATAAACAGCATCATTACATTCAATTGTTTGGAGAGAGAAGGCAAAAAAATCTGACAGTAATTTTAATTTTGGGAAAAGAGAACTATGCTAAAGTGCTATTATTAAGGAAAACCTGAATGGTGCATTTTCCAAAGGAAAATGCCTACAGCGACATGAACACATTCAACACATCTTATTGAAACCCCAAGGAAAATGCTAGCCCCTACATAAGATAAGGAGCTTGAATAAATCTCAGAGGACTAACTGCAATGTTATAAGCAAATCAAGATGTTTCAATTTGCGGAGGAAAAAAAAATGGCATAGATGATAGAGGCTCTGTTCATTCCTCTGGCGACCAAATCAAGCTGTGACAGAAACAAGGAGCAGCAGCAAGGAAAAATCACCTGGGATGAACAAGCCATACAACTAGGGAGAAGTCCAAGAAATCACCCTGCAACGGTAGGACAGGGCAAGGACGTGGGGCTGCCGGGTCTTGAGTGGCTGAGTGTGACAGAGGCTGCTGCAGCGGTAGTGGCAGATGCCTCTTAAAGGGGCTGCAACCCCGAGTGGATTTTCATGGTGATAGACCTGCTCATCTGAGCACCAGTGCCCATTCGGCTACACACAGGAAGCACCAGGGACTTACAGGGAGACACTGTTGGAGTGAGGGCTGAGGCGAGACTTGCTATGTAGCAAAGAGCCAGCAGTATCCATTGTTCCCTGTTGAGCCCTCCCCGCTAACAGTGCTCTGGACACAGCGCCGCCATAGCCATGATGTCATCATACTGGATAACAGAGGTCACTCTACTCCCGGAGGATTCCATGAAACCCTGCCTACCCCAACTCATGGCCAGACCCAAGCCACATCCAGGTATATCCTCAGCAAGTCAGGTGTCCCTTGCTGAGACTCACACTGGAGGAGGCAGCTGGCCTCAGTTTCTGGTGTGGCCTTTTGAGGCAACTGTAAGCACCGCATCTGTAGATTGCTTGCTGAATCTTAACAGGTGGCCCTGGAGGGGCAGAGGCTTGGGCTAAATTCGGCCTGCAGCTGAACCCCTCTCAGGGCTGTGACATTGGACAGCTACTTCACAAATCCACACTAATAAGACCAGGAGACACAGGAACTTTGTTTAGCATAGAAACAAACATGGGAAGGCAGCCAAAATGAAAAGGCAAAGAAGCAGAAACCATATGAGAGAACAGACCAGAGATCCAGATATAATGGAGTCAAGTAATCTAACAGATGCAGAGTGCAAAACACTGGTTATAAAGATGCTCAATGAATTTTTGGGAAGTGTAGAGAACTTCAAAAAAGAGATAAAAAATAGAAATGAAAATTATAAAAGGGAACCAGTCTGAAATGAAGAACACATTATCTGAGATGAGAAGTATATTAAATGGAATAAAAAAAGGAATAAACAAAATGACTAAAGAAGAAGATCAAATGTCTTATCTAGAGGATGGAAAGGCCGAGGACATGCAATCAGAACAGCAAGAAATAAGATGCCAAGACTTTAAGAATAATTTAAAGAGAATATGGGATACTATTAAGGGTCCAAATATCTGTCTGATTGGTGTAACTGAAGAAAATTAAGATGTTGAATAGCTGTTTGAAGAAATAATGATGGAAAACTTCCCTAACCTGGTGAAAGAAATGGATATAAAATCCCAGGAAGCACAGAGAATTCTCAAACTCAGGGATCCAAAGAGGCCTACACCAAGACACATCATAATTAAAATGCCAAAGGTTAAATACAAAGAAATAATATTAAAAGCAGCAAGAGAAAAACAGATAGTTACTTATAAGGGAATACCCATAATACTGGCAGCTGATTTCTCAAAAGAAACTATGCAGGACAGAAGGACTTGGCAAAAAATATTCAAAAGGATTAAGACCCAGGATCTATAACTGAGAATAATTTATCCTGCAAAGCTATCATTTAGAATTGAAGGACAGATAAAGAGCTTCCCAGACAAAAAGAAGCTAACGGAATTTATCATCACCAAGCTAGTTTTATAGAAAATGTTGGAAGGACTTCTTTAAGAAGAAAAAACATGTATCAAAAACAGGAATAAAGAATGGTAACAACTACATTCCTATCAATAAGTACCTTAAATGGAAAAGAATTAAGTGCTCCAACCAAAAGTTAGAGTGGCTGAAAGGATAAGAAAACAAGACCCCTACATATGAAAAGGAAGGGGATGGAAAAAGATATTGCTTTGATGGACCTAGAAGGTATTTAAGTCAGATAGAGAAAAATAAACACAATATGAGTTTACAGACGCAGAATCTAAGGAATAAAAAGAACCAACTAATCAAAAACAGACTCACAAATATAGTGGACAATTTGATGATGAACAGAAGGGAGGGAGATTTGGGGGGCTGGGAGAATGGGGTGAAAGGTTAAAAAAGTACAAATTAGTAGCTGATGGATAGTCACAGGGATGGGGAGCTCAGAATAAGGAATGCAGTTGGCTAGGTGGAGGGTCAGGGGAGGGAGGGAGCAATTGGGGGATCGTTTTATGAACTATATAGATGTGTAACCAATGTACTGTATACTTGAAACTAATTAAAATTAAAAAAATAAAATTAAAAAATGTTTCAATTTGCGTGCACGTGTGCGCAAACACACACACACAAACACACACACACAAAATAACCAGTACTAAAGATAACTACCCAAGTTTTGTAGGCTCTCAAAGATGAGACTGTGAGTTGTCATTGTGTATAGCTTTGTATTGTGGTTCATGCTTCATGTATCTGTCTGACCTAAATTGTAAACTCTAAAAGGTGGAGACTCATTACCTAGCTCAATTCACTGCCCATAGTGAGTTAATCTGAGTTCCCTAGAAGAAAAAAAATGGGCCTGAAGCAAGACTTTCTTGGCAGGTACAATCCCATGGCAGCAGGAGTAAAAGAAAAGACAACTGAGTCAGAGGAGAATGGAAAGAAAATGCAAGGTAATGCACTGACTAGGCTGGCTACTATTCTATAACAAGCAATTGCTTGACTGGCATTCCCACTTGTCCATGCAGGACATGTTTGAACAGATTATATGGGGAAAAAAACATGACGCAAACAGTCTGTTGTAGGGAAAAATGGAGAAGGAATTTATCTGCTAGCTTTATTCTGACTTCCATTTTCCACTGATCAAAGTTTGTTCTAGAAGAAGGTGACTCCCCTAAACACCCAGGCTGTGGCCCCTTCAGCAACCACTAAGGAAACTACATCCTATGCCCTGTGGCACAGAACATCACACAAATCTGGAAAGGTAAGAGGGGCCAGAGATTCTGGGAATCAGTCTCAGGTAGCATAAATGCATGGGTCTGCATAGAGTCCTTCACCACAATGGCTATGGCAAAGCCATAAAACCCCAAGGCTTTAAGAGCCAGATCAGGCTGAAAAAATGCATTCAGTATATCCAGTGTTGGTAGATATCTGCGGCTAGAACCTTCTGGTAGTCTGAATGACAAACAGGAGAATAATAGGTATCCAGTATAGCTATAAAATCCAATTTTATCCAATTTTATGCATAAATCTAACTTATCTAGTCAACTCCAGCTTTTTTCCCCAAACACCAGGAAAGCACCATAGTCTCAGAGGCAGAGCTAAGAGATGAAGGATTTTTATTATCACTGCCTTTTTGAAGCTAATCTTTTTGGGAACAATCATCGGATTTTGGTTTAAATTGCTCTTCTCAGGTCTTCCCAATGATTCAAGTTGGCCTCAGAAACCCTCAAATACAGCCTTCTCCTGTGTAGCAGCAGCCCAGGTTAATTCATTTGCTTTCACTCTATGCAAATTTTAAGTACATGAATTTGAAATATAAATACATGAATTTGAAAGAATTCAAATTTACTAAATTTTAAAGAAATTGTCAATAATTCTATGATTTTGAAGCTGGTCCATTATGCTTATACTGTTGTCACTTACTGGGACTACTTTAGATGGTAAACAAGGAAGCCCATTATAATTTTTTCAGAATGAGTCATGGACTATGTGAGATCTTTAAGAACATATATTCATAAAATGTATCTATCTGATATTCTTTATAGTGTTTTATCATTTTGCAGATGAGGAAAATGAGTCATCAAATGATTGAATTTTGGGACTCAAAGCCAACTCTTGAGTCATTAATGTCTGTGCCTTTTCCATTATATCATGCTTGGTTCCATCCTTTCCAACTTTGTGTTATCAAGTGTAATAAGAAAACTTTACCTTCATGCATGGCATCAATAAAATATTAGTTGAGCCTATATTATTGTACCTAACATGATCCTTTAAACCGACATAAGCTACTGATGGATATTCTTTTTACAGTATGGTTCAACCACTTAGTTACTTTAAGGGTCAACAAACCATAGTTCATCATTTATCCCCAAAAAAGTAATAATGACAGTAACAACCACAAAATTACTAATATTTATCATTTTTTGGAGTACCAGGTACTATCTTAGAGTCTTCACATACATTGTTTCACTTAACTCTCACAACAGCCCTGTAAGGCAATACTATTATTTTTCTCATTTTGCTGATAAGAAAACTAAGGCTCAGAGACATAAACTATTAGGCCAAAATTACATAGCTAGCAAGTATATTCTTGGTTCTGGACTCAGACTTTTTCCCACTCACCAAAACTGCTTGATATTTACAAAGTATATTACAGGTAACAAAAACAGGTTTATTTTTACATATCCATCAGCTCTTTTAATCTTTAACACAACATATTTTATAGATAAGGAAATTGAGGCTCAAGGAGTTTAGATACCTTTTCCAAGTTCTTATAGCTATTAAGTGTCCGAACTTGGAGTCAAAACTTGGTTGGAGTTTTTTCTGTTCACTGCTTCCCACTGGAAACTATCAAATGCTTGGTTAAAATCAAGACTGCCTGTGCTCAACTCAGTGTTTGCTAATCTATCATTATAGAAACACTATCTAAAATTTAGTTTCCACAAATCCTATTAAATAAAAAATCCCTTAGAACAATTGTTTCTATAAGTTCCTACTCTCTGAATTAATGAGAGACCTCTATGTTCACTGATGTAACTTCAATTTTATGCTGGGGCCTCATGAGGATTTTGGAGAAGAGAAAGATGAGAACTGAAGAAATTATAAGACCCTTACAGAGATAATGAAAATAGTAGTATTGCAATAAGGGTACTCAAAACAGCTTACATCTTACAATGGAAAGTCTAAAAGATTACTGAAGGAGGGAAGATAGGACTAGGAAGCTAGAGATGAACAGAAATAAAACATCACACAACGGAAGTATTTTAACATGCTGATAGAAATATAAAGGTAGTTTTCTTGAGAATTTTGTTACTTCCTTAGAATAGTTATTAGGATTAGATCTGGCTTCATATAACAGACAGATCCAAAATGACAGTGGAAATAAGATGAAAGTTTGTATCTCTTTCATATAATGGTTGGAAATTAGCAGTTCAAGGCTAGAATGGGTCTCCACAGTGTTAGAGACCCAGGATCTTTCTTAGTTGTTGCTTGCCCATTAATGCTTTCCATTCACAAAGTAACCGCACGGCCCAAGCTGGACGCTAGAGCTCTAGCCATTATATTCACATTTTAGGCAACAGAAAGAAGAAAGAAAAAGAAGAATAGACTCCCTTCCTTTTAATGAGATCTTCTAGAAATAACTCACAACACTTGCACTTGTATGTCAGTGAGTAGAATTTCATCACATAATCATACTCACACCTAGTTGCCAGGAAGACTAAGACCTTTAGCTGGGTATATTGTGCCCATATAAATGGAGGGTTATATTACTGAATAAGAGAGAGAATAGATTTGGGAGTATGCAACTAGCAGGTTCTACCAAAAATGGTTGAAAGATACACAATAATAATAATATAATTCATTCAATCTACCTACCTCCTCCAAGACATCCATATTGAGATATTTCAAAGCTGTAAATAAATTGGCTCCATAGTACAATTTTCTATTTACAATATTTTTTAATTAAATCAATTCGGATACTTTCGTAGCAAGAATAATGGGAATGGATTGACTATGAAGCCAAAAATGAGAAAACTTGAGTTTTGTATTAGTATACTAAAATCACAACATTCCTCTAATCTGGCTTTTGTCCTCAGGCCATGGTGGCTGGAAGCATATGATAAAACACACTTTTAAATTTAATGTCATCTGTATTCTCGCATTGTTACACTGCAGATTGCTCAAATTGAACTTGCAGCAGCCCTCTTTCTATTTAACTATATTACTATTTCAAGCAAATATAGCTCAAATTTCAAGGGAAAATTATTAAAAATGATATCTAACTCCTACATATTCAAAATACTGCATAGAAACTAAATGCTCACCCCTTTCTAAAACTGTATAGAAACATGCAATTAAAGTAAAAGAATTTTGAAAAATTAAGGTATGTCATGCATTCCTATGTAAAAACAACTGTTCTTTTAAATGTATATTTCCAATAATGATAATAATAGCTAACATTTATTGAGTGATTATCATGAGCCAAGAGCAGAGCTGAACACATTATTTTATTCGTTCGTAAACTGTAAGAAGAGCTTCAACATGTTTTCTTAAAATTTTGCTCCTTAGGCTCTGTCATCCATTCACTCTTTCCATAAACATTTTCTAAACACTATTATGTACCTAGCACTATGCTAAAAGACAGGGATACAGAGATTTAAAAAAAAAAAAAGATATTATCCTAAGGAAACTCACAGTTTGTTTTTTTTTTTAAGTGAGCAAATGAAGAAATAAAATAACTACATTCTAATTCCTTACATGCATGAGTTCTGGGTCAGACCATCGGGGTTCAAATCTTGACTCTGTGAATGCCTACCTATGGGACTTGAGCCAAATCATGTAACTTTTCAAAGTTTCAGTTTCCTCATCTGAAAAGTGAGGATACCAAACTACTGAATGAGGTAAGCCATGTAAAGCACCTAACTCACTGTCACAATGTAAGCACTCAGTAAATGTTAGTTATTATTTATTTGGACAGGTAATAGCACTCAGGAACACTAATATAGATGCCTCAACTCGGACACAGGCTGAGGAGGCTTTAAAAAGATACCTGAGTCGAGAGTTGAAGGCTCTAAAACTCAGATATTCTCCTATGTTCTCCAACTTTCAGAGGTCAGCCTTCTCTTTCATGCCCAAATAACCCTGACCCACATCTGTAAAAGCAGAAAGTCTTTTCTTTTATTGGTTATCACCTCAAGGATAGCAGTGAAATCTTGGGGAATGATATGTTCCATAAATCCTCAGGCTCCGCCAGCCAGATGCTCTCTCTGGATTATTGCTCTACTTTGTGTGCAGCATCTCTGCTCACACCTAACCAGCTGCTGTCCAATGCTGTTTCTGCTTTCCCAGTTTCATTTGAGAAATGTGATGGCCTTCTTTCTTCAGCCCTTCCAGTTCTGCCTTAGCCCCTGAGACCACCCAAGCAGGATCTTGACTATGTCAGTTCTGTTATTTGCTTTGACCTTTGGATGGTGCAAGAGCTAACTCCTTTGGGTCCTAGCCAACCTTGCCTGTCATTTACATCTTCCTTAAGCTCTGAAGTCTCAGTGTGCCTCATGGCCAAGCCCATCTGAGTTAGGGCAGGATGAGGCTTTCCCTCACCGTGAAGGGTTTGCCATAAATGAAAAGTACCCAAGCTGAAAACAGGCCACCTGCTGCAAATACCCAAGAGTGTCACAATATGTCATGACATAGCTTGACTGGATAGTCAACAATTAAAAACAGAAGTTTGAGAAGAGGAAGATATAAGGAGGTTGTTCTACTTTCTAGCTCTGTGATCTTTGGCCAATATCTTTAGCTTCACCATACCTCACTTTCCCCATCTGTAAAATGGGGTAGGGATATGCACATCTCTAGATTTTTATAAGAATTAATTGAGATAATGTTTGTCATGGATCGTGAACAGAATCTGGTTTATCATAGGAACTCAATAAATACCATATATCATCAATTCTAAATGCACATTCATTTTCCTATTTTAACATCTCTGAAATTGAAATGACTCATATGGTGTTACAGTTTAATCGACAGTTTTTTACCCCTTTCTTAATGGTACATAAAATAACAGTATATCTTACACTCAGTGGCATCTTAAGTTTGATAAAATGCAGTAATATCTTTCACTTACTACGGTATCCAAGAACATATTTTATTTCCTCCAAAACCTGACAAGTCACACAGAGAAAATAAAAGCAGCGCTATAATAGATGGTGCTTTATAACCATTTAGAACAATTGAGAACAATTTTTCCCCATTTCACCCAATAATTCCACTCTTATGGCTGTGAACGAGCAACTGAGATTTTTGTGAAATAACAGGATCTTTAAAGAGGGCTCTTTTGTTCCTTTTTCACAGACAGGACCTTTTTTTAAAAAATGGCAACTCTGGATAATACAACTCTATAAGAGGAAATATGTTCTCCTTGTTTAAAAATATTTCACTTACACCATACTGGTTGGTTCTGCCAAATCACCAAACATTTCTAAACATGTTTAATTGTTTTTGCCCAAGTCCTGGTTTTAAAACTGATTCATATGAGAAAAGCCATGAGTAAATGTGTCCCACAAATATACCTACACTCTCACTGGTCATCTATTTCCTTTCTTTCTGGGATGGCCTTTCTCCTTGCTTCTCCATCTGTTGAATTCTTACTCAAGAGCTATCTGATTAAATAAGAAACCATAGAACTTTAGAGCTAGACTGAAACATTGCTTGATATCCCTCACTCAAAATCAACTTTTCTTCTACTGGGTTTCCATGGCCCTTCGTCTGTATTTCATGCTAGTACTTACTTGTTATAATTGTATTTTATGAAACCTACCAGTCTTTTTTCACTTCTCATTGGTTTTGAAAGTCCTAAAGGGGAACACCATATCTTTTGCACATCTATATCCCCGCAGAACCTTATAAAATATAGGCATACCTCACTTTATTGCCCTTCACTTTATTGCACTTCACAGATATTGCTTTTTTTAAAAAAATTTTTATTTTTTAGGCGAGGCAACCTTGGTTGACCTCACAGATTGCAAGGACTTTGTCAGCTTACAATCTCTTATTTTTTTATTTTTTATACCTACAGCACCTGGTCTTCCTCGGTGGTCTCCCATCCAAGTACTAACCAGGCCCGACCCTGCTTAGCTTCTGAGATCAGACAGGATGGGGCTTCTTCAGGGTAGCATAGCCATTTTTTTTTTATCAAATTAAAGGTTTGTAGCAACCCTCCACTGAGTGAGTCTATCAGCACTATATTTCCAACAGCATTTGTTCATTTCATGTTGCTGCGCCACAGTTTGGTAATTTTCACAAAATTCAAACTTTTTCATTGTTATTATATTTATTGTGGTGATCTGTGATCAGTGATCTTTGATGTTACTATCATAATTGTTTTTTGGATGTCACAACTACACCCAAATAAGATGATGAACTTAATAAATGTTTTGTTTGTTCTGACTCATCTACTGACCTGCCATCTGCTCCGTCTCTCTCCTCCTCCTCAGGCTACCTATTCCAAGATACAACAATATTGAAATTAGGCTAATTAATAACCCTACAATGGCCTCTAAATGTTCAAATGAAAGGAAGGGTCACCTACTTTTCATTTTAAATAAAAAGTTAGAAATGATTAAACACAGTGAGGAAGGCATGACAAAAGCCAAGATAGGCATCTTGTGCCAGTTAGCAGAGAAGCAAAGGCAAAGAAAAAGTTCTTGAAGAAAATTAAAAGTACTACTCTGATGAACACACAAATGGTAAGAAAGTGAAACAGCCTTATTGCTGATATGGAGAAAGTTTCAGTGGTCTGGATAGATCAAGCCAGCCACAACATTCCCTTACACCAAATCCTAATTCAGGGTAAAGCTCAAACGCTCTTCAATTCTGTGAAGGCTGAGAAAGGTGAAGAAGCTGCAGAAGAAAAGTTTGAAAACAGCAGAGGTTGGTTGATGAGGTTGAAGGAAAGAAGCTGCCTCCATAACATAAAAGTGCAAGATAAAACAGCAAATGCTGATGTGGAAGCTGCAGCAAGTTATTCAGAAGATACAGCCAAGACAGTTAATGAAGGTGGCTACACCAAACAACAGATTTTCAATGTAGATGAAACAGCTTTATATTGGAAGAAGATGCCATTGAGAACTTTGATAGCTAAAGAGAAGTTAATGACTGGATTCAAAGCTTCAAAAGACCTTCCTGTTAGGGGCTAATGCAGCTGGTGACTTTAAGTTGAAGCCAATGCTCATTTACCATTCCAAAAACCCTAGGGCCCTTAAGATTTAATACTAAATCTATTCTGCCTGTGCTCTATAAATGGAACAACAACGCCTAGATGACAGCACATATGTTTACAACATGGTTTACTAAATATTTTAAGCTCACTGTTGAGAGCTACTGCTCAGAAAAAAAGATTCCATTCAAATTATGACTTATCACTGACAATGTACCTGGTCACCCAAGAGCTCTGATGGAGACAAACACTGAGATGAATGTTGTTTTCATGCCTGCTAACACAACATCCATTCTGCAGCCCACAGATCAAGGAGTAATTTTGACTTTCAGGTCATATTATTTAAGAAATACATTTTAAAGGCTATTGCTGCCATTCATAGTGATTCCTCTAATGCATCTGGGCAAAGTAAATTGAAAACCTTATGAAAAGGAGTCACCATTCTAGATGCCATTAAGAACATTCATGACTCATTGGAAGAGGTCAAATATCAACATTAACAAGAATTTTGAAGAAGTTGATTCAACCTTCCTGGATGACTTCAAGGGGCTCAAGACTTCAGCAGAGGAAGTAACTACAGATGTGGTGGAAATAGCAAGAGAACTAGAATTAGAAATGGAGCCCAAAGATGTCACTGAACTGATACAATCTCATGATAAAACTTTTAACAGACGAGGAGTAGCTTCTTATGGATGAGCAAAGAAAGTAGTTTCTTGAAATGGAATCTACTCCTCATGAAAATGCTGTGAAGATTGTTGAAATGACAACAAAGGATTTAGATATTACATAAACTTAGTTGATAAAGCAGTGGCAGGGTTTGAGAGGATTGACTGCAATTTTGAAAGAAGTTCTATGACTAAAATGCTATCAAACAGCATCGTATACTATAGAGCAATCGTTCGTGAAAGGAAGAGTCAACAAATGTGGCAAACTTCACTATCGTCTTATTTTAGGAAACTGCCACCCTAACTTTCAGCAACCGCCACCCTGACCAGTCAGCAGCCATCTATGTGGAGGCAAGCCCCTCCACCAGCAAAAATATTATGACTTGTTGAAGGCTCAGATGTGAATTGGCATTTTTCAGCAATAAAGTATTTTTAAATTAAGGTATGTATATTGTTATTTAGACATAATGTTATTGCATGCTAAATAGACTATAATATAGTATAAACATAACTTTTATAAGTACTAGGAAACAAAAAAATTCCAGAGACTCATTTTATTGCAATATTCACTTTATTGCAGTGGTCTAGAACTGAACCTGCAGTATTTCCTGTGTCATATGTATTAGTTGTGTTATTTTAACTGAAATGTATTGCATAGAAATGAACTTATGTACAAGTGCTTTACTCCAAATACAATGGGCTTTTGTCAATATTGTTACTATATGAATAACATCAGAGAATCCAAGTAATCACAAACAAATATGTATCTTGACTAAGAAATTTGGCCCTCCCTGAAATTTGATTGGTCTTTCCCCCATAATCATTCCCAGAAAACAGCAGACAATCCATAAATATTTAACGAAGGAATTTCTACTTTGCCTTGCTTCTCACTACCATCTTATTTTCCCCAATGTTTTCCCAGGTACTTATAGCATTTTCCTTTGTTTATTCAAGCAAGAAATAGCACTTTCTTTCATCTCCAAGTCCTACATAACCACTGTTGCTATGACTATCAGAAGCCCAACACCTATCCTTAGTCCTCTTTTTCTCTCCTTACCCCCAGATTCTATAGATTCAAGTGGTCACAACTACTTAAATAGTTTGCTAATGACCCTGACCAGTTATATGTATCTTTTAAAACATTATAATAACTAGAAAAAAATAATGGAATAACAAACCAAAAAATAAAAAAAATGTAAACTAACTATGGAGAGGGAAAGGATAGAATGGAGGCAAGGGCAAAAGTTACATTACTCCGAATATATTTTATTTTGTATATTGAAATTTGAGGACATGTAAATATTTTATATAATTATAAAACAAAGTTAAATTAAAAAAATTAATGAATCAAAAATTATTTCAAGTGACTACAACACAATAATTTGATTATACAATCCTAGTAAGATAGGCCCTAAAGACAAAAATGATCTATGCAAACAATTGTAAAACTGCTTTCAGTAAATATATTGTTGGTATAGTATTCATACTGTTATTTTGTTGGGTATGTTTTGTGAAACAAAGCAAATAAGTAATTATGTTGGTGTCCTTGGAAACCAACCAATTTCAGCATGAGAAAAAGGAGATAAAGGTGATGTAAGATTAGTAATATTAAATAAACAGTGCAATCCTGAGTTTGAATCGGAAGTATCACTATGAATTTATTATATATTTTATCTTAAAATTTTTTCCCTAGCTCTTACTTCTGAAAAAGCCTAGAAACCTAATTGCAGTTCCAAAATAACATTTTCACTAGAAAACAAAGGGCTCCTTGGAGAAACAGGTGATTCCAGGTCTGGGGCAGAAAATATACCAGATGAGGCTGGAATATTACATCATACTACAAACAAGGAAGCTATAAAAGAATAATTTGGTCCTGTCAAAAGGACTCAGGAGCTAACTTGAACAGGCTCCCATTAGGCAAAGCTGGGACAATTTGAGCATCAATAAGGATAGAAATACATTGAATAAGTTCAAATCGATAAATTTACAATAACAGTTTAAGAAAACCTCATTAGTCGCATTTGGAGGATGCTGGAGAAACAATTGATTATTTTGAAAACTGGTAAATACAGGAAAAGAATCAAGCATAAGTCTATCTGTTTTATACATATCGTACCTCAGAGTACAGTAAATATTTTTTATGCAAAGAAGTTTCTGTTTACAAAAATAATCCACTGATCTCGGAAGCTAAGCAGGGTCGGCCTGGTTAGAACTTGGATGGGAGACCACCTAGGAAGACCAGGTGCTGTAGGTGTAAAAAATAAAAAATAAGGGATTGTAAGCTGACAAAGTCCTTGCAATCTGTGAGGTCAACCAAAGGTTGCCTCACCTAAAAAATAAATAAATAAATAAATAATATATAAAAATAGTCCAGCTAATAAGTAAAGAATAATACAATTTAAATATAACCATTTTGTAAACCCTCATGATATAGTGGATCTGAGAAAAGATCATTAATAACTGTTAGCATCACAAAAAAAAGGGACATTATTGTGCCTGGATGGATGGAAGTACCCAAGACCACCTATGAAGTAGCCACATGCCAAATAATCAAACATAAATCTCTCAAGCCTCCATATGTAAATTCCAGATTACAGGAAGGATTACCAGAAATATAAGGAAGAATAGAACATGTTAAACAGGACCTTAGGGATGCAAGGACAAAAAAGACCCAGTTTCTTCAACAAATAAAATGTAAAAGAAAAATGGGGAAGTAGGGCAATTGTATATTAAAAGACACTTTAGAGGCAT
Organism: Pteropus medius; assembly: GCF_902729225.1. Taxonomy (NCBI): domain Eukaryota; kingdom Metazoa; phylum Chordata; class Mammalia; order Chiroptera; family Pteropodidae; genus Pteropus; species Pteropus medius. The sequence continues at coordinate 14,721,031 of NW_024344370.1, forward strand.
ACCAACTAATACAATGCTTGGAACTTTGTTAGGATAGTGGTTCAAACAAACAAAAAAATTGAGATAGAGAAATTTAAATAATAATTTTATAATGTTAAGAATTATTGTTAAATTTTTAGGTAAAATAATGGTACCTAATCTTTTAATGATCCACATTGAAATATTTGCAGATAAAATATGATGTCCGGATTTGTTTCAAAATAATCTAGGACTGAGGAAAGTGGGTGCATGTACAGATAAAACTCAGTCATGAAATTACTGAAGCTGGGTAATGGGTACATAAGGAGGAGTTCATTATACTATTCTCTCTACTTTAGTATATGTTTGAAATTTTCTCCAACAAAAAATTTTTTAAATGTACCACTGTAAAAAATTACTGCAAAATATTTCACACCTAAGGTGAAAGCATCCTGTAAAATCTTCAAGAAGTATTAAAGATGGCACGCACGCAAGTAAACTCCCATTTCCTCGAGGTGGTCAGATATTTTGAGATAAAGGAAACCATAGCCTAGAGAAAGTACACATTTAAGTCAACACAAATTCATTCATCTCTACTTTTAATTCAAAAATGTATCTTTGGATAGATTTGTCTTCCAACAAACCAATCTCCATGCATCAACACTTCTTGAAGATTCTAATACTACATCTTTGGAACATCTTGGAAACAATTATGCTCATTCCCATAGGTCTCCTGGCACTGCTAAGGTTTTACATGGCATCTGTAGTCCTGTGTCTAGGCTCCCTGATTTTAGACTTACTGGTACTAGCAAGTTGAAACTACCAAGGTCCTTCACATTTGAGGCTGCAAAAATTTCTTACATAATTTTATAAGGAAGATAAACATCTCTAGCTCCTCTTCTCCAGTATTTTCTCACCTTTTCAAGGCCTTAGGCAAACAAAAGAATTATATTTACTTGATCAAGGTTGCCAGACAGAGACCTAGGCCCAAACTGACAGTAGCAATGGCGACAGCAGTGCAAGAGCAGCAGCCACTGCAACAGTGACCACAACCATGGAAGAAAGAAGGGCTTCTGCATGCAGGCACCACTGGGAACCATGGTTGGGAGGCTGGCATGGCCATCGGTCCCGAGAGCCTGACTGTGGTATCTACACAAATATTAACTCTGGCTGGAGGCCGGCACAGAAACTGCCAAAACACAGGGAGTAAACTTTGTAAGTTATTACAAAATTAAAGTGTACACATGGACACCGCAAGAAAGCATGTCAAGGAGTCTTAATCCCTTAAAGAGTTTAGAGTTTCAGTTTTGAAAACTGTCGTCTCAACATTGCACAGCACGTATCCACAGACTTAGAAATAGAAAATAAATTTAAAGATTGTGGCACCTGAAGGAAATGTACACTACTTTTCATATGAAGCGTCAGATGAACAAATTATTAATGAGACAGTTTTTAAATTACTGTTTTTCCTTGTGGCTGAAAATGCATTGATAGAATGCATAAACCAGCATTTTGAATTTTACACAAGTTATGAAGCCACATTTTGTTTCTTGTACAACCTCTGTTAAGTTACAGGAAATGTCAGAGAAAGCATTAAAATGCTATTGTATAAATTTACATTTCAAATTAAATTTTGACATACAAAACTGATTTGTATGAAGAATGAAATATTTTTAGAATTGTTCCATGAGAATCATCAGCTCTACATGTATTAAAATTTTATTTCAGAATAATTTATCAGAAATTTATCCCAAATGTTTCCACAGCCTATAAAATAATATTAACTGCTCCGATAACAATTGCATCAGCAGAAAGATCCTGATCAAAATGTAAAAGTATCAAAAATTATGTGTAATCTTTCATTTTCCAAGAACAACTAATGTCTCTTCAATTATATTGATTGAAAATAAAATTGCTAAAAGGATATATATTTATTTTAATGACCTATTAAATTTGCAGAAAAGCAAGTCACAAAATTATGACTAATCAAGATATCACATATCACACCAAAAATATTTTTTGTACTTTGTAAGTTATATTATTACTCACATCACTATTATCTCTGTTGTATTTTATAAATAACAAAACATTTTTAAAGGAAAAGGTTCACATGTAAAAGTCTTTTAATAAGACTTTTTTCCTGCTTTTTCAACAGGGGCCCTACATTTTTGTTTTGCACTGGGCCCCTTAAATTATGTAGCTTGCCCTGTGCACAGAAAAAAGGTATTTTCATGTTTCATCTGGTTAGGGAAACAGCTATATTTCTAATGTAATCAAAGCCTTTAAAGCAGTTTCTCAACACTGTTACATGGGAGAAGGAAAAAGTTATAACTCCTATAAATGTTCAAACAATTCTTGCAAGCCCAGTATAACAGAAGGTTCTAGTTGGTGGAAGGGGACCTTAAAGATCACAATTACATAGATAGCAAAACTAAGGCAACAAACTGATTGTTTTGAGGTCACAAGTGATTTAAAGGCAGACTCGGGACTAAATCTCTAGTCTCTGGAGTCTACTTGGTATAGTTTTTACCACCGGTTTTTTCAGATTGTATGGATAAGGGTCCAGGTAATCAGAAAGTGCTCTAGGCATTTCAAACAGAATAGTATGAGTGATGACCACCAAGAAAGAAGCATGTACAAAGGAACTAGAACAATGGAAGAAAACAAAGCTATTGCCAGAGCTATCTCCAGAAGCAGAAAGGAGAGAGATACCCTGCCTTCTCCCTTTCTCCCTCCCGGACTTTCATTTTTCTCTACAGATATCCATTAACAGAACTGAGCTGGAAGCCAGCTGACAGAAGAGCCTGGAAAACTCAGTCTATAGGAGTCGGCTCCTGTGATATTGAGCAAAGCAGGGAAAGGGTGAGAAGTGGATTTGGAAGCAAACAAGCAAATGACTGGCACACTGAATAAGGCAAGGCTAACAACTTCTTCAGGTCTGAGTGCTACCTGATAATCTAAAAAGTTCTGGTAGCCAGATATTGTCGGCAGTCCACAATTATTGAGATAACACATGTAAAGACCTTAGTTACAGTTCATGGTATAATAAGTAGAGATTAAAAACATCAGCCTCATTACCATAATGGCAATCACTATTAGCACTATTAAAAATAATAAAAGAGATTTTAAAAAATAATAAAAGAATCACGAAAATTTGCCAAAAGATAATGATAAGACTACTACTTAACATATTAAATAAGAAGACAAAGCTGAATTTATTACAAGGGGGGACTATGCCGGTCAGGCAGTCTCTCCAAGCAAACTGTTGTCCTAATATATATAGGTTCTTTGTTTTGTGGAAATATAGAGTGCCAGGAATTGACATTTTACCTACAAATTGGGTTATTTAATTTTTGTTGTTGAGTTGTAGGAGTTCTTTATACATTCTGGATACTAACTCCTTATCAGATTTGCAAGTACTTTCTCCCTTTTCACTCTGTTGATGCATTCTCTGGTACACAAGAGCTTTTAAGTTTGATGTAGTCCTGTTTGTCTGTTTTGTCTTTTGTTGCTTGTGCTTTTTCTTGTGTCATGTCCAAGAAACCACTGCCAAGTCCAATGTCATAAAACTTTACTCCTATGTTTTCTTCTAGGTGTTTTGTAGTTAAAAGTCATTAATCAATTTTGTGTTAATTTTGTATATAGTATAAAGTTAGGGTTCAATTTCATTCATTTGCATGTAGATATCCATTTTTTCCAGCACCATCTGTTGAAGAGACTTTCCTTTCTCCATTGAATTGTATTGGCACCCTTTGACCGCATACGTGAGGGTTTATTTCTGGGATCTCTATTCTACTGCTTTGATCTGTTTGTTGGTATTCTTTTTTCAATGTAAGACCCATTAACAAACAATATTGTCAGCATTTAGTACTGGAGCAACAAAGAATATTAAGTCAGCAGTTAGTATTGGAGTATCTAAAAATTCTGTTCTTTCCATGGATTACAGAAACACAATTAGATTTTCTTCTATTGGGTAAGGATAATAGAGTTACTGAAATAAAAGTGTTTTACCAGTGGATAATAATATGAGAAGAAAGTATCAGTACTTTATAATTAGTTAACTGACTAGAATGAAAATGCTGAATGTTTTTCTTCAGCAATAAAGAATTACTATATACAACAGCATCAGATTTAAAGGTGATTACAGTACAAGATCTGAAGATGTTTTATTTCATTGAGGCTCGTAATTGTTCTGAGGCGACTAAGCTAAACCTTGGTTACTAAAGAAAGGAATTGGCTTTAATAGGCTATAGGTCTTAAATGTATGCCATGTTGATGAACTAAGACCTTACAGCATGACCTAACTTTCTCACGTTTGCACACACACAAAAAAGAAGAGCTTATATAATTCAGGAAGACTTTTAAGAGCTGTATTGTAATTAATCTGCCTGTGTGCGTAGAATCTTTGTCCATGTGAATTCTGGGACCATAGATATTTCTTCAGTGACTTCTTGAGTCATACATATTGTAGGTATATTATTAGTCATATCAGCTACAATTTTATTGTGTCTGAGAAATTTTCTGGATTTTAAAAGTAATCCTTTTGCAGTATACTTTATCTGGCAGTTCCATTTGCCAAGTAAATCCCTACTTATTAAATCTGCAGGAGTTGTGTCACAGAGAAGAAAGGAATGTCCTTCTGATAATGATTCCAAAGTATCAATTACAGGTTGGGGCTTGGGAAAGGACTTAAGATTTTTAGAAATTTTCATTATTTTAGTGCTTCCAGTAAACCAAAGCACATAAAGCTTGTTTTTCCTCACACTTCTCACAATTTACTGTATATCCTCAAATTTGTCTTTTATATCTTCTTTCACCATCTGGTACAGTCATTTTTACTTTAAGATAAAAATTCTCTCTTTTTTTTATTGGAAGCCTTTCTTGGTTTTCAAACAACTCTGAAATTTTACTCTGAGGAATCTGATGCTCTATAGAGAAGAGATTAATGGTAGATATAGTGGCTCCCATAGCAATAAGAAAGCTGTATTAGTCCCTTTGAGAATTTAGAAGAAAGAAAGAAAAGTGTTGAGGCTTAATGTCACCCTTGGAGCAGCACCAACAGACACATTTTAGATAATTGTCCTGCTGTTTATTAGCCACTATGGAACATCTATTCTTTTAGTTACCATTGTATTTGCAATATCTACAGGTTTCCTTATTCATAGACTCCCAATTTTTAAATAACAGAGATTTTTAAAGTTATCTTTACTAGTAAACCAAATACTATATTGAGTTTCAGTTATATATTTCCTAAGGCTCTGGAAATATCTAGCCGCACACTGAATATTTTCTAGACTGGCAATTTTACATTTTGATTTCTTTTTTATTATTAAATTCCTTATTTCACATTTGATCCCATTTACAATTAGAGAATACGCATCCCTAAGTGTGCCTAAAAAGAATTTTTTAAAAGTTTATATAACTGGGTGACTTAAGTCTTTTCTTTCCTATCTTTCTGCTTATTAAGCATTTTCCCTATCTGAGAGGCTAAGCATTAGCTGAACTAGTTGTTACAGATCTGTAGTTGAGGAAATTAAGTATGTAACAAAATATTAAATTTTGTAAAAAACTTTTGCCTATATTCTGAAAGTTTAGGAACTTCCTTAACTATGTCCCTTAATCTGGCTCTAGACAAGAATTTTGATTCAACCTTCTGGTCTAGAAATTTTATAATATAATTGTTCTTTTCCTGAGAAAACCCTGAAAAAAGAATAGCTCATTTAGAAGGTCAAGTAAGCTGAGTAGAAAACAAAAGAGAAATGCAAACTGAATAGGTTTCAAAGGGTTATAAAGTCTTTAAGAGAGACCATCTTGAGTTAGAATTGTTTTGAGGCCTTAGCATATCACTTAGCTAACTAAAAGGATATCAATTAAATTAGCTGACTAATAGCTGACATATCAATTAAAAGAAGCTGACTTGATTATTTGATAATTTGTCCCCTAATATTTTTAGAGTTCCTCTTAAAGATTCTATTAATTTGAGGATTTAGACATGTCAAACATGATACAATTAAGTCAAATATTTTTTTGCCAGTTACCAAGAAAAGTACAAAAGTTAAAATTACAGTGCTTCTTAAAGGAAATAGAAGCTCTTCCAGGAGGAGGATGAGACTTTGGCATTGACGAAACCCATAACACACGAGAATGAGGCCACTACAGTCAGTCTATAGAATGGGCTTTTGAAGGGTGTCTGGGTTCCCCAACCAGACTAAGATAGGGCCACAGAGTCAACAATCTGGCAGTCCTTGATGCTTGAGTATGAACAAATAGCAAAATGAGCTTCTTTCACAAATTAACAAGAAAGAGGGTACCTTCATAAAGTTTTATAAGGGACTCTATAAAAGACAAAGTTTGACAAACCCTTTTTTCATAGATTGATTTCTGGTCTAACAGACCTCTAACCATTAGCCCTCAAGGCTGCTTGCATGGAGTTGAAAATTTATCAGGCATATGCTTCTATCTATTCCCTATGAAACACTCCTTTATACATTCAGAAGAAACAAAACAACCTAACACAAAAAAAAAACCACATGAAACAAGACTTTCAACATATAGACAAACTGCAGCAAAAGCAAGGCAAGCAGCAAGAGAATAAGCAGATTAATGGCAAAAGAAAAACACAAACATTTCTAGATGGCATACATGCAAAACAAAAGGTCTAATGATCTTATACAAAGTTCTAGGTTTAATTATTTACCGAATAGTGCACCTCTAAATCAAAAGGTCTAATTTGCTCTACACAAAGATCTAGGCCAAAACAAAGTCCTACTGGCTACAAATCCTAGAACAACAAAATAAATTGAGCAATATGAACTTGATGAAACTAGTCAGAGATAAGATTATTGTTGAGACCAACTCACTTGACGACATATCTAAAGAATAAATAGAATTTTGGCAGAAGGTGCCCAGTGAGTGTACCTGTTGTCTTGAGGGTCCCCTGGAATGCTGCCAAATGAACTCTTTAAAACGATTTCCGTGGAATCTCCAAAATTGTTCAATGAGACCATCACTCAACATCTGAAATAAAAAGACAAAGCTAATTTTTCACTTGTTAGAATAAGAGATATTGGTCAGGCACAATCTTTCCAAGCAGAACAAACTGCAGATCTTATGTAAGGTTTTGAGAAAGCCTGTAGTTCAGGAACTAGTGGACTTTCAGAGGTGTAAGTGGTTTGACATCATCTGTGGAAGCCCGGTTACTCAGATGAGACTATAGTTGGTTGAGTACCACTCAAAGACATGCTAATGGAGTGAGTCTGTCCCTGATTGGCTGACTTTCAGAAGTGAGAGACTGAAAGAGTGGTTGGCTGGTAAAAGTGTTTACCAAGGCAAGTTGTTGTTTGACAGAGCGGGTTTAAAAACAATTATGGTGGCTACCTGTTACATGGCTTCAGAATAATTAGTCTTTCTTCACATTTGTAAGAACTTTTTTTTTAATTCTCAAGTGCAAAAATAAGATAAAAGAAGAAAAAGTAAGAGAAATATTGGAAGCTAGTCATGGTATCAAAAATGTTACAATTTACTACTCTGGAACAGGTGCCAGCCTTTGAGTTAGTTGGCAAAGTTTTCAGTATGAGTGAGTTCTGTGTGTACAGTTGTATTTTATATGTTGAGCAGTAGAAGAAGGAAAAAAGGGATGCTTCTGGAAGAAGAGTTGCAGCTGAAATCAGTACATATTTAGATAATTTCAAAATTTTATTCCCATTTGGCATTCACATTTATTGTACACAGTATTCCTTTTTCGGAAATATATTTGTAAAACACATATGTAAATTTGTTGAGAGCGTTTTCTGTATTCCACTTTTGCCTTTCCTTACTTTTTCTTCCTTCTTTCATCATTACAGCAAGGTTTTCTTCAAAGAACTTCATAACTTCATCTTTTTTTATATTTGATATTGTAAGCCCCTTCTAGTTTTATGAGATACCCTCTTTATTTTCAAGGCAACTAGTTACAATGTTATTTATAACCACAGAGTTAACATTCCATCATAGATCCAAACATTAAAGAACATAACTCTAAATTTACTTTCGGAAAAGAAGAGGAAGAAAAGACAGTATCCGTACGATTAGTAGCTTGATTTCTGGATTCAGACAGATCTGAGTTTAAGTTCTGACACTTCCATTTATGAACTGTGTGACCTGGGGCAGGTTACTCAACTTCTCCAAGCCTCTGTATCCTCATCTGCAAAATGGTGATAATAAATAATACCTACTTCACATGGCTATTGAGAAGATTAAAAGCAAATTACACAGAGAGCTTAGCAGAGTTTCTGGCTCACAGTAGACATCTAATAAATTGAGATATATTACTGTTGTAATTAATAGGAGAAAATATAAAGACATATGCTAAAATAGATAATTTATGTTTTTCTCATTTCAATTTGTTTATACATTAATAAAAATTACTTTTAACATTTTGAAATTCTTTTCCCAACACTTACAACACAAAACCCTACTTAGATCTTCACAACTATTTAAGGTAAGAAATATGTGGATAACTATGTTAACATATTTATAAAAAGAAACAGTTTTACTTGGGTAAGATAACAAAGGTGAGAATATGAGGTCAAAGAAATGTATAGATTATTACATGTGGCAAAAGTATCCAAGAATGATGGTAATTTACATCACCCCCACTGTTATAAACTCAGTCTATGTAATAGCATATTACATGGAGCCACAAGCTGCTACAGCAGAAAATAATGGAGTGCCCAGTTGCGACAGGGTGTCCTGATCCTTATGATTGGCTCTAAGATATAGGGATATTGAGAAAGGCTTGTACATAACAAGTAATTCTTTTGTGAAGGTGGCGGCTCATACCATTGCACCCTGGGAAAACAAAAGTTCTAAATATCTCTGGTTGAATAATTATCTATTGAATGAATGTACTGTATTTAACCATTCTCTCCGTGGAACATGAAGTTTTCCTCCAATTTTTTTTTTTATTTTTACATTATAAATGATGATACTATCTTTGTACGAAGAAGGGTTTTTTTTTCCATTAAAGCAAGACAATACAGTGAGTATGAGTCCAGATCCAGAAACTTCAATCTCAGTTCTGCCACTGGTCAACCATGTGATCTTAAGCAATTTATCTAACCTTGGTGTCCCTTGGTTTTCTCATCTGTAAAATGGGAATAATAAAAATACCCACTTCATATGGCTGCTATGAAGATTGAGTTAATTTGTATAAAGCACTTAGAAAAAAACCTGGCACGAAGTAAGCATTCTAGGAGGTAATTACTATTAATGGCGAAATCTTGTTTTAGGATGAATCCATAATTATAAAGGACATTTATATTTTTATGCTCTTGATATTTAATGCTAAGTCATCTGTTTAAAGAATTACTCTATTCCCACAATTTATACCAACAAGGACAATGCCTGGATGTGTATTTTTCCCCAGCCTTGTTCACAGCTTTATTTTTCTTATACTTTTAAATTCATTAAGTACAAGATATTACCTTATTGTTTTTAATGCAAATTTATTTGCTATTGAAGGTATATCTTTAAGTGTTCTCTTATTTGAATGTTGTTCATGTCCCTTTGTTCTTTAGAAGTTTAGTGTTAGGCTTTAGCTTTGACTAAATAGCGATGTTTTAAAATTTCATTAGCTCACCTGTAATATTTGCTATAAATAATTCTCTCAATCTGTTTCCTTTTTTAGTTCTTTTTATTAATTTTTATTTTATAACTATAATTTTATAGTCATATATATCCATCTTCTATTTTTTTCATTTGTTTTCTCTCCTATTTTTCTTACTTTCTTACAATTTGATTTATTAATATTTAACTTCTAAAAGTTTTTTCCTAATGGGCAAAGACTCTGTTAGTCATCATTGTATCTGCATGCCTAGCCCAGTCCCAGCACATAGTGGGCAAACAATAAATATTTATAGAATGGATGAGTAAGTGAAGGAACAAGTGAATTGGCCTCAGTAGTCCACAGACCACACAAACCTGGAATTACAGAATAAGGTCACATTTCCTTTAATAGCCAAATTAAGAAAACTATGAACCTGCATTCCACAGGCTGTAAGAAACCCATTCTTCTTTGGAATTTCTGTCCTACAGGCCTATTACATGTTCTCCTATATCGGTCCTCATGATTATATAGAACCACTACGGGAGTTCAGCAGGTCACTCCCACCATCTGATAACCAGCTTCTCCAGAATGTCACTCTGCCAAACCAATTTCTCTCCCAGCATGTACACTGATTTCTCCCTTAATTCTCCAAGGCACAACAAAGACAAGAATAAAGCAGTTAACAAAAATGTGCTGCAGATTTGGGGATGAAATAACAACAATGCAATGTACAGTATAACTACTGCTAGAAGGAGTTACTTTTAGAACACCCAATGTGGCAGTGGTCAGCTCGACCCCACCAACAGAAAACTTCCAAGCATCTCCACATTCTGGAACACTGGCCCTAAGAACCTCTGTGGTAGGAGTGGTAGTGGAAGTGTAAATGTGTAGGTGCCCATGCATGTGTGTGTGTGTGTGTGTGTGTGTGTGTGTGTAGAACAAAGAGAGACACAGAGAGACAGAGACATTCAGAGAGAGATCTTTCCTCTCCATATCCATTCCCTGCCTCATATGGCTGTTGTGAAGACTGAATAAGTTGAACAAATTAAACAATTGGTAGTAGGAACACCTACCCATGCAGAGTATAATCTGTCTCCCGTTGCTCCATCAAGTTGATGATAAAAGTTAGCAGTGCATTTTCCCAGCCTGAGTTATTCTGTGCTTAATAACACTATGTGAAAGGCATCAATGATCCAATCCAGGTATTACCATACAAATCCAGTCTTACTGATTTCCTTTCACACTTTTTATCTCCAGCATAAAGAGATCAGGCCTATACAACTCTCTTGGCATGGTTCAGTAAAACAATCTCCTCTAAGCAATTAGTTGGATAAAACTCTCTCTCTCCTCCTTGCTCTCTTTGCAAGGACAGGTCAGCCTAATCCATGTTCTGGTGCTCCTCCACCACCTAGTTTCTATGTTGAAATCCTAATGCCCAATGTGATGGTATGAGGAGGTGGGGTCTTTGATGAATGAGATTAGTGCCTTATAAAAGAAGTTCCAGAGATATCCCTAGCCCCCTTTTACCATGTGAAGACACTAAAAGAAGTCTGCCACCCAGAAGAGGGCCCTCATTGGACTATGCTGGCACCCTGATCTTGAACTTCCAGCCTCCAGAACTGTGAGAAATAAATTTTTGTTGTTTAAGAGTTTTGCAGTATGGTATGTTGTTACGGTGGTCCGAACAGACTAAGACACAGGGATACATTTTTTCCCGAAAGGATTTATGTCAAAGAATAAATTCAATTTATACTTCTAAACCAAATTTGTCACCTTACTGGAGACTTCAATTTCCTCTAAAAGAAACAAGTGAGAATGAGTACTTGCTCTATATTGATGTAATTAAAAAGGCCTGTTCTGGTGATTTTCCCAAAACAAAGGACATCTTCTCCAAAGATGAATTAATGATTCCACCTCTGTAAAAAACAGTCGGCAGCTTTTAAATGATTTAATGCCAGCTTTCGAAAATAGTAAAGTCCTGATGGGCAGCCTCTTGCAGAAGTGGTAACAATGTGGCATGAGGTAAAGGTCTAAGTTGATTTTTCCTCACATTAATACCTGGTTTTCTTACTAGTTTTTAAATCATGACTCTTTATCTTTTGGGTAGACTCTTTATCTTTTGAGTTCATATATTAAACGTGTATGTAAACTAGGTTTTCTATTCCTTTCAATTACCCTTTACTTCATTTTTCAATTAATGCCATATCATTTCCATTCATTTTCTTTAAAGTTCTAGTACCTAACAAAGATAGTTCCTCCTCATTGTTTTTTTTCCCCACAATTTGATAATTGTGCCAAAACAGTTTTGGAATCATTATGTTTAACTGTATAAAGTATTCCTTGGTTTTTATTAGGAATATGTTAAATCTATACATTGATTTGGGGAATATCTCTACTATTCACAGCCATGCTATGTCTCTGAATTTGTTTAATTCTTTCATAGTTTACTTTATGAGCCTTGAACACCCCACATTAATTTCTATATATTTTATAATTTAGTAATATTGGTAATAAGATCTCTTTTTAATTACCTTTTCTAGTTGGTTTTTATTGATATTTAGAAAACATGTATGTTTACAGATTTATCTTGTATTTACTCATTTCATTGAATGCTTTGAACATCTCAAATAGTTTTCTAGAGGGTGGAAATTGCTTAATTTGGGTCTTCTATTTCTTCAAATAACATTTTTGTTTCCTTTTTCCCTTCAATATTTAGTTTTTTTTTTTTTTTTTTTTTTTTGGCAATCCTGCTGTGCTAAAAAATAATTTTTGGTATTATATTGGAAAATAATGGTGACAAAAGCATCTTTGCTTTCTTCGTTTTTTAAAGGGAAATGTTGCTAGACTCACTCTACCATTTATAAAATCAACTCTTAATTTTAAATTCTTAGTTTCTGCTTTTTTTGTCAAGAAAGAACAGCTTATGACTGGATGTTGAATTTTATCAAATATCATTTGGAGCTTTTACTGATATGACTATATGGTTTTGCTATTGAAATTATTGATATGTGGTTTCTCTTTTGATAGTTTTTCTTTGAATCATTAATTAATTCAAAACTTCCCTGATTTGCCAATCTTGAGTAGCTTTCCATCACTCTTTATCACATCTCCCATTTTATTCTCTTCATGGCAGTTATCTGTAATTATCTTGTTTATTTGTTTACATGTTTATTGTCTGTCCCCTATGCATGGGGCCCTTACTGATATTGCTGCTTTGAAATCTTTACTAATCAGATCATCATTGCAATATTACATTGTGATATACCCTGACCTGATCTAGCATTACAGCACTATCCTGGAGCTGATGGAATCCAAAGCTACTTCCTAAATCCTGGCTTTTCCTGATCTGTTTGCGAGTCATCTCTGTGCATAAGTGGCCTTTCACTCGGGAGAGAACACTGTGTGGAACTGACATTTCTCAATTTCTGAGCTAAAATTCTGACCTGCTATTAAGTCTTGCTGGACACAGTGAGAACAGAGATTTACATATACTTTTATTCAGAGATGGTACAAATAAGAACCCCTCATCCTTAAATCGTTTTAGCAAAATATAAACTATTTCTGAGAAAATAGTAAAATCGAGACACCAGCAGTAGATAAGAAGTAACACTTGGCCTCCAGCCCAGCTGTTTTCTCTTATTTACCATGTGACCTTGGCCAAGTTATTTAGCCTCTTAGATTCCTCCTCTGTAAAATGAGAAAATTGCATTAGATTTATATATGCCTTCTAGTTGCAATTCGAAATAAATTATTTACTAAAGAAAATTTATAAAATTAATATTAATAAGTGATTTCTTTTTATATCTAAGTAGTTAAAATAAACCTTCAGGTACCACTATCGTACCAGAACGTGATGGTAGTGTAGTGGAATTTTTGTGCCCAAACATCAAATCATCTCTTCCAATTAAATCCCATGAATCAAATGATTTGGTGATGTACTCTGCAGTAGAAGACTCTGAGGTAGTCTTTCTAGCCTCTTTGCTTATTCTAGAAACTGTTCCTCCCTCTCTCTTTCCCCTTCCAAATACAATGCAGCCAAAGCAGGACAGTCCTATTGCAATGTGACCCTTCCTTCTGGCCACACATAATCACTTGTGTTACAAGGTGGGCACCTCATTCAGTCAGGGCCAGTATTGGGCCTTAGATAGGAAAAAAGATGGAGAGTTGGTCCCTAATGCTTGAAGCCATAAAATGTAAACCTTGGGTATACCAGGCAGCTGTGTTCCCTGTAGGAAAAATGGTCTACAGAAACAGAGGCAAGCAAAGGATCTGACATTGCTGGTCCATAGACGAGCTGTATTCCTAACCCTAGAGTAGGCTGTTCAACAATTCTTTGAGAAATAAATACCCTAGTCTACTTTCAGTAAGTTATTTTACCTTAGCTGGTTTTGTTGCCCTCCCTCCCTTCTGCCTCTGTCAAAAAATCAAAAGTAACACAACTTCTATCCAAGTAAATTGAAATCTCTCATCTTCAGATAATCACCCCGCCAGGGATAATAACCTCTCTAGCCCTGTTGTACCTGTAATATGGGCCTTAATTTTATCTATTCAGATCATGAAATGAGAGAAAAAATAAAAGATGTGTGATACTTTATAAGAAATAATCTTTTGAACCAAAACAAGATATACTAGCATCGTGGTAAATCATCAAAATTGCAATGTGATACCATCCTGCCTCCTCAGCAATCCAAATTCCAGTATTATACCCATTTGCAACAATGTCATTATGTACTTCATATATTAAGACATACTTCTGAGGAAGGAACACAAATTATTTGAGAAAAATATTACTAACTAGCATAGAAAAAAAGGTAAATGAGGAAATGAGAAAGGGGGATGACAGGAAGGGGAGGTTATATGCGAGCAATAGAAGAAAATTGTATTTTTTAATTCTGATTAATATCCTCAAAGAGATAAGAGAACCTAGTCTTTTTCTACTATGCCCTCTGTATAAGAGCTGGATTTGAGATCCCTTTATGTACCATTCCCTCTAAGTTTTGCCACTATTTCTGCCTTGTTGGAATTAAACAATCTGCCCAACACATCTTTGGAGTATAACACAAATACTCAAAATATTTATGGGAAAAGTGTTAAGAGGTAGTAATTAATAGCTAATTCACAACTATTACTGAAATTTTTCTTTGTTTTGATATTTTTAGCTGTCTCATAGGCTCATATGTTCTTCATAATAAAATTCTCTACGGGTTTTTCTTTCTAGTTTATGTGAATATGCATCCCCTCAGAAAAATCCAATTACAAGATTTCCTTCTGTCTAATCCTTAGAGATCATATGTTTTCCACCATAGGTAATACAAGTTCTACGAAATGGAAGCAGAGCTTTCATGCCTTAAAATTCATTTCTCTGACTGTACAATCATTATCAATATAGGCAAATCAAATTCAACTTATCACTTCCACTTCAGGCTAACTAGAGAAGAGGCAGCCCTTGTTTTAGAATTCTTTAAATATTCCCTGTCAGGAGTGCTAGGAAAAGCATAACATATGGAATCACAAATTGGTCTTTTGACAAACTGCCAATCTAGTGACTCTTAAAGGAAGAACAACAGTGAACACTAAGGAGAAAACAAAGTAATAGCTGAGAGATGCAGTTGAAAATTGAACTAAAAATGCAGAAGAGAGGGGGGAAAAGGATCCAGTCCAACATACATGTAACTTCAGAGCCCCGTGAGAACACTTTATAAGAAAAGTATTTCTTGCTTTAAAATTTATGAATAAGTATCTTTAGAGGAGAAAGCCCTGGTGGTTTGATAGAATGATTTGGATGCTTGGATATTATGACTCTAGAATTTCTAGTGCAGAAATTAAAAGTTTAAAGAAGACTTTCCTACTTTGTCTTCAGGGATGATTTATTTTATAAAATATGCACGTATATTTAATCTGTAAGTTTTGCTATAAAATCCTGTATTTAAAGCATAAACCTTTCTGGACACAATGCCTTTGTTCCATGAAACCTTCTGATTCATTTGTAAAGTAATTTTGTGAAGAATTTTTGTGATATACAAAACATGAAAAATTATATGGCAGTTTACGTGGACCAATTTCATGTAATTCCCCATGGGCCATAATAAAATCAAAACACCGACATCTGGTACATCAGTGGAATTAAACCTAAATTTAATTTTTAAATATTAAACTCCCAGTTGCTAATCTACTGACTTAAAATTACATATACTGAAATACTTGCTTTCTTACTCAAAATTAAAAATGAAAGCATGTCCAGTATATCATCTAACAGCTACTTTTCAAAAGTTGGATCAAAATTTCTGGCTTAACCTGTTAGACATATTTTTCTCTCTTTTCTGAAGTCCCCTTGAAAATGACAGGAAAGAAAAAAAATTTTAAAGTATAAATCCACAAGCTCAAAGAAAGCTGGGAAGACTACAGTAGGCAAGGAATGTTAACAAATTTGTGAAGATGGAAAGCAGATGAAGAAATGAGCATTGGCTTAAGAGCAGAGAAATCTTAAATCTAAGTGCCTAATACCATACTGAAGCAAGGTGATTTTCTCCATAGAGCTGAGGAAGGACTCAGGAATTGGAGGTACCAAAAAAGGCAGAGTATGCAGAGTGGAAATGACAACAGGAGAACCTGTTGAATAGAAGATTGGAACGCTACCCAACCCTACGAAGCCAAATAACTACTCTTGCCTCACCTTAGGAAAACGAGGTTTATTCCCTATAGTAATTGAACCAAAGAGGCCCCAGACTTGAGGACTCCAAGCACAGCAGAGGGCAGGAAAGAGGCACCAAAATAAAAATAAAGGACTACTAAGAGTTAAGCGCAAGGAACAATGAGACCCCCCACCTCCATCACTATAACCATTTCCAGGTCCCCAAACACCAAGAACCTTGCTTATTCTTCTAAGCAAAACATCAAAAAAGTCATCAACACAAAAGTTGTATCAGTGCCCCAGAGCACCCTGGAGACACCCGCTTGTCCACAAATTCTTCTGTCAGAACAGAGCTTCCAATCCACTTGTCTGAATGGAGAACGAAGTCTCACCAGACATTTAAGGAAAACTCCAAAATGAAAGGCAGAGACAAAAATAAACAGAAGAAAAAAGTAGGCAAGGGCCAGATCATGTAGGGTTTCAGAGCTATGATACAATTTTCATTCCAGGAGTTACTGGAAGCCATTGGGAAGGTTTTGAGAAGAATGACAATTCAAGTTCTACAAGATAGGCCTTGAACTGGTGTGAGAGAAAAACTTGCAGTACTTTTCTTTGGGAGTGGAGTTAGGCCTAGATGCTAAGCTAGGTATGTGATATGAGACAAGTGACAAAGTTCTAGCTAATGACAAATGAAAGTGGTGCGTGCATTTTCTTAAAAGAAAGGTCATTTACCTCCTTCCCAGTGGCTTGGATTTGGTTGTAAATGTTTAAGCTGAAACCTGGGAATTCATATTGCACCATGAGAAAGAAGCTTCATATTAAGGATGGAAAAGCAGCAAAATGGAAGAGCCTATATCCCCAATAATTATGAAACTTCCAGACCAGCTGTGAACTACCTATATCTTCATGAGAGATAAACTACTATCCTGTTATGAATTTTCTGTCACTTGCAGCTGAATCATTCTCAGCTTGCTTGAGACTCCATAATGACTAGAAATTAGGTGCAGGACATTGACTGGAGTTTTCTCAGCAACAATGATGGAACATACTGGGCCCTATTTATAGTTTACAATAGGGACTTCATAACATGGCAGATTGCTCATGTAGCACCCAAACTCCACTTAGTAAGCAGTTCTGGTCTATTCACTGAAGTCTGCATCTTTTATTCTGGATCACAATATCTAGACCACGCAATTAGATATTGTGTTTCTTTGGCTCTTAAGATATGTGGCTGTATTCTTCCTCCAACCTTAAAAAGACTTTCAAACTTGATGGAATCTTGCATTCTTGCTTAATTTAGGACTCCACAACTTGGACAAATATTAAAATCATATCCAATTTAATTCTGGAAAAGTTTTGGACCAAATGGAGAGGGAGAGATTGAAGATGTAGGAGAGAAAAGGCTGAGGGAGACCAAGCAGCGGGAATGGCTTTTGCTAGGAGAAACCATGAACTGGCTTTTTTCACTCGTCATTCTCTGGAGATTCATCCAGGTTGTTGTGTGTATCAGTAGTTTGTTTCTTTTTATTGCTGAGGAATATTCTATGGTATGGATGTATCACAGTTTCTTTAACCATTCACCCATTGAAGAACATCTGGGTTGTTTCCAATTTGGAGATACTACAAATAAAGCTGCTGTAAACATTCATGTACAGGTTTGTGTGAACCTTTTCATTTCTCTGGGATAAATGCTCAAGAGTGCAATTGCTAGGTCATATGGTAGTCACATGTTTAGTTTTTTAAGAAAGTGCCAAAGTGTTTTCCAGAGTAGCTCTACCAGTTTATATTCCCAACAGCAATGTGTGATTGAGTTTCTTTGAATCCTCACTAGATTTTGGTGTTGTCACTTATTTTTTATTTCAGCTATTCAGTTAGGTGTGTAGTGATATTTCTTATAGTTTAATTTGCATTTCTTTGATGGCTAATGATACTGACTTGTTTTTGAATATTGAATCAGCCCTGTATCCCTGGAATAAATCCCCTTGGTTGTATACATAATTCTTTTTTATATATTGCTAAATTTCATTTGCTAACATTTTAAGAATTTTTGAGTCTGCTGAGTCAGTTTGAGTCTATGAGAGATATTGGTTTGTTGTTTACTTTTTTATACTATCTTTGGTTTTTTTTTTATCAGGGTATAAGTAGCTACATAAAATGAATTGGAAAGTGTTCCCACCTTTTCTATTTTTCTGGAAGATATTAGTTCATCATCGATATTAGTTCTTTAACAGTTTGGTTTACTTATCCAGTGAAACCATCTGAAGATTTATTTTGGAGGAGTTTTTAAATTATAGATTCAATTTCCTTAATCAGGCTATTCAAATTATGTATTTCATGTTGGGTGAATTATGGTAATTTGTACCATTCAGGAAATTGGTATATTTCACCTAAGTTGTCAAATTTATGTGTGCAGAGTTGTTCATGATATTCCCTTATCAACCTTGTAATGTCTGAAGGGTCTATAGTGACAGCCCATTTCATTCCTGAGTTTTATAATTTTTGTCTTTTCTTTTTCAGTCTTGCTAAAGGTTTGTCACGACTTTTTCCCCAAGAAGCTTTTTGTTTCATTGATTTTATCTATTGTTTTCATTTTCAATTTCAGTGAGTTCTGCTCTTTATTATTTCCTCTTACTTTCAACCTGCTTATGTCATATTTGAAGTGAGTTTCTTATACTCTGCATATACTGGGGTCATGTTTTTTGATCCACTCTGGCAATCAAAATACAATTATGTTTTTAGAACACTTAGGCTTAATGTAATTATTAATATGTTAGGGCTAAGTCTGTCATTTTACTTTTTGTTTTCTGTGCTCTGTTTTTTATTTTTATTTTTCCTGACTTCCTGTGGGTTACTTGCATATTTTTTTGAATTCTATATGGATTTATCTATAATGTTTTTGAGGATATCTTTTTACTTAGTTTTACTGGTTACAATAAGTATTGCATTTTATACATACATATAGTTAAATATCATGTTATTTATAGTATGATTTATTTTATGTTTTTATGTTTTATAATATGTATATAACAGATTTTTATATGTATAACTTATCCCAGTATACTGGTGTTATTTTACCAGTATACTGGGATAAGTAAAGTGTAGAAACCTTATCACCATTTGTCTCTTTACCTTCTCCATTTAATAATATAATTGTCTTAAATATTTCCTCTACATTTAGAGTCACATGTGGCAGTGTTATAATTTTTGCTTCCACCAACCATCAAACATAATTTGAAGACTAAGGAGGAGATGGGAAACCTATTATATTTACCCACACTTTTGCTTAATCTGTTCTTTCTTCCTTCCCAATGCTCCTATATTCTTTCTTTACTAATTTCCTTTCTGTTTAGAGAACTTCCTTTAGCCATTCTTTAAGGAAAAGTTTGGTAGTGACAAAAATCTCTTAGTTTTCCTTCATCTGAGAATGTCATGATGTCCCCTTTATTTCTAAAGGACATTTTTACTGGATATGGGATTCTGAGTTGACAGTTCTTTGCTTTCAGCACTTGAAAAACATAGTGTTATTTCTTTTTGGTCTCCATGGTTTCTGATGTGAAATCTACCGTCATTCAAATTCTTTTTCCTAAATGGATGAAGTGTCATTTCTTGCTCCCTGCTTTCAAGATTTTTTGGTTTTAGTTTTCGGAAGTTGAACTATGTGTTTTGGCATGGATTTCTTTCCGTTAATCCTATTTGGGTTTCATTTGTCTTTATTTTTTTTAATAACAGCATTATTGAGACATAACTTATATACCATAAAGTTCACTCTTTTGTAGTTTACCATAAAGTCATTTTTAGTATATTCACAGGGTTATTTAGACTGCTTTAATCATTCTCTCACCAAAAAAAACCACCGCTATACCTATTGGTAGTCAATTTCTATTTCCCCTCCTCCAATCCTTGGAAACTACTAATCTAGTTTCTGTCTCTACACATTTGCCTATATTGGATATTTCATGTACATTTCTTTTATAACTGGCTTCTTTCCCTTGGCATAATGTTTTCAAGATTCATATTGTAGCATGTATTAGTACTTTATTCCTTTTTAGTAGCAATTCCATTGAATGGATATACTCTAATTTGTTTATTCCTTCATCAATTGATAGACATTTGAGTTGTTGCCACTTTTTGGTTATTATGGACAAGGCTGCTATTAACATTTGTACACAAGTTTTACACAGACATATGTTTTCATTTCTATTAGGAGTGGAATTGCTGGATGGAATGGTAACTATGTTTGTTTGAAGAGATGCCAAACTGTTTTCCAAGGAGCTGCAGCATTTTATATCCCCACCAGCAATGTATGGGAGTTCTAATTCCTCCACATCCTTGCCAATACTTGTTATTATCTGTCCTTCTTATTATAGCTATCCTAGTGGGTCTGAAGTGGTATCTCATTGTTTCGATTTGCATTTCCCCAATAGCTAATGATGTTGAGCATCTTTTCATGTGCTTATTGGATATTTGTACATCTTCTTTAAAGAAATGTCTATACAGACCCTTTGCCCATTTTTAATTAGGTTATTTGTCTTTTTATTTTTGAGATGTAAGAGTTCTTTATTCTAGATACAAATCTCTTATCAGATATGACTTGCAAATATTTTCTCCCTCACTGTGAATAGCTTTTCACTTTCTCTCTTGATGGTTTCTTTGAAGCACAAAAGTTATAAATTTTGATGAAATCCAATTTATCTACCTTTTTTCTTTCGTTGCTTGTGCTTTTGGTGTCATATCTGAGAACTCTTTTCCTAATTGAAGGTCATAAAGATTTACTTCCATGTTTTTGCCTAAGAATTTTATAGTTTTACATCTTACATTTATTTCTATGGTACATTTTGAGTTTTTATGTATGATGTGAGGTAGGCATCCAACTTTATTCTTTTGCATGTGGATATTCAGTTGTTCCAGCATTATTTGTTGAAAACCATCTTTCGTCCACATAATGGTTTTGACACCTTTGTTGAGAATTGGCTCAGCTTCTTAAATCTTTAGGTTTACATCTTTTCTCAAATTTCAGAAGTTTTCAGCCATAATTTGAGTAATTTTTAGTGCCACCTTCTTTCTTTTCTCCTTCTAGGATTCTGATGACATGAATGTTAGCTCTTTCATCACTCAAGTTCGTGAGTCTATTTTCAATCTATTTTCTCTCTTTTGTTAGACTGGGTAATTTTTATTGTTCTATCTACAAGTTTACTGATTCTTTCTTCTGTCACCTCCACTGTATTGTTGAATTGACCCACTTAGTTTTTTGATTATTGTATTTTTTAGTTCTGAAATTTCTTTTTGGTTCTTTACGCCTTCTATTTCTTTGCTGAGACTTTCTATTTTTTCCTTTATTTCGAGTATTTTTGTAATTGCTCATTGAAACATTTTTATGTCTGCTTTAAAATCTTTGTCAGATAATTCTAACATTTGTCATCTTGGTTTTGTCAACTATTAATTGTCATTTTATATAGTTTGAGATCTTTCTTATTCTTGATATGATGAGTGATTTTTAATTGAAATCTAGACATTGGGGGTATCATGTTATGAAACTCTGGATCTTATTTAAATCTTCTGTTTTAGCTGGCTTTTTTCTGACAGCACTGGAAGAGGAAGTGAGGGTGGGAAGCAGGTACTACCTCACTACTGCAAGGTTGGGGGAGAAGTCCAAATTCTCCACTTTGCCTCCACTGACACCCAAGATGGGAGGCTCCTCATTACTGGCCAATGGAGATGAAAGTCCTGGCTTCCTACTTAACCTTCCCTGACAGCAGAAGAGGGAAGGAGGTATGGGGCACCATGTTACAGTTTTGTAAAGTTAGAAGTCTAGGTCTCCACTAGGCCTTTGCAAATATTTTCTGTCACTCGCGGGAAAGAGGAGAGGGGCATAATTTTTTTTCTGTAGTTTTTGGATGGAGTAGAACAGTCATTGTCTAAATGTTTTCTGTCTGCTATACTGCCCCTCTCCTGGTCCATCATACTAGAAAGAGCAGTATTTTGTTAGGAGTTGGGTTTTTTTGTTTGTTTGTTTGTTTTGTTTTTTCTGCACCATTGGCACTGCCAGGCTGCCAGCTTCTTCAGTTTCATGTCTGGGCTACATGAATCAAAAAGAAAACCGAAGAAACTAACCATCATGTTGTTTCTTGAGTCTCAAGGGCCCTAGCTGGTCTGACTTCTCTATCTTTCAGAGTCTCCTTATATTTGTTTTATATGTAGTGTTCAGGGGTTTGAGTTGTACTTAGTGGAAGGAATAGGGAAAAACAGGTCTACTCCATCTTCCCAGAAGTAGAAGTCTAAGTAGAACTTTTTACAAATAGGATCATATTTTAATCACTAGAAGATATTAATAGTTAAAGAATCTTTGAAGTTAATCCTTTCCCAGTTAATAATAACTCTATCTTTTTTATACATTCAAACTACATATTGGGTTTGCTTTAGAGAAATTCCTATAGATTACATATTTCTGAATGTTGACAATAACTGCTCTTTCGAAGTTGAAATTAAATTCTTCTAAATAATTACTTTTTAAAATGTTTTTTCCTTAATGCCTATCTGAATATGTTTCAAAGGAAGGCAATTCCTTAAACTGCCTAATGTTAAAGAATATAATTAGAATTCCCACATCTTTCCAGAAGTATAAGATGGGAACATTTCTCAGAAGTATTCTATTTTAGAAGTTTTTCTGTATCTAAAAGATTATTTCACTTCTCTTACGGAGTTTCTATATACTTACTAAGTTTCTATATACCAACAATTGCCTATTAAAGGTATTTAACAATTTTTGGATTTCCAGGACCTGTTTTTTTTTTCAATAACCATTCCTCCTTTTTTAACATCTGTTCATATGTATTAATGTCCAATAATACTATCTTTTATTGCCCTCTAACTATCTGCCAGGTACTCTGCTAATGAGCTTTTAACATACTTTATCTTATTTAATCCTATTTAAGACAAGGAAAGTGAAGCTTGGAAAGTCTGAATTGAAAGCATTCATAAGTGGTAAAGCCAGCATCTACATACAGGTCCTCTGCCTCCTAGCTCCATGCTTGTTTTGACAATGCTACATCTGACAGAGTGAGCATCTTTCCCTTCCAAGGTGAAAGCTTATAGGTATGTTTTCTCTTTTAATGTTATTTTGTAATTTCTACCGTTCTTTAATTTTTATTCTGATCAAATTTTTCACCTAAGAAAAAATTTTAATACAAAAATTTAAAATATATTGTAATAGGTTTGAGGTTAAAATCAAAGTTTACTTACTATTTTTAATTTCAATATATGTCATTTGAAAATACCAACAATTCTTCAAAGAGACAAAAAGGCTACATGTCTAAGCATCTCTATATTCAATGCAGAATTATTTTATAGCTAAATTTCAATTCACTTTCATTTAAATTTTATAAAAGAATGGAGATTCGATTTGCCTAATTTTGATTTCACAACATTTGATAATCAATATTTTTTCTTTCGAAAGATTTTGCCTAATAAATCCTCTTACATAGGCTAAATAATACTTCATTTGTTTTCAATTGATTTCAATTATTTCCTAACTATCGATCAGGTGAATTCCTTATTAATCACTCAGTCAGTAGTTCCTTACATCTGTCATTGTTTGGTAATACATTTGGAAAGTATTTTTCTTAAGCAAAGTAGAATGCAGATACCACACATCCCCTGATTTGTATAATCAAGGCTCCCTATTCCAAGATGGAACTTTTGAAATGCAGAAATAAGTCCTGTTTGTTATCTGGATAAATATAAATTCCCCTGCAGATATACTAAACTACAATTTAGGAAGGTTTACATTGTTTTTTTTCTTAGTAATCTATTCCTATAAGGAGGGCTTTTTTTGTCGTATACTACTCTATCCACTTGCTATCAAATAAAAATGTTGAAGTCATGAGTATTTTAGTCATTTGAAATATTTTTTTCTTGCTGTGTTCGATTTCCCAATAATAAAAATGGGCTTTTTATACTCAAATTTTAAGTTAAATAAATTAGTTGTTTTGTAAAATAACTGTTGCTGCAAATAAAAATTATTAACAAGTTTAACAAATACACTGTTTCAATATAAATAGAAAAACACTTTCTAGTATTGGTACTAGAATTTTATCTAGAATACGCCTGGAAGGCAACAACCGCTACACATTTTCACATCATATATATAGCACTTGCAAGTAGGATAGTCAAAACAGCTGGCATTTTTACACATATTGATCATGTGAGGAAGAATATTATTACAGGCATCATCACCTTAGGAAATAATGATCATCTATATGCAAATTTAAAATATTCATATATAGTAAATATATGTAGGTAATAATGTGGAAGGAAACTGATATTTATTTTTCACTACCATTATTATAATTGAATATAAAAGACTTCTACCTCTCCCATTTTGAATTATTTTCCGTTCAAAAAACAGATATTTTAATTTCTCATGAAGGCTGTTTACGGAGAAGAGGGCTTGTTATTTCTAAGAGCAAGAAACTACTACTGTTTTATATGAATACACACCTGGAGACGTAAAACTTAATTTTATAAATCATTTAATGTTACCTACATAGCAGTTGATAATAGCATACCTCAAAGCTTATCTTGCAATATTAGCAGGCAGCCATCTGCCCATTTCTATCTACTGAAGCCATTCTGCTTTTTTCTAGAGACTTTGGAACTGTATTATTGTGGGATATGCGGCATGTTCGGTGTGAAATAGGTTCCCAGGGCAAGGCTGCCACTTTGGCGGTTACCCTGAGATACAGAAGTTAGGAAGGGCTAGGGCCATCATGCTAGGAGGACCCCAGACAGCCCTGACAACCACACTTACAGGGCCATTTTGGTCGAGGCCTCACCGTGCACAGCAGCGTCCGCAGCGGCTCCTCCTGCGAGCCAGAGGCTGGGGGCAGCGCGCCGGCCGCAGGGGGCGCGAGCGTGTGAGCCCCGCAGTGGACCAAGACCGGAGGCCGGAGGCTGCAGCGCGGGCTTAGAAACCGCTGCGGGGCTTAGGTCCGCAGGCCCGACAGGCGCAGGCTGCGGTTTTCCCGGTCCCGCCGCCGTTGCCAAGGCGACCGCCGCCGAACGTTCCCGCGGCGGGCCCCGCCCCCCGGCCAATCGGACCCGCGCTCGCCCGAGCCCAGATTTTCTTTGTTCCGCAGCCATTTCAGGCCCCGGACCGGAGGCAACGCCGCTTCGGCAGAGGGCCCGAGCGCCGGAGGCCTCTGGGATGGTGTGGGACCGGGTAGGTGGCTTGAGGGTGAGCGGCCCCGGACTGGAGGGCGGGAGCAGAGGCCAACTGTTCTGAAGCTAGGTGACAGGCCGCAGGGAGAGGCGCCGAACTCGCCGCCCTCCGGGTCCCCGCCCGGCCGTTTGGAGCCAGGCGCCGGCGGCTGCGCGGTTCTAAGCCCAACAGCTGCCGCCCCTGGTGTCCTGCGGGACTGGGGCAGGGGGCGGGCGGCGGCTCCTCAGGTGTCCGAGGTCTGAGCCTAGAGCCCGTGAGAGCGGCGGAAAGGAGAGGGACAGCTTTGCCCTGTCGATTAAACCGCGGCTTTGAGGGCCCTGGGTGCCGCAGTCGCCGCCTCGGGACGGCTGCTTCTCGCCAGTTCTGGGCACTGACGTTCGCTGCCCCTGATGGCCCGTCTTTGTCCCCGCCCGGGCCCCTGTGCCCGGGATTCCCCGGCTCGCACACACCATCGCTTCCACGCTCAGCTAGCTGATCGCTTTCTCCAGGCGATTCTTTCCCCTTGGGGCCTCCTGGCTTCACGACATGTTTACATAATTTTAATGTTTGTAACTATGGGTTTCGCGTGGGTTTGTTTTTTGCCCTTCTACCCTTTTGTACTTCTCTCACGCGAACACGCAACAGGGGACAGCTACTGAGGAGCACACCGACTACCACAATCAACCTGTTTTGAGAATGGCGTTCCTCCTTTAAAACTGATCGCCTATTTGTTTACAGATTACAAAATCAACTGGATTTTGCAAGGATTGCTTACAATTTTAAGTCCATTATCTTACCAGTCAGTAATTATTTTGGTCTATCAGCAAATATAAATGTAGAAATTTAAAGTTGGAGGCTATCCACAAATTGATTTTGACAGTTGTATAAGAAGCTTAATAACAATCCTGCTTTGAAACAGTGATGACTTCAATAATGAGTGCATAAGTGGTACTTTTTTTTAACTAAAAAGATGTTTTTAAGATACAAATAATATCGTGTAATAGGTATTTGGAAATGTAAGGTTGTAAAATGGCTGTTCAGATGTGCTCGTTTTCAAGATAACAAAAGTTCCTTTTGGATTTTGTTTCCATATTATATCTAAGCTTTCATATTAGAATGGTAGGTAAGTTATATTTAGTGAAGCAAGGAAGGATTCCGTTTTTTGGGAAACTGTTCTGTTTTCCACTTTTACCCTGCCCTGCACCCCATTCTTAGAGAATGACTCCGGCAAGTTGAAAACTTGCAACCGCAGAAGAGAAATATTAATTCGTTTGAAGGTGCAGATTTCTTTTTTACTCTCTGGCATATGTAATGCATAAATGTATAGCAGTTTTGCAGTACGGTTTTTACTTAATCCAATTTACTGTGAACCTAATAAACTACGAGTGCTCCATTTTCTTTTTCCTAAAAGGGCCCCCTGCCTGAATCAGTCTTGATGTGGTTACAGTTTCCTCTTAGGTATTCAGGGAATTATTAAATTCCTCCCACTGATGTTTCAGTCTATAAAAATCTTTTAAAGTAATGAAGCTTATTAGCATTATGTATTGTGAGTAGGATAAGATTTTGGTAAAAATATATATGATTCTGGTTGTAAATGTTTCCATTATCAACACCTGTATTCATTATTGTTATGACTAGTCTTTATATAATGTTAAGGCCATCACATTTACTTAATTTTTCTAAATACTGTAAACAAACTACATTGAAATGTAAATGTTCTATATTTAAAAGAATTGCTTTTGTTTAACCATGTTGGATCCTGCAAATATTATTTTTAAAGAAAGAAATATGGTTATAAAGGAAGCTAAACCAAGTGACATATATAATGAAAAAAATTATCAGATATAAACTACAGGGGAACACAGCAGTAAGTGGGAGTTATTTTTATTGTACATGGTATTAATTATGAATATTTCATCCAAGGATTGATATTTGAATACATATTGTTGCCAAAAGATCTTGGTCCAAAAAATCAATTTGATTTACCAGAAAAAGGGTAAGAAAGCTGAGAGAATCAAAGTGATTGATTAACTGATTAAGTTTTTAAAAACAATTGAGAATAATGCCACCCTCAAAAAGGAAGGATCAGGGACCACGAAATTCCCCAGACCTTGGGGATCTTTCTTAGTCTCGTTCAGCCAGTGCCATGATAGGTAGATCTGGTGGGTATAGGCAAGTGAGAGTGGTCTCCTGGGTAATAGAGGGGGCGAACTTTATAGTGGAAGACAGATGTTTGCAAGGGTGGTAAGAGTAGATTTGTACTTACACGGATGAGTGTTAGTGTAGAAGAGAGTTCCTAGAAGCCACGTTTGGTTGCTCCAAGACCTCCTTACTAGAATTCTTTGACTACTGTCAGTAGGTGTCATAAATAAGAATGTTAGAGTTCCAGAATCTCAGTAGTTAAATGTGATATTGGAACAGGAAATAGGGGTCTAGATTTGTCTTAGAACTTTCTGGAGTTGACAGAACCCATACAGAAGTGGTGGCATCTTATTTCAAAACAGCACCAATGGCAGAGCGAATATTTGAACTCAGAACTGAAAGAAAGAAGATAATTGAAAGACAAGAAGATTTAAATTGACATATGCCTTTTTAATGGTTAAAATTTAAAAACAAAGCAGATCTTTTCAGTGTAGTGTAGCAGTTAAGAACAGGAGCTGTAGAGCCAGAGTTCTTGGATTCAAATCTTGGCACCTTCTGTAATTATCTGTGTGACCATGGGCAAGTGACTTAATTTCACTGTGCCTCAATTTCCTTGTCTCATAATGCTATGAGGATTAAATGAGTTAATGCAATAAGCTCTTAGAATTGGGCCTATATAGTAAACACTCCATAAATAATAATCGCTCTTATCATCATCATCATCACTGGAATTTTAGAAAACAACCATAAAACAATGATCACTAATATCGGGACTATGAGATAACTTCAGTAAACTCTTTGGTGCATTTCCTTCCAATATTTTTTTTTAATTTGATTTTTACACAGTTGAGACTTTATTATATGAATAATTTTGCTTCTCTTTTTTTCACCTAGCACAGTAAACATTTTCTCATGCTATTAAATTACTTTGTCAGCATCTTTTTAAATAACCACATATTTGTGTTTTCTCATAATTAAA
Organism: Pteropus medius; assembly: GCF_902729225.1. Classification (NCBI taxonomy): domain Eukaryota; kingdom Metazoa; phylum Chordata; class Mammalia; order Chiroptera; family Pteropodidae; genus Pteropus; species Pteropus medius. Next base: position 14,749,523 of record NW_024344370.1, read on the forward strand.
CATTTTCCTGTTGGACAGTTAGCAAGTTTCTAATTTTTTTGCAGTTATAAGATAGTTTCCCTGGGACGTGGTTCCATAGTATAGCAGTTAGCACATCTGCTTTACACGCAGAAGGTCTTGGGTTCGCTCCCCAGTGGAGCCACGGTCCATGGTCTACGGCCATGCCACAAGCCCAGTGTCTGATCTTGAAAGCTAAGCAAGGTCTGGCCTGGTTAGTACTTGGATGGGAGACCACTTAGGAATACCAGGTGCTATAGGCATAAATAATAATAATAAAAAAAATAAATAAAAAGATAGATTCTTCAAAGTGAAAATATCGAATCAGAGTAAATAAACATCCAAAGCTCATGGTCCATATTACCAAATTTCTTTTACTTAAAGGGAATTTAATAATGGACTTAAATTAAGGAGCCCAGCATTTATTGCTCTTATTGCTTGAGATGGGAAGGAAGAGGGAGTGGATTAACATTTTTCCCATTTAATATACAGGGCATTATTTGTAGGCATTTAGCATGCATTGTTACTTTTAGATCTGTTATGCTCATTATCATAGCCATGTGTTACACTAAGGGAGTTACTTCCATTTTGCTGATATGGGAGAACTGAAGTATAGAAAGGTAAATACTTTGCCCAAGGTCTCAGAGTATTCAAGGCTGGATCGGAATCTAGGTCTGCCTGGTTTCAAATCTCATGCTCTTTTACTTATAAAATTTTATATAATATACATATTCAAATCCTTATACTGAACACATATGCATTGAATGACTACAGAATCTTATAATTCACCATAACAGTGAATCTAACTGTAGATCATAGACCACATTATTAAGATAGTGAAACTGAGCTGGAAGTTATGAATGGGTAAATTAGTTAAACAAGGCTTAACTATCTATACACATTTTAGAAAAGGAAAAATACTCTTTATCTGGATGAGATGTAATTGGTAATAAATACATAGAGTTGGTTTCTAAAATAAATGCAGCAAGCATTTGTGGTTGAAATACTCTTAGTAATGACCTCAACATGAATAGGGGAGAAAAAAATACATAAAATTTGGGGGTTCAGTGAAATGACAACGGCCCATTAAATAACTATACTGAAAAATACACTTAGTAAAATCCTTGACAGAGTCTTAATAAAGATAAAAACAAAAAAATAATAGAGGCATTCCAGATAAGGAGTATAAGACTACCCACAAGGTGTGGGAGATTAATTTTATACTGAAAACGCAAGCAAAAAAAAAATCGAGTTGCATTTTTATAGTTGACTTTGAACCACTCTCAAGCCATTAAGAAAATAATTATCAGTGGAGCCCATTAATCCTCAGATGCAGAAGTTACAGCCATAGATGAGAAGGTTGATCCCAGAAAGGCCAAGATTCCATTGTTTTTGTCTTTACTAACAAAATTAGGGAAGAGAATATTTCAGCAAATCATGAATGTACTAAATAGATACAAATAAATTATTAGGAGTAGGTGGTATCAACCAAAATTATAAAGAAACGAATATAAAACATTTATCATTATACTGCCATTAGAAATAATGTTTTTGGAAAATAATGAAATAAAAATAGTTTATTCTGACTGGATAATAGAAAAACAGGAAAATACTGAGGATGATGGCTAATTATGAAGGACTTTGTGTGCCATTTATTCATTCACTAAACATTTATTAGTGCTTGGATTGTCCCTTGTCTTCAAAAGATTTATGTACTACGTGAGAGAGAGAGATGTAAACAAAAAAGTGCAATGAAGTATAGCTACAGCTTTTATGATATGTCTGTGGAGGCACCCAAGAGGACTAGTAATAGATTCCATGAAGAGTTAAAGAAATGGTGCAGGTATTTCGGGGGGATTTGGAGAAGCACTTCAGAGAGTATGTCAGCAAAGTTAAGGATCTTTTGTGTTCTTGAAACTCTAAGCAGTCCAGAGGCCCTAAAAGGTATAGAATAGGAGTCCACAGACTTTTTCTATAGAGGACCGCACAGTATTTTCCGCTTTGTGGGCCTTACCAGCTCAGCCATTGTATTGCAAAAGCTGTCACAGACCTTATTGAAACTAATGGTATAAAGTAGAGGGATTTGAGGAAGAGATAACCAGCTGAGCCTGTGTTGCCCTAGCACAAGCCATTGAAAGATTTGAAAGGAGAAATTTACAACATTGATTTGTATGAATCATTAAGAGCAGAATAATATAGAAAAAGATTATTTTTTAGCACTATAAAGTAATAAGAAAAGACAGCTCAATTTTTTAAATGGACAGATTCACAGAAGAGGAAATACAGTTAGCCAATAAATATGAAGAAATGTTCTACACCACCAATAGGGAACTGCAAAGTAAAACTGAAATTTTTTTACCCATCATATTGGCAAAAATGAAGAAGTTTTGCTAGTATGTATTGACAAGGTTGTAGGGAAATACGTTTATTCATACATTGAATAAATCAGTATAGCCCTTTTGGTTTTAAAGTAAAAACATTTTGATTCAGCAATTTCCATTTTGTAGAGAACCATATGGGTATATTAGAAGTTATTTGTTTTCAATATGTCTTTGTCAGTAGCAACAGAACTTCCAGACTTACAGGTCACCTTTCCTCACCTGCACTCCAGTTCATAAAAGGGTCTATATTTGTCACCTTTTTTCTAAAACCCATTCCCAACTCTTCATATTTTTTTACTGTGCTTGCTGGAATTTACAGTCCATCATCTGCAAAATCCAGCCTCAACCTATGCTTAAACATTTCCTTCACTTTCTTGCTCTTATGGAAACCTAAATTTTTTGTGTGTGCAGTTTGGCTGTTGTGTTTTCCATAGCTCTCCTTGACACCGTTCCTACAGGTGGGAAAGGTGTCTGCCATGCATCTCTTTGCTGCTTGCAGTCTGTTCTCCATTCTCCCTAAAAATCTTGGATTTGTGGTTATGTCATCACATTATATAATACTGTCCTTCATGATTGCAATCAGCTACTAACTTCCAGGTCATTAGTCCTCGTTTTTAAATTATTTTAGCTCCAGGCTCATTGCCCTTCTCTCCAGTACCATCTCAATCTTTGTACTGAAATTGAAAAGAGTATACATAACTGATCTTTCCAGTACTTGGCCTTTCATTTCCTAGACCTTTCCTCCAGTGCTCTTCTCATCTACCCTGTCTGTCACTTCATAGTGATACCCTCTTGCATGGTCAACAACTACAGTCCCTCCACAGTTAGCATTTCATGTATTCTACTGTGTGACCTTACTTCTTATTTTTGTAGTTCACTACTCCTCGTTAGTATCTGAGGCTCAACCATCTTTGGACCCCAATGGAATTTCCAGTCCATTGATCTTATTACTTTTTCCCTGCCACTCACCTCTTGATGTTTCACTCCCTTTCTTAAACTTAAATTCCATGGTTAATTATTTTAATCACTGCTTTGGGTCTGCTCCCTTGCTCTTTGCTTCTTTGGTAGAACTACAGTCCCTGTTAAAGCAACTCTTTGTTTTCTTTGCACCTGTGCCTATGTACCTTAGTGTGGCTGGAAGAAAATACACAACTACAATGACCATGTACCTCAAGTGGGTCCTTAATGCTGCCTGTTGATTGTACTCTATTTTCCTACTCTGTTCACTCTTCTAAATGACTATTTCATTATCTTCTTCAAACCTGCAATATCTTTTTTTCCTATCCTCACTTTCATCTCATGACATTGGTTTCTACTTTGCGAAGAAAACCGAAGCAGTCAGAAAATTTCCACTGACATCACCCCATGTACCTACCAGCATCTTCATCAATATATGCTGTCTTCCTCCTTGATACCTTAGACTACCTGTTCATGTCACTGTCTGCTTTTGTACTAGATCCCATTCTCTCATCTGCTCAATGACGTTACTTCAACTTCTCTCCTTCCACATCAGTCTTTTTCTTTATTGGATTATTTCTATCAGCAAATAGACATGCTATTATTTCTCCCATCTTTAAACAAAAGAAAAGTCGATCCACCCTCTTCACCACTTGTTCTCTTTTTTAACTTTACAGCATTATTCCTCAAAAAAGTTGTCAGTACTTGCTATTGCCAGTTTTCTCCTCCCATGCTGTGTTAAACCCACTTCTCGTTAGGCCTTTGTTTGCACTATGATGACCATTGAAACAGTTCTTCAGGTTCTCCAGTAACTTCATGTTGCCAAATGCTGGATACCATTGATTGTGTTCATCTTACTTGGCCTGTCTACAACATTTAACACAACTATTTGTTCCCTTTGAAACACTTTCTTCTTTACTTTCCGGTCTTTGCTTTGCCACATACCCCTGGTTATCTCCTATCTCAGTGCTGGCTCCTGGTACTTTTCCTTTGCCTTTCTTCTCACACACCTCTTCATGTTGTAGAGCCCCAGGGGTCAGCCCTTATTTTTTCATTTGTTTGTTTTTTGTTTTCCTATCTTTATTCACTTCATTGATAATCTCATTCAGTCTCATGGCTTTAAATACCATTTAAATGCCAGCAATACCCAGATTTAGATCTTTTGCCTCAAGGTCTCTAACTCCTCTAATATGTTCAACTGCCTATTCAACATCTCTACCTAAATGCCTAATAATAGACATCAAACTCAGCATGTTCAAAACTAAACTTCTAAACTTCATCCTCATAGACTTCCCCATTTCTGTATGTCAGTGGCTCCATCCTCCCAAAAGCTCAGGCTAAAATCTTAGAGTTATTCTTGACTTTGCCTCTTCAAATCTATTCTTTCAGGATAACCTGTTTTTTTCTATATCATCGAAATATATCCAGAATTTTACCATGCCTCACTTTCTCTGCTGCCACCACCCTGGTCCAAACCACTACTGTCATATCTCCTTGGATTGCTTAAATGGGTTACTACCTGGTGTCTCCATTTTACGCTAGCCCCTCCCAACAGTCTTTTCTCAATGTACTAACCAGGGCAACCCTTTTATAAATTAAGACAATCTCTGTCACTTCTCTACTCAAAGCCCTGCAATGACTCTCTTTTTCACTCAGAAAATCTAGTCCTTACAATAGACTACAAGGCTTTACATAATCTGCCCAACACACTCCCCTTTCACTTTTCCTTCCTGACCTCATTTTCCACTACCGCTTTCCCTCCTTGCTCACTTGTTATATCATAAATGTACGTTAGGGCCTTTGCTTTAGCCAGTTCAGCTGTCTGGAATGTACTTCTCCCAAATATCTATTTGACCTTTCCTCCAGGTCTTTGTTCAGATTTCACATTCTCTAAACACCCTATTTAACACCCTACTGCATCCTTCTTATCCTGGATTCTTGATTTTTGGATAGCATGTACCACCTTCTAACACACTATATCAGGGGTCAGCAATCCAGAGTTCCATTGCCCTGTGGCCTGTGTCTGTACAGCCTATGAGCCAAGAATGGTTTTACATTTCTAAAAGGTTGTAAAACAAAAAGAATATACAACAGACATGTGAGTTGCAAAGCTTAGAATATTTACTGTCTGGCCCTTTGCAGAAAAAGTTTGCAATATATATACTGTTGTCTTTCTCCTGAAAGAATGTAAGCTCCCAAGAAAGTGAAGATCTTTGTTTTATTTATTGCTTTATCTGCCACAATCAGAACAGTTCCCAGAATATAGTAGGCACTCAGTAAATCTTTGATAAATGAATTGTGCAAAATTGTATATAGGTTAAGTTCATCAATAAACCATACTGAAGTTAGTAATGAAATAAAGCTATGTATAATGGGTAGGAAAGCCAAGGCATATTTTACATGAATTTTTATAGAACACAAAACTTTTCTACAGAAACGTGTATTTAAATACACAGAAAACAGCTCTATAAGGATATACATCAAATGGAAGTTAAAGAGTACCTCCGGGGAGGAGACCAGGATTAGAAGAGTTACTTGAAGGGAACTTGAATTTTATCTGTATTGTTTACATTTTTTTGTACACTGAGAAAGTCACATTTTTCCTTTAAAGATTTTTCTTAATGAAGAGAAAGGGGGGAAAAGTAGGTACTAACTAAGGCAGTGAGAGGAAATATAGAATAATGGGATAGAGAAGAACCTTTGCCTTTCTTATATGTCATATTTGGCCAGCAGTCTGAATGAGGAGAAGTGAGCAGTATGAATATTTGAAGAAAGAGTATGCAACAGTAAAGAGTCTTAGGTGGGAACAAGCATAATATTATCAAGGAACTACCAAAAAAAAAAAAAAGTGGAACATAGTGAAAATGGGGACAGGGACCGTTAGAAGATTAGTGCAGAGAGATAGGAGCCCAGATCAGGTGCAACTTTGTAGGGTGTGGTAAGGATATGAGGTTTTATTTTAAGTGTGGTGAAAAACCTATTGGAAGGTTTTGATAGAAGACGTGATATTTTTTGTTCACTTTTGCTGTTTTGTTCCTGTCAAGGAACAGAAGAGAAGGCAGGGAAACCTATTGTAGTAGACCACACTCTTGTAGAAAATGCTATCTAGACTAGGGTAGATGGTGGAGAAGATAAGAAGTGGTCAGACAGTATATTTGAAGGCATATTTTGACAATACTGGCTGATGGTTAAGACATGGAGTTTGAGAAAAATCAAAGATGACCCTTAGTATTTTGACCTGAACAACTGGATAAACTATAGTAGCATTTAGTGGTATTGGACAACTGGAGGAGGAGCAGATTTGAATGGGATAGGGAAGAGAATCAAGAGTTCTTTTTTATCCAGCAAAGAATAAGATACCCATTTAACAAACAAGTGGTCATGTCTTATAAGACATTGGATACTTGAGTCTGGAGTGCTATTTAATGGACTGGATGAGATCACATAGATAGAGAAAAGAGACCTAGGATATTTAGGGATAGGGGAGCCAGCAAAGGAGACTAAGAGCACTCAGTGAAATAAATGGAAAACCAGGGAGATGTGATGCCACAGGCAAAGAAGTGAATGGTTGCCTGTGTTCAGCACTGTGGAGAAATTACAGTGAGACCAAGAAGAAATCATTGGGTTGGCAACAAGGAAGTCTCAGTCTCAGTGAAGTGGAGTAAAGAAGGGAGAGATGGTGTCTCTACACAGCTTTGAAGTTATTTCTGTGAATGGAAGTGAGTGGAGAAATTGAGTAGTAGTGGAGGGTAAAAAAGGTGGGTTTTTTAAAAGATATTTTAAATAATTTTAAACTTAGAAGTTGTGAAAATAATTCAGAGAACTCCCATATATACTTCACCTGGATTCACCAGTTCTTAACATTTTGCCATATTCTCTCTACCACCCACACACATGCACACACACACACGATTATTATTTTTTTGATTATTCGATAGTAGGTTGTATATATCTTGTCCTTTTATCCCTTAATACCTTAACGTGTATATCTTAAGAGCCATGATTTCTTTTCTTGAAATCATGTATTGTTATCAAATCCAGGAAGTGTAGTTATTTACAATCTGCATTACAATTTTGTCATCTGTCCCATTTACATCCTTTATAACATTTTTTTCTTCCTGTACAGGATCCAGTCCAGGGTTTTATATTACACTTAGTTGTTGTATTTTTAGACAGAGAAAAAAATTTTTTAATGGAACCTTTGCCATTTTATCCTCATAACAACTCCATGAGATGAGGTACTGTTAGTCATCTCATTTTATAGATCATAAATCAGATATATAGATCAGAGACAAAGACCTCATATCAAAAGGTTGATATTAAATTTCTAAATCTGGATTATAACTCTTTGTAATGATGGATCAGGGTTTACCCTGATGAGCTTTGGGACAGAAGGAAGAGCAAGAAAAGTAAAGATATTTAAATTTTGTATGTAAAATTTACCAAACTTTTGCATAAATTGTATGTTTTCAGAGTTAATTGGTATTGATTGTTTAGAATGGTAAAATAAAATACTTGGATAATTCTACTGTGGTGGTTTTAGTTGGCAGTATATGGGCAGTATAAGGTCTAAAGAGTCCTTATCTGTTCCACAAAGTTTGTTTTATCTCATAAAATTCTGCTTGTCAAACTTTTTTTTTTTTAAACGCCTACAGTACCTGGTATTCCTAGGTGGTCTCCCATCCAAGTACTAACCAGGCCCGACTCTGCTTAGCTTCCGAGATCAGACGAGATTGGGCACATTGTGGGTGGTATGGCCATAGACTTTGTCAAACTTTTGTTAGAAAATATTATGAGACTTAATTTAGGAAAAGACTATTAAACTGAACCATTGATTTTTAGTTCAATAATGTTTTACATAGTTTTCTGTTAACACAGTTTTGAGGGGATAATGGCAAAGATTTCTGTTGGATAGAAATCCAAGTTATGAAAATTTTTCTTAACATTTTCAGTTAAAGATTGTTCTTAATATTGAATGTGACCTAAGCCTGACACAGTCATGTGACCTTTCATACGAGCTCAGGTATTTATTGAAAGAATCAAGTGACATGTAGCTCTCACATAGGTAATTTAGTAGTCTCGAACTACATTTGAACAATGGAATTGAATACAAGTTTCCCTGAAGGCTTGGAGAATTTCAGTAGCAAGTATAAAGAAAAGAAGTTAAGGCTGACTTCGATATGTGGAGTATGACCAGATTCATTATTTACAGTCAACTAAATATTTTACTTCTAGAAGCTGAAAGGACCTTGGTCTTTAGTTGCTTTATAGATGAGGACATGAACCAAATGAGTGTAAGAGATTTGTACAGGATTGCCCATCCAGCTATTCTTCGTGCAGAGAAGAACTGAGACAAGAGCCTCAGATCTCTGACACTACTTGTTTACTGATTTTTTTTGGCTCTTCATGGCACAGAAGACTTAAAGACTCATGCATGGCAGGGGGCAGTTTGTCCTGAAGCCCCATGAAATTACACTGGGCTTGTTAGCACCAGAAGGTTGTGGCTGTGAGTTCAAGTGTCTGCGTCGCCTCCCTCCTCCATAAATCAAGAATGAAACAGTGGATGGGAGAATGGGGTGAAGGTCATGGGGATAGGAATATAGTTAGCATTAATATATTGGCTAGGTGGAAAACCAGAGGGGAGAAGGAGCAATTAGGGGGATCGTTTTATAAACTATATAAATGTCTAACCAAATGTACTGTATAGTTGAAAATTAAAAACAAAAAATGAATGAATGAATGAAACAGTTGAGAAAGGTAGTTTTTCCTGGAGTCTTGTATGCTCAGAATCAAGAGAGTGGTGTAAAAGTTTAAGATTTAATGTAGGAAGTTGATGGGAGAAGTTTAAATAAATTGTTAAAGCGTAAAGAGGGAAAGGCTTTGCTAAAAATCCTACCTTTATTTTAACCCTACATCCTAGTGGGCTAAAGGTTTTTGTTTTGCTGTTGTTACTTGCTGATCAGATGTAATTTTTATTTGTAGAATGGAATCTACACATCAACACTCCAGTGAGATTTTAGTAGAGTTTAAATTGCTCAGCAACAAGGACAAAATTGTGATTTTGGGTAAAATTATCGTTTTCTAGTTCTGAGAATTATAAACTCCTGTACATCTCAAATGCTTTTGAGTCAGGTTCATCAAATGCCTAGCCACATTTTGGATCGTTGAATTTAATAAAGTAAAGAAATCTTAGGAATTTCCTAGTTCATCCCTTTCATTCCAGACTTATACCGTATTTGTAGTTTTCAGTTATAAAATTCTGTGTATACAAGTGCCTAATGTTAGCTTATTGATTTAATTTCTGGAGTTTCTTCATTCTAGAATATGCATGCTACTTCTGTAAGAATGTACAATGAACATTTGACTAGAGAATGTGTATTTGATTAATTGTAATAGGGATTAGTTGCTGTATGAAAATTTTTTTTAATTGAAATTTTATTTCGAGTGACAAAACAAAGATTGCTTTCTGTGTCTCTTTCCCTACTCCAGGAAAATGATTTAGGAAAATTTATTTTATAATAAATGAATTTATTTTTCTTTCTAAGAATTGGTTTACTGTGATGGAAATAGTGTGTGCTTTTGAGGCAGTTCATTAGACTCCTGTATCTACCAATTGTAAGTGTACCTCGTAGGCACACAGAACTATGCTATTAGTTTCAAGTTAAGATAATTTGCGTGCATATGTTTTCTTTGCATCTCTTCTTATTTATTGTATTAGCTTCCTTAAGCAGAAAAACGTTAAAAATTCAGAGACAATTCTAACATAATTTTCTTAAAGTTTTACTATTTTCTAAGAGTGTTAACTTTAAATTATTTAAATGATTTATGAATTATTTTCTTTAAAAGTAAAATAGTATAAGATACAAACAATTGATTAGCAAAATGAAAAGAACTAGAACTCTAACTTCTTTTAGTTCAGTATGTCGCTAAATGACTAAATTATTTGTGATATGCTCATTTATTTCTGTAGTCAGAATTTTCTTATACATTAGTAAGTAATTTTTGCTGAAAATATTTATAATTATGATTATTGAGAGAATCTAGAACTTGTTACTACAAAAGAAGTCTTGAGAACTGTTATGGAAGAATGACAGACCCTCTTTCTAAGCTAAAACTCATGTAAATTTCCTGTTGGCTTTTTACCTTTTTGCAGGATTTTTTCCTTGTAGTTCAACATATGATTTAAGTTAGCTATTTTTTTCTGAAGTGATACTTCTGGAATTATGCATCAATGTTTTGAAAAATTAGGAAGTTTGTGAGAGATGCTTGAAATTTTTTTATGTTAAAGAAAATTGTGGTATTTTAAATTTTGGAGTAGTCTTACTGTGTCTGTATATCTTTGGTAGTTCATTTAAACATTTAAATGTCTTAACATTAATTTGTTATTATAACAATGAAAATTATTTCCCTACATATAAGATATTAAAACCAAATTAGTTGATAAAAAAACTAATTACAAGTTTAGAATCTATAATAATTTCCATTATCTAAGTAAAAGTGAAACTTCTGTTTTTTAATTCTCAGGACAGCCTTTCTCTGAGACTAGGTTTCTGGGATTATAAAATAACTTTTCTGGTATAATTCTTCTGCTTTGACTCAGTTTTTTTCCCATTACTATAAAAAATTTTTTTCAATAATCAATCGTGTCTACTCATTTTAATGGCGTAATGTGGGCAAAAGTTGCTACTTCAATTTTCTATAACTAAAATGTAACCTCTTAAATACCATAACTTGTAAGCATTTTCACAAAAAAACTATTTCATACCTTCTTACATTCTTAAAAAGTAAAAAAAATAAGTGTAATATAAGCTTTTTGATTATTATGTCATTATGAATAGCAAGCATTGTACTATAATATAGTAAATAAATTCTCTAGGGTCTTTTGCTCTGCCTTATTTATGACTTTAAGCAATTATACTATTGGAAATGTTTATTTTCCTTATAAAGGTAACATAACTACTACAATATTGATAATTTTTTAAAGAGAAAAGGACCCATAATCTTAACACCCTAATATACTGCTAGCTTTTCATTATTTTCTTCCAGTCTTTTCATTTAATAATCTGTCTTTATCTTATGTATATTTATACTTACTTGTAATTGTTCCCTATATACAACTTTTTATCATTTTTTTCACTTTCTAATCAGAAACATTTTCCATGTCATTACCAAAATTAACCATCTTTTTTAATGGCTGTGTAATAGCCCAGCAGTTGAATGTTGTGTTATTTACCCATATGTTTATTGTTGTATTAGAAATAACCTGAGATAAAATCATTGAGAACAATGCTTTCTTTTCTGTATTTAAGATTCTTAAGATACAGTCTCAGAAGTGTAATCATGAGGATAAAGGGTGTGGAAATGCATATGGCTCTTGATACAGATTGCTGAGCAGATTTTCAGTATGTTGTATTAGTTTATACTATAGTCAGTAATTTATTAAAGTTGATTCATCATATCTTTAGCAGTGTTGGATATTGTTATAAAATTATCTTTGCTAATTAGTCTGAAGACATTACTTCATTATTACATTTATTGATTACTAGTAAGGGTCAGCATATTTCCATGTTTACTGTTATATCTCCTCTTGTGAATTTTCTTTCATGTGTTATCTATTGGTTCTAAACTAGTTTTCCAGATAAGTAAAGTTATTAATGTATTATATCTTATCGTATAATCTAATTTTATATGATAATATGTTAGGAGCCCCTCCCTTTTATATTTGTTCAAATAAAGCATATGTTTGTCCACCAAATTTGTAAATAGTCATGCCTTCTGGAAATGCATGAGATGTTGTAGGTCCTTTGAGATGTGGACTGAGTCTTGGGGAAACAAGTATTACCTGAAAGCTGGCATCATAATGAGGGTAAATTGCCACCATTCCTACATTTCCCACTGGTATAAAGTTTAAACAAAATGAATATTGTGAGTTATTTTTACCCTTGACGGCAGTGTTTGCCAGTGCTCAGAACCAAAATAGTATAATTTGGAAAAGGCAGGGGAAGAGAGAGGAAGTAGATGGGTAAGAAATTCTGTTGTCTGTAAAGGGGTTGCACACCTGAACTGGCAGCTGGCTTTATTCTTAGATTTTTTTCTATTCTTACTTAGTTTACTCTCTACACATCTGGGTATATTCATTATACTCAGTGACTCTCAGAGACTTACGTCAGCTTTCAAATTTACTCTGGTGTTCAATCTAAGGAAAATGATTTCCCTGATAGTCATCAGCCTTCATTGTACCAACCCCACAGTTCCTGGAGAACTCCCTAAAACATTCCATTCCTTCCACTTAAAGCAAATACATTTTTGGAATAGCTTGTTATAATATAATATGTATAATCATGTGATTATATGTTTAAATATTTAATATTTCTTCTCTGATTAAGCTTTTTTGGTTCTAAGGAGCAGCAACTCATAAAAGAAAGTGGTAGGTTTTTGGGGTTTGGGGGATTTGGGGTGTTTTTGTTTGTTTGTTTGTTTGTTTGTTTTTGGTCTTTTGTGGAACTGGACATCAGGAAGCAAGGCAGCTCCCAGGAGCAGTTGCTCTCACTATGATGGACCATGTAATCATGCTCAAAGCTTTCTTGCTTCTGTCTGTGCTGGTCCATTCTCTGTTTGCTTAAAATTTCTGTCCTCTATAATTTTGTCTTGCACATGGAATCTAATGGTGGCCACCTACCCCTCACATCATAACTTTTTAGCTTTTGCTTTGAGAAGTGGTAAATGGTAAATGGTCCCAGTAGGTTCATATTTCTGAGACAGGAAATCCACTTGATTTAGCTAATCTTTTCATGCCAGGATTCATCATATGAAGGATCATGTGCCCAATCCTGGTTTAATCAATTGTTTTTAGGAAATGGTAGTCACAAAGCATCAACCTTGACATTAGACCCATCACTTAGATGTAGGCTATTAGCTACCTAGTTCCCTTTAGAAAAGGCCTTTGGCTTTACTGCTAGATACCTATCAGAAAATCAATGCACTATACAAAAATAGAGGGTGGTGGGCAGAACCTCATAGAACTAAATGTTATAGCTTTGTTTTAAGAAATATAAATCAGATTCTTCTCCTTAATTTGTAATGTTGATTTCTAGGTCTTGATTTCATTTACTTTAAATAAGAGGATTGGTTAGATACCTAATTCCATTTTCATTCTGAAGATAATATATTATGATTGCTATTCTCTAATTACAGTTAAAGTTTAAGTTGATAAATTCAATTTCATGAAATGAGGGATGGATGGTGATAAGGACCTGATATTCAATTGGTTGATATTTCTATTTGTAAGAGAACAATAAGCTTTCAGCTTTAAGGATATATTCTTATAAACTAAACATTTCCTTAATGAGTATAGTAGTAGATTAATGTTATCCTTTGTGTCCAGTGTAATCTCAAGTTTCCTTATCTCACATTTCATTCTAGATTTTATATTCATTAATTTTTTCATGTCTCAATTATGGTTGAGTCTTACTGTTTCTTTCTCACAGTAATAGGAAAACAGAATTGAACACTCACAAAATATGTGCTGCTGTTGTTATTGTACTATAAACTGTTAGTTGTATAGTACCATCTGTCATAGAACATTATTTCCTGCTATTTTTTTTCCATTTGTGGACTGTCTGTAGAATTTACTTTATGGTATTCTTTTCCTATCTTTTTGACACGCTGAGTACTACCCTTAAACAATACTTAGTTTTCACACTTACGAAATTTTTATAGACCAGTTACATTCATATCTGATATAATATTTACCACTTAATTTCTGAATCTTTGTTCCTTATTCCTCCATTTTTTTTTCTCTTCCTTTAGAATATTATTTCATTTAAATGACAGGTCAAACAGCCCATTTTCTTGCATATTTTTTTTTATCATTCATAGGTAATCTTCATCTTAACTCTATCTAATGGTACAAACCACCATCAGTAAATCTGGGTTTCAGTGATAATTTGAGTGGATGGGATGAAGTAGGAAAGGAATGAACATTAAATACCTACTATTGCAGTACTTTACATTCTGATTTACTTTTCTCATCAACCCTAATTCACAGATAACTAAACTGGCTCAGAACATTAAGCTACTTTCCTAAATAATAGAGATAATTGGGATTTGAACCTATGTGTATATAACTTTGGAACCCATACTTCCTCTACTCTTGCCTTCATGCTTACTCGTTAGCAGCTCAGGATCTGAAATTGTAAAACTTGATTTTTTTATTAGTCTTTTTCTTCTGCATCTGCCCTCCCACAACTGAAATCTGAATGATATGTACCCCTGTTATGTTATGTTGAGTGAATTTTCAGTGAACAAAGGAAAAATTAGATAATAGCTAATGATAATCAGCCTACGAACCACTTACATTTATCCCCTTTCTATTTTACTGTCTAAACTGCTCTGACCCTTTTCCAATTCAGCCCTTGCCAATGAACACAGTGCTATGTTTCTTTTCCTTTTTTACACTTGAAAATGGGAAATATTAAATCAATACATTGCACTTTAATAATCAAGGATAGTTTGAAATGTGAATTAGAAATTCTTGGGGCCCTCACACTTCAGAACTTTAGGAGCAATCTAACTGCAATGAAACAGTGTACTTGTCGTTATACCAGAATGATTGTAAATGGCTATCCCCCTGTGTTCTCTAATTTTTCAAAAAAAAAAATCATCATCCTGGCCCCTATCAGCTTTACAGGCTTGTCTCACATTATAAACGTGAATTCTAAGATATTGAAACATACCCTTAATTGACTTTATATCAGATGTGTTACACAGGAAAATATTTGGCCATTTGCATCATAGCCCTTTTTACCAGTTCCTTAAATGTAATAAGTGCAGCTATAATCAGTAGCGTGTCTGGTGCTGATATATTTTCAATGATTTCAATACCAGTATTTTACCAAGAGCTATCATAATCTTGCTAGAGAACATACAGATTTGTCTCCATCTTGCATGTATATCGACACATAAACCAAGCAAATAATCAGACAGTGTAGAGGAATGTTACTTTAAGACAAGCTACTCTTTTAACCGATCTGTGAATTAAAGAAGCAGTTTGGAGTAGATGAAACATTGGACCAAGAATAGGAAAGATCTATGTTGCAACTCAACTCTTTTTTTTTTTTTTGGAAAAGTAGAAGTAAAACATCTTTATTTTTAAAATGTTTTTTCACCTTTATTGAGATATAATTGACATATAACATTGTGTAAGTTGAAGATGTGCAACAATGATTTTATATATGTATTTTGAAATGATTACAACAAAGTTAGTTGACATCACATCCATCATTTCACAGTACTTTTTTTTTTTAATTTTTTGGAAGGTGTGAGCATTTTTAAGATTTATTCTCTTAGCAACTTTCAAATATATAATGCAGCATTATTAACTATAGTCATATGTTGTACATTACATTTCTAGAACTTACTCATTGTAGAAAAGGAAGTTTGTACCCTTTGACCACCTTCACCCATTCTCATCTCTTAAACAAAAGTTTATTTGTTGTTTTTCGACATCTCATATAACTGAGATCATACAATATTTGTCTTTCTCCATCTGATTTAAATCTCCATCTAATTTATGTCCTTAAGGTTCATCCGTGTCGTCACAAAAGGCAGGATTTCTTTTTTATGGCTGAATAATATTCCATTGTGTGTATACCACATTTTTTCACGTCTTGGCTATTGTAAATAATGCTGCAGTGAACACGAGGGTACAGATATTTCTCTGACATAGTGAATTTATGTCCTTCCAATATATACCCAGAGTGAAATTGCTGGATCATGTAGTACTATTTTTAATTTTTCGAGGAACTGCCATCTTGATTTCCAGAGAGGCTGCACCAATTTACATTCCCACAAGCAGTGCACAAGTGTTCCCCTTTCTCCACATCCTTGCCAGCACTTATTTCAGTTCTTTTTGATAATAGCTATTTTAACAGATTTGAGGTGTTATTTCATGATGGTTTTGATTTACATTTCCCTGATGATTAGTGATGTTAAGCACTTTTTCGTGTACCTATTAGCCATTCGAATATCTTTAGAAATTATTCTGGTCCTTTGCCTGTGTTTTTAAATCAGATTGTTTGCTTGTTTTGTTTGTTAGTTTGTTTCGCTTTTGGGTTGTGTAAATTCTGTATATATTTGGGTATTAACCCCTTATCAGACATGTGGTTTGCAAAATTTTCTCCCATTCCATATGTTGCCTTTCCGTTTTGTTGATGGTTTCCTTTGCTGCGCAGAAGCTTTTTAGTTTGATACAGTCTCTTTTTAGTTTGATACTTTTTGATTTTTAGTTTGATACAGTCTCTTTTTGATATTTTTGATTTTTAGTTTGATACAGTCTCTTTTTAGTTTGATACTTTTTGATTTTTGCTTTTATTGCTTGTGCTTTTGGTATCATATCCATGAAATCATTGCCAAAACCAATGTCAAAGAGCTTTTCCTCTATGTTTTCTTCTAGCAATTTTTGGTTTCAGGTCTTACATTCAAGTCTTTAATTCATTTTGAGTTACATTTTGAGTAGTAAAAGGGGTCCAGTTTCATTCTTTTGCATGTGAATATCCAGTTTTCTCAGCACCATTTATGGAAGAGGCTATATTTTCCCCATTGAGTATTCTTGGCTCTTTTGTCAAATTTTAGTTGAC
This sequence comes from Pteropus medius, assembly GCF_902729225.1. Classification (NCBI taxonomy): domain Eukaryota; kingdom Metazoa; phylum Chordata; class Mammalia; order Chiroptera; family Pteropodidae; genus Pteropus; species Pteropus medius. Next base: position 14,766,495 of record NW_024344370.1, read on the forward strand.
TATATACACATGGGTTTATTTCTGGGCTCTCAATTCTGTTCCATAAGTCTATGTATCTTTTTTTCTGCGGGGCTCTCAATTCTGTTCCATTGGTCTGTGTGTCTTTTTTTCTGCCACTACCATACTGTTTTGATTATTACAGCTTTGTAATATAGTTTGAAATCAAGAAGTGTGATGCCTCTGTTTTTGTTCTTTCTCAGGATTGCTTTGGCTATTCAAGGTCTTCTGTGGTTCCATGTGAATTTTAGGATTTTATTTTGTCTATTTCTGTGAAAAAAAATATGCCATTGGAATCTTGATAGGGATTGCATTATCTCTGGATGGCTTTAAGGAGAATGAACATTTTAATAATATTCTTCATGAACATGAAATAGCTTTCCATTTGTTTATGACTTCTTCATTTTCTTTCATCAATGTCTTATAGTTTTCAGAGTAAATTCTCACTTCCATGTTTACATTTATTCCTAAGTATTGTATTCTTTTTGATGCAATTGTACATATGATTGTGTTCTTTATTTGTTTTTCAGATTATTTGTTGTTAGTGTATGGAAATGCAGCTGATTTTTGTATATTGATTTTGTATACTGCAACTTTACTGAATTCATTTATTTTTTGGCAGAGTAGTCTTTAGGATTTTCTGTGTATAAGAACATGGCATCTTAGAGACAGTTTTACTTCTTCCTTTCTGAGTTGGGTGCCTTTTACTTCTTTTTTTCTTGCCTTATTTCTCTGACTAGGAGTTCTACTACTTGAATAGGAATGGTGAGAATAGGCACACTTATCTTGTTCCTGATCTTAGAGGAAAAAGCTTTCAGCTTTTCACTATTAAGTATGATGCTGCCTGTGGGTTTGTCATATATGGCCTTTGTTATGTTGAGGTGTGTTCCTTCTATACCAGATTTGTTGAGAGGTTTTATCATGAATGGATCCTGAGTTTTGTCAAATATTTTTTCCACATCTATTGAAATGACTGTGATTGGTGTCCTTCATTCTATTAATATGTGCTATATCACATCGATTGATTTGTGTATGTTGAATCATCCTGTACCAAGGAATAATCCCACTTATTATGGTGTATGATCTTTTTAATGTGCTGTTGAATTTGGTTTTCTAGTAATTTGTTGAGAATGTTTGTATCTATGTCAGGGATATTGGTCTCTGGTTTTCTTCAAGTGTCCTTATCTGGCTTTACCATCATTTACAATGGCCTCATAAATGAATTTGGAAGTAGTCTCTCATCTTCAATTTTTTGTAAGAGTTTGAGAAGCATTTATGTTAATTCTTCATTAAATATTAATAGAATTCACCAGTGAAACCATCTGGTCCTCAGCTTTTCTTTGTTAGGATTCGATCTGTTCCAGTCTGTTCAGATTTTCTGTTTCTTTATGATTCAGTTTTGGTCGGTTGTGTGTTTCTAGGAATTTATCCATTTCTTCTAGGTTGTCCAAGTTGTTGGTGTATAATTATCTATAACCTCTTAGAACCTTTGTATTTCTGTGTTACCAGTGCTAATGTCTTTCCTTCGATTTATAATTTTATTTATTTAGGTCCTCTCTTTGTTTCTTCATTTGTTTATCTTTTCAAAGAATCAGCTCTTAGTTTTGTTGATCTTTCCTATTGTCTTCTTATTCTGTATTTCATTTATTTCTGCTCTAAGCTTTATTATGTCTTTCCTTCCGCTAACCTTGGATTTAGTTCTTCTTTTTCTGGTTCCTCGAAGTATAAAGTTAGGTTGTTTATTTATCTTTCTTTTTCCTGATATCTGTATTTGTGGCTATAAACTTTCATCTTAGAACTGCTTTTACTGGATTCCATAAGTTTTAGTATGTTGTGTTTCCATTTTCATTTGTCTTCAGATTTTTTTTAATTGTCTTTTGATTTCTTTGCTCAATTGGTTTGAGAGTGTGTTAACTTCCATGTATTTGTGAGTTTTATAGCTTTTCTCCTATTATTGGTTTCTAGTTTTATACCATTGTGATTAGATACTCAATATATTTACTATCTTGAATTCGTTGAGGCTTATTTTGTTGCCTAACATATGATCTATCATGGAAAACGTTCTGTGTGCACTGGAGAAGAATGTGTATTCTGCTGCCGTTGGATAGAATGTTTCGTATATGTTTTTGTTAGGTCCATTTGTTCTATAGTATTATGCAAGTCTGCTGCCTCCTTATTCTCTAGATGATCTATTCATTTTTGAGAGCAGGATATTAAAGTCCCCAATTATTATTGTTTTGCAGCTTATTTTTCCTTTTATTTCTGTTAATATTTGCTTTATACATTTAGGTGCTCCAATGTCTGGTGCATAAAAATTTGCAATTGTTAGATTTTTTTTTACATACTGACTCCTTTATCATAATATGATGAAGTTTTTTTGTCTCTAAACCATTTTTAGCTTAAAGTCTATTTTGTCTAAGGACAGCTATCTCCTGCTTTTGGTTACCATTTGCTTGAAATATCTTTTTCTCTCTCTTCATACTCAGTCTATGTGTGTCTTTAAAGCTAAAGTGAGTCTTTTGTAGGCAGCATATTGTTGGATCTTCTTATTTTATTCATTCTGCCATTCTTTGTCTTTTGATTGAAGAATTTAATCTACTTACATTTAAAGTAATTATTGATAGGTAAAGATTTACTGTTGTCATTTTAATGATTGTTTTCTAACTGTTTTGTAAATCCTTTGTTCCTTTCTTCCTGTCTTGCTGTCTTCCTTTGTGATTTGATGGCTTTTTGTGGTGGTATGCTGTGACTCCTTTATCATAATCTTTTGTATATTTACTACAGATTTCTCCTTTGTGGTTATCATGAAGATTACATAAAATTATTTATAGTATCCTGTTTTAGGCTGATGATCTGTTCATTTTGAGAGTGGGATATTAAAGTCTCCAATTATTATTGTTTGATGACAACTTCAGTAATATACAGAAACTTTTTACTTTATTTCACCTTCCATCACACTTTAGGTCATTGATTAGGTCATTGATGTTTCAGTTTATATCTTTTTGATATTGTTTGTCCAATAACAAAGTATGATAGCTATGATTATTTTTAATGCATTTGTTTCTTAACTCTTAAACTAGATTTGTAAGTGAATTACATACCACCATTACAATCTTAGAGAATCTGTTTTTGCTTTATCCTCATTTATGTTTTAATTATAGTAATTAACATTCTTTTATTTTAGCTTGATCAGTGCTCTTTTTCATTTCTTATAGTGAGGTCTGCTGATGCTGAAATTCCTTACCTTTTGTTTGTTCGGGGATGTCTTTTTCTCTGCTTCATTTCCAAAGGACAGCTTTGCTGTATATAATATTCTTGGTTGACAGTTTTTTTCCTTTCTGTATTTTGAATGTATCACCTCACTCTCTCCTGGCCTGCAAAGTTTCTGTTGAGAAATCTGCTGGTAGACTTATTGAGGCTCCCTTGTATGTGACAAGTTGCTTTTCTCTTGTGCCTTTCAGAATTCTCTCTTTGTCTTTGACTTTTGACAATTTAATTACAATGTCTTGTTGTAGTCCTTTTGGGGTTTAACATATCTTGGGTCCTATGGACCTCATGAATCTGGATGTTCATTTCTCTCCAGAAGTTTGGGAAGCTTTTAGCCATCTAACCCAACTCTTAACATTTACTAGACAAGTGACTTTTAGTAGGTTAACATCATTGAAACTGTTACTCGACTCACAGTGTAGTAACAGTTTCAGTGATGTTACTACATTTAACTTTTGTAGTTAAATTTAGTAAGCACTGTATTTTCTTAAAACCACTTAGCAATGGTCAGTCATCAAACTGAAATGGAATTTATAATGTTATAACAGAGGAGACTTTAAAACAGCATTTTTTTTCTTAAATTGATATCACATAAATGAAAACTGCTGGAGTAAGATTGACATACTCAGTGGCAATAGTCAATTGAATGTAACAATGGGGAGATCCCTAGTAAAGCTAATTAATGAATCTATAATGTTAAAAGAATCAGGAACCTAATTTACTTATTTTGTATATTTGTATTTTAATGTATAGGCTTATTATTTAGAAAGATTTCCTTTCAGTTTTGTGAATGACTTAATATTGCCATTTGAAGAAAAATGTGGTTATCATTTGCAAGATAAGTTGATTTGATATATGAATTTAAATCATGTTTGGCCAATCAAGGATCATAATTTTCCAGTATGTTTTATTTATAATTTACTTAATATAGCAACAACTTATTTCGTTGCCCCATAGTTTGACTTTGCCCAAGTTTCCATTTCTAAAAACTTAAGTGCAACTCTTTACCCAGCCTCTGTCACTGATAAATTACAAAGTAAAAGAATATTGTACTTAATGTCTTCTAACACATGCAGGCCTTTCTAGGTAGTGCAAATTATGAGGTAACTTTAAACAGTATGTTCTTACGTTTTGGTTTTCATCAAATACATTTTTCTAGTGATTAGTGATGTTTTGATGTTAGTATAGTTTGCATTCTATTCTTCTTTCTCATTAGAGTAAGAATCTAATGAAAATTTTCAGGAGCAGATTTATTAAGTTAATTGTTCTCAACTGGCTTTATATTAGAAACACCTAGGAGTTGTTGAAAGATAACCAGGCTCAGGTGCCTAAGCCTCACTCCTATATTAGATCAGTGAGGGCATAGGGAACAGGCATCATATTTTTTTTCCAGTGAGTATAATCTGCAGTTAGGGTTGAGCACCACTGGTTTAAGTAGGTTAACGTATATGGAGAATGAGCTCAATGGCGATAGTTAAATCTCCTATAGAAATCAACAGAGCATTGGTGGTTTGGTGATGAAAATGATGTGGTCAGAAGTTAAATGGGAGTTATTACTGCTATCAGTCTTTTACTTCCCAAGAAGTCTATCCAACAGTTATGTTAAGGGTTAGTCACATGTCAATGAAGGTGGCAGAATGAGAATTATATGGCAGCATTGTTCAGTGCACAGGCTCTAAAGACCAGTACATCATGCCTTGAGTCCTGTCTTTGTTCATTATTATCTCTGTGACCTTGGACACATTACTTAACTTTTCTTAAGCCTGTTCCTCTTCTGTAAAATGGAGTTAATAATAGTCCCTGCTTATGGCATTAAATGAGATTGTGCATTTAAAAAATTTAGTATAATGACTGGCGCATTGAAGCACTTCATAAATAATAAAAAGGTTGCTGTTACTACGAGGCACAGTCCATACTTTGGAATCACATTTGGTTTTGAATGCCCAATCTGCCACATACTAGCTGGCCAGGCTACTTCAGTTAATATAAAATGGAGTTAATATCTGCCTCATAATGCTATTGTGAATATTAAATAAACTGGGGTGTTTAGAGAGTACCTGGTTATAGATTGGGTTGACTTTTGAGATCGTTTTCATTATCACCTGCTCACTTTAATACTAGACTCTTTTTTTTAATGTTTGTAAACTTTAGCATTTGAGTCACATGTTTAGTCATCTTCAAAGGTCTTTCTGAAAGGGCACTCTAAGAATACATTTAAGTTTCCCTTAGTACCTATTTATTTTCCTTTTTTTTTTTTTCCTGTTAATCTTTCAGTTCTTAGATGACAATAAATTGTAATGTCAGAGGATTATAATTTTCACCTTTTAGCATAATTCTTCCAAGTGGTGAACTAGATTTTTCACCCTAATCAATCCATCGAGGACAATTTAAAACCTAATATGAGCTTAGCACCATATAACAAGAGAGGGTCTGTATGCTGTGGTACCTGTCCTTCAATCTAATTGAGCTCATTTTCTCAAGTACTTTGGGCTCAAAAGTTGTTTTTGCTTTTGTCTCTCTTCCTTTTGATCCTTAACCTCTGATTACTTTAGAAAATCTAGATTAAAAGGACTTCTGGTTCCACTGATTGCTACAATTTAACAAGTCCCTCGACAATCCAATTCTTTGACATTGAAAAACTTCACATTTTAAAAGTTAATAATCAGCTGCCTTTAGACTTTCACTTCATTCCTGAACTTTGGTTAAATTTCTCAAACTTTTACTAAATAAGTTTTAATAAATAGCATGCTCTTTTTAACTCTTTGGATATCTCTGATTTTTTTCCCCTTTGTTTATCATAGAATTTTTTGTAAAAAAAAAAGAAAAAAGAAAAACAGCATAAGAGACATTTACTTTGGAAGTCTACAGATATGATTCATAGTTAGCAAATGATTCTGCAGATTATTTAAGCTGTATTGTGATTGATCTGTTTGTCAAATGTGAAGACAATACTTGTCCCTACTTACAACAAAAGGATGTTGTGAAGATTAGATTTAGAATGTTTGAACTCATTTACTCAATGCTATTGAAATATTTCATTTTTATTATAGTTTCACATTATATACATACTGCTTTCTTAGATCTATTGTAATTTTTATGAGAGAAATGTGATTTTTACTTTTCTCTTTTACTTCACTACACAGGTATCACCAAATACATGTTATTTCTTTAATATACAATGGTTTTATTTATGATTTGTTTCCCAATTTACAGAAGTTGAAAAGCAGTATATCGGGAACTTAAAGACTGGACTCTGGAACCACTTTTGTTGGGTTTTTGAATCTTGGTTCTGTCACTATCTGTGTAATGTTGAGCAAGTAGCTTAACTTCTCTGTGTCTCAATTTACTTACCTGTAAAATGTAGTTAACATTAATACCTCATAGAGTTCTGAGGAATAAATTAGTTAACAAATGTAAGTATTTAGGATACTACCTGGTACTCAAAAAAATTAGCTCTCACTATTATCGACAAAATAAAAGATGTGTTTAAGACCTTAATATTTAAATACCAGAATTTTTGGTAGTGTTTTACTATGAAACATGACAGCCTTTTCCCTAAATAACAAACGCCATTTTAAATGCAGATTGGACAGTTAGATCTTCCTGTGGTTCCTCCTGCTCCTCCAGTGATTTTCCACATTGTAGCCTGAAGGGTTTTTTAAATCACTTTTATAATAAAAACGTTATACTTATTGTGAAAATTAACATTATGCTGAACAGCAGAAGATGAACCTCTCCTTCTGCGTTTCTACTTCCTAGGAGTAATCATCCTTTTCCATAGTTTTGTTTGATAATATATTTTATCAGTTCATAACCTCCTTAACAAGCTTTCTTTTAACCCTAAGATAAAGTCCAAACCTCCTAACATAGTCTATGAGGTCCTCCTGGCCCTTGCCTTCCTCTCACTTTCACTTTTTGATGTTTCCTGTTAGATCTCAGGTAAAAAGTCACTTCCTCAAGGAAGTCCCTTCCTGACTTCCTAAATGGGTTAGCATGATGTCCCCACAGGCCCTTGTATCCTCTCTGCCGTAGTTGTTCTGTACTGTGGCAGTGTACTTTTCTGGATGATGTCGTAGTAATTGGAAGTGCTATTGCCACTTAGTAGGTAGGGCTGAGGGATGCTAGATGTTCACCTTTAAGAACTGCCTTGAGCCCTGAATGACTTTTGAAAGTCCCACTAGATGGTCATATGGGTGAAAAAAACTATTTATAGCTGTAGAGCCTAGAGCCCTGTGCAATTTTACATATGCATGTGGAATTTTTTTTAGAATTTTAATTAAATATTGAGTTTTCCAGGAACAAAACTACTATTATTGAAGGAATATTGTACTTTGTTTTGTTTGGAATTTTACCAAGAGTCATTCACCATTTTGGGAAATCTCATCACTGAAGGCAACAGCAAATAGGTGGAAACATCTGACTACATAGTAAATATTTGTTTGAATTTAATTTAAATTAGGAAAAAGAAAAAAAAAATTAAACTGATGGGGGAAAACTACTTCTCTCTTTCCTGGCAGAATATATTTGCTTTCCTCTCTCTTCCTATTACACTTTATTCACATAACTTCATTCATAGATAGCACATCTGTCTCTCTCAATAAATGAGAACTTAGTGGGGGCAAGAACAGCATTTTACTCACCTTTGAATCTTCAGTGCTCACTGAGCATATAGTTGCTCAACTTGATATTTACTCAGTTGAATTAATGGCTTTAACAACTATTGATTCAGACTTTGCTAGACAAAGAGGGCAAAAAGACACTGTCTCTGCTCTCAAGGAACACACGATCTGTTGCTAAGACAGACCTGGGAATAATTATGATACAATATGATAGTTCCTAAAATAGAAATAGCTATAAACTATAGATATGTAGTGGAAAAAAAAAAACCCACACAAGTCTTGTGTGGAGGTCCTGGAATAATGTCACTGAAGAGAAATAGTATTCAGTATCAGTGCTGGAGGACTGATTAAGGAGGACTCTTAATATACTTGGAAATTGAACAGATGAGCATAACTCTAAAGAGTGAGAAGGAGTTTGCCAAATGGTCAGATTTAAAGAGGGCATTCCAGACAAAATCCCTATTCAAAGGCTCAGAGGTTTAAAAAGTGCAGTTGGTATTACTGATGGAGCATAAAGTTGGAGTTTTATTCGTAAGAGATAAAGCTGTCCCTGGAGGTGATGAAGAGCCTCTTCCATGAAAAGAAGTTAAGGTTTTCCGTTGGAAAACCTTTGATGTAACAATTTTAAAAAGTGTATTTAAAATCATACTGTATGCCAGGCAGGTACCTATAACTCTATTACAGAGCTGGTGTGTTTTCATTTTATAGTTGGGGACCGAGTTTAATTAACTTGTCCAGGTTTTCACAGCTATTATGTGGAAGAACTAGGATTTAAATTTGAGTTGGTTGAGTTCAGACCTCCTGTCCGCTTTTCAAACTATATTTTACAGTCCCTTCAGCAAGGAAGAAACTAGATATTTATATCATCCAGTCTGGCTTCATTACTTCGCATCATGCTCAACTCTAGCAAATTCACAATTTTTATGTAAATTTAAATTCTTAACAGTTTGGTACTCCTGATTAAGTTTTAGTCTTCTAAAGGTCCACAATGGTCTCTTACAGTAACTTACTTCTGTCTGCAGGATACTTTTTATTCTGATGCCATCTTCTGTCTTGGCTATTGAAATGTCTTTGGTAGGGGAGCAGGGGTTCACCATTGCATGTCATGGACCAATAGGCATGATTTATGTACTCTAAAAGAAAAATTTGAAGTACTACTTCCCTTTTTTGAAACATTTAGATCTGTCCTCAGCATGCAAAAAGAATAGTAATTATATTAAGAAAATCCAATATTAATCTTGATATTCTATTGATATAGATGTAGTTTACTATTGAAATAAATTATTTCTACCTCATTCTGGTCTGCTTGGTTATCTTGAAGTTCTTCAGTTATTATCTAAATAACCCTGTGATCTTTCTGGCTACCCTAAAATTCTTCCTAATTATAATGGCTATTAAAATGTAAGTTCTGAAGAGATGATGTGATGATTGCATAACAGTAAGAATGTACTTGATGCCACTGAACTGTACAATTAAAATGATTAAAATGCTATATTTTATATTATGTATATTTTACCTCATTAAAAACATAGTACAAAAGTTCAGAGTGGCATAAGATCTCTTACCAAGCAGTTGCCAATCAAATATTTTTGAGAGCCTTCCAGATAACTTGAGTAAGGTGTGAGGGAAAGGTTTGGTTTATCTCAGTTCTTCCTATCCCATCATCATAAGCTGATCAGATTAAATACTCTTAATACTAAGCTGTTTGAAAAGAAAAAGAATTATATTTATTTGAGTGTAGGGATAAAGAAGGAAATGTGGTAAGAATGTTATGGGCTAGTCATCTTCAGGATGGATATGATGAAGATGCCTTTCAGACTTGGCTGCTATTGGTCCCTGACCCCTTTTTTGTTCAGAAGGGCAACTAAGGAGTTAAGTCAGCTATCCAAATGTCACCTCAATAGATGTGATGTGCATGTCGTAACTCCAATTCATAACTAAGGCTCAGACTTTTGCCCCCCCCCCTTTCACTCACTCTACACCCCAATTTCAGGAGAAATTTAATTTTCACCCATTAGATTCACAAAATTTTTAAAAGAATGTGCTGGCGAAGATATGGGAAACTCACAGACATATTGTGGGTGAGTGTGAATTGCATAACTTTTTGGAAAGTAGTCTGGTATTCACTTTGAAATTTTTTAATACACATTCTTTTGGCTTAATCTCATTGGGTTAAAACTAGCCGTTTTTGCTTTGTTGTTCATAATGACAAAACAGTAGAAGTAATCTGAAAGCCAGTCAGGAAATAGTTGAACAAATTATGTTCTATCAATTCTAAAGAACAATGTGATCTATTAAAATGTGAATTAAATCTACATTCATTGGTATGGAATGTATAGTATGTTAAAAATTTGTAGAGTTAATTGTGTAGTAGTATGATCTTTAAAAAACAACTATGTTTATGTTTGAGAATAGAGAAAGGTATGGAGGGATTTACATCAAACTTAATACTGATTCATTTAGGGAGGCAAGCTTGGAGGTAGGCTTGAATTAACTTTCCTCATACAGCCATGTTTGTTACACTTTTTGCAACTTTAAAAGTTTCTTAAGTAAAAAGAGGGAAAGGGAGAGCTCTATAATGATAGCAATTATAATAGAGATTACTTTGGGGTGGGTTGATGACATAATGGGTACAAGAGAAACCATTCTATGGGTTATGATCTATATTATATCTTGATGTCATTGGTTACACAGATGTGTTCACTTTGTAAAAATCCATCCAGTTTATGGTTATAGTTTGTACAGGTTTGTGTATATATTATACCAATTAAAATATTAAAATTATGGCACAGCAATATAATAGAATGCTATTATGTTTTTAAAAATACTTTTAATAAATATTTAATAAAGTTGGGCAACAAACAGGACAGTCCCATTATCATAAAATATAATATACATGTAAACAGAATGAAGACTGGAATAAAAACATTACAGTATTATTAATAGTTAATGTCCAGATGATTGTTGTTTTGGTGTTTAAGTAAGAACAGTTTTTTGGGTTGGGTTGTTTAGAAAGTTTGTAGAAGCCTTGATGAGCAAAGCTGGATTACAGGATATAAAGCAGAAAATAAGAGTGAAGAAGGATAGAGGAAAGGGGAGAGAAAAAGATAAACAATGCTAAGGAGAGACATCAATGACGTCAGGTAATTTTTTTTAACCCCTACTAGGAAGGGACTCCTGCTAGGAAGGGACTAATTTCCGCGGCCAAAATCCTCATGTACTAGTTGGATCATATTAAAAGTACTCTCTTTCAACAAACTCAGTTTGGTTTTTATAAATAATTTATGCTTGGTACTTTCTTTGTTTTTAAGCATTTAATGAAAATATCATCGGTATAATAGTTTCAATTGATTGTAGCAGATGCAACTCGTCATAGCTTAAGAAGCTTATATTCTCCTACTCATCACTAATTAATTGTAAAATGCTCAGATTGTTTTGTCTCATAGTTGACACATGGGGCAAATAATAAATACCTCCCCAGGTTGGAGTGAGAATCAAAATGTATGTGGAAACACTTTAATAGAATTTAACACTATCCAATTGTAAATTATTTTTGATTTTCCTTCAGCCCAAAAGCCCTTAGTCGTGAAATGTGGTCATTTCAGATGTAACTCTGAGTTCAAAAGTCGAAATTTATGAAATAATGCATTTTTTTAAATCAAGTTCTGCAAATGTAAATGCAACATTTAGTGTTTATCGAGGTTTATCGAGGTTTGTGATTGCAATGGATCTTTAGTATTTTAGACTTAGTACGTAGTGCTCTATATAAAAAATTGAAATGTAAACATTTTTATTTCCTCCAAGTATTGTTGAGCTGTCGGGAATTATCGGGCTTTTTTCTGTATTTCAATCATTCTTCATTATTCACCATGTTAACTTAAAATGACTAATAACCAAAATCAAATCTTTTCAGGTGTTTCGCAGGGGTTTTAAAGGATTTGACTTTTGCTAAACCCTCAAAATCAGTAATAATCTGGACGGAACGCGAGTTGGGTTGGGTTGTAGAAAACTGCGTGGCATTAGGACCCAGGGGGCTCCCGTGAGCGGATCTAGGGGCCAGATTGCAAATTCGCGGTGACTCAGTCTGGTCGGCTCCTTGCGCTCGGCGGCCGCGGCGGCACCAGCAGACATTGGCGGCCCAGCTGCCAGGATCAGTTCCCCCGGGTTTCAAGGTCCGAGACTTCTTCAGGGAGCCCCAGACAGGTCCGAGGCGTCTGGGGAGCGCAGGGGTCGTTCGGGCGGGGAGATGGGGGTTGCTTGGCGCGGGAAGCCCTCGGGCCTCTGCACGGGGAGTAACATTTGCTCCGTCTCTTCCTGTGTCTGGCTTTATTTGCAGCAAACCAAGATGGAGTATGAGTGGAAACCTGACGAGCAAGGGCTTCAGCAAATCCTGCAGCTGCTGAAGGAGTCCCAGTCCCCAGACACCACCATCCAGAGAACCGTGCAACAAGTATCCTTTCCGAGGCCTCGCCGCCGCCCGCACAGCTTGTCCCGCGCGGGGCTGGCTCCCGGCGGCCGGGTAGCTCCCGCCACCCCTCCCCCTCCTCCCGCTCCCCGGTTCCCTCCGCCCTCCGTCCACGGGAGAGAAGAGGCCCGCCCGCCACCGCCGCCGCTCCTGCCAGGCTTCTCGCGCACGCGGCCCTCGTGCCCGGGTCCGGGGGACCGCCGCGGCCGCCGGCTTCCGGTCCGCGGGAGGCTGGGGCTCCGGGCCGCCGCCCGAGATCGCGACATGTGCGTCGACGGGGTAGCCACGTCCCCTCCCACCCGCCGTTGACCTGCCGACGGGGTGGAGAGTGTGCGGGCAGGAGCGGCCTGAGTGCCGGCGCAGACCCCCGTCGCCCCGGCCCACAATGCTCCCGGCGTGGTGGGGCATGCAGACAGAGCGAGAGGCCGGCTGGAGGGCGCTGTGTGCGTTCGGAGCTCGCCTGCAGAGCGTCCGGCCAGAAATGGGGTGGAGCTGGCGCGGGTTATGAATTGCGGCGGGGTTGGGCCTGGGGTTACTTCCAGGCCCTTGCCGTAAAAAAAGCTGGAGACCTGTAAGTATGGGGTCTCAGGCCTCACCCTGGGCTGTTGCCGCGAACACCTGTTGCAAAGCTCCCTGGCTCCCAAATGAGATTTTTCTTTTTAAATCTTTTGGCTCGAGACGGCTCAGTTATTCAAGTCTACAGAGTTTGCTGGCGTAGCGGTCCTGTTGCTACGGTTTTCAAGATAGAAATCGTTAAGCAAAACCTCTGCTATGTGTGCTTTCTGTAGTGCCCTAAATTGTGGGCAAATGGAGAATTCTTATTGGATTCAATGAAGGAAACATTCACTCACCTGATCATAAATAGCCTTTTTATCTGTTATTTTAAGACCAAGGAAGTTAATTCTTTAAAAAACTTAAGTTTGCTATTTTTGCAGAAAAGCCTCCTGATTTTTATTGATAATAAGCATCAAAATTACTTAATATGGAATTTGGTAAATAAACTTTTTAGTGTAGTTTGGGCTTAAATTTAAAACTACGAAAATAATTATATAGAATTACGTGAAAAGCGCTGGTAAATAAGTTTAGAAGAAAACTGCATTGCTGTAACAAAATTACAATAGCTAAGTACCTAGCTTGGTTAATATAATGCTTATTTAAAATGGGAGGGGGAGCAGATGGTCTGTTTTTTTTTTTTTTTTTAAGCCATTTCTTTTGAAAACAACTAGTACCAAGGGAAGCAGTTTGAGGGTGTATTGGAGCTTGTATCTGAAACCTTGTTATGGTTCAGTTTTAGCTGGTATTATAGTTCTAAGAGTGATAGAAGGTGATACTAAATGAATTGTAGGTGTCCCGTTATTTCTTAAGTTAGCCCAAAACCGCACTGTAATTTCTTCTGCAGCTCTATCATAATTGCTTGTTTTAGTATTTATTAAGTACCTTTTATGTATCTGGTGCTGTGTTTGGGCTAACAGATTTACAGTTTATTCTGTGTGCCTGGAGCATTGTATACCCTCTCTGAAAGGAACAAGTTAAGTTTCAGCAGGTAGAGGTGAACAGTCTTAAAAATCTGCACTGCTTTATATTTTCAAAGTGCCTAATGATGTTCTTTTGTGTCGCCTTAGAAAATGATGTATTTAATTATTGTTTTTATATAGGCTTGAGCACTTTTTGAAAGACCATTCTAATAATAGTAGGGATAGATAGCTCAAGTTGTAAGAAAGTAAACCTTGTCGGGAAATGTTTATGAAAAATCTATTAACTTATCACCATGCTGTTAGCCTTGGCCATGCACTAAAGAAAGAAATAGCATTTTTTCTTGGTTAAAGAAAGTAGTTGTACCTTGGAATTTTTCTAGATAGTGTATTTTGCTAGTCAGTATACATTCTTTCCACTAAACATTGAGGGTCTTCTAGTATGTAACAGATAAATACAGTGTACTTTGAGTTCGTATCTTGGTTTTATTTATTTATTTTTTAAGTTAAATCCATTGAGTAATATCATTTGAATATTTGTTAAAACAATTAAGGATGTTATTGAAAAGCATATTAGAGGTTAAGAGAGCATGAAGAAAAATAAATTAGAGCATGATGTCACTGTTGTCTGCCAACAATAAAATACCTGCAAATTGTGTCACTGGAAATGTTAGGGTTTGTGGGGTGGTAGGGAATTGTAAAACTGTTACAGTGTCGTAATTTCATAATATTATATTATGTAATAAAATTTGACAGGATCGTGCATAAATGATATTTTATCTTAATTTTTGAACTCTAAACAAATTAGTCTAAAACAGTTTTTTAAGTTAAAAAGCCATTTTGTAAAGTTAAATATCTTTAAACGACTTCATTTCTTAGTGATACTTTTGTTTTTGTCATTAAATACCTTTCTGGTTAGGGTTTTTAAGGTTTAAATTAAATTCTGTTTTGAAAAAACTTTTTGCTATGTTGAGCATGCTGAAGGTGGAACTTGGCTAATGTTGTATCGGATATAATTGATAAAAAAATACTAAGTTTACTGTTTCAGCCATAAAGCACCTAAGAGATTTAAACAACCACTAGTATGTTTTTGGAATAGCATATTGATGGTTTTAATAAGATAAACTTATTCTTACTGAGAAAAAAATACAAGGCTAAAGATACCACAAAAGGGTTTCTTAATTTTAGATTAAAAATGCTTAATTTCTTCCTTAGATTACATTGAGAAGTTTCCTTAACTACTGTTTGTTCTAGAAACTGGAACAACTCAATCAATATCCAGATTTTAACAACTACCTGATTTTTGTTCTGACAAAATTAAAATCTGAAGGTAAGTAGGGTCTATTGATAACTACTAAAAGTGTCTTTAGAAGGCCCACGAAAAAACAAGGGAAATACTCATTTCAAAGAATTTCATTTTGTAGTAACCACTTGCTTTACAGAGATGGAATGAGCAGAGACTTGAGGTACTACCACTCTATGCATTTAGATGCTTATTTATAAACATTCAGTTAATTGGGTGTTTTTATAGTAAGTTCTCTGTTCTTTACAGATGAAAAGAGTACTACAAACTCTATTTTAAGATTTTGCTTCAATCCTCGTACATGAATATCATGAAGATTTATTGATTTTAATACACAGGTTGCATGCAGGGTTTACTAATCGAATATACATGTGTTTATAGAAAACAATGGAAAGTTCATATAAACAAAATGAAAAACCATTTATAATTCTTTCACCCAAAGATATGATTGTGCACAATTTTATGTAATTGTGCACTATTTTAAAATTTAGTGGAAAAACAAGATCTTTTATTCATAGACTTATAACTTTTTAAAAAGTTGTTAACAGTATACATGAAACTTTTTCATTAACTATCCTACAACAATTTTAAATTTAAATTGCTTCTGTGGCAATTTAAAGCCTGAAAACTAGTCCAATTTTTAAACGATAATGGTCATTTGTTTCTAATGTACGTAAGTGTCCCACTAGCCTTTATTCATACCACTTCTTTGCCAGACAGTTTACAGGCTCAGGGGCAATAACAGTGAACAAAATAAACAAGACTCTCTGCCCTCATGGAGTTTACATTGTAGTGAGAAGTGTTCTTATAGAGTTTTTTGAGTATTGAGTATTCCCTTCTTGTCAGACACAGAAGGCACTCAAATGTTGAATGACTGGCCTCTAAATGAAAACACTCTATGCCCTATTCAGTGATTAGTTTTTCAGAAGCCATAGTGCAGTTAGTAAAAACACTACTTAGAGTTAGGAAACAAATCTTAGACTCTGACCCTCATTTCACCTCTCTTGCTTTTTTCAGCTAATAAAATGCCTGTGTAAAATGCCATCTGTAAGGTTTGAATTTCAAGCTCTAATGGGTTAACGGCTTTAATGTCTAGTAAAATCTTACTAATCTTGAATTCAGATTTTGATGATCCATATACAGTATAGTGACTTATTTATAATTATTTTCAGATAATTTTCTACATAATTGTAGGGGTTGTAATTTATGATTGAGGGAAGTAATAGAAATTAAAACTTACTAAATTTGGGTTTTAAGAAACTAGAAATTCCATTAGCATATCTTTAAATTCAATTAATATTTCTAGTTTGATATGTATACTTATGATACATTGTTTCTTAATATAGAAAGTTTATTTACTTATGATACATTGTTTCCTAATATAGAAAGTTTATTTTCCCCACATACTATAGTAGTTTGTAATTAATGCCTTTTTTTTAAGCATATGTATTTAGATAATGAATTTTTCTAAATTATAATTGTTTTACTTAAATTTTAAGCTTATTTAACAAAGCTGTCTACTCTGTCATGTCCTCATCCTAAATTCCAAATATTAAGATTGCTACAACATTGTACTCTTAAAGCTTTCTTGGAATATAAGGGTATGTCAAGTATTTTTAAAAGCAAACAATATAGCAAGAGAGGTTGGGTGTAACTGCATCCAAAAGACCTATTAATTACAAAACCATAAAATGTTAGGGTTTTATTCAGGTTTTCTTGACACTAACTAAAATTTCTTTTTTTTTTTTTTCTATTTCTTTTTTTTCTTAGTCACCATCTCTTAAAGGACGTTGTAGGATTTTTACATTTGTATTATACAAGATTTCTTCTGTTTACTCATTTATTTGGGATACAAGTTTATTATATCTAGTCTACTATTAAATAATAGTCATCCATATTAGAAAAGAAACATGAGTAACATCTTAAAATGAATATGCTCACCATTCCTTACGTGTATTTGTTTACACTGAATTGTGGAGTAAAATAGATCTGGAAGAGACCTCAGATGAGCGTGTCTAATTCCCTCACATTACTGATGAGCAAATTAAGGCTAGTGAAATAAAGTCTTAGTTTTTTTAAAGAGGAGGTGGTTAATTGGTGGCTCTTTTAGATGGATTTTGGACAGAGAATGTAGTTTATTTCTAATAAACAGATATATAAGCCATTTAAAATAAAATTACATGACTGAATTATTAAGGGCTAACTTAAGACAAAAAATATTGCTTGAGAAAGTTAAATATTTGGGTATTCATTTATTTTATAGCAATTTTAAAGTTTCAAGAGAAGTTTTTTTATTTTCATTTTAAGCTTCCTATTGGAATGGGTTATAATTGAAACCAGAAGTTTTTAAGTGGTGGCAAAACCTCTTAGGTTTTGCTGTGATAGCCTGAGTGTAATTTATATGCAAAGAAAATTTGCTATCTTTTTGCTTTTCCATATGTTTCACCATTGAAGATTGCAATGCCAATCAGACTTTGGGAGCATACTGGAATGAGCCTGAGTATTTTATTTTTTAATAGGTATGTGAAACAGTAGTGCTGTAATAGCATATCCTAGCCAGTAAACCAGGTCTTCATGTCTTCCAGCCCTTTGAGGAGGGTGAGACTGCAGTGCCTTAAGCGCAGGCTCTGAGCCAGACTCATGAGGTTGATATTTTGGCTTCCCCACTTAGTAGCCTTGCCTGTCTTTGGCAAAGGCCTCGATTTCTTCATTTGTGCAGTGGGAATAATAATTTCTGTCTCACAAGGTTGTGAGGGTTAAATACAAACTACTTGGAAGGCACTTAGTAGTGTTTAGTATCTAATAAGCATTCAGATGTTAATTATTACTGATGTTGATGGTGATGCCAATTGATAACTCATCAGTTATATTCTACAGGTATTAAATTGCTTATTTAAAATTCATTAACATCTATGAATTAAACTTTTATATAAAATACTATGTTTAAAATATCTCTGGAAAGTTTTAAATTGTTTTACCTTTTTTTTTTTTTAGCTCAGAGGCAAGTGAAAAATGTATAAATTAACAGCAGTTAGTATGTGAAGTTGATCCCATATATTCTTTGTCCACTTAATTTTTTAATAGGATATTTTTACTGACTAATACTTTCAGATCTCTAATTTGATGTTTATATCAGGTTTCAATAATGCTTGAGTACACTGGTCATATATAAAGTAAATTAGCTTAAACTAAATCAGTAGTTTTCAACCAGGTGCAGTCATCATGTGTGTTTGCCCTCCCCCACCCAATTTGACATCATCTGGAAACAGTTTTGGTTGTCATAACTTGGAGAGGTGGTACTGGCATTTGTGGCCAGTGATAGTGCAAAACGTCTTAAAATGCACAGCACAACACCCCCACAACAAAGAATTATCTGGCCCAAAATGTCAATAGTGCCAAGGTTGAGAAACCCCGAAGTATATATAAATCATGGAGCTAATCTTTTGAAATTATTATGGTAGGGTTTTTTTCCTGGTAGTAGCAAAATTATTAGAATGTTGCAGTCAATTTTTGAATATAAACATTTTTAAAGTTACTGTTCTTGTTACATTTTGAAATTAAAACTACTTTAAAATTCAATACTATTGTTATTTTATTGCAGATGAACCCACAAGATCATTGAGTGGTCTCATTTTGAAGAATAATGTGAAAGCACATTTTCAGAACTTCCCAAATGGTGTAACAGATTTCATTAAAAGTGAATGTTTAAACAATATTGGTGACTCCTCTCCTCTGATCAGAGCCACTGTAGGTAAGTTATATTATTACAGTTTTGTTTATCTTATTTGTAACTGGATTGTTTTTTTGGTATGACAGACCATTTTTATAGGAATTTGTGTCATCCATTTCATGTTGAATTGTGATGGAAATTTTTCATTGCCACTCTTAAATGCTTTTGATAAAATATATATGTTACAATAAAAGCTTTCATCTATTGAGACCAAGGTTTTTGGTAGCTGCTTAATCAAAGTTGGTTAAACAGGGGCATTAACAAATAAAATTAATTTAGGATTACTGCTTTTTTTTTTTTTTTGACTTCCTTATTATCTGTCTTCCTTATGTAATACATTGGGTATAATTTCTAGTTTCACTTTCTGAAGGATAGGACCTTAAATTTTTACGATTTTCTCCCGTTTTTTATATTTGCATTGTTTACACATAATTACAGCAAGTCCTCAAATAATGTCATTTCATTCAACATTGTTTCATCATAACATTGATGAGAGCTGTAGGAACCTAACTTGTCAATTACTCTATGGTAAAATTGGTTTTGTTACATGTCATTTCTGTTAAAGTCTCAGAACCTATCAACAGCATTACAGACTTATTGTACAGCAAGTTTTTAGTTTTTTCAGAGTGTTTGACTTATTTTCAGTAAAGCGACTTTGTATCATCTTATGTAATACTGGGTTAAAATGCTTAATTATAATAACTGGTATAAGCACAACTAACGGTTGGTAAGTACATGTATTACCTGGTGGAAGCAGAAATAGGAAGGTGTGCTCTAAAGTAGCCTGGTAATGGGCAGCATTCAGTATGCCATGGGACTTAAGCAGCTCAATTTTACAGAGATCTGGAAATTGTCTGTTAATCTGTCAAGTTGGTTAAATGAAAGTCGGTTAACCTTCAAAAAGAGACAATCGTTTTCATTAAAAGTTACTTACTTTTGTATATTTTGTGTCATGGTGGGTTTGAAAAGTACCCATTTCATCTCTTACTTAAAAAGCAGAGACTCTGTGATTACCTTCCAGATATTCACATATTAAACATTGCCATTATTAACGGTGATTTTAAATAGAATAGGTACAGGGCATTTGTAATTTGAGCAAAGGGACTCCCTAGGTTATTCTTGTGGACCTTCATATACTCCTAATGCTCTACCAAGTTTTGACACTGGTAAAAAGAATGTGTGTGCCTACCTTTTTAAAATGTTTTAATCTTAACAGTACATATTGGGAATCTTGCCAAGGAGGTAAAATTGGAAGGACCATATTTCACTGACTGTGGTAATCAAACCATTATATGAATTTAAAATTGTTTCTCCTGTTAAAGAATATGTGGTTGGTTTGTAATTTTAATATTTCACTAAACATCCTTTTATGTGTGTTTATAAACTTCTGGGGCATTTTCCATAGAATTCATATAAGTGTTACTGGGTCAAAGTGTAAAATATTTAAAATTTTAATATGTATGCCGAGGACACCAGTGTTCACTCTCATCTTTATTCTGTACACAGAATAATATAATTTTTTACTTTTTGCAACTATGTTGGACATTAGAAGATTTTTCAGGAATGGATGAGATTC
Source organism: Pteropus medius (assembly GCF_902729225.1). Classification (NCBI taxonomy): domain Eukaryota; kingdom Metazoa; phylum Chordata; class Mammalia; order Chiroptera; family Pteropodidae; genus Pteropus; species Pteropus medius. The sequence goes on from NW_024344370.1 coordinate 14,786,924, forward strand.
TCTTGGGCCAGATAAATTTGAATGTCAGTCTATCAACATTTTTTAATGCTTTCCTAGCAAAAATAATGTCACCAATTAGTATACCATGTCGTTTGTTTAGTTTTTATTATTGCTTGTTTGAAGACATGCTTGGTTTCTTTTAGGCAAATCCAGAGCTTTCTCTTTCCCTCAATTCTTCCATATTTTAACTTTGGAAAGGAATAATTGACAAGAAGGAACAGGTCTGTTAGTATTGCTGCTTTCTTATCGTACTAGAAGTCTGTTTACTATAAGGTTATATATTTAAAGTGCTATCAATACATTGACCTTCACCATATAATTTAATTTTTTTAGTGAAGAGTAAATGTTGGCCAACAACTTTTTACCTTTTTTAGCTCTTTACCATTGGGAGCAACCTTCTCAATCTAACAAAAAATTCAAAGAAAATTTATTCACACAATCAGTGGAATTTGCTATTTAGTAATAATCATTGAGCAGTTACTATATGCCAAGCACACATTTTGTGTGCATTCTCAAAATAACTAAGAAAGCACTTTTTTTTTCATTTTTGCAGATTAGTATTTTGAAGCTTAGAAAACATACTTTGCCTATCAGCATTTGTACTCTTAATTATGATACTAAAAGGCCTATAATCACCAAGCATATTATGTTACTAATATTAAATTTACTAAGGCCAAGAAAAATATTAACACAAAACTTTTGTGTTCTTACTGCATTTGTATTAACACAAAACTTTGTGTTACAAATTTGTCTTATTTGCATAATCCATTAACTATCTCAACTAAGCTGCACAACACAGTTGAAATAATCCAGTCAAAGTGGTACCATCAGTCAACATATGCCACTCAACCTCCAAGATCACCTTGCCAGTGATTCACCTTTGATCCAGTAAGTGAGAAACTGTAGGATTGTGGCCTGTCCACTCTAGAGGGATTGTTGAAAACAGTGAACATATAAGATTGTTCTCCATTTGTGGCTTATCTACTTTCTCCCTACTGTGGTCCATGGCTGTGATCCCAGGTTAAGTCAGAGAGCTGTTCTTAGCTGCTTCTTTTTTATTTTCTAAGTTTATTTATTTTAATTAGTTTCAGGTATACAGTACATTGGTTAGACATCTATATAGTTCATAAAACGATCCCCCAATTGCTCCCTCCCTCCCTGACCCTCTACCTAGCCAACATATTAATGCTAATTGCATTCCCTATGCTGTGCTTCCCATCCCTGTGACCATTCATCAGCTACTAATTTGTACTTTAACCATTCACCCAATTCTCCCAGCCCCACCCTCACCCCCCGTCCATTATCAAATCGTCCACTATATTTGTGAGTCTGTTTTTGATTAGTTTGTTCTTTTTATTCCTTAGATTCTGCATATAAATGAACTCACATAGTGTTTATCTTTCTCCATCTGACTTAAATACCTTCTAGGTCCATCAAAGCAATATCTTTTTCTATCCCCTTCATTTTAGTCTATGTGTGTCTTTTAATCTGAAGTCAGGCTCTTATAGGCAACATGTAGGGGTCTTGTTTTTATTTCCATTCATCTACTCTATCTTTTAGTTGGAGCACTTAATTCTTTTCCATTTGAGGTACTTGTTGATAGGAATGTAGTCGTTACCATTCTTTATTCCTGTTTTTGATACATGTTTTTTCTTCTTAAAGAAATCCCTCCAACATTTCCTGTAATACTGGCTTGGTGCTGATAAATTCCTTTAGCTTCTTTTTGTCTGAGAAGCTCTTTATCTGTTTTTCAACTCTAAATCATAGCTTTGCTGAATAAATTATTCTTGGTTGTAGATCCTGGGTCTTCATCCTGTCGAATATTTTCTTTTTAAGCCTGCAGTACCTGGGATTCCCAGGTGGTCTTCCATCCAAATACTAACAAGGCCCGACCTTACTTAGCTTCTGAGACCAAACGGGATCGGGCGTGTTCAGGGTGGCATGGACATAGACCTGTCGAATATTTTTTGACAAGCCCTTCTGTCCTGCATAGTTTCTTTTTAGAAATCAGCTGCCAGTCTTATGAGTGTTCCCTTACAAGTAACTCTGTTTTTCTCTTGCTGCTTTTAATATTCTTTCTTTGTATTTAATCTTTCTTTGTATTTAACCTTTGGCATTTTAATTATGATGTGTCTTGGTGTGGACCTCTTTGGATCCCTGAGTTTGGGAATTCTCTGCGCTGCTTGAGATTTTATGTCCATTTCCTTCACCAGGTTAGGGAAGTTTTCCATCATTATTTCTTCAAACAGCTGTTCAACATCTTGATTTCCTTCAGTTACACTAATCAAATGGATATTTGGACCCTTAATAGTGTGTCATATGCTCCTTAAATTATTTTTAAAGTCTTGGCATCTCATCTCTTGCCATTCTGATTGGTGTTCTTGGCTTTCCTGTCTTCTAGATTAGATAGATCCTTTTCTTTGTTTATTCCTTTTAATATACTTCTCATCTCAGATAATGTATTATGCACTTCAGACTGGTTCCCTTTTATAATTTCCATTTTCATTTTTTTATCTCTTTGTTGAAGTTCTCACTGAAGTTCTCTACACTTCCCAAAAGTTCAGTGAGCATTTTTATAACCAGTGTTTTGAACTCTCTATCTGTTAAGTTACTTGACTGCATTATATCTGGATCTCTGTTCTGTTCTCATTTGGTTTCTGTGTCTTTGGTTTGTCTTCCCATTTTGGCTGCCTTTCTGTGTCTGTTTCTGTGTACTAAGCAAAGCTCCTAAGTCTCCCGGTCTTATTAGTGTGGATTTGTGAAGTAGGAGTCCAGTGGCACAGTCCTGAGAGGGGTTCAGCTGCAGGCCAAATTTAGCCCAAGCCTCTGCCCCTCCAAGACCACTTGTTAAGATTCAGCAAGCAATCCATAGACGCTGTGCTTATAATTGCCTGAAAAAGCCGCACCAGAAACCGAAGCCAGCTCCCTCCAGTGTGAGTCTAGGTGCTGCTCATCAAGGAGCACTTGACTGTCTGAGGATATGCTTGGGTGGGGCCGTGAGTTGGGGGAGGCGGGATTTCAGGGAATCTTCTGGGCGGAGTGACCTCTGTTATCCAGTTTGAGGACTTCAGGGCTATGGTGGCGCTGTGTCTGGCGCTGTGTCTGGCGCAGTGGTGCCGGGGAGGGCTCAACAGGGGAACAGTGGAGATACAGCAGGCACTTCTGTACCCTGCGAGTCTCGCCTCGGCCCTCACTCTTAACAGTGTCTCCTTGTAAGTCCCTGGTGCTCAGAGTAAATATCCGTCACTGTGAAAATCCGCTCGCGGATGCAGCCCTTTTAAGAGGCTGCTGCCACTGCCACAGCCTCGGTCTCAGCAGCTCGGGACCAGGCAGCCCCTCTTCCTGGCCCCGTCCTCCCTTCTGCCATTGCAGGATGATTTCTTGGATTTCTACCTAGTTGTATGGCTTGTTCCTCTAGATCCCAGGCGATTTTTCCTTGCTGCTGCTCCTTGTGTCAGTCACAACTTTGATTTGGTTGCCAGATGGATGAATAGAGCCTCTATCATCTACACCATTTTTTTTTTTCTCCTTAGGGAAGTTTTCTTATCTTAGATAAATCACGTCCTCTACTAAAAAAAGTAAAGTTATCTTTCCTCCAACTCCATTCCCGCATCTCTTAGTCAGCTGGAGTCTGCAGCTCCTCCTCAGCCTCCTTGGGTCCATGGAGCAGCTGGCAAAAGGCGACCCTGTTCTTAGCTTCTTGATATGTTTTTGTTTGAACCTAATAGAGTCCTCATCACTCAGTGGTAAATGCTGCCAACATTTCGGTATATTTTCTTTTTACTCTTTTATATGTAATTTCTATAAAATAGGAGTAATTCTAATCAGTAGAACTATTCTTGGTATTGTTGGAAAAGAGCAAGTTGAAGCCTATACAGATATTTATTAAAAATAAAGAAGAGGGTAAAGTGTAGGAAAACAAGATTAGAAACAGCTGATTGATGCTATGGTTTTTCCACAGATGTTCTATAGTGATATGGGGGTCCTTGATGAATGTTAACTATTTACATGGTTTGGAAGTCTTAGGCTGATTTGGGATGTGTGTGTGTTGGGGGAGTGGGGAGTTGTGCATGGTTGTTCACACAGCAATATCTAACATAATACTGTCAGATTTCCTAAAAGTGTGTGTTTTCTTTTAAGGTATTTTGATTACAACCATAGCCTCCAAAGGAGAATTACAGAATTGGCCTGATCTCTTACCAAAACTGTGTGGCCTATTGGATTCTGAAGATTACAACACTTGTGAGGTAAAAGCATTTGCTTTGTATGTAATTTTTTTGTGTTATTATTGTCATATTGTGAATTAGTAACCTTTGAAAAAAAGTTTTTTCTGAAACATAACTGCAAAACTTAAAAGCCTAAAGTTACCTTTTGTTTACATTAATGATTATTTATCTTACTATTTTCTACAAAGACTTAAGATATAAAACCTCTCTACTATATTTCCTACATGGAAACATCTTATGTTTTTGTATTTTAAAAGTTTCCTTGGGGGAAGTGGTTCCATAGTGTAGCAATTAGTATGTCTGCTTTACACACAGAAGGTCCTAGGTTCACGCCCCAGTGGAGCCACAGACCATGATCTACGGCCATGCCTTCCTGAACAAGCCCGATGTCTGATCTTGGAAGCTAAGTAGGGTCAGGCCTGGTTAGTACTTCGATGGGAGACTACCTAGGAAGACCAGGTGCTGTAGGCATTAAAAAAAAAAGTTTCCTTGGATGTGTATATATGTAATAAACAAAGCTATTGTCAAGCTTAATCAATTGATGTGTGGTAATTTTCAAAGATAGACTTAAATTTACCAAATTCACAGGCTATGAGTACTTTTTCAGCTTCTCTAAATTCTTTTTGTGCCTCTTACAGTATGACATGTTTAAAGTGTGTCTAGTCTGGTTTTAGTCATACGTTAATTGAAATAGCTCTCTGTTTGCCACTGATCAAATCAGTAGCAGCCTTTCTATTTGAAGAGGAGAGAGGGAGTCTGGATTTCTTTTCCTACAATTTCTCACTGTTACTGAGTACTTTAAAGTATCTCAATAGCAGGCTTCTAGTTGGATAGAAATCTGTTTTAAATGGAAACCATTTTAGGTATTTTCACCTAAGGCAGTCGCTCCTCTCCCTGTCATAAAAGAGCAAAGCTGAGAGGCAGGACAGACACAGGAATAACCTTACAGAAAGGAATCAGGTGGTCTTTTAACTTGACAGTTTGTTGCCAGATCTGACTTGGGGAAGCAGATGGACTAAGGAGAAAGGAGAGTTAGCAAAGAAGTCTTTAGAAAAGTCTCTAAAAGGAAAAAGACATTTGTGTTCTCCTATATACATTGTCCAATAGTGCTTTGGAAATACACTGATAAGATTATAGAAAAACTAAAATAATATTTAGCCATCAGGTTGATTAAAATTTAAATAATGCTTTGTTAAAATAGTAATAACATAAAAGGAGACAAAATTTTAAGCAAATACTTTCCAAAAATAAAAAATTTAAACTGCAACAATCTAAAAATTGCTGAGAAACTACTACCTAAGTCACATTTTAAAGAAACAGTATTCTTAAATTAACTGTGCTATGGAGAATAAGCACCATGGTGCCACTGATGGAGTTATAAACAGTGAGGTAAGGAAGTGGTTAAGGTAACTAAATAGGTTATATATTGTTTATAAGAGCTCTAGTGTTGCCCTTTTGGTGTAGAAATAGCTATAGGAAAAGAGTTGCCAATTTCAATTATTTGTCCTTTTTTTTAACAATTTTGTCACCAATACCCAATGAATAGTTTATTATGTATAAAATAAGTTTTAATGATAATTAAGACCTCTTCTCATGCTTCAAGAAGAGAGATGATACAATGGTTAAATACGTTTATATGTAAATATATACTTTTACATTCAATTTTAACAAACCAGTACTCTTTAAAAGAGAAAAACTAGCGTTGGCTTAAAATTGGCAAGAATATTTCAGGGGAAGTTAGGTTTTTGAATTAGATATTTTAATCTCTGCCAACCAAGTATTTTTTAATTATAAGTTATTTAATGCAAAAAAATATTATATTTAAACTGAGATTTTTTGAATAACCAGCGGTATAATTATCTGAAAATTCATGATTAAATTTATAGATTTTACGTGGGCTGAGAACATAAATCCACACAAATTAGTCAATATTTCTCAATTTGCTTTTAATATGACTTCATTTTTAATTAATTCTAATAATTTAAATGTCTTTTACAGGGAGCATTTGGTGCCCTTCAGAAGATATGTGAAGATTCCGCTGAGATTTTAGATAGTGATGTTTTAGATCGTCCTCTCAACATCATGATTCCCAAATTTTTACAGTTCTTCAAGCACAGTAGCCCAAAAATAAGGTATCTGTATAGCCAATATTAATGTATAAACTCTGATAGAAGCCTGATCACTTTCTTCTTTTTGCATTACCTAACATTTTTGTGACTATAGCAAAAATAGTACGTCTTCCACAAAGGTAAATTTTGGTAATTGAAATTTATTCCTTTAATAACAAAGCCCAGGAAATGTTGGCCTTTTCTGATAAAAATGTTCATCGGATATGCTGGTTCTCTATTTTCTACATGATTAATTGCATTTGTAATGGTTAACAGACATGCTTTTAAGGTCCTTTGTGAAAGGCAGAAAATCATTGGGTTTGTTTTTTGTTTGCTTTTGTTTTTTAAATTTATGAATCTTGCCAAGTAGAAGTACCTTCATTTGCACCTGTGTAATAAAAAATTATTTCAGTATGACATCTAAATTCTAGTTTAAGGGGTTTACATCTAATAAAAACATTTTAAGTCTGAAGGTGGAAGGATTTTTGAGTACTCTAAAATCACATAGTAGGCCTGGTTAGCTGGTCCTGAAGTTAACTTGGGCTGCTTTATTTCTTCTATATCCATATTTCCTTGAACAGTGCCTAGCATATAGTTTTAAACATAATGATAACATAAATATCATATTTAGAATATTATCTTTTGAATAGTTTTGTTATCGGTTCTATCAAATTACAATTATTGTGCCGTCTTTATTACACTGAAGTGAGACTATAATTTCACCAGAAGTTCCCCAGCTTGCTGTAATTTTTTTGTCCTCTCCAATTTTATATATATATTTTTCTAACATGAACTTTGCTTATTATTTCTTTGGAAAAGTCATTGCCTTTTTTCTTTTGCTTGTCAGTTGCTTTGATTTTTTTTTTTTTTTTTACAGTTGCCAGTACGTCATGCTTTTATATAAAATAAACTTTACTATTTAAAGTAGAAATTATGCAGTTCCTAGAGGCTTCAGGAATATCCAGCTGCATGAACTTTATAGGCTTAAACTATTAATTAGTTCAGATGCTATTTGGGGCTTACTTCAAGATTCCAAGCTGTATTCCAAAGGATTATGCTTTCAACGTTATAACCAAAGGGTAATCAGAATCTTTTTCTTGCTTAGAAAAGGAATTCTCTATTTAGTTCTTATTCTTTTACCTTTATTTAATTTTAGTCACTTTTCATCTTACGTGGTACTTAGTACAGTGTTAAACTCACAGTGGAAACTTATAGATGTTTATTTGTGGTAGTATCGGGCAAATAAACATTTTCAAAATAAAATTTTTTCTTCCTGGCATAAGTAACTAGATAGAGGAATTCATGTTCCCAGGAAGTCTTCCCCCTTTTAACATTGCAACTAAGGTGATGAAAGAAAGTGTGGTGATTTGCATACTTTTTAGAAATTTACTTTTTTGTGATCAATTCTCAGCAGTTAACAAAAATTTAAAAAACATTCCTGGTGATTGATACACCATTACTGGATATAAAAATTTCTTTTATAATTTTAAGACATTTTTGTAGATGATCATGTGTTTAAAACTTAATTAGATGGAGTTCACCAATACAGAAATGTTTCCATTCAGTGAATGTTTCTTACTACCCATTTGAGATTCTGTTTTACACACTGTTAAAATATTTCTTAACACCTTATTAATACATTTTAACTGGTATTTACTATGAAATTGTTTTTTTCTCTCAAAATAAGTGTTGGACTTTGAGAATGTAGAATGAGGCAAAGAAATAGTTTTATCTATCACATGACTAAGCAATTTAAAAATCAGCAGTTTTATTTTTCAGTCACACAGATTGGGTTATGATTCCTAACTCATGATACTGTCATCATTTCCCACTTCCATTTAGTCTTCAGTTACTTATTATTATTTTCAATAAGTACTTAAATCCACCACCCAAAATAAAAGTTAAGACCTCGACAGCAAGCAGCCTATATCTAATCCCAGCATTAAATTCGGTTTTTTTTGTTTTGCACTTAAAAATAATTTATTGCATCTATGTGTAAAATGTATATATACAATTTGTTTAACTTTATAAAAAAGTATTTTACTAAATTTAATCTTTGGTGGCGTCTTAAATTTAATATTATGTTGCTAAGATACATCCATATTGTGTCACTATGGCTCAGTTTGTTTTGACTACTGTATAGTATTCCTTTGTATGACAGTTACACAGTTCATGTATCTTGTACACACAAATACACACACACCCCCGATGGCTTTTGAGTGGCTTCTAGGTTTTTGCTATTGTGGGCGGTGCTGCTGAAAACATTTGTATACTAGTGTCCTGTCTATATGCAAGAGTTTCTCTTAGGAAGGTAAATAAACTCTTGGGAAGGAATTTCTGGGACACAGGGCATATGAATGAATAACTCAAGGAAATAACAAACTGTTCTCCAGAAGAGCGGCATTAATTTATATTCCTTATTAACAAAATGAAAGTTTCTTTGGGTACACATTCAGCTTTTAATTTTTGCTAATCAGATAGATATAAAATGTTATTTCAAATATATGGTCTTGGCAGTTTGTCATTAATCATGTTGAACATCTTGTCATGTTGGCTATATGTGGTAAGAATAAGGGGCTAGACAGTAATTCAGGAATTTTTGTGCAGAAGATTCTCTGTAAAGAAACCAGTCATGCAGAGACCCTGAAGAAAGTAAAGTAGCAGTCTTTGAAATATCAAGGCAAAGAACATTTAAGATGGGGAACAGCAAGTACGAAGGCCCTGGAGTAGGGAACAATCCTTTGAGTTATAGAAGAAAAAATGTCATGTAGCATGATAGAAAATGAAGTTAGAGAGATAGAGAGTAGCCACTTTATAGTGTAATGTCTAGGCTAATAGTCAGCAAACTGACTTACAGGGGCCAAATCCAGCCATAGCCATGACCCATGAGCTAAGGATAACTTTATATTTTAAAAGGTTCGAAGGTGTGTGTCAGGGCGGGGGCGGGGAGGAATGAAGGTCTTAAGTGGCCCACAAAGCTTAAAAATATTTAAAAAGTAGATTGTTTTATTGGAGCAGGCTGAACAAGGATTTAATTTGATCTTATTAATGTGTGTCAAACAAGTTTTAGTGGAGTTTGGCACAGCGGAAGTCAGAAAGCCAGTTAGAGCCTATTGGAGTCATCCTTGCTGGGAGGGAGATCATGATTTGGAATAGGGAAGTAGTGGAGGGTAGTAAGTGATTTGATTATGGGTATATTTTTAAAGGTAGTGCCGTTGAGAATTGCTGTGGAATTGAATTGGGTATGTCAGAACACATAGTCTATAGACTATACCCATTTTTAGTTTCAAAAGGACTACAAACCAGTTTTTAAATTTGTAGGTATATAAGTTCCCATATGCCCCCACCGTTTAGAGGTATCCACTAACATAGGAGCAATAACATTGTTGTGCAACCTGCATCTTACACTTACTATATTATTCATGTTCTTTCTATGTTAATGCAGAGAAATTTGACTCATTCTTTTTATGAGTGTGTGTGTGTACACACACTATAATATTTTTATGGAGAAATGTTTAAGTTCTTAACCAGTCTTCTGTAAATAGAAAAAGGATAAACAGTGAGCATATATTGAATTTTGAATTTTGTTTCTAGATCTCATGCTGTTGCATGTGTCAATCAGTTCATCATCAGTAGGACTCAAGCTCTGATGCTGCATATTGATTCTTTTATTGAGGTAAGATTTATTCCTCCCCACCCTCCTATTTGTGAGAATGTTAGAAAAATGTTAGTTGAGGAAGAAGGGTTCCAGTCAGATGGCGGGTAGATGAAGGAAAAAAAAAAAGTTAATGGCACGTAGTTTTATAACTGTAAACTTTTCCTCTGTTACTAGTTTTTCCACTTGTATCATGATACAAACATTGATTATGGGGTGTGTGTGTGTGTGTGTGTGTGTGTGTGTGTGTGTGTGTGTTTAATATCTTCACTATAAAAATCTCTACTTTGGTATACTGTTCAGTCGCACTTGGAAGTTAAATCTCCCAGCTCATTTGCAATATTTGAAATATGAAACATTGCTGAGGTTGAAAACACTTAAATTGATACGGAATCTAAAGGCACATACTAAAGGACAGTACAGTATACCTATATGTTCTGTGACTTTTAAGTGAAACAAAGTATAAGGAAACCAGTTTTACTGTAGGCTAACTGACATAAACAAGAGTTAAGTTCCTACCGCAGCTCATCAACGTTATAATGAAATGACATTCAAGGACCTGCTGTACTTCTGTTTTTCTGTTGGTTCCCATTATAAAATTATATGTGTCAGGGAAAACATTGGCCTTTAAATCTCAAACAAGCATTTCTAAAAACACTTAACATTCGATAAAAGCAGAAAGACAAGCATAATTTAAGTGCTTCACTTTTATTTTTGCCAAATGAAATTAATTAAATAGTCCCTTTTTTTTCCTGCTGTTCTTTAAAAAATCCTTTAGAGGCCATACTTCTGGTCTTTCTATTGGAAAATTATAAATAAAAGAAAATCATGTTATGTGTGTTTTTTTGTTTTTTTGTTTTCCCACTCATTTACTGAGTACCTACTATGAATCAGGCACTGTGCTTGGTGCTAGGGGTGCCTAAATAACTTTTATACCTCAGGTGTTTTCAGTCTAGTTTGGAATAGAGGATAATAGATAATATTAGAGGTCTGGAGTAAGTCTGCCTGGGTTCAAATCCCAGGTCCAGAGCCTAATAGCTATATTAATCTTGGGCGCCTTCATGAACTGATATTTTCAGTTTCATCATCTGTAAAATAAGACCTACCTTGTTGGATTGTTATAATAAACTGGAACAATGTCTGCCACAGAGTAAGCACTGTACATATTAACTACAACTATTACTTTTTAGAAGTTGTCATTATAATAATAGTTCCTCTTAGTGTTCTTCTTTCATACCTTATTAAGGGACCTGGTAGACATACCAGTATCTTATACAGAAATATAATTTAGAATAAAAGAGATTAAATTATCTCTAAAAATAAAAATTAGATAAGACCTTACTCAGCAAGTAGAGCAAGAACATTTTTCCCAGCAGTTTAAAATAGTTTCAATTAGTGTTGAATGCCATATTAACACTTCTTTGCTACTTGATAATCATCTAAGGGTCAGCCAGTTTTTCATGCAAGAGGAGTAAACCTCCAGAGGCGGTGCCCGATACATAGTAGGCCCTCAGTAACTAATTGCCAAATAAATTGATTAATTATTTTCTTCAGTTATCAATGTTTTCATCAAGGGCTGATGTCTGTTACTGATGGGAAGTGTATTGGTTACTAATATATGGCCATAACACACCTTGGCAAAGCTGGCTATTCATATTAAGACAACATCAAATTAAGGAAAGATGTATATTCTAACGTGTAAGCAGTACCTGCTGGAAAGAACAGTATTCTCTGACTTTATAAAATATATCTGATTAAAAGAGGAACTACAGAGTTTTGAAAGCATCAAATGTGGAGGCAGGACTTGGGGAAATCAAAGACTTTAAAATGCTGCAACAGTACTTCACAGACCTATATTTGATATTTGAACTTCTGCATTGTCTTACCTTTTCTTGTAATAAGATTTCAGTTTCATCTCTTTGGAGACGTTTTTATGATTTCCTGGGAAAAGATAATGGGGCACATTGGATTTTACTTAATTTTTTTTTAATGATCTTTTTATTGCTTTTAATGTATGTGTTGTGTGTGTTTGTGTTTACAAATAAAGTAAAATCTCATGAGTGAGATAGGAAAGGTTTATTGCTTTTTCTTCTCACATCCCATTTGCAGCCTCTACAAGAGACAGCTTATTCTTCTAGTGAAGGCTTGTTGGTATAGTGAAATGAGTGTGGACTTATTCATGATTCCGTGAAAACCAAATTCAGATCTCCCACTGGCTAGCAAGTTACTTAACATCTAAACTTTCATATCTTTATCTGGAAAATTGTATAACATCTCAGAGTTGTGAAGATTAAACAAAAGTCTCCTGTTGATTCAGACATTTTTTTAAACTTTGTAGAGAAACTTCTTAACAGTATAAGGTTGATTGCTACTTTTATTATTTTTTCAGTAGTTGACTCTGAACAAACTCAGTATATATTTCCCAATTATTGGTGATTTCATAAGACTTGGACTTATTACCACCTTAAAAATCAGAGTTGGTAGGAATAACCTCTTGACAGATAGTAATTTTGAAGAGTAAATCAAATTGTATTTTAGTAATTATCTCTACTTCTGAATGAATGCCCCTATGTCCTAATGACATGGTTTTATTCTCACAAATGAAAAATTACCTCAAAACACAACGAATTATACTTTATCAGAAAGAATTATCTAGATTGTTTACCAAAATCATAATTTTTGGCAATTATCAATGCATTTGTTTTATAATTTCTTATATTGTCAGCTGATTAAGTCAGTCTTTATTTGTATTGTATCTTAGGGTTTTTTTAAATGTTACCAACTTGCAGATTACTGGTTGTTATTTATAAACCTAATATTGGTAATATTTACCTAGAAAAAATGTTTCTTGTACAATAGAATCTCTTTGCATTGGCCGGGGATGAAGAACCGGAGGTACGGAAAAATGTATGCCGGGCACTTGTGATGTTGCTTGAAGTTCGAATGGATCGCCTCCTTCCTCACATGCATAATATAGTTGAGGTAACACAAGCAATTTAAAGGTTCTCTCCTCATCTTTCCTTCAAGAAAAATCTTGGGCATAAAATGTGCAATGTGAAACCACTCTTATATTATTTCATACACTGGAGGTGACTACAAAAAATAGTTATTGTCTTAAAATGATAACTTTATAGTAATTTTTATAAGATTTAAAGAGTTATAAAGGGGGAAATAATTTTTCCCTTTTATGAATAGCTTTTAACCAAAATAATTAGGAAATACTTAGATGATGTGTGTTTACTAGATAATGGGTTAGGTAGACTAAATGATCAATAAAGCTGATAGATTAAGTGGCATATTATTTTGTCATTAAGAATGTTCTACCCATTACTGATAAAATTAATCTGATCAGCCTGGTTATTTATGATAACAGTGAGATTTATGAGTAGAAAATACATAACCATTATTATAGTTAGTTCCAGGAAACTATTTAGATTTTAAAATGTAATTAAAATAATTTTATTGGGAAATTCTAAGTACATTGATCACAGTTTTGCCATATTTCAAGGAAGGAATAAATAATAACAAGATATAGTTATTAGTAGAAAAAAAAAAATTTGGATACTACCCAGTAATGCTGTAGTCACATTATACCACTTAATTTTCATATTACTGTATGCGAGTAATATGTAGATGTGTGCGTGGATTAAACAGTATGTATCTAGATCCTCCCTTTCAGTTCCAGAGATTGATATAAAGTGGAGAGGGAAGATCTTTTTATAAAGGATGGAGTCTAAGACCTGTTAGAAGAAGGCTAGCACCCATGGTTTATAGCAACTTTTCTAAAACATTAGGGAAGACGATTGTAGAGCTAAGCATATGTAGCAGCATAAGATGGGAATAAATGACAGTTTCTCTGATGAGCCTATTCTCCCCATGAAATATTTGGAAGAATCAGATGGAGTTGGTTGAAAGTTTAGTGAGAGTGTGGAGTTAACCAGGAAGTTCAGAAGACATTTTATCATTTGCTAAGGCCATATTACAGCTGGGGAGCCTAATTTATAATGCTACAGATCTTTTTTCAGTAGGACATGGTATGCAATGTAATAGGGGTTGGCCTGTCACAATCGTTGGTTGCTGTATTTCGTCATATGTGAGGTGTTTCAATCAGGCAGAGGATGTGTACTAAGAATTCATCAGTAGACACCAATTCCAGTTTATATTGGGAAATTGTGTGACTTTGATTATGTTTATTGTGTTATTGCATGTAAGGGTTTTTTAAAGAAAGTTAGACAGCATGCCTTTGGTTAGATTTGGGGTCATGTTATTCCAACTAAGTGAATTTGTCTTGTTATGTTCAGAGGACATGATAAAGCTATTTTGTTGGAAACTACAAGTTATAGTTACACTGAGAAATGTCACTGCTTTCCAAATTAAAAAAAAATTAACTTGTGTATATCTCTAAGTATGTGAAAGATACACATTCAAGAGACACTTTAATTAAGAAAGATTTAATGGAGTTTATTTTGATGTTTCTACAAAGACTTAATGTTTGATTATTGATAGATTTTTAAACTCTAAAAGATTTAATGGAGTTTATTTTGATGTTTCTACAAAGACTTAATGTTTGATTATTGATAGATTTTTAAACTCTCAGTGGTTTCAAAAAAAATATGTCCATACAGAAATAGATAAATGATACATGGATTGAACACTTTCATTAGGTAACATTCTAAAGCAGCAATTCTTGTTTGGCTGCATGTTAGAATTAACTAGGAAGCTTATTAAAAAATCCACACCCTAGATTAGGAGCCATTGTAAAATTGTAAGGCCATGCAAAGGACCGTTAACTTGCTGCAATAAGATTAGGTTTATTTTAATTGTATGATTTTAACTGGTTAATTTTAAGGCTTTTTTGTTTACAGTACATGCTACAGAGGACCCAAGATCAAGATGAAAATGTGGCTTTAGAAGCCTGTGAATTTTGGCTCACTTTGGCTGAGCAACCAATATGCAAAGATGTACTTGTAAGGCATCTTCCTAAGTAAGTGTTCTTTCTTGTGAATACTACTGTGTTCTTAAATTTAATAGTGATTACTTGTTTTTATGTTGAATTCTGCCATCACGGAATTAAGTTCTAAAGAAGTCAAACTTAATTTTATTGTTGGTATAAGGAAAGAGAATTTTCAGGGGGCAATTAAAATTTTTTAATTACTTGAGCATGGTTTATTCTAAATTATACTTAATTTTCGACAACTCCTGGCACTGTTTTTTGTTGTTTTTTTTTTAATAACTCTTATAATTTCACCATTGACTCTGGTGGGTTTTTCCCAAAAAATGTTTTCCCACAAGTTATGATGCTATGAAATTTTCATTATAGGCTGAACATTATTAAGCCTATTTTTAACCATATAAATACTGTTTGATCAGATTTTTTTTTTTCTGGTTTTGAGATATAATTGACATAAAACATTAGTTTTAGCTATACAATATAATAATTTGATACATGTATTAAAATCAGTTGTTTTAAACGTAATGCTTACTTTTGAAAATAAGTAATACAGGCTTGTGGAAGAAAACTAAAATGCAGAAAACTTAAAATCCTGAGTAATCATAGTATTTTTGATGTGTTGCTTTTAATGTTTTTGTTTTTTGTTTTTTGTTCTTTTCCTGTGTTAGTGTACCGTATACCGAATACCATATATTCAAGGCGTTTGGGGAAGAATTAAATTTGATAACATGTGAAACATTTAACATGGCATCTAGCTATAGTTCGTGCTTAAAATTCTGATTGTACTGTTCTGTGGTTTGCTCTTTTCAGTTACTGTATGTTGCATGCTTTCCTCCATGTCATTAGTCTTTAAACTTTTGAGTACCGTTCCATCATGGTATGAATACTATGTATTTATAATTGACTGTTCTGTTATTGAATAGTTAAATAGTTTGCCCTTTTTCTTTTTAATCAAATAATACTGGAGCGAACATCTTTCTTTGTCCATAAATGGTTGTTTATTTCAGGTAGAATTTTTAGAAGTGATTTTTCCCAAAGTCAGAGGGCTGGATTCTTCATAATTCTTCATAAGTATTCCACATTATTCTCCAGTGAAGTTATGCCAGTTTATACCAGTGGTGTTCCATCCTATCACAGCTTTTGCCAGCCATTAATTATAATTTCTCTACTCTTAGCTATCAGGATGAGCCAAGAACAAAACCGCTTGTTTTAATATGTTGTAGTATTAGCGGAGTCATATATTTTTTCCCCATCTTTATTGAAATATAGTAGACAATTAGTTGCTTGTATTTATTTACATTGTACAATTCAATGAGTTTTTTTCAATTATAATTGGCATACAATAATATGCCAGTTTCGGTTGTATAGCATAGTGATCAGAGATCCACATAACTCGCAAAGTGATCACTCCACTAAATCTAGTTACCCCTCTTATTTATTACAACATCATTAACCATCTTCCCTGTGCCGCGCTCTATATCTCCGTGTGTATTCTGCAACTATTTGTACCTCTTAATCCCTTTGCCTTTTTTTGTCCCCTCAAACCCCCTCCTGTCTAGTATCTCTCTAAATATTCTCTGTATCTGTGAGTTTATTTCTGCTTTTGTTGTTGTTGTGATTTATTTTGTTCTTTAGATTCTCTATGTATGTGAAATTATGCGATATTTGTCTTTCTCTGTCTGACCCATTTCATTCAGTGTAATACCCTCTAGGTCCATCAAGGCAATATCTTTTTCCATCCCCTTCCTTTTATTCTGAGTCTTTTAATAGGAAGTGAGTCTCCTGTAGGCAGCATATGTAGGGGTCTTGTTTTCTTACCCATTCAGCCACTCTCTTGGTTGGAGCACTTAATTCTTCCATTTGAGGTACTCGTTGATAGGATGTGTTTTGGTGTGGGCCTCTTTGGGTTCTTCTTTCTTGGGACTCTGAGCTTCCTAGGGTTGTCTGTCTATTTCCTTCACCAGGTGTGGGAAGTTTTCTATCATTATTCAAATAGCTCTTCAACGTCTTTTTTTTTTTTTCCGATACCCTTATGACACAGATATTTTTACATTTAATAGTGTCCCATAGGCTTCTTAAATTATTATTATAGTCTTGGCTTTTATTTTTTTTTGGCCATTCTGATTGAGTATCCTTGGCTTTCCCATCCTCATTTGATCTTCTTTATTCACTGTTTATTCCATTTAATATACTTCTCATCTCAGATAATGTTCTTCATTTCTGACTGGTTCCCTTTTATGATTTCCATTTCCATTTTTATGTTTTTTATCTCTTCGTTAAAGTTCTCACTGAATTCATCTATACTTACCGTAAGTTAGTGGAGCCATTTTTTCAGATGTTTGGTACTTGGATTTTCTCATTTTCATATAGTCAGTTAACTTCTTTTTCCTTTCCAATAAATTCTTTCCCCAAAGAAAGCACCACTTCCACCTCTATTTTGTTTTTGGCAATCTGGAACATCAGATGCTAAATGGATTCTTTTTTCTTTAGGAAATTCATATATTATTATTCCTTTTCTTCCTGATTTGTGAAACTAAATATGAGTATATTATGACGTGCTTGTTTCTTGTTATAGAATCATATAATTGTAAAAGTCATGTAAACAGACATTAATTTTTATAAAAACTGAAGAGCTTCCTTCTGTTAAAACCTAAGCTATAACGTTAGGTATTACCGATAATATGCATTTATGGCTAGGTGCTCTATAAACACTAATAAAATCTGTACATGCTTTTATTTCCCTATGTGGCACAAACATCATAAATTAACTACTGATAGTAAACTCTCAACTCTACCATGCATCTCCCATGCTCTGGATTAATTGAACTGTCTTTATGGCTTGTTAAATACTATTGGGAAAAATATAACAATCTATGGTCTTCGACATCAAGTGGACCCTTCTTGCTCTTTGCCAATTTTTCTTGTTCTAGATCAGTTTTTATCATCCATTTTATCATCCAGAGCAACTATTTCAAACCTTTGTCACTCTTCTGAATTTCTCTTCATTCATTTTGATTACTTCTATTTTATCAGGAAAACAAGTGACCCTTCATCTTGTCCCAAAACTTACAGATACATTTTCATGTGAGTTGTCCTCTTCGTAACCAGTCTTTCTATTTATGGTCTTAGCTAGCATAATTTTTTTCTTACCCTCTGGGACCTCACTCCATCAGATAGATATATTCAACTTTCTCCTCTCTGTTGCCTCTTTCTCCATAACTTTTTAACTTGCTGCAGTTTCTTCCATCTTAAAAAGATTCAAAGAATAGATGGGGCTCACTGTCTTCACTTTACCTCACCTCATGTTAACTCTATAATATTTTACAGTCTGCTGTCTGTTCTCACCATTTTTCTGAAATTGTTGACAAAGATCATAAGTGATTTAACCGTTGGTTATCCAAATGAACCCAGTTTTCCTGCTTTAATGCCTGTAGCTTACAAAATGTGGTTCTCCAGTTATCTAGTTATGTTATACCAGCTATCATGTTGTTACTATTAATCTTTCTATCTTAGAATTTAGAAGAACTTTGAACATAGTGAAAGTTTGTCTGGCCCAAACAGTTTTTAGACCTATCCAGGAAATTTAAAATCCCACTGCTTCTGTTTCCCTATTACTATTCCTTTAGTTAATGAAGACTTATAAAATTACCTCATTGGCAGTAGAGTTGTACTCAAAATTGGTTCCATACATATTTATTTAATTGGTGTTAAAATGCATAAATTTGAAGTAAGGCCTCAACAAAGACTGAGGACATTAACATAGAGCAGGGGACCCCAACCCCTGGGCCACGGACTAGTACTGGTTCTGGCTTGTTAGGAACCAGGCCGCACAGCAGAAGGTGAGCAGCAGGCAAGCGAAGCTTCATCTGTATCTGCAGCAGCTCCCCAGTTCTAGCATCACCACTTCAGCTCCACCTCAGGTCATCAGGCGTTAGATTCTCATAGGAGCACCAGTCCCTGGTGCCAAAGGGTTGGGGACTGCTGAAGAGTGAGAGTTTCTTACATCTGGTGTAGGAAAAGAAAACTGTCTTTGGAGTCAGGCCAAAGAGGTTTTGAAGTCTGACTCTCCTGTTTACTAAAACTCAAGACCTTGTAAAGTAATATAACCTCTCTGAGCCTTAGTTTACTCCTCTATAAAATGGGAATCCTAATAACTTTTCTCATTAGGTTATAAGGAAAGTACTTATAAGCCCACAGCTGGTACTTCTGAGTATGAATTTCTTTGTCTGTTCATACTTTTCCCAAGCCAATAAAGGTAAAATTTGGAAGCAGAGAACTATGTATGGGCTTATTGTAAAATATTGATAAATATTTCCAGAGTATTTTCATAGCTTTTATCCTCAGTTAGCTCTTTTAAATATGTGATGAACCAGTGAGAAAACAAATCATCCAAGCTTAAGCTTAAGAAACTTGTTCAAAGCTCAAAACTGTCATAGCTACAAGAGGAACTGAAGTTAGTGTTTTGACCTTATATGTCTTTTTTAAATATTTTTTAAACTAGGTAGCATAAATATTCCAGTATACCTGGAATTCCATGGTTCTGTTTTAGTGACTACATAAGACTTCAGATTGGGTATGATAATCCTAATTTATTTAACTGTTTTGGTAGTGAAATATTTAATTGTTTTTAATTAAAGAAATTTAAGTTTCCTAACTTTTTATCAAAAGCTATAATAACCTATCCATAAAGCTCTTTTTTTCCTTCTTGCATTATTTCTTTTGGCTCATTTCCTTTAGACTTACTATATTTTTATATTTTGAATTCTTATCTCTTTATTAAAAGAATACAATTACTGAATGTAGGCTTATTGTAACAATGTCACACCATTTAAAAATAAAGTAAAAGATGAATTTTGTCCCCTTTTCACCTACTCACTCCGCTCTCCAAAGATACCATTTTTTGTATATCCTTCCTAAGATAGATTGTGTTTACAAGTAATTCATGGGAAATCTACTGTTTTTAACTCAGGTGGACATGTATTATATGTGTTTTACACTTGGAGTTTTTGTTTGTTTTTAACATATGTATTTGAAATGTATTTTAACCAAGCCCTAAATGGTGCACATTTAGATTTTCCAGTGTTTTTGTTGTAGCAGGGAACATTAGTCTTTAAAAAATGGGTGTTGGTTGGTATATTTGGATAAATTCTTAAGGGAGAAATGCTATTTTTTTATTTTATTTCTGTGGACAGGCCCCCTTATCTTTACTAAGTTGGTCCCATGCATAAGTATGTAAAAGGCCTGAGACATATATTAAGAATACTAATTTGAGAAGGGCAGACAGCACAGAATATGCTCTAAGACAATATTAGGGATATGGGTGGTTGTCTCATTGGTGTTGGTATACAAAAGGTTGTTAAGACTTATTAATAATTCCGTTGATGTTTAGATCTTTGTTTCATGAATTTGTTTCTTTGTAGGTTGATTCCTGTGTTAGTGAATGGCATGAAGTACTCAGATATAGATATTATCTTACTTAAGGTAAGGAAACTTTCTGGTGAATAGGGAGGGTTATTTTTATTGACTTAGTAAATCTTTGAATTTGACTAATAGAACATTTATTTAGAATAGACCCTATGTAAATAGGTTTCCTGTTAGATATAATATGCTACAGAGTTCAAAGGTAGAAGCAAACATAATGAATTTGGGTGGTAATAGATTCCAGTTTAATTGGAACTAGATGGTGACAGTATCAGAGTTAGCATTAATTTTCTATTGATTCCATTTATTTGGCATTTGTTTTTAAATACCTTAAATATGATCTGAATGTGATATTCAGGTAATATAGATCTGAATGTGATATTCAGGTAATATACCAGCTGATGGGGGGCAATATAATGTGATTATGTAAATACCTGATACCTAACAGGTGTTACAGAATGGTCTCTTCACAAAGAACTAATGAAGACGTTTACTCCACAATCCTATGCGTGACCCCATCTCTGGATATTCTGATTCTGTTACTCACGTACATATTAACTTGTAACAAATATCACCAAAATTTTCCCTTTAAAAAAAAATAGGGTGATGTTGAAGAAGACGAAACGATTCCTGATAGTGAACAGGATATAAGGCCACGTTTTCATCGATCAAGGACGGTGGCTCAGCAGCATGATGAAGATGGAATTGAAGAAGATGATGATGACGATGATGAAATTGATGATGATGATACAATATCTGACTGGAATCTAAGTAAGTCAAGGAGAGAAAAGCACAGTTACCTGCTTTGGTAACAGCTTTATTGAGGAGTAATTCACATACCATACAAGTCACCCATTAATGGGTACAATTCATTGGTTTTTAATATATTCAGAGTTGTGCAACCATCACCACAGTAAATTCTGGAACATTTCATCACCACAGAAAACCCCGTACCTATTAGCAGTCATTCCCCCATTTTCTCCCAGTCCCCCAGTCCTAAGCAGCTACCAGTTTATTATCAGTTGATGGGCATTTTGTTGTTTCCCTCTTGGCTTTTGTAATGATGTTGTGAACTTTTCTGTAAAGTTTATGTATGGACATGTTTTTAATTCTTTTGGTTGTATATGTGGGATTACTGGGTCTTATGGTAACTCTCTGTTGAACTTTTTGAGTCGGTTTTCCAAAGTGGCTTCACCATCTACTTTCCCGTCAACAGTGTCTTAAGATTCCTTTTTCTCTACGTGCTTGCCAACAGTTGTCTGTTTTTTATTACAGCCATTTTAGTGGATGTGAAGCGGTATCTTATTGTGGGTTTTTTTGATGGCCCTGTCTTTTATTTAATATTCATTATGTTCTTTTAAAAGACTTTTTATTTCTAAACTGTCATTCCTCAAAAAGCTATATATTTTGTTTGATACTATAAAATAGGAACACTGACCACAAGCCTTTTCTGTTTTCCTAACATAAACTTTTTTGTGTGCGATAATTTGCATGAGAATTAACTGATTATCATGGATAATTCTAAAATAATATAAATTGCTTTGTCATGTTCAAACTTACAAAATATCTTTTTTCAATCTCTGTTAGTTTTTCAACCTTAGCTGCAAATCCGTGTCACCTGTTGAGCTTACATTCTAGGCCACATTCTCTCGGGAGGAACCTAGACATCTGTGTTTTGCTTGCTTGCTTCCTTGTTCTTTAAGCTCCATTCTTTTAGTTCAGGGTTTCTTGACCTCAGCACTATTGATATTTTGGGTCAAATAATTCATTGTGAAGGCAGTCCTCCACATTGTAGGATGTTGAGCAGCATCCCTGATCGCAATCCAAAAGATGCCAGCATACACACAGTTGTGACAACCAACAGTATCTCTGAATGTTACCAAATGTCTTCTGGGAAACAAAAGCACCCCCAGTTGAAAACCTCTGCTGTAATTCAGAGAGTTAGGATTTTTAGTAACTGAAGTGGTTAAGGACATGAATCATCAAACTGGAATTCCTCTGTTGCCCATTTAGCTTTCTATAACAGTTACTTAGAGCTGCAGTCCCCAATTTTTTTTGGCACCAGGGACCGACCAATGCTCCTATGAGAATCTAATACCTGATGACCTAAGGGGGAGCTGAGGCAGTAATAGTAGCTCTGCAGAGTGGCTGCAAATACAGATGAAGCTTTGCTTGCTTGCCTGCCGCTCACCTCCTGCCGTGTGGCCCGGTTCCTAACAGGCCACGGACCAGTACCAGTCCGCAGCCTAGAGTTCGGAGACCCCCTGACTTAGAGTACCTAATGCTCCTGGCACTAAGCCAAGGACTTTGCATCCATATTACATTTAATCTTTCCAACAGCTGTATGTAGATAAGGAAACTGCAAAAAGAGAAACTTGCCTGAGGTTAGTATAGCTAATAGTGATAGCACATTAATATTAGGACCCAGGTCTGACACAAGAGAATCCAAGGTCTTCACTACTCTCACAAATTAACCTCCCATTGTATTCCTACTTTCAGATTTAGGGCAGTAATAATGTACATTGAGGGTGGGCACTTCCTTTTGACATCCTAGTCACCTTTATACCCTTCCAGAAGTTTTTCTGTGCCCATACAGAAAAACGCTTGTATGCCTCCTTTTTTGGAATGGAGGCTGACTTCCCAAAAGTAAAATCAGATTACATGTACTCTGCTGGTTCTTCTTCATACATCTTATAACTCATCTGTATCAGTACATACAGATTTTATTCAATACATACAGATTATATTTCATGACAGTATAATACTCATTTATATGGATTCTACCATACAGTATAGCTAAGACCCTTATTGATGAGTAAGGTGTTACTTCTGGCCAATGTAACAGCTTTTTTTAAAAAGGGATTTTACCATTGTCTGATAGTTTATGGTTAACTATTATGCCTAGTTCACAGTGGGAAAATTTAGGATGCTTAATTATATTTTTGTTCTTTTGTTGTTGTTCTTTTCTAAATATATTAAATGAATTCTGAATTGATATATATTTCCATAGTTAATAGTTTCTTAGTCTGTAAAGAATGTTTTTTAGCATATTTTGTGTTTAATGTACTATGACTTTCATTCCAATTTATAATTAATTTGCTAATTCTTGGTCATTAAAAAGTACTCTTGTTAATAGAATTTTTTTCATGTGACAGACTGCCTATTGAATTCTTTGAAAGTCTAGAGAGATATGAATGAAGTTATACATAAAACAAATACTCATTCTGCATATGTATAAGATAATAGAGATTAGTGTAATATTTTTGAATTAAATACTTCCTTAGGAAAATGTTCTGCTGCTGCCCTGGATGTTCTTGCAAATGTGTATCGTGATGAGCTTTTGCCACATATTTTGCCCCTTTTGAAAGAATTACTTTTTCATCATGAATGGGTTGTTAAAGAATCAGGCATCTTGGTTTTAGGAGCAATTGCTGAAGGTAAGTCATTCCAATTTGAACTGTGAAGTCCTTAATAGGCACTAATGCAGCTAGGCTACTTTAAGGAATTGTTATTTTGTAAGCTAAGACTATTCACTCTTGAATTGACATAATTTCCTATCATGTTTTTGATATGGGTAGATAATACTCTGATCCACATTAACCTGAAAAAGGATATATGAATCCAAAAGCCATCTTAGGATAAGTGTTTACTTTGAACCAATTAACAGTTATTAATTAAACAGCCATAGACTTCTCATCCCAGCCAGATATTTTGCAGATGCTTCTGTTATAATAAAGGGAATAGGATGAGAGGACAAGGACTCTGATGTCAGAAGCATCCCCATTGCTAGAAAAAAATATCTTTATTCCATAGGTAAGTATAAGAAATATAAGTTGAGCATCATTATCCTATAACAAGTTATTATTCTGTCCTAGTTGTAAACATCTATCTACAAGAAATTGAAATATCTTACAGGTGTTTCTGAAAGTCATAATTTGAGTAGCAGAAGTAAAACGAGCTTTTCTAACGCTATGGAAGCTACTCAGGAGCAGTTAGGTGTCATTTCAGTTTTCTTTGTGATATATATAATTTTGGAAAAGATTGTAGTATATTAATTGCAATGGAAATAATCTGAATATTTTTCATGGATGCATCAGTTGAATATTCAGCTGAAGTAATTTTGTTTTAACTATATTTTAGCACTTCCTGAAAGATTTCTGTTCCTTTTTTTTTCCTAGGTTGCATGCAAGGTATGATTCCATACCTGCCGGAGCTCATTCCTCACCTTATTCAGTGCCTCTCTGATAAAAAGGCTCTTGTGCGTTCCATAACGTGCTGGACTCTTAGCCGCTATGCACACTGGGTAGTCAGCCAGCCCCCGGACACGTACCTGAAGCCATTAATGACAGAATTACTAAAGCGTATTCTGGATAGCAACAAGAGAGTACAAGAAGCTGCCTGCAGGTGGGACAAATTCATAACAAAATGTTCATTGTGGGAAAAGGAGTGGGTACTTCAACCTTGTGATGTTGAAATGTTGGTATTAAACCATTAATGAAGTTTTCGTTTTCTGCAGCTTTCACCTGAAGATTTTATAAAACCAACTGTAAAACCAGCACTCTTAACTAGACATCAATCTTTGCTGTCTCTTGAACTCTTTTTTTTCTCAGTAGCTATGATAATGATAGAATTATCTTTCACCCCAATTTCCTCAGGTGTCTAGAGTGGTGATGGCACCCTTAAAGCCGTAACAAAGTTAGAGCAGATTCACATCATTAGTCTGCAAGTAAACTACCATAACTCCACAGGAAGTGCCACAGTTTTGTTTGGTTTCCTGTAGTTTATTCATTCGGCATGTTTTTTTAGCTCTACTCATTATTAGGCATGTACTAAATGCTGGGCTTAAGTTCCTCTCATCTTGAAAACTTATAGACTGGTAGGGAGTACTGAACAACTATATAATTTACAGCAAGTGCTGTGAAGGAAATAGGTAAAGAGTTCACACTGCTAGTGAACAGGGCTTTCATTAACAAGTGGCTTAAGCCTATCATTTTTAGGAAAATTCCTGACTCAGTAGAACAAGATAATACAAACACTAATTTTAGAAATGAAGAGCTAGATATACCTTAGTGTCAGAACAAATTCAGGTCTAAATTGAAGTCATCGAACTGAGATCCTGAAGTTTTTTCCTTTCTTGTACATTTGTCCCAATAGATGAGGCAGATTTATAATAAAAAGTGTATTGTGCACTCTGATACATAGTGTGGGGCTTAGGGAAACATTTTTTTTAACTTTATTGAAGAATAATTGACAAATATAATTGTATATATTTAACCCATTTCCCATTTAGAAAAAAAAGTGCAGCTCACTGCCAACATTAATTTTACGTAAATGCTCTTTGAGGCTGAAGCAAATCTGACTGGTTTTCAATGTGAAAATAAAATCTAAAAACTGTTCTTGGAATTATTTCTAAACAGAACTTGTCTCTAATCCCAGTGTAACAACTGTATACATGAATTAGATTCATCAAATAAATTTTCAGTGATAATTAGTAAAAACAGAATGTTATAAATAGAATGATGTCATTTGTTTCCAACAACTATTGATATACTAGAGCAATGCAAAAATAATAATAAAAGGGAGATATTTCATGGCATACTTTGAGGTAAGGTTTAGACTGTAATCGGCAAGTTATCTATCTCGGGGTAAGTGCTGCTGGTGAGTATTGTCAGGGCAAACAGGAAATGGGTTAAAGAGTACAACATGATCATTTGACATACATACACATTGTAGAACGATTACCAAGATAAAGATAACATTCACCTCACATAGTTAAAATAGGTGACTTTTCATAATGACGGTACTTAAGCTCTCGGCAACTTTCAAATGTGCAATACATTTTTAATTACAGTTGCCACGCTGTGCATTAGGTCCTAAGAATTCTTAGAGCTGAAAATTTGTGGCCTTTGACCTCATCACCCCATTTTCCCCTTCCATTAAGAGAAACATTTGAGAGGTGATGATGCTGCTCTGTTCTTATACATACATATCACACTAAGAATTAAAAATTTTTTGTGTGTGTTACCCTTTGTGTATATCTGAAGGGTGAAGTGTAAATTAGAGTTTGTTTTAATTCTAATTTTATTGATCTGGAAAAATCCCTAGAAGGTAAGTGAATCGGGACATTGTTTTGTTTATTGCTATGTCCCAGCACTCAGTGAATAAATAGTAAATACCAAATAAATTTGTTGAGTGAATAAATATAAGAACCAACAATTTTTCCCCCTCTTTAATTCCTCCACCTTCCACCCCTAATCTATGGATGTTGCCGTTTCCCCTTAAGAACTGGATCTCTGAAGATGAGGCATCTCCTCCCACACGGACACATTGTGGACCCAGGGCCTGGCGCACCCAGGGTATGGTCCGTGGCTCCACCTGGGGCCCGAACCCGGGACCTTCTGTGTGTAAAGCAGACATGCTAACCACTACACTATCAAGCCATCCCGAGAACCAACAACTCTTAGTTTTAGAGTTTACCATCGCAGTTAAATAAATGCCCATAGGTAACAGTCTTTTTGAAAGAGGTGGTGAGAAATGGGAAAGAAATAAAAATACGCATCTGATGTGGTACAGTAAGGAGATACACATTTAAAATGTAAATAGATAATCTATAGACTATAGACTTCATTTTCTATCTCTATTATAAAATATTCCTTTTCTACAACAACAGTATTCTCTCATTTTTAATTACAGTGCCTTTGCTACCCTTGAAGAGGAGGCTTGTACAGAACTTGTTCCTTACCTTGCTTATATACTTGATACCTTGGTCTTCGCATTTAGTAAATATCAGCATAAGAACCTGCTCATTCTTTATGATGCCATAGGAACATTAGCAGATTCAGTAGGACATCATTTAAACAAACCAGTAAGTGTTTATGATTATTATGAAAAAAATATGTGGCATAGTTACAATCAATAGATTAACATATATTTGGAAATTAAAATGTTTTGGGAGATGTGAACACTTAATGTTTACTACTTGAAGAATGTAGATCTTAAAAAGACAGCAAGTGTATTCACCTTTTAAATAGTATTTAAAAAATAAATATGTGCTTACTGTGGAAATTACAGCAGCGTCTTACATGAATGCAAAACACTTTGTAGAGTGACTAAAGGAAAAGAGATAAAGGTTTTATACTCTGGATTTCAACTCTTCCTTAATTCCAAGTATTTTTGTATCTACTACTTAGTAAACATCGTAGCTTTAGAGTACCACACCTAGACATCTGTTTTCTCACAAGAACTTTTATGGCGAATACACTAGAGAAAATTAGAAATCGGTAATAGGTGAAAAATGCTAAGTAGTGGTACAGAACTATGGCTAGGGAGCCAAACTCTCTAGTAGTGCTCAGAGTAGAAGAGAATAGAATTGGATTTATAATATTAGAACTTTAATATAGTTCAAAATTCCCTGCTAAGTAATAGATTTTGTTTATGATTGCTACATGAAAAATCTTAAATTGTCTGTGTTTTAAGTTATACTTAAAACTTGATGCGGGACACTTGGTTTGTGGGTTTGCTTTGATGTTGTTTGGTTTTTTGGTGGGGCTGGGAGTGTTTTTCTGAATGTCTTAGACCAGACCTTTTAGAATCTGTGCCCCTTGTTTACATGATTACTATGTTGATTTGCTCAGTTTTATGGATTCTTTGGTTTAAACAAGGACACTTAAATGATTATGAAATCTTTTTCTACAAATGCCTCTGTAAGAAGTTTACCTGTCATTTATAATGCACTATACAACAAGAGCTATGTTACATGTCACAGGCCCCAGGACTCAAAAAAAATATCAGCCACGAGAGAGTAAAACATACATATCATTACAGGTTGTGATCAAGTAATTTTTATGTAATGGTATATTTGTATACATTTTGTTTCATAAAAGATATAAGATGATTTAAAAATAAAACAAGGTCATATAAATTAAAAGATAGGCAAAAATAAAATTTAAATGTACAAAGAATGAGTCTAAAGTGTATTCTGTAATGATTTTACACAATTACTCTAAATGGACTTTAATTTTCATAGACTGAAAATGGACTGTTTACATATGATAGTGGAGCTTTTTGTGTTTTTCATCATTATAAATAGGAATATATTCAGATGCTAATGCCTCCACTGATCCAGAAATGGAACATGTTAAAGGATGAAGATAAAGATCTCTTCCCTTTACTTGAGGTATGCCAAGCTGGTAACATTTAATCTAGCAGTGTGTTTCATCAGGAATACATGTCCAAATCTAAAATGAGGATATGTAAGTTAAATAAAAGTGTTAATACATCTATATTCTGAATCATTTCTGTTAAAATGCTGAATAAATATGTTACTTCTCATTAATTATGATACATCTATAATAAGAAATGCTATTAAGTAGGAAAAGCGTAGTGGAACTGTTAGGCTTTTTTTTCTTAAAAGTAGGCTGTTAAGGATTATATTATACATGTTTTCTAACCTGCTCTTCTTAATTGATAATAAATTATCTTGGAGATCTTTCTATAGCAGTATATGTACATTTATCTCTAACCACATTTCTTAGTATAGATATATAGCTATACCATCATTAATACACAGTTGACCCTTAAACAGCACAGGTTAGAACTGCATGGGTTTACTTAGGTGCAAATTTTTTTCAATAAATACCTCTCCTGTTTTCAATCCACATTTGGAAGTCCATGGAAGTGGAGGGCTGACTAAATGCATTGATCTACCCCATTTTATGTTGGGGACATGAGCATTCTAGGATTTTGGTATCTGTGAGAGTGTCCTAGAACCAACCTCCCAGAGACCAAGGGTCAACTTAAGTTTTCTGGGAGAGTAAAGTTATTCTGTGGATTTTTGACTGCATGTGGAGGGAGCAGTTCCCCTAACTCCTGCATAGTTAAGGGTCAACTATAGTTTAAATTTTTATATATTATCTATCATATATAGACAAATATATGTATAATATGAAAATAACATTGGGACTTGTTGCTAATAAGGAGAGACTTCACTTTATACCTTTTCCATCTAGTTTGAAGTTTTTTTCCATTTATACTAAATACATCTTTTTAACCAAAGACATTTTATATGATAAATAACTGAACACTATCCAATGTGGTAACTTAAACCTAAATGAATTGATATTGGTAGAGCCAATTCATACATTGTCATTCTTGTTCTCCCATCATCTCAGGTGTTACCGCTTTTGCTATGGGTTGTCCCTAGCCAGAGAAGTAAATATTTCTGTTAGCAAGAGCAATGGCTAATTCTGGACCCAATAAAACAAATTATTATAGCTAAATATATTTATTTCAGACAGGGGCTCAGAATGTGCCCATTAAAGTCCAGCTATATCATTGACTAGAATAGAAGAATAAATATATTTCTTCTATTTGAGAAAAATTAGGACTATATAATACTTAATCTGTTCTTGAAGGATAACATTTGTTATAGAAAGTTTTTACATTTTTTTGTGAGGAAACCTCCCCTGACCATCTGGCAAACTTACAGCAATGAGTGGCATCCAAAGGAGAAGTTTAAAAGATAAACTTGCTACTGTAGTCTAGTAGAGTAGGCACATAAATGATCAGGATGTTAATGAATACTCTTTTCAAGCATTTATCATAATGTTAAGTATACTCAAATTTTACACGCATACTTTATTCTTCCTAGTGCCTATCTTCAGTTGCCACAGCTCTGCAGTCTGGCTTCCTTCCATACTGTGAACCTGTGTATCAGCGTTGTGTAAACCTAGTACAGAAGACTCTTGCACAAGCCATGGTATTTTTTTAAGTTTTTATCTCTTTCCCTTCTTCGTATCATAAGCATTTTTCTAAGGACAGGCATATGTATACAAACTTTCCAGTAATTAATTCAAAGTAAGTTTTTGAAAAAATGTGTTTAATTTCAGCTGAACAATGCCCAACCAGATCAATATGAGGCTCCAGATAAAGATTTTATGATAGTGGCTCTTGATTTGCTCAGTGGCCTGGCAGAAGGCCTCGGAGGCAACATTGAACAACTGGTAGCCCGAAGTAACATTCTAACACTAATGTATCAGTGCATGCAGGTAAGACTTGTTAATTTCAAATGAATTGAAACCTGATTCTCTGTGTCACATTGGGATTAATTTCTTCTTCTTTCTTGTAGGATAAAATGCCAGAAGTTCGACAGAGTTCCTTCGCCTTGTTAGGTGACCTGACAAAAGCTTGCTTTCAGCATGTTAAGCCTTGTATAGGTATGAATATTTTTTACTGCTGTGATGTGATTTTTAACATTATTTTCATATCAGCTATTTTATGTATTAAAATACATGATTTCATTGGCATTCCAACATTTGTAAATGTATATTTGACTGGTTAAAGCAGCTCTGATGGCAGCAAGCAGGATGGGAACTCCTCCTGTTCTTTGTTTCTCGAACTCACTATCACTTCAGCAGCTTGTTAGTCACTCATGGCTGGAGAAAAGTTGGAAAAGTATTAATTTAGAATAAAGGATATGCCTACCTTTGAAGGCTTGGGGACTATATGCCCATGCACGGATACTTTGAATAACCTCTTTTTTTAAGCAGTAGAGGTACCCAGAAGTAATCAGGTTTTCTTATGCTAAATCAGATTCAGATATCATAGAAAACTCTTCAAATAATTTACTTTAAAAGTATAATGATTTGCTTCTGTTGTAAAATCATAGCATTTGTGTTAGCCTTCTGTGAAGATAATAAGGGATTCCTTGAATAATGTAACTTAAATTGCTATCAAACCCATGGATTAAATGGGGTTTTGTTGATTTTTCTGTTCATTTCTATATCCCATCATTTCGGATGATAGTTGTTTATACTACATGATTTAATAAACCTTTGTTTAGAACATTGACCTTAAAAGTATTTTCATTTGATATAGATGCACTTTGTGATTTTCTTTTCCAGTTTTATTGAGATGTAATTGATATAAGTTTAAGGTATGCAACATAATGATTTGATATGTTGTATACCTTCTGTATATATTGTGAAATGATTGCCAAAGTTTAGATAACATCCTTCATCTCACATATTTACAAAGATTTTTTTCTTGTGATGAGAACTTTTAAGATGTGTTCTTAGCAACTTTAAAATATACATTATAGTATTGTTAACTATAGCCATCATGTTGCACATTACGTCCCCAGAACTTATTTTTTATAACTTGAAATTTATAGTTTTGACTATGTTCACCTAGTTCCCAGTTGTACTTTGAATAATAACTACACTTCTAAACTTTGAGTAATAACATTAATTATGTATTAAAATAAACCATTAAGTTCAGTCCTAACTATCCTAAATGAAAGTGTAGTGCATTTCTGTTTTATGTAAAGCTTGGTCTTTACATAAATATTTACCAGCTAATTTAATTTTTATGAGTTTAAAGTTGTACGGAAGGATTTTGTTTATGACTTTATGATCATGTGTACATTCTTTAGGATGTACACAGAGCCTAGTTTTCTCTTTTTTTATGTTATCAACCATGGTGATTACTTTCTAGATTAGTGATTCTCAACCAAGGCAATATTGTGTGCGACGCGCCCTGCCCTCCCCCCCTCCAAGAACATTTGGTCACATCTGGAGACATTTTGTTTAACACTAGGAATGTATTACTGGTATAGTATATAGAGGAAAAGGATGTTGCTCAACATCCTACAATGCACAAGACAGACCCCCACGACAGAATGAGCTGGTCCAAATTATCTATAGCTAAAATTGAGAAACCCTGATTTTAGACCCACTAATTTATTGGGGGTTAAAAAAATGATAATACTCTAAATCTTCACTTAACAGTGAGAATACATATATAGACATTTTCCATATCAATAAATTATTACTCTTGAGGTACAAATCATATAGATAGACGAGGCAGGATAATTAGTTGGTTCTCTTTACCAGTTTTCAAAATAATGAATTGATTCCCAGCATCCTTCATAGATATCTATATTATGTTTCAGAATTTAGGTTTTTGAGTGTCAGTATGAACTCACAATACTCAAATTGTCCTATTTGCAGGCAGTGGGAGCTTTAGTTGGTTCCTGAGTCCATTCATGTTAGTTTGGTAATTTCTTTTCCTTTTCTGAGAGCCCTCATTCATTCCTTTTAAATGGAGAATTATATTGAGAGACCACAATCTGAGCACTATGGTAAAAGTTATTTTAAAAACCAAAGTCATTGATTTAAAACAATATTTTGTGTGTGTGTAAAACTAGCTTTGAAGAAAGTCCTATTGTATCGTGTTTTCCTCACTTTTAATTTGATTTTTCTGTCTGATGAGAGGATTATCTGACCAACTCCTTTTTAATAATACCTGAAATATACCAAAACTTATTTTTCCTGGTCTGCTTTATATGAGAGTTCAGATATTGCCTCCTTCAATTACTTAAGATAAATATTACCAACACCTTTAAAATACTGCTATTTCTTGACTATATTTCAGTTTCCATCTAGTAGATTGTCTTTAAAGTATAGTTCACTGCCATTGATAAGTTTACTACATAGTTTTTTAAAACATTTTTTTTTTTGTAGCTGATTTCATGCCAATATTGGGAACCAACCTAAATCCAGAGTTCATTTCAGTCTGCAATAATGCCACATGGGCAATTGGAGAAATCTCCATTCAAATGGGTAAGATTTTTCTCTTCTTTAATAGTATAAAGTTTTAGATGCCTTAATATTTTTGTAATTGCCTTTTTTTAAAAATAAATGAGCTTTATATATTTATAAATAGTTTATGTCACAGTTAATAAAAAGAGCAAAACTGATATTTTAACATTTCAAATTTTTCTTTTGTTTTTCTCTTGGGGATGATCTAGGTATAGAGATGCAGCCTTATATTCCTATGGTGTTGCACCAGCTTGTAGAAATCATTAACAGACCCAACACACCAAAGACGTTGTTAGAGAATACAGGTACCATATGACTGAACTGTTTTGGTGAAGAGAAAATTACTTGACTTTTAATTTTAAGTTAAGATGCGTAGAGAAACCAAAGCTAGTTTTAGAAACCTAGTTTTTTAACAGCTATTTTGGATTCTGAGCAGTGAAATGTTCTGTTTTAGCTGTATTCCATAACTAGTTTTCAAAAACTTTCAAAAAACACTTCTCCCCTATTGTAGTGTTTCAGTACTCCCAAAAATGAACCCCAGCTAAAATAACTATTGAACAATATAAATTTTACATCAATTCAGAGAGTAACTGAGAGCTGGGAAGTAATGATTTTTTTTAATCTGTAAAAATGTGGCCAAGGATAGATAGCGTAGTGGCTAATTGGTTTACAACGGCACATACGTATTTTCTATTTCATTGTATCTTTTCCTGCAAATTGGGAATTTAAGCAGTACTCAGTACCTTGTGGGATTTTTATTCAGGAGGCTTGTTTCTCTTTTGCATTTACAGAGAGCATGTTTAAAGAGTACCTTCCATACTATAGAACACATTTCAGGGTGATTTCTTTCCACCCCCTTCAATTTTTGCTAACGATGATAAAAGTTGTAAATTTTCTCTTCAGTCATGCACATTTCTTTATATACTAAGATAATTCTATTCATAGTCAATGAGAGTCTTACTAAACTGGACAAAGATTAAGGTTTTTTTTAATATGAAAATTTGTTTCAAAGGCATTTTAATTTTGTATTTTTTAGTTAGGAAGTTTTTTGTAGCCTAATGTGATTAAAATTGATGTTTATTGGTATGGAAGGAAATCTTTTAATTGTGAAACAGTTATTGGCTGTTTGGCTGTATGGGTACTGTTTATATCATCAAGTCAATTAGATTTTCTTGCTTAAAAGTATAAAAATGTGTGTATAGGATCGTTATGAAATCTTGTCAGGTTTTTTCTCTTTAGAATGCAGTACCTATACATGACATTCAGATTTAGAACACTTGTTTATTATAAAATTACTATTGAACCTAAAGAAACTTCCTAGTTATTTTTAAATGTGAATGCATAATTGCAAATAAATGTTGAGTGTAATGTATTTTAAAGTTTCTTGTGGGATATCAGTTGGTGATTTGTTCTAATTGGCTTTATCTATAAGATTATCTTCTAAGTATGATTCTACCCTAAGTAAATCAAAAGGTAATTGATAATACCCTTCAAATTGATGTACTGAATTGATGTGATTGAAAAACACACTTGGTATTCACTGGATTACTCTTACTACAAGTGGCTGCAGAAAATGTTTCCTTTATTTGTTAAAACTCAAAAGGGGCGGGGGGAGTAATTAATAAGTAAAGTCATTGTCAATGGCTAATTCTATAGATTTTAGCAACTTAATTACTGTTATCTTAATATTTCATAAAGCCAATTCTTTAGTGTGTGCAGTTATTTGCTTTTTTCAAATTAGTATATCCTACACTGAACTTTTTCAATGGACCATCATCTGCTTTATCGCATGTTTCATTGGATTGTTCATACTTGCCTGTTTAATGAGAATGTTGCATAGTTTGTGTCTTTTGAGCATAGGTTTTCTTTCTCTTGCTTCATATGAATCTGCTGGATTTTAGTATTATCTGTGTAGTTTGCTTCAAGTAATCCTAAAACATTTTTCTTTACCCCCCCACCCCCACCCTTTTTTTATGAAAGGTTAACCTGTAAGTTTTTGAGAGAACACCATTACATTAAAGCACCTCATGGTTTGTTTTCTGTTTGTATTTTTTTTTCCCGTTGTGTATAAATGTATTTATATGTATGTACCTTTGAATTGCAGAATGCAGTTTTGAGTTGCACTTGTTTTATTAGCTCTTTGTAAGTTTAAGGACTTCCTGAATTTTGATGGCGAATGTGTTTAATTCCCATTTTAAATAAAATATTAGCTTGTAATCGGTATAATGTATTAACTATTTTTGTGCTATGCCTTTTATAGCAAAAACCGAATATTTGTTTATTCCTTTGGTCCACATATCATATGTCATTACAGTGGACTGTCTAAATTTCCTTTTTGTCAAATATGGTATGAAATTAGTAGACTATTACTGCTGAGTTGTAATCACCTTTAGAAGGTTTTTGGAATGAGATTTGACATAGCACAGCAATTTTCCAGTCCATTCAGTGTGTACCATAACTCCCAAAGTTTTTAACAGTTGATTATGATAGCAGGCAACAAATGGTCCACTGGTTTGATTTGGAAATGTTGACAAACAAACAAAAAAACTTTACCAAAATTTGGATTAAATTCCTAGATAATTTTCAATGAATAACAATCACTTATAAAAAGGTTGTGGAGAAATGAGAAATTTTAACTGTTTTAACTTCTTAGAAGTGTGCTTGAGTAGATTATTCAGAAATGTAATCATTCACATTTACTAATATTTCTTGGGGAAAAAACATAGATTTCATTACTCTGAAATTTCAACTGTCTTTGAATGAAAAACTTCTAAATCATCCACTTAATCGCTCATCTTTTTATTAACTGAAAACGGTATATTGATACTTCATTGAGCGAGAAAAGCAATTCATCATGGTTTTTGGTGTTCTCTCAATCTAAAGTTTTTTCAATTCCTTTTGTTTTTCCTTTTTTAAGAGTATGCCATATATGTTGCTGCCCCTTATTTTAGGGGGTGGTAATAAACAGCACTGGTGAAATCTTATGTTTATTATCATACACAAATTCTGTTGGTTTCTGTTTCTGAGTTATTTGTTGTTTTTTCTTTATTTTTTCTCCTTCCCCCTCATTTGCTCATGTCTTGGTTGGCGTTTGGTGGTGTATAACCGTGATTGCGTTACCTTAGCAATAACAATTGGTCGTCTTGGTTACGTTTGTCCTCAAGAGGTGGCCCCCATGCTACAGCAGTTTATAAGACCCTGGTGTGTATTATTCAATCTTTTTTTTTTAATTCATTTTTCTTCACTCTTTCTTTCTCTTTCTATCTCACTTTTAGATATATTTTCAGTTGGTTACAAAATCACAATCCTTAATCATTGCCAACCATGTGACTAATCTTGTCCTATCAGGTTTGTGAGGTTTTCAGTAGCATCGTCATGTATATTTATTTTATGTTGTGGCTAACGACTAATTGATGCATGGGATAAGATTGTCACATGCTTGCTGTGTTAAAAAGCTTGATTATACATAAAAAAGCATTTAAATATCCACCAGTAAATTAAAGATGCATGCAAATTCTATAAATTTAGGTTTTTGCATTATGTTTCTTTTTTAGAATTAATTTGGAAACTTGGATTGCATTAAGAAATACATGTTTAAATTTGTTATGTATAAAAATCTTACTTGCTTGTTAATGTAAAAGTTAAACATCTACACCATAAGTTCTATAATAATAGTTTATATTGTGGCAGTATATCCTATGTTCTGCTTCTTTCAATTGATAATCTTTCAATTCAAGTCATTTTTAGTAGTGTTTAATGGAATACAAGTCATAATACAGTTTTTAAAATAAGTAATTTACTCTTGGCTCAAGCTCATTAATAGTTTAAATGGGAGATTAAAATCAATTGTCCATTTCATAGATGAAATCTATTAATAAGAAAATGTGAATTTCAGGGCTTTCATTATATTGAGATTAGATGGGCCCACATACAGGAAGTGTGAGAAACTTGATGAAAAGTCTTTGACTATAAACATACTGTGGTGCTTATTCCATTAAATACTGTTCATTAGTATTGTAATTGAACCTGCCTTTTACTTAAATGCTAAACTCAGTTCTATAATTCAATAGGTGCACCTCTCTGAGAAACATAAGGGACAATGAGGAAAAGGATTCGGCATTTCGTGGGATTTGTACCATGATCAGTGTGAATCCCAGTGGAGTAATCCAAGTAAGATGTTTACAGAGATTTGTTTTTACAATGAAACTTTAAAGGGGGAAATATTTGAACATTTTAATTATAAAAATATTACATATATTACATATTTTTTCAAAGATACTCTAACAAATTATATATTTAAAATATGTATTTTTTAATATCTTGAAACATTAGTGCTTGATTTTTATTTCCTACATCCTTTTATCATGAAATATGGTAATAGCAGATTGGAAGAATAAAATTTTATTCTTGTATTGAATTAAGCCAGAGTTTCTTTTATTCACATTTAGACCTCATTTATTTACTTTGTATGTATTTCCCATTTCTAAATAACAATTCGTTGAGTTCGAGGATATGTGCACTTAAGAGAGTGACCAAACACTAGGGTACTCTTTCTGTAACTTAGAAACTCAGTGGTGACTAAAATAAAATACTGAATCAGTTGTTAAAACTGCTTTGATTTTGAGAGCTTATGATTTATTTATTTATTCGTCTTTATTTTGTTTCCTGTCTTAGTTCGTATTATATTGAGCATTTTAAAAAAATTATTTGCCAATGATTTCAAGCATGAGTCTGATCAGACCTCTGGACCCAACTGCCAATTTGCAAGACACAAAACAAACATTTTGATCAACACCATGTATATGAAATCAAAATACAAACTATGAGATTCTAAGTTAAATGCCCTGAGTTCCTCAACAGATAAATTGTAAATAAAGTATGGGTGGAGTTTTCAAGAAAATAACCTTTCACTTTCAAGAGATGGGTGCCTCAAACATTTTTTAATTGAGATGTTTTGGTATTTCCTGTCCTGTATTACTTAACTGTGTTTTTTAATTAAGGTTTAGAAAAACATACATTACCAGCTTATAGAATTCAGTTTGATATAAGTGA
This sequence comes from Pteropus medius, assembly GCF_902729225.1. Taxonomy (NCBI): domain Eukaryota; kingdom Metazoa; phylum Chordata; class Mammalia; order Chiroptera; family Pteropodidae; genus Pteropus; species Pteropus medius. Next base: position 14,824,936 of record NW_024344370.1, read on the forward strand.
TAGGCATTGAAAACTTACAAATTAGAACAAGAAAAAAAACTTTTGATTAATTTCACATTTGTAAAACATTAATGACTTACTATTAAAACAAGTTAGTACTGTCTTTAGAGATGGTCTCTAATTGCAGAAGAACCTCCTATCATTAAGTTTCTTTCAATATTTAAGATCTTGTGTCAAATGTGTTTTAGGGACATATGATGTATACTATGTTAAAAAGGAGCATTTTTCCACCGGGATTTTAGTTGGGCTTTTTCTTTTTTTGAATTAATATTCAAAGTAACATATGCAAATATAGTCAAGAAATCACTACCAGTTTAAGAATTGTAGAAATTTCTACTTTTTACATATGTATTTGGATATGTTTAAAAGAAAATGTCGTTTTATTTTTTATGTTTTAATTTTTATTCACAAGTTCTAGACATGTGTGTATTTAAGTTTTTAACATTAGACTGATATTTGGAAGACATAACATAATTTGAATAAACCATGAACTTTGGGAGCACGGGATTTTCTTTTGCTTAAATATGTGTTTTATACACATACTTTAGTATTAGTAAGTTTTGAAATTAGATTTTCTGAATATAATAGTAAAATTGAAAGTAGTTGACATGTCAGAGCATCAGCAATACCTTGACTGTTGTCTGTTGGATTTTTGTTTCAGCATGGTAGTCAATATTTAAAAATACTTTAATGAAATATTTAAAGCATATGCCTGTTGTCACCTTGTTATAGTCGGAATAACCTGATTATCTTTTAAATAATTGTCTGAGCTTTGGGTCTGTCATTCTTTTTTGTTTGAGTTTTGTTCTTTTTTGTTTGAGGCATTGGGTTGGATTGGATTGAGTTTGGTGTTATTTGTAACTACATAATTAGTTTTACTTCTAACTTTTGGTCATTTCATTTAAGTTTCTATCTTATTATGGGTCTTCAAATTTAAATTTATTAATTCCTATGCTTTACGTTAAGCTTACTTGGTATATACTTTTAACTAACTTTAAATTATTTTTAGGCTAGACATAACTGTAAGATTTTAGATTTATATAATCCTTTAATATGGTAAATGAAAGTTTTTTAATTGATGCTCATTTGGTGCTTTCAGTCCATTCTTGTTGGTGCTAAATGTTTACTAGACTGGGGTTTTGTTTTGTGATACAAAATAAAATACAAAAGAGCATTAAATTCCAGTATAAACTTAATGTGTAGAGGTTCCTTTATGGTGCAGCAATAGGGACAACCATTAACTAATCACTATAATTTTTATAATCATTTTAAAATCACTGTCATTTTTATAATCATTGATATATTTTTTAATTTTTAACTAGGATTCTATCATGATATATACTCTGAAGTTTGCATATATTTTTCAATGTGTTTGACAAATATAATATCAATCTAAGATGTATTTCTTGCTTGTTACAGGATTTTATATTTTTTTGTGATGCTGTTGCATCATGGATTAACCCAAAAGATGATCTGAGGGACATGTTCTGTAAGGTAACTAAAAAGTCTTTATGATGTACACCTTGGGACTGTTGACAGTCCTAGTCAGAAAGTTTAAATTATTTTTATATTTCATATGAAACTTAGACTCTTCATATCAATATTGGTAGACTAATCTTTGTTCTTGGTAAAGAAAAGGAAATTTGGCTTAATCTTTAAGATACAGCATTGACTCTGTATCAATAGAGCATGTACTTTGAAAATATTTTCTCAAGCAATACCACTGATTCATGTGGTCCCATTATCCCACCTTTGCACATTAACCAATTGAGATTTTGAATATAAAATTTTGAACAAAGTAAATCTTAAGTGGTTCTCCACAAGCATTAAGCCTATATAGTTCTTTGTTTCAGTAGCGCCCACCCCCCCACTGCCTTCCTTTTGATTAACTCTAGTCACCACTTAACCATAACAAAATAAGAAGTAAAATGCTGTTATTTGAATCACCTAGTATTAAAATTAGTGAACTATAGTTGCAACCATGAACCCAAAACCCTGTATGTTTCCTACTTGAAAAAACTTAGTATGACATAGAAAGTTTATCTCTTGGGTGAATTCTATATTTTTTTGTTTTTCATAAGTGTTATGTCAGAGATTACTTAGAGTACACCTGTTACTAGGACACTTGCTGAAATCTAAACTTCTCAAAACAAAGTTTAGCATATTCAGTGAAGTGCCTTTAAGGCATGAAATGGTATAGAATCCAACAAAGTTTGAAATTACTTTAAAGTGGATAAAATTTTGGAATAATAAAATCAGTAGTATTTGATTTCAGAAGCTGTGCAGATCTGATTTTGTTGTTGTTATCGCTAAATTAATGATTTTTTCACTCTTTGCAGATCCTTCATGGATTTAAAAATCAAGTTGGGGATGAAAATTGGAGGCGTTTCTCTGACCAGTTTCCGCCTCCATTAAAAGAGCGTCTTGCAGCTTTTTATGGTGTTTAACCTCATAAACTTAAGCTGCAGTCCCATAATTAGGGGTAAGTTGTAAGAAGGTTGGGATTTTTCAGGACGAAGAAACTTAGAACTGCAGTCTGAAACTACTGAATAGAATCAAAGCTATTTGTTGTCTGTAGTGATTGAATAAAATAATCTCATGCTATATTGGACTTTAAAATTATTTAAGTGAATGTTAGAGATTTTTTTTTTTTTTAAGAGAACAATCAAGCAAGATAAAATGCATGGTTCCACTTTGAATTCTAGATAGAAAGAAATTTAAGCTGGTATGCTGGTTAGATTAGTTAACATTGCTTCAACTATTTCTTTTTTTGCCCTGTAAGAGATCACTAGCATTCACTACAGCAGAGTAGAAATGGTTTAGTTTTAAAGCATGAATTTATAGTCTCTGATATATCAAGAACTTTCTATATAGTGAGCTTCAGGGAAAACCCAAGTAGAATTGGACTGGGTTTGGGCTTAGTAGTTAAGAATATTTAATGGTCACTCTTCAACATACATTTTGTTGAGTACCTACTGTATGCTCAGCACTGTTTTAAACTGGGCAGTGAAAGATTCTGTTTGGATTTGGGATAATAAGAGGGGTAAGTCCACTTGGACTCTTGTTTTTGAATTTTTCTGTACATGTTAAGTCAAACTAACAATTCCAGTCTCTTAGCTTCATTTCCTTTATTGAGTTCTTTTGAGGATTAAATGCAGTATTATATGTGATGCCAGAACATAGTATATTGCCTAACACACTAAGTTGGCTCAATAAATGTTAAGAACATGGGCCAGTACAGTGAACCAGGGGTTTTAGTTCTTTAGGTTTTAGACATGACCTGAGACATATTTTACTGGAGGGCCAGAGAATGTACTCCAAATGTGTGTCCAGCAATTGTATAGCAAATTAACTTACCTTTTATGTTGGAGTTTTTAACATCCAGATTGTCTGATTAACCTATAAAACAGTAGAAACAGATTTGCAGCCTCAGGAATGTCTCTGAGTCCTTTGTTGTGTGTTGTCCTACACAACAAAGGTTGTGTCTAAAAGCTGTTTTGTGGCCTTAGCATTTTGGAAAAGTGCTTGAATCACTTATGTTATATCATGAGAATGCAATAGATAAGAATGATTTTTAGCATCAAGGGCCAAAAGATTCAACAGTGAGCTAAGTCTTGAACACTTTCATATTTATTACCTTCTGTGGTCTCTCTCATGTCACCAATTATGAATTAACAGTGGTGATCATGTTCTAAGACAAGATACGTAATATTTCTCAGTTTTCTAATTTGAGATAGAAATGGATCAGTATCATTTATTCCTGCCTTTTTTGTACTCCTCTTTTTTCGGAGGCAGAAAAAAGCAGTTGCTTGTACTTCTCCACAGATGGGCTTAATTGCCTCTGTGAATTCACATGAACCTTCATTAATGTCCAAAGTTTGGCATGAGTGGTTAGTAGAGTTTTGTCGTGAATGTTCCACTGTCAGGTACTAGTTACAGTCTCCTAGGAATCTACCTTTATTTCTTAATGTCTTTCTCATCATCAAAACTGCTAGTGTTGAAAAAGTTCTTATCAGGACAATCAAGAATCCTGAGACTATAGGAAATGACCACGTAAAGTAGGTTTGGAAGACAAGTGTTAAAATTTCCTTTTTGATATTTGCTGAATATAGTGACCTTAGTGCAGTGTGAACACCTTTGGTGCCTCTAAGCAAAAACATCAGACAACCAAAAATTATGCTCCTTTATTTTTTGATGGATTGAATTTTTATTGCTTTATATTGGGAAATTGGAAAAAGGATAATGTTTTAATTTTTACTAAAGAAAGTGGTTGTCCTAAAGAAAGTGCTATTAAATTTTGAAGTAAGGCAACTAAATGTGAGAAATAACCAGTTCCCATTGGGGCCCATTATACTAAAGGAGGTGAAGAATGAGACTGGTAGCATCCTACAAGGTACATTTCATCTATATAAAGTGCTACACACCTCTCTGCATGTCCCCAGCTTGGTGTCACTTTTCATATCTGATACAGGAGGTAGTTGAGAGCCATAGGAGAAGGAAACAACTTGATTATCAATGATTATCTTAGGCAATTCATTCAATTTCTCATTTTCTTTAGGTAGAGATAGCATTGTTACTTGATTAATTTTGTCTTCCGCTAGCTTTAAGAGAAACAGTTGTTAAAAGTATAAAATTGTTTTTTTTCTTTTCTTACAGGTCCTTCGGTCTTGGAGACTATGAGGGAGCCTCTGCACCCAGGGAAAATGTTACCCTTTACAGGGGGGAAGGGTAAACCAGTAGGGAATACAGTACTACAATCCCAACCCTACTGGGAGGGGCGGGAGGGAGGTGTTGCCGTCACTGTATTAAGTCGATGTTGGGAAACGTTTTAACATCTGGAGCCTTTGTGGGTGGAAATCTGTCTCCAATTACAACTCTGCACTGGATGTGAAGAAAAAAAAAAAAAAAAACTGTTCTGTCTACTCACAAAACAGTACATTCTGGAATATTATGGGGAATTATACCAAAACAAGAACCATATAAATGATGCATAGGAATAAGAGAGGAAAATTTCTATAGCGCACAATAAAGGAAACCTAAGAATAGGGGTTACAAACAGTAAAGAAGCTTTTTTTTTTTTTTTTAATTTAAAGGTTTTTATAAATTTTCCCACGTGATGGGGCCTTGTTTTTGCATGCTGATAAAGAACTACACAAATGAAGCTAATAGAATTAAAATCAGCTTGCCTACCCATAGTAGAAGCAGGTTCTTGGAAGTTAAAATTTAAGGTACCCCAAAAAAAGTTGGAAATAAAAAAAAAACAAGCTAATTTAAACAATGAAGCACCCTGTGAAATGCCATATGAGTCACTCCTTTTACCTTTGTGGGGTGGGCAGGGAGGGAGGAATAAATGGGGTTGGAATATCAAACTAAAGATTGAACTCTCGATTTTGCATTAAAACAATGTAGTGGATATAATTTAATGGTTGTACTTCATTAGATTTCATTTCTAGGTCAAAATGTTATTTTTAAAGTGCAGTTTAAGGTTCAGGCATGCATTCTGGCTTAGTGATTGAAAGTAAATTAGTGGGAAAGTAAGTAGCATGCTTGCATCACATAGAGTGAGATTGGTATTCATTTACCTCTGTTGCGCCAGTTTGTGTTGCAGTTTACCAATTCAATATACCCCTGCATTTAAAATTCCTTTTTAAGATTTGTGGATTTATTTTTATTAAGAATATAGATATAAAGTACTGTAGTTTACAGCTAGGCCTTGAAATATCTTTTTAGGATCTGTTAGGAATAAGATTGATATTGTATTGTGTGTAACCTGCACAATGTGGAAAGCTGATATACCTGTGCAAAATCTTTGCCTCTGTGCTGTCAGTGTGATGTGCTTTCTGCATGGTTATATACTACTAGTGATTTTATCAAAACTTCTAAAATTTAAAGTACATGGTAAAAGATCTGTAAGAGGCTGCATCAATGTTAGTTGGCACATAAAGACAATTGTAGAAGTTAAAGACATGATTGCTATATTTCAATGTTTATTCCCACTCAACATATTGCCTTCTAAGCTTTCTTTTTTTTGTTCAAAGCATGATCTTAAAGATATGTTTAAGTTAATGGATGTAATGCAGGGTTCCTACACTGTATTGGCGCATGTTGGTGGCCCTCTGTGCCCTAGATATATGCACACAGGGTGCAAGTAAAAAGCTACAGAGTGAAAGTTGATTTGGATCCTCTTCATTTCATTTGTTTAGCTTTTCTGTTATTTTTCTCTACTTACATGTATTCCTGTGAATAAATCCTTGTTAAGTTAACCCTTTACTTTTCCTTCCATGTGTATTTTCTTATATACTGTGAATGTGAAAACCTAACTGGTACACTTGATCTTGTGTCCATATGAAAGTGCAAGTCTTTATTAATTTGGATTGCCTGAACAGTGTATCCCATGATGATGAAGGAAAATGGAGAGATTTTTCTTTTTAACTCTGCTGGTCAGAGATGAAGCCACACCTTTCCATTTTTCAATGCTGCATATTTAATCTGCAACAAAAATGTTAAGCCATAACAACCTTTTTATATTTTAGTTTGTCACCTTTGCATTGCAGAATAAATACTGAATAACCATTTTTATAAGCAGTTGCTCCTCTTTGCATGGTTCTATTCTTCTAAGGTGTTGAATGATACAGCCATTGCACTGAAGTTTGAGCTGTATGTGTGTGAATTTATAAATAACTGTTTTTAAAATTTTCAAATGCATGGTAGCATGCAAAAAGGTTTTTGTTACTGTGTGTATGTGTATTTTTTTTAACATGTTCTTTCACTTTCTTTCCTGTACTCTGGCTTTGCAAATTTCAATCTGTAGAGCCTAAAATTAATACTTTTTAAATGTCCAACTTTTTTTTTTAATTATAAGTTGGACCCAAAGGGTATGTAGCATTTTTCTTTCTAGTACCATTGCTTCACTGGGAGCTCAAAATTTGCTTCCTAGTTAGTCTTTAAAACCTGATTAGGGTATCTATTTTATCCTTAAATTTTAGTGACCTTGTGGAGTTTTTTTTTGTTTGTTTTTTTTTAAATACTTTTTAGAATTTAATATGAGAGATATTTTAATATTCTAGAATAGGTAGTAAATATCTTAAATTGGAAGAAATGGCAGAATTCTTCTATAAACACTTTAAAACAAACATAAAAACAACCTGCAATAAAGTTACTCGAACCTGTGATTGACGATTCTATATCGACTAGAAAAAGCAGTATTATCACCTGTTTGATTAAAACTTGGTTTTCCAATTAGGCAGGTATATAGCATAAGAACGTGCTCATTTTTGTAGTCACTTAACCTGTTTTTAAATTAAAAGGAAATTTAATTTAAAAATAGAAAGTAAAATTAAGTAAATATGACTGGCAACCTGAGTTTGGGTTAGGTTTTGGGAAGGTTTTTTTTCCCCTCTTGAGTTTATTGTTTCTTTCTAATTTATATTTCACATACATAGTATAGCATAGGAATTTGCAGAAGCCATCTAAATTATCTTTTGAGGTAAGCTCTGATTTAGCATTTATTCCGATAAAACTTAATACATCATGGGATATATATATATATAAGCAACTTAATTCTTGTGGTGTAGTCTTAATAGTTTTGAATGTTGACTGAATGTCTATGAAATTGTGAGTTTGTCTTTGTTACATTCCAGTGTTTCTGCCTCTTGGCATGCTTAAAGCACGGCTTACTTCATCTGCTCCTTACACACTAAAGTGCTGTTAGTGTGCTCAACTACAGAAATAGCCGCTGCTAAGTGATGTAGATTTTCTACTTGAATATTTTTATGTTGTAGGAACCTCAGGAGGTCAGTGTTTACTGTTTATATATGCCTTCTTTTTCCTGTTTGAGCTTCTCTCTTGGAAGGATTCTAACAGAACAAAAGCTGCTGATCAACCTAAGTTGGAAACAGAAAGTATTTAATATAATTTAAATGCATGTTTGGCAGTTCCATGTTATAGTCCATTAGTAAGTGAACTTAGTGCCACAGATACTCATTTTATTCAGGACAAAATTTTGCTTTTTGTATTGTCTAATCTCTTTAATAACTTCATACTACATTAAAAAAAAATCAGTTTTTTATATTTTTTGGTTGGTTATTTCCCAAATAATCAACGTGTAAATAATCTTTTAAGAGCCAGTTCAAATGCTTTACATTATTGCTACTTGATACTTTGTGACGCAAGTTAGATTTCAGAATAGATTTAAAAACACTTAACCAAGCCATTACATCTTTAAAACAAAATAAGTAGCATACATTTTGTAATTAACATTGATAAACACTGTGATTTTTTTTGTTAAGACTTTTTCATTGATCTGAATTGCTTAAATTGCATATATTGTAAATTAGGGGCAGATGTATATTTTAAATAATTTCAACTGACTTTCCTGTATTGAAATGCTTTGTCTACTTAGTTATAAAATATTCAGATACAAGTTTTATCTCAGGTGAATACTCTTGTATCCTTTTTGCTTTGTTGACATATGCTTATAAAAGGGTCATCATACTTTTTTTTTTTTTTTTAGTGTTTCATGAAGAATCTTCTCATTTGGTCTGATTTTTTCCAGTCCTTATTCTAGCAGACTAGGGTGGTATATAAATCCCTCCTGGCGAGCCTTTTGCATGTAGGCTTATCTTGAAAGTGAGTTCAATTTGATCCTCTTTTTCTCCAAACCCTCAAAATAGGCGAGTGGAAATTTTTCTGTCCTATATTAAATTACCCTGCATAGCTGAAATGCCAGAATTTAATTTATCTTAAACCCTTTAGTCTAAATTTAACTTAAATACTTGCCATAAAGAAAAACGTGGGGTTTTTTGCTTCATATAATTAATCTATATTATTCATATTGAATGTATTAACATAACGGTGCAAAAACATTCTTCCCAAGAGAAGAGTGTATCATGCCTAACTGCAACTTAAATCCTTTTAGTAGTACTTTAAAATACAACTTTGCTTATTGAATTATTTTTGCAAATAATACAAGGGGGAAAACACTGTTGCTACTGGTACTGTTATTGAAGTGTAGGCATTAAAATCTTCAAGAAAACTGGTCTTCAGATTGTTAAAGGCCTGAGATAATCTAGATGAAAACTAGATCAATAAGGAATTGTGTGACAATATTATCTAGTAATAAGACCATGCAAGAGCATTGTATACCTACTTAGTACCTTTCATGCTGTATTAAATATGGAGATATTTCTAATGCCTCTTAATTTTACATAAGTCTCATTCACTTAACACACTTTCCAGGTGATATGGGACTAATTTTTTCAGTCTTATGTAGCTCTTTCCCCCATTGGTATTAAGTGTAGAGGATTCTTTATGCTTAATTATTATGCATATTAATTTTAAGGTATACGTTTAAATTATAGCAACTGTTTATTGTGATTTGTATCCCAGAATGTATTGTGTTTTTTTAATGTATGCATGATTTTGAGGGGATTTAAATGATTTTTTTCCACCTCTTGTACATTTAAAACCAAACCAAATCAATTTGCCAAGCATTATATTATTAATTAGGAAAATAGTGTTTCCTCTTTTCTTACAACTTTTGTTCATGTACCATAGAATCCCCTTATACCATGGCTTGGTATTATGCAGAATTAGCTCTTTTGCAAGTCTGTCTTCCTAAAAGCCTACTATAACATGGTTAGCCTACAAGGCATTGGTCCTTCTTAATACCAGCCTCATAAAGGGGTTCTGCTGTACTTACCCCATATTACTTCATTGTTTTCCTCTGTGGATATATAACCAAAATAAGATCAGATGATTTTTTATAGAGATAATTAGACAATACTGTATAATTAATTTTACTTAATAGATATCTGTGAGATGTTTAAATGTGGTTGATGACTTCATATTATAAAACAGTTTTACACTTAATATTCATGTTAACATTGGGTGCAATAATTTCGTAGTTTTAGCTTTAGTTATAAATAACTGGATCTTTCTGCTGACAACTTAGGTTGTATGAGTTATGCTTAAAAGCTTTAAATCTGATGTTTCCTGTACCTGCCACACTATGTTAGAACGTGTCCTTCAAACATATCCTCCTGCAACTTCTCAAACTGTACTAAATTGATATTTCTTGAAGTCTAACTCTGTGCTAACAGATCTTCATTTTAAATAGAATACGGTTTTAATTTTTGATAAGCTGCTGAATTTTAAAGAGAGTTTTTTGGGGCCACCAAATATTTTGGATCATGCAGAGAATATATATTGTACTGTAGTAATTTTGTATTTACATTTGTATGATGTGACATAATAGATGTGAATGTTAATCACTGCTTGACTATGTTAATAAAGTTGTTTAACTATAGTTGTTTCACTCTGATTTTTAATGAAAGGAAATGAGCTTTATCTCCCTTCCCCAAACCCCATTTTGGGTCCAGTTAGGTCTTATTTGTTGTGTTGTTTTTGTTGTTTGGGTTTTTTGTTCAAGAGTATTTTTTTTTTCTTAGCTTGCGTATTAGTGCACTCTTGTTTGACACCTTCTATTTTTTAAATGAGTATTTTCTAATTTGTATAGTGTAGTAAAAACTTTTCCCTGTAATTTAACTCCTATTGATATATATCTAAACTGTTGATTCTAGGTTCAGCTTTTGGTGGGGGAGGAGGAAAGATAGTGCTCTGCAAAAAGAGGCGAAGCTGTGGATGAAACGTAAGGATAGATTGCATGAATGTGTATGAATGTGTGTCCTATTGAGACTTGTAATTTTGGAAATTAATATAAAAACATAGCAGTTTCCTCTTCAGGCTATAATCATCATTATGGTTGCATGTTACTGATTAAAATTAGACGTGTTAATACATTTCAGGGGAAATGTGTGCATAACTGTCAAGTCATCTGTTTGGTTTTTTTAATTGAGATATAGAACAAGGGAAGGGCCTGAAATTAGAGAGTACAGCCCAAGAAATTTTAAGAAAATTGAGTTTCGGGTTTCTTTTCCTTTGCCTGCACATGAAAATATTTGAGATACCTCAGTTGTGTTGGGTGAGGGAAAATGAAACATGGGTATCACGTTCTAAAACACATCCTCAAGAAAGTTTAAAATTCTAGAATTTAGGATTTAAGTTGTGGGAGAAGATAATCAAAACCAGCCTATTCATTAGTTATTCAAGATTCTGATTTGCTGCTGCAATTTTAAGAGAAATCTAGTGAAACTAAAGTACAAATTATTTCACTTTATACCTATTTTTGAATTGACAGGCATTTTTTTCTTGTAATGAGTTCATAATCAACCTGACTCCGTAATTCATTCTATGGGAATGATTGGAAAAGTGGCAGTTGAACTATACAGCTCTGAATTTGGACTTTGTTACTAATAAAGTGGAAACTACTGAAGCAGTGACTATCATCTTGTAATCCTTAATCTCAGAGTCTTGTGTTAACTTGATGTAAAAGAACTTCCTGAAATATCCACCTAGATCTCCAGTGTTCAGTTCAACACAAATTGCAAATTATAATTTAGAAACTAAATACAAATAAAAGTAATACAAGAAAAATGTTACACTAAGAACCTTTTAGGTTTTTGTGCCAGTCATGAATGAAATGCATTTCTATCCCTATTACAGCTATTTAAATTTTATTCTAAGAATTACTATTCAAGCTTTATGATGCCTTTCAAAGAACTTCATTAAATTTTTTTAAAGGAACAATTTTTAATTGTCATACATATAACCTTATTTTTCTGGACATATGAATAGTGAATTTGTGCACTGTTTTTAGTATCCAGATTTGCCTGTTAAATACACATCGACATGGTAGCCACGTGGTATTCCATGAACAGTTTACACAACAGTCTTACTATTGATGGACATTCAGAAGTTATTTCTCATTTTTTACTCAGAAGTAAAGTGATGAACATTCGTAAGCTTAAACGTTTGTATACATCTGCAGTAATTTCTTAATTGAATTGCCGTGTCAAAAGGAGATGGTTTTAGTCCAATTTCCTTTCAGATAAAATGGTACTAATTTTTACACTCAGCAGCAACTTCAGTGGGTGTTAGGTGTGCTGTACATTGTGCTTTGATAGCACAATTTTCTAACTAAGAAATGTTATGCAAAACCTATGTTTTCGTATTACATATTTAATTATCTGAGTCTTATTTCACAAGTACAGTTTGTTCTCTTAGAGCTTACATTCTATTGTAGGAAGACCGGTAAGTAGCATAGTATGTTTATGGTGGCATGCACCAGTGAGAAAACAAATGGAAGGTGATAATGGGGGAGGCTTGCTATTTTAAATGGCGTGAGGGTCTGGGAGGGTGTCGGAGCAAAAACTTAGAATGAGTCTGGAAGTCTGCAGGTGAGTATTTCAGGTAAAAGGAACAATAGGACAAATGATGTGAGACAGAACATGTTTGGTATGTATCACATGCAAATGAGGGGATATAACTTGAACACTGGGAGCAAGGGAAAAGAGTAGTACATAAGATCCAAGAAGTAACTGAAAACCAGATAGTATAGGTCATTTTCACACCTGAGTGAAGTAAGGCGCCATTCATGGTAGAGTTGTCCCAATATGTTTTAAATGAGGAGTCAAGAGTTGCCAACACACTGGAAATGGGTTGTGAGGAGAGAATCAAGGATGGCTCTTAAGGCTTTTGGTCTAACCTGAGCAGCTGGAAGGATAGAAGTGTTAGCTGGAATAAGAAAACTTGGCTTTTGATTTGAGACATCCATATGAAGGAGTAGAATAGGCCGTTGGAGCTGAGATGCGATAACCTAGGGCTATAGATAAAAAACTGGAAGTGTATAAATAGAGCTTTGAACAATAAAACTGAACAGTACCATCTGAGAACTGGATAAAAATGAAAGCTGCAAAGACTAAACCTGAAACACTTCAACGTTGAAGTCTTAATAAAGAAAACTAGAGGACCATGGTGTTCTTATGTATGGAACAAAAAGGACAATTTACTTTGCATTTAACAACAGGGAAGTCACTGATTTTGGCAGATCTATGGCTATAGAAGAGGTGGAATGAGAGCTATCTTCCTCCCAGAGTTGAGAGACCACAGGCTTCCATTTTCTTCAAGGCCAAATTAAAAAGCTGTTTTCTAAAAACAGTTCAAGAAATATGGAAGCTCGTAAAGACTGAGCAAGCCAAAGCCTGAGATAGATTACTTCCCTAAATTCTTACCAGCTTGTGTCAAAATTTAAAATTAAAAACCTACCCCAAAAAGATTAACAACAGATTCTTGTTTACTACACAAGGTTATTTCATATCTTAAAATATGAAGTTCATACATAAGAAAAAGTAAGAGGAGCCAGAAAAACTGGAAAAGTAATGAGTGAGATAACCTATCAGACATTTTTTTCTTTTTAAATTATGGCTGCAGGAAATTAAAACCGATTCATGAATAGGGAGCTCAAAATAACTAAGTCTAGAAACATCTAAATTTCTTACGAAACTAGTACAGCAGGTCCTTGAATAACATTTCATTCAACAGTATTTTGTTATACTGCTGTGACTTGTTTATATCAGGCTATGGTAAAATTGGTTTCATTATACATAAAGTTGCAGAATCTATTGACAAAGTTAAGTGGGGACTTACTGTATATGACACTTAAGTGAAAAAAGATTATTTGACAGATTCCTACCTCATACTATATGCCAAAATTCTAGTTGGCTCTAAATTAAAAGTGCTAATATGAAACTTAAAGTTTCTCTTTTTTTTGTATATAATCTTAGTGTGGGGTAGGTGTTTCTAGGTATGATACAACCCCAAAAATCTTGAAAGAAAATGTTGATTTAAAAGACCTAAAAATTCTACATGACGAAGTAAAAACGGGGAAAACAATAGCTCCTTTCACAGAAAATGGTTAATTTCTTTAAATTATAAAGTGCCTCCTACAAGGCAGTAAGACAACCCAATAAAAAAATAGGCAAAGGATATTAATAGTTCACAGATAAGTTTTAAACATATTCAACTCAGTCCATTGAAACTTAACTACTTTTAGATTGCTTTTACATTATAAAGGTCAGAAGGGCTTGGTGACTTGCCCAGGAAATATGGAAACAGGAATTCATACATTGCTAGCAGAAGTGTAAATTAGTAGTACAATAGGAAGGACAATTTAGAAATATCAAAATTATAAATATATTCTTTAAAGAACTAAGTCTGGAAACATCTAAATATACATGAAACTAGAACAGCTGGTCCTCAAATAATGTCATTCAACATCATTTCTTTAGATGCCATAGAAACTTAACTCTTGTTTATATTAATTAGCCTGTGGTAAAATTGGTTTTATTATGTTGTTCGCTCCCTAAGCACTTAACCCACATTCACTAACTTAAAAATTGAAAATACCAGTTGTTAATACAGATGCATGATAAAGGAACAGGAACTCTTAAAATGCTGATGTAGTACAACTACTTTATTTTATTTATTTTTTTAATGCCTACAGCACCTGGTATTCCTAGGTGGTCTCCCATCCAAGTACTAATCAGGCCCAACCCTGTTTAGCTTCCAGGATCAGACGGGATCGGGCTTATTCAGGGTGGCATGGCCATAGACAGTACAACTACTTTAGAAACCAGTTTGCCATTACCTGGTCAAGTTGAACATTTGTATATGCTGACTCAGCAGTAACTCCTGTATGCCAGAATCTTCATATTAGCATTGTAATGGCAACAAATAAAGAACAACCTAAATGTCTAACAGGATAGCTAAAGTTTAAAGATAGTGCTGAGAAAAGAGCCAGTTTCAGTACAATACCTACAGAAAAGCCAGTTATATAAATTTCAAAAACAGACAACTAAAATATAGGAATTCATTAGTGTGTAATATAAAATTAAGATGGTTGCATCTTGCAAGGAGAGCTGAGGATACAATCATGAAGAGTCTGGGTGGTGGATACATTTTATTGTTAATCTTTAAATGATACATAAATATATACTTTATATTTCACATAACTTCATAGCACCAGAGAAGACCTCCCTTTAATTTTTTTTTCAGTAAGTCCATCTTTTATAATAAAAATCAGGTCTGAATAAAAAAAGCAGGCAAGTTTATGGTAACACTTCAGATGTGTTAGCCAAGGTCATTTCCACTCAATATACTTAGGAACTAAAGATCCGTGAGAGCTTTCCTTGTTCCATTATCACTTTATTTAAGTACTTTAATTTTTACATTATCACTTTGAGGGTTCATATTCCCCAAAAGAAAATTACATTTAAGATGTTATCTTCTTAACACTTAACAAACAAGACTTTCAAATATTTAACCCATGCTCAAAGGCCCACTCTTTATATGTGAAAAGAAAGGAACTGATGGTTACCAAGCCTTTCTTCCACATACACTATGATTGTATAAACATTTCTGTTTTTGTTAAGCCTCGTCCTTTTTGTCAACTGTAAGCACGCACGTTTTCTTTAAAGTTCTTAAAATGAACTTTAATTTTCTGGAGTTCCTCTTCAGACTAGCTTAAACTATACTCAGCGATGTATAAATCAAAATGTTTCCACTAGATGGAGCCATTTACCTAGATTAACCCTGGAATATTAGTATGGTATTTTGTAGAAGCATATACATATAATGAGCAGGTTTCCACCCCTTAAGCTCACCTCAATTAACTTTTACATGAAAATAATCTTGAAATTTTTTTCTCTACAGCAATTTTTAAATTTCAATGTCAATCTCCCTTAGAACATAGGGAATTTTCAAGTTGTTTTCTTAAGTCCAAGAGTTTATGATTTAAGCAGGACATCTCAAACTTTAACATGCATACGTGTCACCTGACAACCTTGTTAAAATGCGGATCCTAATTCAGTAAGTCTGATGAGGCCTAAGATTGTGCATTTCTAATAGGTTCCCAAATGATGTCATGCTGCTCGTTAATGAACTTTGAGTTAGCAAGGACCTAGAGAGTTCTTGGGAAACTGAAGTTCACTTACAATCTCAGGGACTAGTTTACATGTAAGCTTCACAAGAGGATGAAGGCTTTGCTTGAGTGTCTACAGTGCCCTGAGCAATTCCTGAAACAAAAGTGGATGCTTAGTATTTGTTGAATGAATGAATGAATGAATGAATGAGGACAGGGTCCGAGAGCTTTATGTATATTAATTCATTTAACCTACTTGACAGCCTATGAGGTCACTTCTATTATTATTCCTGTTCATAGGTGAGGAAACTAAAGTCATATATAGTAGAACTAGGATTTAAACACAAATAGATTCGTAAGTCTGACTCCAGAGCTTACACTTTTAACAAAAATACTATCCTATCACTCATTTTTAGGTAACCTGTCACCTACAATGAGATGATGTTCCAGACTTTAACTTTTACATGAAAATAATCTTGAAAATCTTGATACAGGCACTTATTTTCTAAAGGCCTGTTGTGACAGAGCTTTTCATAGTTGCTTGTTCCTGACAGACTATGGGAAATTACTAGGCCACCACAGCGAGTCCCAGTGATGCAAGTCCAGACTGCACATTATCAGTGTGCAAAGCATTGACTCACTTTCTGAGCTGGCTTACAGATAGGGAGTAGGAGAGAAATGAGAGACATTCAACTAGGACTCACTCAGGGTTCATGAAGGAACAAGGTGCCACTAGACCTTATTCCATTATCTAGTTTAGTTAAGTCTTATAGTTTCATCAACCAAAAGAATGAATTGTCATGATCCAAAATTAGAAATGATCAGTAAAGACAGGAGCTACTTAAGTGACCCCTTGTCATCTAGTCAAATGGAATTATTTAATATCTCTTATCTTGCAGGTGTTCTGGTGGGCCCGAGTTCTGTGCTGGGCCATCTCTGGCTTGCTTTTGGGAATTGCTATTCCAATTATATCATCATATTGTCAGAAGACAGTTTTACTTTTACATTGTTTTGTCTAATCTTCTAAAGCTACCATTTGATCTCATTTGCAAATCTGATAAAAAAAAGAGACGAATCACTGAAATTTTTCTTCCTACCAGAAGTCGCTCAAAATTTGAATAGTGGTGGGATGAGTTGCATTGAACAAACCTCCTATAAGAAATTCTATTTTATGTGCTTTCTGGCTGGAACTTAATTTTTGTAGTTTTGCATTTAACATTCAATTGATATTTCAGTAAAAAATAGTTTTATTAAGTAGTTTAGGACATAAAAGACAGAACCTGTAAAAGTTCAAATTTGCATAAGATCTTTTCCTTACCTTTTAGATGTTTTTGTTCCCTGATATCTCAAGATCCCTGGAACATGTGTTCTCCAGCCTCCTTTCCTATGATGGATAATTAGCTTAACCTAGTACTTTGAAGAAATACTTATTAAAATGGTTTCCTTCCCATAGTTCTTTTGGGCCAAATCAAATTATCACAAGTTTCTGCGTCATTTGGCTCTTTCTCCATCTCCTAGCTCACCTTCAACCTTTCTCTTGACACTCCTGCCACACTGACGTCTTTACTCCCCAAACACATGAACTGAGGGAAGCGTTACAGTCTTTGCACCATCTGTTTCTGATGTCTGAACTGCTCTCCCATTTTTCTTTATATGGCTGGCTCCTTTTGGTCATTCAGATTTTAGTTCAAATACCATTTCCCTACAGAGGTCTTTCCTCACCACCCAATATAACCTATGTGTAGTTTTCTGTCATATCTCCATTTTATTTTTCTGCATTGCACTGGTTTAGTCATCATGTCTCCGGAGTCTCTTCCATTCCTGGACAGTTCTCAGTCTTTTCTTATTTTTCATGATCTCAACAATTTTGAAAAGTATTGGTAATTTGTGGAATACTTCTCAAATTCAGGTTGCCTGATGTTTTCCCATTAGTAAATGGGTTATGGAGTTTTTGAAGAATACTACAGAAGTGAAGTGTCCTTTTCACTTTTCATGTATCATATCAGGGGATATGATATCAATATGACTTATCACTAGTGATGTTAACTTTGATCACTTGTTAAGGTGATGTCAGCCAGGTTTCTCTGGAGTGAAGTGGGAGTGAGCCATTAAGCCCAGCCCATACTCAAGAGGAAGGGAATTAAACCTCACTCCTTGGAAGGGGGGTACCTGCATATATTATTTGGAATTTCTCTCTAAAGAAGATGTATCCCTTCTCCCTTGTTTGTTTAACCATTTATATCAGCATATGTGTAATATTTATATCAGTATATAAATCAGTATATTTGTTTTACTATTTGAGTTATAACCTAATACTATCACTATTTTGTTGCCAAAATTGTTCCAGCTTCGACCGTTGGGAACACTTTCAGATTGGTTTCTTTTGACATGCCCCATCTATCTTTATTTTTATTTTTAGCACTTCCTTCTTTTCTGGCATTACATGATGCTTCAGGCTCATCTTCCATATTTCCTGCCCCAGCCCTAGAATCAGCTATTCCTCCAAGGAGCCCTGGTTCCTTTTGAGAATGGTACTTCAAAACCAAGATCTGTGTGCTTGATGTGCTAACTGCTGCTGGGGTGTCACTGTTCCTACATCCTCTCAGTGGACAGAGCAATAATATGTGTATACTAACCCATGTATACCCACATATCTATATTTATTTCTTTATCAGTATGTAAAAGTATATACTGATCTTATGCAGTTGGTGGAAAAGATCTTATGCAGTTGGTGATATCAGATTGAGATCTCCAACTCTAATCCATTCTGGTCTTCCCTTCTGCCCCTGCCTTGCTTATTTATAAAACTTCTGCCTCTGAAAGTAATAGACCTGGCTTCCATTATCTTCAATGTATTTACTTATTTGTTCAACCCTATTAAACACGTAGTTTCAGAATTACTCATACCCAGTAAGAAACAAATGTACTAGAGTACAGTGTTTACATACAGTTCTTTTTGTCTTTTGCCTTACAATACCAGTCAAAACACCATTTTACAGTTACTTAGGGCAGCTCCTTTTTCACCACCCCCTATAGTGAAGTTATGCCACACTTGTAATGCAGTTAGAGCCACTTGTCTCAATCTGTATTTCATAATTTGATCCTCACCTCTCCCAACTTCCATCAGATTTTTCAGTCCTTTCCTGGTTTGTTTGTTTGTTTTTAATCAGCATACAGTAAAAATTCTTTGGGTTTCGACAAATGTGACAATCATTCCTCCACCACCCCAAACCATACAAAATACTTCCATCATTCTAAAAAGTTTTCCTATTCAGCCTTTTTGTAGTCAACTACTCTCCCTTCCTCCAACTTTTGACAACCCCTGATCTGTTTTCTATCTCTATGTTTTGCCTTTTCAATAATATCATATAAATGGAATCATAGAGTATTTAGCTTTTTTGAGTCTGGCTTCTTTCACTTAGCCAGACTTTTCACTTTTAAGATGCATTCACATTTCATGAATCAATGGCTCATTCCTTTTTGTTGCTAAATGTATGGATATACTACAGTTTATTCTTTTACTTATTGAGGAACATCTTGATTGTGTCCAATTTTTGGAAAGTATGAATAAAACTGCTGTAAACCTTCGTAGAGGTGGCTCAAAAAACTAGAGCAAACAAAAAATCCAACTGGATTTCTGAATAGATTTTTTAAATTCCTGATATCAACTGTACCTTGATGTCTTGTATCCTAAGTCTAAATTTTTAAAGTATCTACCACTGATTTATCTTGTATTGATTAGCAACAGACAGGGGAAGGAAAAAAACTGGTTACTATATACAATATATTAATTATAAAAGGCAAGAAAGAGACCATGGGTGCCTGCTACAATTCTTTTTCCTTTTCTGCAACTGGTTAGAGAAGTATTGATAGGTGTAACATCCTTCCTCTCCTCATTCCATGTCCCCTTACTCTCAGCCTGTACCTAAGAGTGCTGGAGTTCTTTAGCTGGTGTAGTAAACATAAGTTCTTTTCTAAAGCTGTTCTTGCCGGTCAGTCAGTATAGCAGATACAGTTGGTGCCCACCCAGATCCTCTTTGCAAAGCCAATTAGTGATCCCCCAGCTGATGAAATGTAGGCTGATAACAGCCCACAGTTACATCCTTCTCCTGAGCATTGCCCTTGGCTGATAGGCACTGCCTCACCCAGCAAGAGATAAGACACATGCTCGGAACAGAGCGGAATCCATGGGAGACACCCCATACACCATCACTCCTAGTGACTCACTTAGGGAATGTATGTTTCCTGTTCCCACAATCTTAGGCTCTGTGGATCTAGAAATCTTGTTTCCCAGAGGAGATATGCTTCCACAAGGACCACAGGAAGTCTCACTAAACTTAAAAGCTACCACTGCTACTAGGTCACTTTAAGCTTTGCATGCCATTAGACCAACAGGCAAGAAAGGAACTTATCTTACTGGGAAGGGTGATTGGCTCTGATAATCAGGAAGTAGAACTGCTGCTAAATAGTCAGAGCAGGAAGGAATAATTTTGGCCTTCAAACAATCCAAGGGGCTTCTTTTGTTACTCTCAATTATGTTCATCCCAACCCAGAAACATGGAAGATAACTGTAGGTTGGTTCATGGATCCATTGGGCCTACTGCTTCATCTATCAATTACTGCAAGAGAGATATTGAAATATCTCATTATGACTGTGGATTCTCCTATTTCTCTTTGTAGTTCTGTCAATGTTGGCTTTATATATTTTGAAGATAGGTTGTTAGATCAACATAAACAATGAGTCATTATCATTTCCCAGGGAATTAAATTTTTATCATTATAACAAATTAATACATTTAAATTAATAAGTAAATTAAAATAAATTTATTAATTACACTAGCCCTCTTTTGATTTGTATTGCCTGATGTATATCTTCCATCTTTTTTCTTTCTACCTTTGTGTGCCACCTAAAATGACAATTAGAAAGCATAATTGGATTTGCTTTTAAAATTCAGTGTGACAATTTTTGCCTTTTAACTGGAGGAGTTTAATCCACTTACATGTATTATGATTACTATTATGTATAGATTTATCTCTCCTTTTTACCCATAGAACAAAGTTCTCTTTCTTATCTTTTTTTCACTCTCCATGATTTTTTTTTGAATGATTATTTTTTTCATCTTTCTTTAATCCTTTTTAAAAACTAGTTTGAAAATTATATCCTTTAATTTGATTATTTTATGGTGTCCTCAGCTATTTTACCATGTATATCTAATGTTATCTAGCGATGTCTAAAATTAATCAGTGTGTCTCTTCCTTTTTTGGGACGATCCCTAGACCCTGGGATGTTTTAAACTTGATCACTACCCTATTCAATTTATGTGGAATTGTTGAAAAGTATTTTAGTTCTCTTTTTTAAATCCATAAACTATACATTGTATTTATTTCATGTATCTGAATTTTGTTTAGATTTATCCATATATTTACTATTGTCTTTCTCTATCTTTTTTTTGTGTGTGTGTAACTTAGAATCTTCTGAATAACATCTTTTTTTATATGCCTGAAGTACAGACTTTAGAATTTCCTTTACTATGGTCTGTTTGTAGCAAACCCTATTTTTATAGTGTGAAAAAAAATTCATAATTTTACTTTCTTTCTTGAAAGATATTTTAGCCAGGTAGTAATTTTAGGTTAACATTTGTTTTTTCTCAGCCCACTGAAGATATTATTGCACTCTCTTGAGACATATTGTTGCCATTGGGAAGTTGGTCTTCAGTTTAATTGCTTTTTTTTTTTTTTTGGTAGGTGATCTGCCTTTCTCCTTGCTTTTAAGATACTTTTTCATCTTCAGTGCATATTTCACCATGATGAATCTGAGTGTGGAAATATGTTAAATTTATCTTGAGATACATTGGACTTGCTAGGTCTAAAAATTAATGTCCATTAATAATGTTTATCCATTCCCTTTTAAAATAGTGAATCTTCTTTTTTTTTAATCTCTTATCTACTTCTGGAACTATCATTAAATAGTTGTTAAAATCCATTCTACTATCCATGTCTTTTAATATACTTTCACTATTATTATCTTTTTCTGTCTTCAGAGACACTTTTCTTTCTATCTTCAGACTCAACTAATTCTGTCTTTAGTTCTAACTAATCTGCCATTTAATCCTTCCCTTGGGTTTTAAGGTTTTTTTCTTTTATTTATTAAAAATGAGGAACAGAAAGGAGGCTTTATTTTCAATTAATTTTTGATATTTTTTGAATTAACATAATACTTAAGAGTATACTAGAAAAAAATACTACAGTATAAGAGACTCTCTTATGATCACCTATTTTTTCAATAAAATTTATGGGTTTTTTGCATGCCAAAATATGAACATTTGTTAGTTATTTTAAATGTATATTCTATTAAACTAATTTTTTATAATTAAAAAATGTTTTTCAATTTATTAAAACTAAAAACAAAAAAAAGCAGTTCACCCATTTCTCCCATGCCCCACCCCCCCACCTCTGGCAACCACCATTTCATTCCATATCATTCATTTTTTATGGCTGAATAATATTCCATTATATATATATATATAACATTTTCTTTATCCATTCATCCATCAACAAACACTTGAGTTGTTTCCTTATCTTGGCTATTGTAAATAATGCCGCAATGAACATGGGGGTGCATAGATCTTTTCAAATTACTGTTTCTTCAGATAAATATCCGTAAATGGAATTGCTGGATCATATGGTAGTTCTTTAATTTTTTGAGGAATCTCCATACTGTTTTCCATGTGACTGCACCAATTGACACTCCTACCAACAGTGCACGAGTTCTCTTTTCCCCACATTCTCATCAACACTTGTTATTTCTTGTCTTTTTGATAATAACCATTCTAACAGGTGTGAGGTGATATCCTCATTGTAGTTTTGATTTTTATTTCCCTAATAACTAATGATGTAGAGCATCTTTTCATGTACCTGTTGGTTATATGTATGTCTTCTTTGGAAAAATGTCTATTCAGATCTTGTGCCTATTTTTTTTTTAATTGGATTGTGTAGTTTATTTGTTTTTGTGTGTGTATGTGTGTTTTGCTATTGAGTTGTATGAGTTCTTTATATGTTTTAGATATTAGTCACTCATCAGATATATGATTTGCAAATATTTTCTCCCATTTAGTAGGTTGCCCTTTCATTTTGTTGATGACTCCCTTTGCTGAGAAGAAGCTTTTGAGTTTGATGTATTCTCACTTGTTTATTTTTACTTTTGCTGCTTTTGATTTTGGTGTCAGATTTTAAAAATTATCTCCAAGACCTATGTTAAGAATCTTACCTGAAAACTCATATCCATCGAGATATTTGCACACCAATGTTCATAGCAGCATTATTCACAGTGGCCAGGAAATGGAAGCAACTGAAGTGTCCTACGATAGATGATCGGATAAAGAAGCTGTGGTACATATATACAATGGAATATTACTCAGCCATAAGAAGAGATGAAATACAGCCATTTGCAACAACATGGATGGACCTTGAGATAATCTTGCTAAGCAAAATAAGCCAGACAAAAAAAGTTGAAAATCATATGATATCACTTATATGTGGGATATAAACCTAAAAGCAACAAAGGAACAAGACAAACAAACAGAGACTCATGGACATGGAGTATAGACTAGGGGTTACCAGAGGGTAGAGGGTGAGGGAGGAGAGTAGAGATAGGGTAAAGTGGATATGGGGGTGAGGAGGAGTGTGAAGTGGGTAAAGAGGATCAAATATATGGTAGCTGAAGGAAACTGGACTTTGGGTGGCAAACACACAGTAGAATATACAGATGTCAAATTATAATGTACACCTGAAAATTATATAATTGTATTAACCAATGTTACTCCAATAAACTTAATTTTTAAAAAAAAAAAATCATACTGCCTCTGTTTTTTCCTAAAAGTTTTATGATTTCAGGTCTTATGTTCAATTCTTTAATCCATTTTTAGTTAATTTTTATGTATGATGTACACTAGTGGTCCAGTTTCATTCTTTTGCGTGTTGCTGTCCAATTTTCCCAACACCATTTTTTGAAGAGACTGTCTTATCCCCATTGTATGCTCTTGGCTCTTTTGTCATGAATTAATTGGCCACATAAGCATGGAATTATTTCTGGGATCTCTCCACTGATCTATATGTCTGTTTTTATGCTAGTACCATACTGTTTTAATTACCATAGCTTTGTAATATAGTTTGAAGTTAGGATGTGTGATGCCTCCAGCTTTGTTCTTTTTTCTCAAGATTGCTTTGGCTATTTGGGGTCTTTTATAGTTCCATATAAATTTTAGGATTGTTCTATTTCTGTTAGGGATTTGCCCTCTCCATTCAATGCAAAGGTCAAGACTAGCAAGTTTCCTTGCTGTCCTCTTTTTTGCAGCAGGTTTATTTCTTGCTCACCTTTACTTTTATCTTGATAAAATTGTCCTCAGGGTCTTAAATTATGAGGAAGATGATGTTTTAAATCAATAACAAAATAATGGAAAATTTAATAAACAGTCATGATAATTTGAAAAAAATAAAGTTATATTCTTATATCAGGCCTTAAACTAAACTATATTCTAAAGAGATTAAATACTTAAAAGTGAAAAATAAAATCAGGGGAAGGTCATAAACATACTCTTTAAATTCTTCCTCTCCTGAAGCAATTCAACAATTTGGCAGAAGCCGTGGGGGAAATTTGATCATTATCAAAGCCCCTTAGGGTAAGCCCACCTATGAGACTGAATTCTGGATTTTATGGAGACAGCAGATAATATCCAGGAATATATCTGTTGCTTCATAACAAACCACTCGAAAGCTAGTGGCTTAAAACAACAACAATCCATTTTGCTCAAGTATTTGCAGTTTGGAAAGGGCTTAGAAGGGAAATGCACCTCTGCTCCACTTGCCTGGAGACTGGAGGATCCACTTTCAAGATGCATCACTCATTTGATTGACGAATTTGTTCTGGCTCTTGGCTTTGAGCTCAGCTTGAAATGTGTTCCTTAGGTCTTAGTTTCTGGCTATATGGACCTCTCCACAGGCTATGGGCTTCTTCATAGCATGGTGATTGGATTTTAATATCAAGTGTCCCAAGAGAACCAGATGGATGTTGTACCACTTTTTATGACCTAACCTCAAAAGTCATATAAATTATTTTCACTGTAGTCACAATCCTGCCCACATTCAAGGAGAGGAAACACAGATTCCACCTCTCATTGGGAAGAATGTCAAAGTCACATTATAAGAAGAATATATAGGATGGGAGGTATTGTTTTGCCCATTTTGAGAAAATACATTTTGTCGCAAGGAGATATAGGCTTACTGTAAACCTACCTCTTTAATGTGACCTGGGACATAGTCTGCTGAGTCTTTACAGGTGATTCAGCATACCTGGGAAGGACCTGAAAAGGGACTTATTTCATAGTGCTTTCAGAGTTTTCCATTAGAGGGGAAGCTACTACCTACCTACCCCCCACCTGTCTGGAAGCCACTACCACTACTGACTTATCACAACTGTCACAGAGTTTTCAGGTTTAAATCCCGCCTCAAGACTTACTGACTATGTGACCTTTCGATGTCTTAATCTCTTCGTCTGTAAACCAAGGATTACAATAAAACCAACTTTAGAAGAGCATCATGAAGATTAAATGAGTTAATTCATGTAAAGGCTTAGAACAGTACCTGCCACATAGTTAACCTAAAGAGGATTCTGCCCCGGGGACAGACTCACTCTGCTCTGTGCCCACCAGCCCATGTTTCCAGGGTGAAGTAAAAGTTGCTCCTGGCCAGAAAGGACCTTTCAAGGTTAGGATCCAACTAGCATCAACCAAAGAGTCACAGGGAGGAGATCTGGGGCTTCAACTAATAAGTAGAACCAGGAAGCCCTGTCATTTGGCCTGTGAAAATGGAAAATGTTCATTTGGATTCTTCTGCTTCAGGCCACCTGAGGCGGACATATGCAACCCCATGCCACTAGCTGTTCCCTACCCCAGCACCTGCTTGGCTGCTCCGCTTGGGCCAGTGTAAATGGCCTCCCTAAAGAAAAGTGTGCTCTCCAACTGGAACCCAAGTATAGAAGCAGACAGCCTTAGTCAGTTACCCAGCTTTCCTCAGAAACCCCTCAGCAGCCAGTGGTCCTGGTTAATCAAACCATCATTCAGGACAATAGGCATACAGAAAAACCACTGGCCATAGGAGGAGAATCAACCCCTGAGATATAAGAAGTGACTTCTAATGAAAACAAGTTAAGGCACGAAATAAGAGAAGGACTTCTGCTTTGCCTCTCCTCCAAATCCCACTGATATGGCCAAGAAATAGAAAAATAAATTCAAAGCAGTACAGGAAAACCAGAAAGGGTGCTTCTAATAGACAAATATAGTAAGGAATTTTCAAAAAGGTAAAAGAAATGGGACTCAATGGACATTTAAAAACCTAGCAAAGTGGAAGAACATAAAGCCCTTATAGA
Organism: Pteropus medius; assembly: GCF_902729225.1. Lineage (NCBI taxonomy): Eukaryota > Metazoa > Chordata > Mammalia > Chiroptera > Pteropodidae > Pteropus > Pteropus medius. The sequence goes on from NW_024344370.1 coordinate 14,851,176, forward strand.
AAACAGAGAACTTGAGGGGTTAAAGAAAGAAAGAAACAATCAATCCATACCCCTAAAACCTGACAACTCGCCAACTCCTGGAGTTGCTCTTGCAGCAGCTGGCTCCACTGTATGGGCTCAGATGAGAGGCATGGGTAGTTTTGGACATAGTTATCACAGAAGACTCAGAGCAGTGTTGTGCTAACGCCAGGTTCTTGGGAGTCTGTGCACAACTCTCCCCAACTCCCACTCAGCGCTGTTACGTTGCTAGCTTGAAATTGGCCAGGGTAGGAGAATTCCTACCATGGAAATCAGCAAATGCTGCAAATCAAGGCTTCCTTCCTTCCTACCAGAGCTGGTTGTTAAACATTTACCAGTATTTCACTGTTCCAGCATTAGTTCAGATTAGAAGAAAAGGATCATGCCCTGAGGGTCGGAGAATTCATGCTAAGAAGAGAAGTTACCTAGATAGTCTGCCTTTCCGTCCACAATCCCATCAGGCAGATTCTTGTAATCAAAACATAAACAGGAGTTCACATTTGAAGAGAAGAAATGCATTCCAACTATGAATAAAGTTCAGTCCAGACTTGCACCTACAAACAGGAACAGAAAACTAAGATTCAACAAATATTTTGGGGAAATTAAGAGCATAAAAGGAAGCGCCAAATTCAACAAACTGAGCTAGCTCACACTAAAAACCATAGAGTTAATAGAAGCAGATTAAATTTAGCTAATACCCTATATTACTTTATATATTACAAAGTTATTTAAAAGCATATCACACTTCCAAAAGAGACAGCTGCTATGAAGTATAACCAGAATTGATGGGAATGTAAAAATGCAATTGCTAAACCTAATAATTGACCTGAATAGGCAGTTATTGAGTTGGAAATTTGAGTTGAGAGCTTTTTGCAAAATGTTATGCCAAAGAAAAGGAAGAAAGGAAAAAAGAAGGAAATAGAGGAAAGAAAAGTAATGTTAAAAGACATGGAGGACAGATATAACTAAAATTGTAAGTATAGAACTGTGGGAATAAAAGGAAGAAAATTTTCAAAGAAGTAAAAAAAAGAACATTTCCCAGAATTAAAGAGGGACTTGTACTGAAAGGGCCTCTTAAATGCCAGGCAGAATTAATGCAAAATTGCCTTCTGAAGGTATACAGATATAAACCTGACAAAGAAAAGTTAGGTCTTTTTTGCCTCTTCTTCTAGAAACCACCTCTAAGTGATAAGAAGAATGAGAAACAGTAATGTCAACTCCATATCTGATGAAGCTAGAAGGCATCTGAAGTTTAAAAAAAAAAAAAAAATGGACTGACGAAAGCGGTGAAAGTCAAACAGAAATGCAGAAAAGCATGGAGCCCAGGGCTGCAAATCTGAGAAAAAGCCAACAGAACCCATGACTCCAAAGCAAAGTTCATAGTTTAAGATAAATATCAATAATCTCTTTCTTGCAACAATGGAATGACGTTTGGGTGGTGGGAACTTCTCTGAATTCAGTTTGGTAATAACAAAAAGCTGAGGAAGTAGATTTTAGCAAGAAATATCATAGACTAATCATATTTTTCAGGAAGCAGTCTGTTGTTGACAGAGACGAGAGAAGGAGAAAGACTGCATTGTGACATCCTGGTGCTGTCCTCAAGTAAGTTGCAGAGAAGCAAAACCTAAAGGAGCTGACACACACACACTGACCACTATTAGAGTCCTGGCTTCTCCCATACAAAGCTCCAGTAGATAACTAATCTGAGGAGAACTCACTTTATTTAGAGTTGAATGAATAAACTTAAAAAAAAAAAAAGAAGAGCTAGCCTAAAGACCATAAAAAAAGATGAAAAAGAATAAGGAGGAAAAAGTAGGCAAAACAAATGGCAGATGAAGAATGAGGAATTCTCACCATGCAGCAGACAAAATTTGAGACCAAACAAATTGCTATGAATTGTTTTACAAATTTATTTCCAGAAAATTCATCAGTATAAAATAAGAGAACAAAGCAGAATTGTAAGTGTTCAAGAAAGATAAGATAAAAACATAAAGACATGTTTTTCTTCATGTCGATGAAACATGAGACAACAAGGCCCAGGGAGAAGTCCAAAGAATAAAAATTGCAGATGTGAAATGATATTGAAAGCAGCACAAAGGAAAACACGCATTGTTGAAACCACAGTGAGGTAGGTAGAGGACAGGATTAAAAAAAAAGATCAAAATGAAAATTTTTAAAGGCTAAAAGAATCAGTGAGTAAAATTATAATTTTGGCAGACAAAAATGGAAAATCTATGCGTAATCGGTGTCTTTTGGTCAAAACAATAAATTAAAGTCTATGGCCGTGCTACCCTGAACAAGCCCCATCTCGTCTGATCTCAGAAGCTAAGCAGGGTCAGGCCTGGTTAGTACTTGGATGGGAGACCACCTAGGAAGACCAGGTGCTGTAGGCATAAAAAATAAAAAAAATAAGGGATCGTAACCTGACAAGGTCCTTGCAATCTGTGAGGTCAACCACGGGTTGCCTTGCCTAAACAAACAAACAAACAAACAAAAAACAATAAATTAAAATATTGAAGACATTCAAGAGAAGATTTAAGAAATATTTAATATATAATTAAAATATTCCAGAAGTAAAAGACTTATAAAAACAAATTGAAGAGATACATCATATCATTGGCAAAATCTGCTCGTCAAATACCAAAATCTGTTCTCCCCTTCTTCCGAAAAGCTGGGCATAAGGCTCGAGTCCCTGAATCCCTGGGTAGAGAAGAGTTATCTTATGATTTGGAACATCTTTTACAGACTGTTATCCTAGAGGGAAATAAACTTCTATTTTGTTAGGGCCATTTTAGTTGTGATCTATCATAATAGGTTAGCTTTTCCTAACAGGGTCACAGAAAAAATGGATGTGAAACATCGATAATAAGATATATTGTAATAAATTTATTTGACTTCAAAGAAAAATAAATAACCTTTTAGACAGGCAGGATGAAAAAAGGATATAAAAAAGAAAAAACAATTCAGCCTAGTTTCAGACCTCTCTACAGGTTACTTACTGCTAGGAGACAGTAGAATCATCCTATAAAATTAAAGAAATAAAGTATGACACAATAATTGAACATAATTGCTACTAGTCAAATAGTCATCGAAGTAAAAAAGGCAACGAAACAACATTTTATTTTTGTTTTGAGTGTACACATACTAGTACCTTAAATGGTGACATTTGTGTTTCTTTCTACCAAGAATCCAATCCACCTCAGTGCCTTTGGTTGCTGCCCTACCACCCAACCCTACCACCATTTTTTAACTTCTGGGTAAAATAATTCTGATTAGTTTCTTTCCTTTTAATGTTTAAATTTATTTATCTATTTTTAAATAAGTATTACATTCATATGGAACAAAATTCAAAAGGTGGTAAAGCCAGTCTCCTTTTCATTCCTGTTCTCCAAAGGCAATCGCACTCACTTCTCAACCTTTTAGCTGTGATCATGTGCAAAGGCACAGGTACTAGTTTTTTATAAAGTATTCCCAGGATAAGATATGCACATATAAAAAAATAAACATGTAATATACCTAGACTGTATATATATAATGTGTATAAAATGCTTACATTATATGTGTAGAATATTTATATATATACATACATGTTTGTATATATTCACAAACACATACATGTAGTTTTCTTCTTTTTATGCGAATGGAAATATGCCATACATTCTATTCTACACCTTGCTTTTTTCTACTTATTAAAATATTTTAAATACTGTGCAGTGGTGCACTAGTAAATGTTTAACAACCAGCTCTTTCCCCTCTACAGTTTATTCTCCACATAGAAAATAGGATGGTCCTTCTAAACATTAGGTTATGACACCCCACTCTTAGAAGCCCTCTGATGGCCCCTCACCACTCCTAGAACAACACATGAAGTTTTTCTATGGCCTGCAACAGGGTCCAATCTACGTGGCCTGTTAGGAACCAGGCCTCGCCACAGGAGGTGAGAGGCAGGAGAGCCAGCGAAACTTCATATGTATTTGCAGCCGCTCCCCAGCGCTAGCATCACTGTCTTAGCTCCACCTCACATCATCAGGCATTAGATTCACATAGGAGCACCAGTCCCTGGTGCCAAAAAGATTGGGGACCGCTAGCCTATAAGACCCTAGCTGATCTGGCCCCTAACTTTTACCTCATTTCCTACAACTCTTACCTAGTTATTCTACTTAAGACATACCAACCTCATTGTTCTCTGCACTTGCTTTCCTTCTGTCTGGTAAGTTCTTCCTCCAGACAGACATCACATAATTTTCTCCCTCACTTCATTCACCTCCTCAGATAAGCCTTCTTTGAACATTCTCTCTGAAAAAGCTCCCCCCATCACTCCCTGTTCCTCTTAAGAACATTGACACTTCTTGAATTTACTATATGCCAGGCACTATTCTAAGTGCTGTCCATATATTAAATCAGTTAATCCTTACAACAACCCTTTGAGGTAGGTGCTATCATTATCCCTACTTTGTAGATATACAAACAAATCTAGTCACACAATCCTTAGGTAACTTCCCCAAGGTCACAAAGCTTATAAGTGTCAGAGCCAAGATTAAAACCAGGCAGTTTAATACCAGAACCATATTCTACATAGTCTCTGATCTGTAGTGTATTTTTAAATACAATATTATAGTGCCCTTGCCTTCCTTCCTTTCTTTCTTTCTTTCTTTCAATCCCCCCCACCTCCACCACTTCCATCCCTGACTTGGGGAGGTTGCCATCTCCCCTTAAGAGCTGGATCTCTGAAGGCGGGCCACCTCCTCTCACGCGCTTGTGGGGCCTAGCACACCCAGGGGTCCTAGCGCACCTGGGGTATGGGCCATGGCTCCGCTGGGGCTCGAACCCAGGACCTTCTGCATGTAAAGCAGATGTGCTAACTACTGCTCTATGGAACCACCCCTGATTTATTTATTTCAAATATAGCACTTAAATACTATACTACATATTTATTGACATATATCAGACATTCTACAATATACCTACTTGTTTATTTTATTTATTTATTTCTGCCTATTATTCCTATTGGGCTGTAAGATTTCTGAGGGCAGGGATTACTTGTTTTCTTCACTGGTACATATCACACATCTAAAGCAGTGCCAACACATAATACACAACATAAAATTATTGAATAAGTGAATGGGGATATGGAAGCTCATGGATAAACTGAAAAGTAAATGAAGTGTTTTTAAGAGTGAAGAAAAAAGAATGAGTTCCACACTAACCACCAACACAAACACATACACCTGCAAAAAAAGGTGAGGGGTGGGGAACAAGAAAAATGCTGCAAAGAACAGTCCATAGCTTTTTGTGACAAGATATAAACTACTTAATTTAAAGGACATATCAGTGAATATGGTGGAAAGAGAAATATAAGTGAGATTATATGGAAAGTAATAGTTTAGTAATTTTCTTTTTGGGGGGAAGCGATATATTTGAAGATAGCTTTGAATATGGGAAAGAAATGGTTTTAGTTGGCATGTGGGGGAAAAAAATTACATACATTTTCTGGCCTCAAATGAAGAAAAACATTAACTGGTTACAGTTTGTTCTTGAAACATTGTAAAAAATATATCAAGGCAGATGTCATCTAATGGAATTTTAAGGCTAGAAACATTTTATTTCATCACCTTTGGATCAGTGCACTGCAGTTTAGCCCAGTTTAGTTGCCTCCCTGCAAATAGTTCATAAGAATTTAGTGGTTTTTCTTAAAGATTTTGATAGAGAATATTGCAGTCATGTCTATAGGCTGATTTGGTTGTCTGCTTCCTTCTCCCTGTAAAAGACGACTAGTTTTTAATACAATGACCAGATGTCCTGTTTAGGGTGGGACAGCCTTAGATTTTGATTAGAATCTCAGTTTTTGGACAATTATATTTCTTGCGTGTTTCGGAACTGACAGTGAGGAGAGAAAAAACTTTTAAAAACAGTAACATGAATAAATTTGCTTGAAATTTTTATGGGATTCTTATTAGTTAGCATTTATATCCATTTAGAGAACCTGGCTTACAAAGACAATAAGGGACTTCTTTACTGAAAGAATGTGTCAACTGAGGAATACTAGACCATGAATTAAAAAACAAAAAACAAAAAACAAAAAACATAAATAAGAGCTCTGGGTGAATGAGTCTAACTTTCACCCTTGACCCTCATTTTCTTTTGACCCTTGCTTGAGGTCTCACCTACCTTCCTTTACAACACTTCCTTCATGCCTTTCTGATGTTCAGTTGTTTACCACTGTTAATGTTCACCACAAGTTAACAGTTTACCAATTACTGGTTGTGTAACCTTGGCAACTTATTTAATCTCCTGGAGCATATTTTCTCATCTGTAAAAACTGGGATAACAGTAGTGACCTCATAAGACTGATGTGATTGTGTGAGATCATACATAAAAGGTGCTTTTATCATGCTGAACTAAAATTGCACATGCAGCTATAGTTATTTTTCTCCAATTAATTGATCAAGATCCTATTAGATTTATTAGCTGGAAATCGAGAAACACTCTCTCAGGATTCCATGACCTTTTTTCTACTACATTTCTACAATCATCTCACTTGTCCCTTCTCTTTGGTTCATCCCCTCTGGCACCCAAGCATGCTCATTTCGACTGTTCCTCCCCTTTCACCCATATTCCCTTCAATATCTTATTTACTGCTTCCGTTCACAGCAAAGCTTCTTGAATGATTTGTCTATACTTGCAGTCTTTACTTCCCCTTCACTTTTCAACTCACTCCAATCAAGTTTATATGTCCACAGCACTTCAAAGAATCAACACTTGCCAAGGTCACCTCCATCCTGCTTAATCCAATGGTCATTTCTCATATCATCATCCATTGACCAATTCTTAATACATTTTCTTGGTTTCAGTGTCATTCTTTTTTCTTAGCATTTCTTCTACTTTGCTACTCTTCATTAATCTTCATTGCTGGCTCATCCACTAATCCTGACCTGTATATGTAGAAGTGTCTCAAAACTTTTTTTCAGCTCTATAGCTTCTCTTCCTCCCTTCCTCCCTCCCTCTCTTTCTCTTTCCCTTTCTATGTGATCTCATCAAGTCTCATCTATATGTGTTGATGACCTTCAGATTTATGTCTTCAATCCAACCTCTGTCCTGAGTTCCAGAATCATATATCCAATTGCCTGATTGACATTTCCACTTGGATTTCCAATAGGTATCTCAAACCTAACATGTCTGAAACAGAACCCTTTCTCCAAACAGCTGCTCTCCATATCTTTCCTATCTCTGTGGCACCATTATATCCCTAGTTGCTCAGGAACGACTCCTAGGGTCATCCTTGATTTCTTTCTTCCCTTCACATTCAGTTCATTAGCAAATTCTGTCAGCTTTACATTCAAAATAGATCCTGAGCCTCATCAATTCTAACCATTTCCACTGCTGTCAACTAGTTACTGTCACCTTTTTCTCTTGCCAAGACTGTTACAACTACCTTTTAAGTGGCCTTCCAATTACTGCCCACCCCCAACCCCAATCCTTTTGCACAGAGCAGTCAATGTGATCTTTTAAAAATCAGATTATATCTCTGCTGCTTTAAAACCCTCCATTGGCTTTCTATGCCACTTAGACAACAATCAGGCTCTTTACCTCTGGCTCAATTCTGCCTCTTTCTCTGACCTCATCTCTGGTCCTCCCCTTTTGATCACTGCACTCCAGCTACATTGACTTCCTTTCCGTTTATTTGAACAAATTAAGCTCGTCACTACCTCTGGGCCTTTGGACTTGTTGATCCTTCAACATAGACTTCTCTGCAGATGTTTGCATGGCTGTTTCCTTTGATTCATTCAGGTCTCTGCTTAAGTGTCACTTCCTCAGAAAAGCCTTTTTGGCTACTCTAGGTAAAGAAGAAGCCCCCTCTTTCTATCAATCTATCTCAGTTATACTTCACAGCCATCCAAAAGAATTGCACTGATTTTCATTCTTACGGTTGGTCTGTCTTCCCATACTAAGTGGGCTTCCATGGTTATGATTCCCAGCACTTTGTTCTTCCAGTTTTCATACATGACCACGTCTTAGGGAGTTAGTTGATCTTAGAAGCAATGAGTTTCAGAAGTTGCTCTGTACTCCACTACACCTCATGGACCCCCAAACCACTGTATTAATATAGGAAACTCCCAGTGAATCAAGGACAATTTCTTGTCACTTCCCCTGTAAAAAAAAAAAAGAAGAAAAAAAAAGAAAGAAAAGAAAAAAGAGCACAAACTAAATTTCTTTGAGGTTATCCTTCAGAACAAACAGTGACTCATTAATTTCTTTCATTTAATAAATGTTTATTGGTCACTAACTATATGCCATGTACTCTTCTAGGCACATAATTCTGTAATTATCATCTCTTGTCTTCTTCATTATGGGACTATACTAGATTACTAATTTCTTAAGAGCAGAGAGTCTTTTCATTGTATTAAGTGCTTGATAATTCTCTAATGCCTGAATAAATAAAGGAGAAGAGAGAATTAATGAAAAACTTAAGGAAGATTTGGCCCAGTTACATTTATATTCAAACAAATACAAAAAACAAAACAAAACAGTGATTGCTCTTTAAATCTTACTATGCTATTACATTAAAATAAATTTTAAATGTTTAATAATTGCTAATCTCACAATCCTAACACATTTTTCCACATTTTCTTTTGATTTTTGTGTTTACATATTTGTAATTTTAATGTATTTTCCATGTCATCTTCTGCCTTACCTCTTAATATTAATGACATTTTTCGTATGTTTTTGCATTATCATCACATTTACGGCTTTCTGTAATTTAGTAATTTCTCTTTTCTTATTTTTGAAACCCTTGGTGGGTTCCCTGTGGTCACTAGCACAGTAAACCCCTGAACAATCTGTCAGGTGTTTCTGTGTTTGTTCCACAGGCAGAAAGGTAAGAGAGTCCCTGGGAAAGTAAATCTTATTCTGAAGGAAGAGATGATGCCACATCAGGCAGCAGTCAGTCAATCCCAGGTGCTCTCAGGAGAGAAGAAGGGTGTGCCTAACAAGTTGCCCTGAACTGAGAAGAATGTGTGGAGGGGGATATTTAGCTCCATTCTGCAGTTTGCTTAACTTGCTTCTACCTCCTTGCCCTCATATAGCAGCAGCCTGCCTGGATTCCATCTGCTAAGCTTTTGCTTTTCTTTCTGTTTTGCATAAAGCTTTTGCTTTCAATATGCTGCTATTGAGTCAGGAAAAACTAGAGAACACCAGACTTCAGGGATCTGCCTGTTTCTCTTTTGCCTTTTAATGGAGCTTAGCTCTTTTTGCCCTTGTTATTGTCAAGTGCAAGATGAGTACAGAGGACTACTGCATCTGACGCAGAATACTACCCCTTGAAGAAATTAGCAGGGAAGAGGAGAGGTTTATAGGAACTTCTCTGCCACGCTCACCTTGGAAACAAGGGAAGTATATTTGCAAAATTATATTGAAAATAAATGGAAAAATGAGTTTTACTTTATCACAAACTCTTCTAGAATAGAACCTAGTTTTAAATGAAGTAATGAGGAAATGACCTTTGTAAGTAAGTGTTCATTAATGTGCTGTGAGCTGTGAACCCAGGATTGAAAATGGAAGATCAAACTAGAGAATGAAAAGAGGGAAGTTCTCTGAGTGCCTTGCCCTCAAATCTTGGAAAAAAGCCATATTTTGTAAACTAGAGAATTTCGATTTATTTTGTGTTAATTTCTCCTCTCATATTTGCTACTACTTACCAAGTTATTTTTGAGCAGTCCAGGTGTGCTTTGGGCTGTAAAATACATACTTGGGATACAGTTTAATAGGGAACAATAGTGTCCTCTGGAAGCCAACACGTTGATGGCAACTATAATTAGGGAGATATCCTAAGAAGAAAATAAATCTTCACCCAAAAAATAAAGGTCAAATTGTTTAGGGATCCCTTCCAATAGGATATCTCCCGCTAAAGCCAATCTTGAATTTTATTATTTTAATTTAATTTTATTTTGATTACAAAAGGTGGCTTATCTTTTAAGATGTATACTCAGGCCCAAGAGATCTTTTGAAAATATTTAAAATAATGTGAGAAAATAAAATCAATAAAACTTAATGACATTTTTATAGGGTCTAACATCTAGTACCAATAAAGAGAATGAGTAAACAAATTAGAGTGTGCCTGCTAAAAAAAAAAAAAAAAAAAGAGTATGAGTAAATGAAGAATGGAGTTATTGGATAACCAAAGTCTCATGCATCTTCACATTTCTGTGATAGGCTCAATCATTCATCTATTCTTTTACTGAACATTTACTTAGTGACTATTAAGTGTCAGATATTATAGGTAATGAGTAGAACATTGTGCTGTTATCTATGTGTTTTTTAATCATTTCAGAATATGTTTGGATGAGCAAGGGTATGTGTGTGTGGCACAAATACTTTAAGGCATATGAGTGAGCTGCCCACTCAAGACCTTATCTATGCTCTGCCAGAGTGTATGTGCATCCTTGGAAACCTTACTTGAGAGGACAGAAGGTGGCTGATACCACCCACATTATTCTACTACTACACCATCTTGTCTGAAATTTAGTCACTTTAATCACTATTTACTATAAAGTTCCATAATTTAAATACCAGACAATTGTAGCATATAACGTTTTGGCCCTAATGAACCTTGTACCGGAAATATACAGGATATTTACCTTTGTGGCAGGCCTGCCTGTAATATTTGAGACCAGAGGTAAGAATACAGATGGAGGCCAGTGTACCACGTGCAACTATCTGAATGTGTACTATGCTAAATTGTCAGTGTTGGAAGCACTAATTGAAACACTACGAGAAAAAAAAATCTGTGCTCGGACACCACTTTGTTATGCAAAACAATATTTTGTTATGCAAGAATCTATTGCTTTCCAGCTGACAGGAAGGATTGGGCAAGTTAACTATTTGTCTTCTTTCTTACCTAAGCACTTCTGCTGCTCAAATTGTCTCGACTCCACAGCAGTTTTTCGCTGATCTGGGCAGCGACACCACCCCAAAATTTTCACTGCATTTAGAGTCCACTTTTTGTTTTGAAGACTTAGGGCAAGAGAGATGAAGAGTTTCCCTGGGCCGAATAGCGTTGGTCACGGGAGTGAGTCATTATGGTTGTGGGTCAGTGTTCAGCATTAGATCAGGAGTAGCCATGTATTTTTTAATAAATCAATGTGTGTGTTTGTGATATATAAGTTCTTTGAAAGCATCGGGTCCAGGATAGGGGCATCTTCCGCCTAGGTCTAATGAGGTTAGTGCTGAATGATACTAGGAACTTAATGCCAAGCTAATTTGCAAGATCTAGATGGCTGTATTTTCTCTAGAATTTATTCAGCATCAAGAAAGATAGTGCTAGACTAATGGCTTAGAGAATTGCAACGTATTTCTAAGTTTGACTTTCTCAAAAACTAGGTGTCAGTGACAATGTTATGAAGACTTTCCAAAGAAAGGAAATAGCAGATTTGGACTAATCTGGTGACGGTGAACGTGAGACCTCTCTACAAGGGTTTACTTTTTTTCCCTTAACCTTTGGAAAGCAAGGCGTGGGAAGGGGATTTAGTTTTTGTTATGCAGAGAGGCATGTTTAAACTTGTTTCTTTTTCCAAAATGTACAAGTTGCTAAGAGAACCATGGACTTATATGAATAAGCCCTGGAAGACTTTTTTTCTTTCTTTTAAACTGCCTGGGTCAGGGAAATTCGTTCGTTTGGGGTCACGTTCCTGCTGTCGGTCATCCTGGCTGGTTTGCTCCGGGCGTGCTAGAGGTCACGGACTTGGTGCACGGGTCTCGCGCAGCTCCAATGGCTCTCTGGCGACACTGGGCGTTTCCTCCTTTTCCGGCCTTGTAAAGTTTTGTTTTGGTTCTTAGTTCCCTGTTAAGGATAGGCACCCTGTTGACCAAAGGTTTCTGAGTCTCCTCCAGGTGGCTAGAAGCCAAGTTTCCCTCACCCCAGCTTGCCCAGACTTGGGTCTCATCCGGATCCTCGAAGGCGGGGAAAACGAGTCTTGCAAGGAGGAAAAGAGCGGGCAGCCGGGCTCCGGCTCTATCGCCGCTGGCCAGCCCCTCTCTTAGTTCGGTCCTTGAGCAAGTAGCCATCGCATCGCAAAGGGTGCGGACAGTCTCCCTGGTGACTCCTCGGGGACCCGGTTCTCCATCATTCCCAAGAGAATACTCAATCTAGACGCGCCCGGGATAGGCAGAAGGGAAGGCGACTAAAACCCGGGAGTAGGGCCCGGGGCGCATGCGCGCACCAGGCGATGTCGTCGAAGTGTTCGCCCCGCGGCGGCAGCCGCTAGGTGGCGCATGCGCCCTGGAGGGTGCGGGTTGGTCTTTGGGAAGAAGGCGGTGGCGGCGAAAGGCGGGGGCGCCGTGGGGGCCGGGCCGTGTTTACACAGCAGCGGGCGGGCGCGGACGCAGAACCCGGCGCGGCGGCACGATGGTCATGGCGCATTTCGTTGAGAATTTTTGGGTAAGAGAAAGATGTTGGAAATTGTGTGGGTTTCGGAGTCTGGGGCTTTCTTCGCCTGCCTTCGGCCTGCGTGCGTTTCGGGCGGTGGCGGCGGCGGCGGCGGCGGCGGCTCCGTGGGCTGGGCGAGCGTCCTCGGACCGCCGCCTGCTGTGTCCCGCCTGGATGAAGCCCAGCGGGCGACGGGCCAGCGGCCGCCCGGACTCGCAGGCTCGCAGCCCTTGCTGGGGTGCGGGGGCTGTCAGCGCGGCTCTTCAGCCCGCGGCGGGGACGCCGAGGAGCCGCCTGCTGCCCGCACTGGGACAAAGCGCCGGATGGGGCGGGAGACGGGACCCGGCCCCGCCGGAGGCTTCGGGCGCCGGGCGTACTCCGCGGCTCAGACGCGCACTCCCGGCCCGCGGCGCGGCCGCTCCCAGCTGCGCGCTGCAGGCAAGCGCCCGCCCCAGCCGGGTGGAGGGGGCTCGCTCCTTCCCGCAAGGCAGGCCCCCCATTATTTCCACGAGAAATCCCGTGCTGGCTAGGGCCGGATCTGCACTTCCTCTCGGTTTCGCAGCTCGGCTGGTGGGTCTGCACCCAGGACTTTGCCTCTGGGCCTGTTCACAAAGCGTATGAAAGTTGAATTTAATGTAACTAGATTCCTGGGGCTTAAATGCACGGAGACTTCCCGTTGTCCCCTTGATCCTTCCCTTTCCTCATTCTTTCCACAAGCCTCCTCTTAACTCTGTATTAGTATTAGCTTCTTCTTTGAGAATGACTTCTCAGTCTTCCGTGTTTGCTGCAGTTATTGTTTGTTGTCATGGGAAGTACAGTTGAGCCTTGTACAGGAAAGTAATATGTTTACTCAGGTATCTTGGGTGGATCTCATTTTATGTCCGACAGTTACAAGTACTATAATTCCATTTTAGTTAAGATTTAGGTATATTTCAAAGAGTAATCTTTCAGTGCTTAAGGATTGTCTTAAATTCTTATTTCTAAGTGTCTCAGGCATGAACTTGCTTAGCGACCAAATCATTTCATAGTTACTTGTCTTGAATGTTCCTTGTTTTCACTCGACATTAGTTTTTTAAACATTTATTGATTCACATACCGTATAGTACACCCATTCAAGTGTACAGTTAAAGGATTTTTTTTTGTATTTTGTATAGAATTGTGCATACATCACCACAATCAATTTTAGAACAATTTTATCACCTGAGAAAGAATCCCTGTATCCATTAGCAGTCACTTCCCATTTCCCTCCTACCTCAGCCCTAGGCAGCTAATCCATATAGATTTCTGCCTCTGTAGATTTGTTTGTTCTGGACATATCACATAAATAGGTTCATATATGTGGTCTTTTGTGACTGGCCGGCCTCTTTCATTTAGCATGTTTCCAAGGTTCATCCACGACGTAGCATGAATTAGCACCTAATTCTCTTTTATGGCCAAATAATATTCCATTGTCTGTATATTTCACATTTTATTTATCACCAGTGATGGACACTTAGTTGTTTCCACTTTTTGGCTGTTATGAGTAATGCAGCTATGAAGACATATGTGGACATATGTCTTCATTTCTTTTGGAAGTGGAATTGCTGGGTCATATGGTAATTCTCTGTTTAACATTTCAAGGAACTGCCAAACTGTTTTCCAAAGTGGCTGCACCATTTTACAATCCCACCAGCAATGTCCAAGTTCAGATTTTCCACACAGTGGACAACAGTTTGTTATTTGTCTCTTTTATTACTGGGGGTGGGTATGAAGTAGTATCTCATTGTGGTTTTGATTTGCATTTCTCTGGTAATTAATGATGTTTATCTTCTTTTCATGTGTGTATTGCCCATTCATGTATTTTCTTTGGCGAAATGTCTGCTTAGATCCGTTGCACATTTGTAGATTGTGTTGTCTTTTTATTATTGAGTTGTAATCATATATCAGATATATGATTTTTTCAGATCAGATGTATAACTATTTTCTCCCATTCTGTGGGTTGTCTTTTTCACTTTCTTCATGGTGTCCTTTGAAGCACAGACGTTTTTAATTTTGATGATGTCTTGTTGAAGTCCAGTTCATTTAATTTTTCTGTTATCACATGCTTTTGTTATCCAAGAAGTCTTTCTTAGACCAAGGTCACAAAGATTTACTTCTATGTTTTCTTCTGTGGATTTTATAGTTTTAGGTGTTACATGGCCTATGATCCATTTGAAGTTAATTTTTGTGTGTAGTACAAGGAAGAGGTACAACTTCTTTCTTTTGCATGTGACTATCTAGTTGTCCCAGCACCATTTGTTGCTCTTCTTTCTCTATTGAAGTTACAATATCCTTGTTGAAACTTAGTTGACATAGAAGTATGGATTATTTCTGGATTTTTAGTTGTAATCTATTGTTTATCCTTATGCTCATACCATACAGTTTTGATTACTATAGCTGTGTAGTAAGTTTGGAGTCTGGAAGTTTGAGGCTTCCAACTTTGTTCCTTTTCAAGATCATTTTGGCTATTTTGGGTCCCTTGCATTTCCATATGAATTTTTGGTTTAGCCCATCAATTTAGACTTTAGGTCTTGCAATTTCTAAAACTTTTAAAATGATCATTTAAAAATGACATTCTTATAATGTTTTGTGTATTTTTGGTGCATGAATGTTTTTGGAAGTTTGTTAACTTAATTCCAAATTATATGTTAACATTTTAAAGTTATCTTTTGTTTTCCGTTAATTGAGATTTGAACATATAGCCTCGTTTAATGTTTTTGGCTATTAAGGATAATGCTTCTATGAACATTTTTGGACAAGTTTTGGTGTGCCCTTTTTTGTCCCTCTTAATAGAGGAATGGTGATAAATTTGGATATCTGAAATCTAGAGTGAATCCCAAGTCTAATTTATGTTTGCCTTTGTCTTTACTTCCACTATTGAGCGCAAATAGTTAAAACAGACCTCATTTTATTTTATTTCCAAGCCTAGAGTTGGGGCCAAAAGCTCCAAATTGGAGCTTAAAAAGCTCCAAAGAAAGAGTAAATGAACTAGGAAAGCCCAGGAACTAAATCTCTTCTGAGAATTTGATAGCTTTCATTTATAAAATAATTTCTTAAAATAGAGAACCTACAATATTAATTTCATCTTTCTTCCCTAATGTTTAAAGTAGCACTGTCAAAATAAAACTTGTCAAAGTGAGATAATGAGAAACTTTAAAGTTTTAGGTTTCTAACCAAACAACATATTAATTGCTTTTTCCCCTTACATGTAAAAAGAGACACCTTTTGTTGTAGCATTTTATTAGAGTAAAGTTTGAATCATTCAAACTCTCTTCAGGCTCTTTTGAAAGTAGCACATCCTGCCTTTTTCTTTATAGTTTTTCTAACTAAAACTATATACTACATTACAATTTTTTTACTTAATACTATGAAGAGAAAAATGTATTCAAAACTTCTATACAACAGGTTTTTTGTTTCTGATAAGTCAGTTTTTGCCACAAAATATAGTGCCATTGATAATCAAGTTGAAAATGTTTTTCTTTTCTATTAAAATTGGACAGCAGAAATAATCTTAATAGTAGATATCCACACCATTGCTTTTAATATATAAAAACACTTGAGTCCATCAAAAGATTATGTAACTTTAAAAATGTATCAACAATTATTGCAGCGAGCAAGTGTCTCTGTTTGCTGCTATGTTCTCAAAGAGTCAAGTACTAGGTAATAATACTTTTGAGATTCTGTCAGTGTTGTACTATAATTATTAAAATAGCTTTATGTTTTTATATAAGTCCAGGTTAATTCAAGACTTAAATTTTTTTAAGGAATGGATTTCATAGGTGATAATTATTGACGGGGAAAAATAAGTAAGCACAACATACTTGATTAAATACCTTATAAATCTCATTTTACACAATAATCCTACTCTATGTAAGATACGAAGCATTTTTCCAAAGACAAGTATTCTTTAACGAAAATCACATTGTAATGAACTGACATTTTTAGTTAGGTGACTTTTTCCAAAGATTATCTCTAGTCAGCACATCAAAAATGAACAAACAACAGTTATCTTAGATATTTTTATCCTGAAGTGTTTCCATACTCCTTTACTTTATTTCTTTTACTGATTAACCAGTGCAAGAATCTCATTCCATTTGTCTGTTGATTTCACTGGTACTTAACTTTTAAATAAAATTGGAGCACTTGGTTATATAGCTGAAATTTGATCTATGAATATATGGATAAACTGGGAGGATTAAAATGTTTTTTAAAAACTTGGAATTACTATTAATAGGACTTTGGAATGCAAGACATTATTATAATTTTGCTTGATTATTTAATCTAAATTTAGTATTGTAGATGAGAGACTAATAACCTCTCAGCCCCCACATACAGATTATTTGGGGTTTTTAATACATAAGATAATTAAAAATATGTATTTTTAGAAAATTGGTTGAAGTGCCCATAGAAATGTAAAATGTAGAATTTATTATTTAAAATTTCCAAATATTGTAGTTTGGGATACCGTCTTAGGATATGATCCCATCACATAAATATACTAAAATTTAAATAGTATGTATATGTGTATTTATACTTATACATTAACAGATTTGCAAAATTTCAATATTCAAAAGGTACAAAAGGGAGTAAGAAATAAATACAGTATAAAATTTCCTTTCTTTTCTCCAGCCATTATCACTTCCCCAAAGGTAATCACTGTTACCAATTTCTTATGTGGCTTTCTAGAGATAACCTATGTATATACAAGCAGATAATGTCCACTGAGTTAAAAGGTATTATTGTATAACTGTTAGCCATGCCCAAATTATTTTCAACTGCAACAGGCTATGAAAATTTAAACCACAGTTTCATCTAACTAGGTTCAAATACATCTAATAGGTTCACTTTATAAAAATGATAGTATCTTAGATGGCACTAAATTTTATTGTGAGGCCCTTAGATTTTTTGGCAGGGGTGGTAGAGGGATGATTGTTTTGTATTTTTGCCTTAATCTAGGAGCACTGATAGTGAAAAATTGATACTGATTTAGTCTATGCAAATTCAATTCAGGGAATGGTTTTTAGAACACTGATATGGAAAGGATTAAACTTTGCTGTCTGGCTTTTTTTCTAGCCCTACACACTAAATCCTAAATGCTCTAATCCTTTCAGAACTACTTAATTTAGGCATAGGTGGGAAAACAGGTATGCTGTGTATCATCCTGCGTATTTGGCTAGCATGAGCTCTTTGTAAGTGTTTTTTTTTGAGTCATGGTGTATCTCCTGAGATTATCGATCCTGATTCCATACTTCTAGAACAATTAACAGAAGCACCCTGAAGAATCCATATAGAAATATGGTGCTATGCAGACTTAAAGAGAAGGGCGTAAGGGCTTGGCTTTCAATTTACCTAGTGTGGAAAAATTAAAGAATATTAGAGTTAAAAGAATTTCAATAATTGGGTCCACAGAGGTGTGTGTAAGTTAGCAGTTAAATTGGCCTGATGTATGAAAAAAAAAAAAAAACAGCATGAGATGTGTAATTATATCTATTGGTGAAGATACTAGAAAATGTTACTGGAATGGCCAGAGTCAGAGATTAAATTGAGAAGTTGTTAGTGAACTGTGATGAAGTTGAGGCACACAATTTGATCTGTTCCATCAGGCACATAATGTGCTCCTTGATGGAATTATAGGCGTAAAAATTATCAAAGATACTGACAGGCATGTTTGCTTGACTTTATGGAAAAGATATGAAGGTACAATATAAGTAAAGTAAATTGGTGGTGCTGGGGTCTTAAATATAGCAAGTGTTAGTTTTTAGTTGGGTGAAGCAGCCAGTGAAGATGGTTGTCTGTTTTAATTATAACCATTATTATATGATAGGTAAAACACAGAAGAATACAGAAGAAAATAAAAATTACCTATAGCCTTTTCCTCTGTCCTCTAAGATCTTTAGAAATTCAAAATTCAAAATAGGTTCTATGATATAGTTTTGTATCTTAGAATTTTCACATATTATCATCAAGCGTTTTCCTGGTGATTAAGCATTCTTGAAAATATTTTCACTGACTGCATAGGTTTCCATGGACTCTGTAGAGAGGCCATCATTTTTTTAACCACTCCCCCTTTGGACATTTAGGTTACTTCTAGTTTTTATTTTTTCCATTTATGAATTATGAGGACTGGAGATTTAAGTATTAATGTGAACAGGATTCTAGTGAAGAAGGTAGCTTTCTTTGTCTTTGCAAACATAGCCTGAAGAGTTTTGGAGAAAGCTGAAATTGTTAAGTTTTATTACTTTCATTTTGAAAATAATGAAAATTACCTTATTTATAGAATATTACAGAAAACTTGAAGGATATAAAAATGAGAAAAATGATCTCACAACTCTTTACATCTGCTATTTTTGTTTAATCCATATATAATATCTATTTGGATGGTTTTAAGGATTTAACTAACTGAGAAGAGGTGAGTCATAATTAAAAAGATTAGGGAGGAGTATCTGAGAGGTGAGAAAAAAATTTTAATGTAATAAGATTTATTTCAATCCACCAACAAATGCACTTGAGTGACTTTTGTACCTGCACTGAGTTGTTTTGACTACTGAGCAGTGCTCGTTCAGCATATTTTAATCACTGTTGTTTGCTTCAGCAATATCTAGCCAATAGTTCTGTAGAATAGTTTTAGTGATCGTGTGTGAAAATTTCAGTGTATAAGTAGAACATTGACTAGAAGAGATTGTGGCTTATGGTCGAATGTCCTATTTATTTGTATAAAAATTGCTTGCATATATTTTATCCTTTTCTTCCTAGCAGTTTTCAAGGCAAAAATGGCACTGGAAGGCTGTCCTTGTGTATTTGTTAATATTGCATATTTGTTGAATTCCCATCAAAAGTGTCTAGAAAATTCTTTACTAGAGGGGCCCTTCTTCAAAGGAAAAACTATCTTCACAATTAGTTAAATGTTTTATCACGTTTTTCAGAGAAGGCAGATAATGTGAGACTACATCAAATATATTAATGTTATACTTTATAGTCTGATTTGTCTGAGATTATCTAATAAATGTCAGGAAGAGCTATAGTAAAAGGAGAATGTAGAGAGGTAGAAAGGGATATTTATTTTTGAGGCAGTCTGAGTTGAGAGGAAGGTTAGGCATGCTGCTGTTCACATGACAGCACCTCCTCACCCTTTTTTCTTTTCCCTCTCCAAAGAAAATTTTTTTAATTGACAAGAAAACTAGGTAAAATCAACTTTTTAATTCACACTGTCTACACTATCTTCTTCCTGTTTTTCAGCTCTTGGACTCATCATAACTGAAGAATATCCATGATTTTTATTTTTAGTGTTTAACTTAGCTGTTGCCCTTAAAAGATTCTTTCAAGGAGAAGCTTCAAACCATTAAAATCTGTGGGGTTTATAGTGTTGTGCTTTTCTATTGTTACTTTTTGTGGCTCTTAAAAAGCTAGGTATGTGAACAGTTCCATTTCAGTTAAAATAGGAATTTCATAGCATTAATAGACATGCATTTCTTTCTCAAGTGGAACTATGTTAGATTGTATTTTATATCTACTTAAAAAAATTTAAAGTACAAAGTTATGCCATAAAAATGAACCAGAAAATGATGCCTTTGGTTTTCCAAAATAGGTTTGATGACTTAAACATTTTAATTTGAAATTTCAAGGATGTCTTATTTGTAGACTCTACATTAGGCTAGGAAAAATCTGAATATTTCTAGTAACTTAGTGACCTTACTTATAACTTAATTATCTTTTCAACTAAATTTCAGTTTAGTTGATAATTTAGGTGCAAAACAGTATGTATGGTCGATCTCATTTTCATATTAAAAAGTAACATGTTACTACATGTATGGAAAAAGGAACGTGGACTGGCATACACCAAACGGTTAGTTAGAGTGATAAGAGGACACAATAACTGAGAAGTTTGTGTTCTTTTAAAGGATCTGTAAGATTTTGAACTTACATATTCAAAGAATGATAAAACTTTTTTCTCTACTTCATACTAGGAATTATACAAAGATTTTTTTTAACACTTGTTTATATTAGATTATAATGTCATTTTGTTTGCCTCAGGTCATAGTCCATGGATGTTCTATGACAATGATACCTATTTGTAAAGTGCATTAAGATCAGCAGATAAAAGATCCTATCTTAGTGCAAACCTTCATTGTAATTGTCCTCCTTGGGCCAGCAATGGTGTTAATAGTTGTTTTTGTGAGTTGATACTGAAGATTTCTCTGCAAGAATTTATTGATTAAAAGGATAAAAACGTTATTTACTTTTTGGACAACTTTATTTAGAAATATTTTACACACCATATAATTCACTAATTTAAAGTGTACAATTCAGTTGTTTTGGGTAATATTCACAGTCAATTAAGGTAATATTTGCAACCATCATCACAATTTAAAAACATTTCATTGCCTCAAAAAGAAACCCTCTACCTTTCATACTCTCTACTTTTTCTCCCCACTAAGCAACTCACTAATCTACTTTCTGTCTTTATAGATTTCCTTATTCGGGGCTTTAATATTAATGGAATCATATAGTATGTGGTCTTTTGTGACTGGCTTCTTTCTTTTAGCAGAACCTTTTCAAGGTTCATTAACATTCTTGCATGTATCAGTGCTTCGTTCCTTTTATGGCTGAATAAGATTTCAGTGCATGGGTATATCACATTTTGTTTATCCATTTGTCAGGTGATGGACATTTGGGTTTTTTCCACTTTTCGGCTATTATGAATGATGATTCTATAAACATTCTTGTACAGATTTCTTTGTGGACATATGTATTTACTTTTGTTGATTAAACTAATGAACAGGCCAGCTG
Source organism: Pteropus medius (assembly GCF_902729225.1). Taxonomy (NCBI): domain Eukaryota; kingdom Metazoa; phylum Chordata; class Mammalia; order Chiroptera; family Pteropodidae; genus Pteropus; species Pteropus medius. Next base: position 14,872,420 of record NW_024344370.1, read on the forward strand.
AAAAGCTCACTACTAATGAGTAAATACCTGTTTCTAAAACTCTAGCTACAGGTGTACCTCATTTTATTGCATTTTGCTTTATTGCGCTTCACAGATATTGCGTTTTCTGCAAATTGAAGGCAAGACCTTCCACCAGCATAAAGCTCATGACTTTGTTGCAATACTCACTTTAATGCGGTGGTCTGAATATCTCCGAGGTAGGCCTTTATTTAGGTGTTTTTTGTTTTTTGTTTTGCAGTGACAGTGTTTTAACAATGATTGTGGTGATGGTTGCTCAAGTCTAAATATCCTAAATATTATTGCATTGTACACTTTAAATGAGTGAACTATATGGTGTGTGAATTATATTTCTAGAATATAGAATAATCTAAAAATTTGAGCATAAGGAAAAGAAACCTAGCCATTGATAAGCAAGATTTTATACCAACAGTTGTAGTGTATTTGGGGAGAAATTGCATTTTATTTATTTTTTTAAATTTTTATTTATTTTTTAATTTTTTTTTTATGGTGACATTGGTTGATGAAATCCAATAAATTGAAAATTGCATTTTAAAACTGTCATGATAGCTTTTAACTTTGTTACTTTTGTATTGAAGACTTGGCTTATTTATTATTATTATTATTTACTCTTACAGCACCTGGTCTTCCTAGGTGGTCTCCCATCCAAGTACTAACCAGGCCTGACCCTGCTTAGCTTCGGAGATCAGACGGGATCGGGTGTATCGGGTGTGGTCAGGGTAGCATGGCCATAGACTAATTTTTTATTAGAAAGTTAATCTGTGCTCAGTATTCCACTTCCCAGAAATATTTTGCTGTTAATAGTTTGCTGTATATGCTTTCAGATTTTTTTCTAAACATATATGCAACATATTATTTTTTTCAGTAAAAAGGAAATCTTAATAGATTTACTGTTTTACACCTTACCTTTTATGTTAATTTTTTTTACCTAAAAAAGAAACAAAACTGTGTCAGGCTTCCATAGAATAATGGGCCGTTATGGATTCTGCAGTCATCTGTTATCAGTGAACATAAATAGCAACCAGGTCTAATTGTTAGGGAGGGCTGACCTTTCTAATAAGATTTGACCATTCAACTAAAAAATATATCTTGCTCATATATGGTACCTCCCTGTACATTTTTCTGCAGTTTCCTGTAAGTCTACATTTATTTCAAAATTAAAAATTAAAAATATATTGCTCTTACTAGGAAAATACCAACTTTCAGAAATTGAGATAGCAAGAACCATTTTATTAAGACAAAACCAAGCAAAACTACTATCCAAGAGAGAAAGGGACTTCTAATGTCTCTCTTCCTTCTTCCTTTTTTTAAAACAACCCACTGAAGCATATTTTATATATATCATAAAATCTACCCATGTTAAGTGTACAATTTATTAATTTTTAGTAACTTTACCGAGTATTGCAACCATCACCATAAATCAGTTTTAGGACATTTTTATCCTCCCAATAATTAGTCCCTCCTGCTCATATACAGTTAATGTTCTTTTCCACCCTCAGTTCTAGGCAGCTAGTAATTTACTTTCTTTCTCTATAGTTTTTCCTATTCTGGACATTTCATATAATCATACAATATGTGGTCTTTTGCATCTGGCGTCTTTTACTTAATAAAATGTTTATGAGGTTCATAACGTAGCATGTGTCAGTGTTTGTTCCTTTTTATTGCTAAGTTATATTCCATTTTATACACCTCACAATGAAGATATACCTCATTTTGTGTATCCACTTACCAGTTGGTGGACATTTAGATTGTTTCCAACATTAGGTTATTTTTAGCTATTAAGAATAATTGCATCTTGCTTTTTCCCCACCGATGGTATATCTGGGCAGATGTTTAAAAGTAATATTTAGAAATCTGCAAAAATGTTTTATACCATAGTCTTTTAAAAAACACTTCCATTGTAGGATATACTGTCATTTTATTTAAGGTAAAATGGGTGTTTGTGAATTGTTTCTGATTTTCTGTTGTTATAAACTACTGCAGTGACTATTCTTCCTCATTTATTTTTGTGTGTTTTTGTGATACAGATTTTTAAGAGTGGAATTTCTGGAACAAAGGGCATGAATATTTACAGTTTGAAATATTGAAGGCCAGAAGACATCTTTAATCTTTAGTTGTAATTTTATTCAATAATAAATATCTACTATCAAGTTGTTTGTAAGTTCTTGTGTTGGCCAAAGAAAAGCAAGTTCTGCTTGCCTGAGTTAACAGAATGTTAAGGCAAAAAATTTTTGTGTTGAAAATAACAGGAATATATTCACTTCAAAATCTTTTGTGATAAATGGATATGCAGTTCAGGAATACTCGTTATTTCACTTTTCTTTGAATTAGAACCGTCTACTAAAAATGTTGGGGACTACTATAAAAGTTATAGAACCTGCATGGGGGTACTTTTGGTTAAAAAAAAATGGATAATCTTAAATGGTGGCAGAATAACAGTTATGATGTCAGTTTCCGGAATGGTCTCTCTTCCCCATTTCCCCATAATTTCCAGTGTTTTGTGCAGGTGAAGACACTGAAGCCAAATAGATCTAGACCTGAGCTCCAGTGTTCTGTCTCTTACTGCAGGAGTCCCCAACCTCTGGGCCCAGATGGCACAGCAGGAGGTGAGCGGGGGACAAACAAGCAAAATTTCATCTGTATTTGCAGCCACAGCGCTAGCATCACTGCCTCAGCTCCACCTCAGATCATCAGGCATTAGAGTCTCATAGGAGCTCTGTTCCCCGGTGCCAAAAAGATTGGAGACCGCTATACTGTATTTTTTAGCATATATCTGAAATACGTGTATATTAATACATTATCATCTTATCAAGGCTATAAAGTAAATTTTTGAAAGATGACGGTAAAACCTGGGTTCTTTGTTAGACACCTTGACCCTAAAGTTTTTTTTAATCAGTCATTTGAAATATTTTTTGATCAATAAATATGTGTTAATAGGTTTGTGAAATTATTAAAAGAATTGTGCCTAGAGTAGACTCATTGCATTTTTTTTGACTTCAGTAAATGAATGGATCCCCAAATAGGAAGGAATGACAAATGGATTTGTAATCGTGCAGGGTGTTTATGTTTAGTCATCAGTGCCCTTTGAGGTTGGCTTCTTCTGCATCACATCCTTATTTGGGTGAGTTTTTCTTTCAGTGTGAAGACCTGAGGGATGGAGTAGCTAGTACTGTTTCCTAAGGTATTATGGTTACTATATTGATGTTATATATTGCATAGTAAACAAATTAATAAATCTGATTCCCTCTATTGGGAATTTTAATTAATATGCTGTTGAGATATGTGAACGTCCTAAAGAGCTTACTTTTCAAGGACTTCTTAAAAAGGACTCAGATTTCTGAATATAATTTAACCTTTTCTTGATTGCTTACAATGTTTATAGTACTGTAACAATGAGACAATGCGTCCCTTCATTATTTTGTCTGTAATTTTATTTACTGATCTCTGCATGATGATGTTATTTTTGCTTGCTGTAGACTAGTGATAATGGTTACCTTAAAGAATATTCTTAATTTGACTGGAATAAATTTGCATGAAAAACTGAGGGAAAGTAAAAAACCAAAGTTAGGTAATAAATTTCTTTTTTATCTTGAAAAATTGTAAAAGCCAAGTGGATATGTTCGAATTCATAAAGGGCTATAGTTTTATGTTATATTCTTGATAAGTGGAAATTTATGTGCAAAATGCTAAGGATATTATTTATATTATCTCCTTACAAATATGACATTTTAATTTGTTGTGTTGTATGACAAACTAGTTACTTGGTATATTAGGTGAGAGGTTTATTAAAGATGACTTTAACATAACTGGAAGTTCCTATGTTACCTGTTTTCGGCAAACAAAAAATTAGGTTTCAGATTGTGTAACACTTGGTTACACCATTGCTTTTTGATTTCCAGTAAACATATTCAGTTGTTCATTATTTATTTTCACTGAAGAAAAGTAAAAACTACTAATTGGGAAGAGTTGTCGAGCTTGATTTATTTCACCTGTAACATTGATATTTCTAATCATCTTTTTGCTATGACTTACTAATTTATTATTTATTGGATTAAACAACAGTAAAAGTTTTGTAGGATTGTGTAGTGGTTTGGTTATGTTAATTTCCTATTAGTTGAAGACTAGCCAATAGACTGTTACTGCTCTTTTGTTAAAATTTTATCTACTTTCTCACTTCTCAAGTTGTTTTAAGTTTACCGAAGACTTATAGTAGCAATTATAAAGTATTTTGTGGTATTCAATGCTTATATGATTAGTAATATGCTGTCTTGACTCAGAATTCAAGATTTAAAGCACAGACTTTGAGTCAAATAATCAGAAATCCCTTAATGCATGTTAAAGGAATTCAATGGAGATTTGATAATGTCTTTAAAGAGGTCCGTGTTTATCTTCTAAATTATGCTGTGTATAATTCCTTAAAACTTCAGACTTAGTTTCACTGATATACCCTTAGAAGTGATTATAGAGAATACGATTATGTATATGTGTATATATAATAAATTGTAAACTTTATGAAACCTTATAGTGTTCCTTTGATATAAAGTTGTACGATTAACAATGGTTAAGTCAAGGAAAGACAGCTCACCTGAGCATCAGAATTGCATATTAGCAGGGTTATTCTTAAGTCATTTTGATCTCTCTCTCTTTTGTTAAACTAAAAATCTTTTTAAATTGTAGGGAGAAAAAAATAGTGGCTTTGATGTCCTTTACCATAATATGAAACATGGACAGATATCGACAAAAGAACTAGCAGATTTTGTAAGAGAAAGGTATGTACTTTTTAAAGTCATTTAACAATTCATTATAGGTTAAATTTTAGAATATAAATAATTGAGAAAATTTTGGTTGGATTTGAATTAAAGTAATCAAATACAGTTGTTAAAAGTATACTATAATTATACTTTAAAGTAGTGGTTATTTACACACTGAGAGCTAAATAGTGACTTCAAGTGGCATTGTTAAGCTGGTTTGCGTATCACTGCTTGAAAATATAATCTACATATTTTTCATTGAATGTGCTAGCAAGATGGTACGATAGAAAAATTGAGGAACTTTATAGGATAAAATATTACCATTTCTTTAAATAAACATGTCATTGAAACATACTAAAATAATTTGAAAAGACTGTTTTCTTGAACTTGTAGTTTAATTATGTATTATAACTTATTTTTAAAAAGTTTTAAGCATATATTTTTAAGTTCTGCAAATTTACAAAATGTGATTTTAAGATTCTTAGAATATAGTAGTCAACTTAAAAATGATTAAAAATCAGTATAATTTGATTTGATTAAAGCTGCTCTGTGGCTAGCACCATTTGGTAATTTTTATATGGACACATTTAAAATCTTTACCTTGATAATATAGAGATATTTTGCCTTTAGATATAATGCTTCATTTATTTATTCTTTCAATATATATCACATTGTGCTGTGTGCCAGGCACTTGTCTGGATTTTGGGAATATAGTGGCAAAGATACAACTTCTGCCCTCATGGAGCTTACAGACTGGTAGAAATTGGAGAACAAACTGTTTCATGTAACACCAATCCTTTGACAGCTTCCACCTCTCTACTGGAGTTAAGAGGGAGTCCAAAAGCTCTAAGTACTATGGATAAAGCTTTCCCTCACCGGCTTCTACATCATCATTGGCAGGAGTAAAGGAGAGGCCCCAGAACTCTGCGTCTCTGGCATGTCCCCTAGGCAGCCTTCTTCCCCAACACTTACATCACTACTATAAATTTCTACCATGAAACCATCAAGGCAGTTGTCATGCCTTTAGCCTTGTCACCGTAAGTCCAGGACTCCTGGGCCATCCCCTCTTTGCCTAGACTCTAGCCCCTTTATGATTCCGTGAGCAGTAAGACAGCCCCTTCTTCCACTCCCCCTTTCCTACTTTATTTCATAACACTTAATAACCATCTGATATATGCGAGATTTTACTAATTCATCTTGTCTTTCCCCACTAGAATTTAAACCTCAGAAGAGCAAGGATTTTTTTTTTTTGTGTGTGTCTTTTTTGCTTATTGCTCTATTTCTTGCACTTGGGATAGTGCTTGCTCCTTTAGTAGGCCCTCAGTAAAGATTTTTGGGTATAATGAATCTCTAACTTCACTATCGTAATCCAAGATGTTATCCTAATCCAATCCATTATTGTTGCTTGAAATGCAGCAATAACAGCTCTTAACGGGTCTACCTACTTTCATTCTTGTATTCCTGCTGTTTATTTTCTGCGCTGTAATTGGAGTGCTTTTTATAAACTACAAGTCAGTTTGTTACCTCTCTTGGTTAATCATTTCAGAGGCTTCCCATTGCTCTTAAGATAGGTCTGCATGGTCTGACCTAAAACTACTTTTCAAGCTTTAGGCACACCAGACTCCTTATGTTTTCCTCTCCAGAGACATTGGTCATATTATTGACAGGCTTCTTCTAATCCAGGCTTTGTACATGCTTATTCCTGTCTTCATTTAGTTAATGCCTGTTTATCCTTTAGTGCTCAGCAATGTGGTCACTTTTCCAGAAATCCTTTTCCTAATCTCTCTGACTAGGTCAGAAACACCTATTATAATCTCTCTCAACATCATATATCAATTTGTAGTATTTATAAAATTTTGTAATTATTCATTTGGTTATTTCTTTCTGTGTTCCCCTAAATGGGAACATTGTACAATATTCTGTTGTAGCCCAGCACCTAGCACAGAATCTGGCACAATTAAATACTCAGATTTCTTGAAGGAGTGAATGAGAAAGAAAGGAAGAAAGGATAGACACTTACATATATGCTATGCACTAAGAATTTTGCATACGTTATCTCATTTAACTATCAAAACACTAAGTTCCATTTTACAGATAAAAAAATCAGAGCCCAAAAAGATTAAATGACTTCCTAAGTCAGTCATTCAGACTTTCTTCTTGCCCTCCTTCCTTTTTTCCTCCCTTCCTCCCTTCAATAGCTTTATTGAGGTATAACTGACATATACTGTACATATTTAAAGTATATAATTTGATACATTTTGACATATATACACTCATGAAACCAACACCACAATCAAGACAGTGAGCATCCCTCCACCCCATCTCTAAGCATCCAGTCATTTCCTTTTTTTTTTAAACAACTTACTTGCTTCTGACACTTAGGTCAGTTTGCATTTTCTGGAATTTTATATAAATTGAATTGTGCAGGATGTACTTCGTTGTCTGTTACTTTCACTCAATATAATTTTGAGATTGATTCATGTTGCATGTATCAACAATTTTGATATTACAGGTAATATTGCTTTGAATATTCTTGCACATGTGTCTTAGTATACATGTATATACCCTGGAGTAGAATTGCCAGATCATAGAGTGTGCATACGCTGTAGTAGATAATGCCAAAGTTTTCCAAGGTGGTGGAACCAGTTTATACCACCAGCAGCCTTGTTTGAGAGTTCCAATTGCTCCATGTCCTCATCTACACTTGGCATTGGCAGTCTTTTAATTTGAGTCATTCTGATAAGTAGTAATATCTTATTGTGGTTTTAATGTGTATTTCCCTGATGAATAGTGAAGTTGGCCATTTACATTTTCTCTTTTACGAAGTACCTGTTCATCTCTTTCCTATTTTTCTGTTTTTTCTCCCCTTTTAAAAATTAAAGTGAAGAAATTCTTTATTCTGGGTAAAAGCACTTTGTCAGTTATGTGTTACAAATTTATATAAATTCCCTTGATTTTTATATATTGTCTGTGCCCAGCAGCAGCCTGGGGCAGTTCTTGCTTATTCTGATAATTTGTGTGTAGATTCTTTTGGATTTTCTATGTAGACAGCTTATGCAAATGATAGTTTTATCCTTTCCTTTCTAACCCTTTTCCTTTTATTTCTTTTTCTTGAATTATTGTACTGACTAATATCTCCATTGTAATGCTAATGGTGATAACAGGCATTCTTATCTTGTTTCCAGTCTCATTTCACTCTTAAATAGGACATGTTTATTCTAGTTTTTTTTCCTTACTACTTATCAGATTAAGGAATTCTTTTAAATACTATTTTGATAAAGTTATTTTATCTTTCTTTTTTCCCTCTTTTCTTTTTTAAAAATCTTTTTCTTTTTGCCGTTTTTTTTTTGTTTTCCTCTCTTATTTTTTATTATTTTTTTTATTTCTTTTTAAAAAAATTTTTTTAAAAACATCATGTATGGATATTGAATTTCGTCAAATACTTTTCCTGCATTTTTGAGATGATATATTTTTTCCTTTTCTTTCTTTTTTCCTCCCTTGTTAATCTGAATTACATTAAACTTTGAATGTTTAACTTCTATTCCTGTTATAAACTCAGCTTGGTAAAGATGGTATTTTTATAAAATGTTGGATCAATTTGCTGCTATTTTATTTAGGATTTTTGCATGTATACTTGTGTGAGTGAGATTGGCTTTTCTCTAAATGTCCTTGTTAGGTTTTGGTATCAATGTTTTTTGACCTTATAGGGAGTATATCCTATTTTTGTATTCTCTGGAAAAATTATGTATTATAGTTTCTTATGTTTTTCTTAGAATATGCTGGTAAAGCCATCTGTGCTTGGAATATCTTTGAGGGAAGGTTTTAAAAATCATGTTTAATTTCTTTAATAGTTAGAAGTGTGTTCAGCTATTCCGGTTCTTCTGTGAATTTGGTAAGTTGTATTTTCAAGGAATTTTTCCATTTCATCTAAATTTTCAAATTTATTGGCAAAAAAGTTATTCTTCATATCCTCTTATGAACATTTTTTTGAATGTCTTCAGTATCTGTACTGATGTCCCACTTTTCATTCCTGACGGTTTTTGTGCCTTCTCTTTTACATGATTAGTCTCATTTAGCATTTGTTGATTTTAATAGTTTTTATAAACAAGCAACTATTGGTTTTGTTGATCCTCTCTTTTTTGTGTATTTTATTTTCTGTTTTATTAACTTCTGTTCCTTATTTCCTTTGATTTTGTGTTCTAGTTGCTGTTCTTTTTCTAACTTTTGAGATGGATTCTTAACTTAATGATTTTCAACCCCTTTTTTCTTCCAATATATTCATTTAAGTCTATAAATGTCTGTCAAGCATTGCTTTTGTTGCTCCCTACTCATTTTGAGAAATAAGATTTTTATTATTTGAGTTTTAATATATTTTGTGTCATTGTGCTTTCTTGCCTCCTGGGTTATTTAGAAGTATATTTCTTAATTTCCAAATGTGTTGATTTTTAAAGGCGTATTTTTGATGTTGATTACATGCTTAATTTGTTAGAGAACATACTCTATCATTTCAGTGTTTTGAAATCTGTTAACTTTTGGTTTATAGACTAGGATAGAGTCAATTTTGGCAAATATCTGTATGTACCTAAAAAGACTATATTTGTTGGATATAAGGTTGTGTATATACTCATTATGGTAAATTGTTCATTTCTAATATATCTTTACTGTTTTTTTTAATCTTGCTTATTTTATTAGTTCCTGAGAGAGTTGTATTGCAAATTTTCCATTTTGATTCGTGATTTTTGTCTGTTAATCCATATAGTTCTGTCATTTTTTGCTTTATATGAGGCATATTAGTAGGTAGATGTAAATTTGGAACTATTACATCTTCAGGTGAACTGAAATTTTTATCATTATGGAGTGTACTTTTATATCTTTTGCAGTGTTTTTGCCTCGGGGTCTACATTGTTGTTACTGCAATGTCATCAGTTTGCTTTTGGTATTTGCCTGGTATATTTATTTTTTCTTTTCTTTGCTGTGTCCTTGGGGTTTAGGTATGTTTCTTTCTTATTTTTAAAGCCATTTTGTCAATCTTTATCTTTTGATTGGAATATTTAGTTAATTACATTAAGTGTAATTAGAGATATATTTGGTTTCAAATATATTTTCTTAGAGGTTGTCAGACTTTTTTTTTGTAGAAGTCTAGACTTTGTGTGCCATCCAGTCTCTGCTGCAGCTATTCATTTCTGCTGTTTTGGTACAAAAGCAGCTATAGTCAATACATAAACAGATGAACATGGCTGCATTTTAATAAAACTTTATTTATGAAAACAAGCAAATGGGCTAGATTTGGTTGATGGTACTGTAATTTGCCAACCTTTATACTGTTCACGTTTGTTTTCTATTTATCCTATTTGTTTTAAACTTTTTCCCTCCACTTTCTTGCCTTTTGGCCTATTTTTTAAAAATTCTGTTTTCTGTTAGCTTAGAAGTCATATCTTTCTCTGCTGTTCTTCTAGTTGTTATTCTATAGGTTATAACATACTTCCTTGACCTATTAATTTCTAATAATAATTGGTACTGTTATCCTCTTCCTGAAAATGCAAGAAGCTTTTAGCACTATCACCACCTGACTTATATGCCATTTGTGTGTGTGTGTGTGTGTGTGTGTGTGTAACTTTTTACTATGAAAATTAAGTTATTCATTTTTAAAAACTTTGTTGTGGAAATACACACTTATATGCCATTTTTGTTTTGTATTTCTTTACTTTTTTATTATGGAAAATTTCAAACTTTGTCAAAAAGTAGAGAATATATTATAAACCACTCAGTAACAAACTATAATACAGTTTCAACAATTAGTATTTTGCCAGTCTTGTTTAAAGCAATTCCCTGGTATCAAATTATTATATACATAATACTTATGTATGTATCTTTAGCAGCTAAAGACTTTAATAATAATCTAACAAAATTAATGATAACTTAAATATATTCTCATATCTAATCTAGCTTTATTTGTTGTCAGATCGTTATGAATTTTATCTTCTATATTCTTAGTCATTATTTCTATTTATTAAAATTATTTTCTTTTTTCCCAATACTTTGTCCTGGATCATTTTTTCTTCTGTTTTAAAAACATCTTTTTTATATTCTCTTTAATGTGGACTTGCTGGTGATGAATTCTCAAGTTTTGTCAGTCTGATCATATTTTTATCTTATTTAAAAATTTTTATTATAGACAATTTCACACTTATAAAACTTATACAAAAGTTATGAACTTGTTATACTTTCATGTTGTAGCCACCAAGGTTCAACAGTTATCAAATCATGGCCAGTTATCAACTCATGTTCCATCTATTCCATGCCATTACTACTGAATTGTTTATGAAGCAGATTTCAGACTCAGAAACAATACATTTCATCCATTAGCATTTCAGATGTGTATTTAGAAAGTAAGGGCTTTTAGAAAAACATAACTACAACAGTCAGTGTTCCAGACTTTGGCCATTCTAATAGTTATATAATGGTATCTCTTTTTAATTACATTTTCCTTAGGACATGTGATGTCGTACATCTTTTCATATGCCTATTTGCTGTCTGTGTATCTTCTTGGGAGAGGTGTCTGTTACGGTCTTTGGCCCATTTTTTAATCAAGTTGTTTGTTACTGTTGAATTTTAAGAGTTCTTTTATATTGGGTGTGTCTTTGCAGATGGTTTCTCCGGGTCTGTGACTTGTCTTCTCATCTTCTTGACATTATCTTTCACAGACCAGAAGTTTAAATTTTAGTGAAGTCCAGCTTTTCTTCACAGATTGTGTCTTGGTATTATATTTAAAAAGACATCACTATACCCAAGGTTCTAGGTTTTCTCTTGTAGTATCTTCTAAGAGTTTTATAGTTTTGCATTTTACTTTTTCGTCTTTGAGTTTTAACAGTTTGACTATGGTGTTACTAGGTATAGATATCTTTTTTATTTATCTTATTAAGATTTGTTGGGCTACTTGGATCTGTGGTTTGATATCTTTTGTTATTTGGAAAAAACTTCATTATTATCTCAGCAAATAATACTTCTGACCCATTCTTTCTCTCTTTACAACATATGTTAGACTTTTTTTTTTTTTTGCTTTGTCCTTTATTTCTTTTTCTGTTTTACATTCTTTTTTCTCTCTTGGCTTTATTCCAGGAGATTCTTCTCACCTGTCTTCTAGTTTATTCTCACTAAAGTATACTGAATCTACTGTTAAACCTCATCCATTGAGATATTAATTTTTGTTTTGTTTTTCATATAAACAGTTTGTATTTTTTACACATTTGCCGTGCTTTCCTCTACTTTTTAAAAATAATATCTAGTTCTCTACTGAAATTCTTGGTTTAATCTACTTTCTCCTTGAACATAATAAATAAACTCCTAAGGTCTAAGTTTTACAACCTCAGCTTTTGGAACATTGCTAATTTGTTCCTGTTGTTTTTTGTTTATCTTATTTTGTTTCCTTATGTGCCTGGTAGTTTTATGAATTCGTATGAGGCATCCATATAGGATCCAGTATCAGAGTTTGAAAAGATATGGATTGTAGACCCTTTGAGAGCTTGCCTACTTATGGTTCATTCTTACTCTTAAAGTCTCAACTTAAGAGTCATGAGATTTCCCATGCTTCCCACCATTGGCAAGTCTAAATCTATCATTTGGTTTTCCTTATCCTGTGAGGTTCTGGAAAGCTCTGCTTCACTTCTCAACCTTAGCTGCCTCTTCTAGATGCCCCCAAGGGAAAAGCTGCCCTATGTATCTGACTCACTTCTCTGGATATTCCTCTCTCGGATCGGATTTTAGCCTACGGATTCTTAACTGCCTGTTTAGTTCTCTGATGCCTTTTAGTCACACTGCCATGTTCCCCCATATTTTTTCTAGTTTTCCTCATTGGGAAGTTTTTATATCGATTCATTATTACTAGAAATTGAACCACTTTTTTCTAGCTGTTAAACTTCTCCATTGAGATATTAATATTACTTTTTGTATTAACTTTTTAAAAAAATTATTAAAATACTGCCTTCGTAATGTAGTATATTAAGAAGACAAAGTTTAAAGGAGCAGGAAAAAGTCACAACGCCAGCAGTGAGAGGCAGATACTGTTAGAGAGCCGAATGGGGCTGGGAAAGAGTTCGGAGATAAGCTTAGTTTAGGTCATTTGAGTTTGAGGTGATTAAGATATCTAAGTAGAATTGTATTTGTTTTTAGATATTAAACAGATGGTTTGATAGAAGAGTGGTGGAGATAGAAAGTTGAACCTATCAAAGTAAATGGAAAGGCACTGGTGGTTATAGACTGTTCCACTGTTAAGAGTAGCACAGACTAAGAAGGAACAGGGTGTTTATGGAGAGATAAGGTAGAACTTAAATTATGCAGTGTTACGAAGGCCAAGACAGCCTCATGTTTTGTATAAGTAGGTTATGTTGTCTGTGGAAAAATTTTTTTTTATCCTATATTTAATGTCATTGGTTGATGTTTTGTTTTTATTAAGCCTAAAATTCTATCAGCTAGTTATATAAAACACATTATTCTAGTGTGAAATACTCGTTAGTATTTTAGATCTAATCACTTAATAGATTAAGCCATGAAGTTCAGGACTTTAGACTTGCTAATAATTCATATTTAGTTTTGTGCAAATGATTATCATCAATCTCTTATTCTATTAAATGTACGTAATAATGAAATCACAATGTGGAAGCATAATAAAACTATATTACGTACACCAAGTAAGTATTAAAAACAAATGACTTTCACACAGTCAGTTTACAGAGAGAGAATACTACAAGATGCAGCACTTTTGTATTTCCTGTTTAAATAACCATAGGTACTAAAGGTAAAAAGAGTAGTGACTTCATTTATGTTTTTTTGGTGATACAAATTATTTTAGTTCTACATCAGACTAGTTTTTTAAGTAGATGTGTGCAAAAGGCATTAAGACCACATACTTACTTATTTCTAACATATAATTTGAGTTATCTTTTTGTTTTTACAGTTTTAATTGTATTTTGATAACTTTGCTGTGTTTGGTCATTAACCAAGAGATATTATAATATGAAAATTTGATTTAACAGAGCTACTATAGAAGAAGCGTACTCCAGGTCTATGACAAAACTAGCAAAATCCGCAAGCAATTATTCTCAACTTGGGTAAGTTAATTTCTTTGGAGAACTCTTTTTTCAGTGTTGATCTAGGCAGAGTTCTTCAGAATATTATGTTTCATTGAGGATATAATTGTTTATAAATATGATATGTAATTATTTAAGATGTATATATGAATATATTCTTGACTTAATTGAAAATATAGTTGAACTTGCTGAATCACTTAATGCAGTCAAAATAAATGAAACTTACTTTCCCCCTTTATAAACTAGTCATTCAGTAGTATAATTTTGATTTTATAAATGTTGTATGTTATGCATGTTATTCTAGTTTTCTGTAAGTTTACTGAAATTCTGTTGAACAATGATCTTTAAAAACTTAAACTATTAAAATGACTAAAATACATTAAAAAGTCATGATTTTATAGATCATCATTAAATATTCCTTTTAAAAATTTGTGTTGAAGAAATGTATCTTTTGAAAAATGAATATTAATAATAATATATTTAAAATGAGATGTTCTCATACCTGTAACAACTCTGGGAAGAATAATTGTATAATTTGAACCATAACAACTCTAGAAGGAATACTTACTCTGTTTATCTAAAATTTGGGAAAAAGTTATATTTTAGCTCAGGTGTGAAAATAATTAGTCCAACATTTATGAAGATTTTTATAATGCTATTCAATGAAAGAGTCCTCTGTATCTGGGTTTCTCATGAGTCTGTGAATCCTCTGAAATTTTAGATAAAATTTTGTGTAGGTATTCATATTTCTGATGAAGAGGGTCTCTATCAGTTATCAGATTCACATATGATTCTGTGATCCAAAAAACTGGTTAACTATTTTATGACAATATTCTCTAATGTCATTGAGTGTTTTTAAATAAAAAAGTCTTCCTACTTTGCAGCCTGGGTAAAAAGGAACTGGACTCTCAGTTTCATCCACTAGGTAGTGACACTGTCCATTATGTAAGTCCTGTCAGCCACAGCTAAGAGGGCCTTCTGCAGCATATATACTGGTTGGGAAAGATGGGGAGTTCTGCCACCTTTTCGAGGAGAGTGGGGACTGGTGGTTGATGGCCATGTTTGTTTTTTGTTTTGTTTTCCTCCCAGTTCTCCTTTAATTCTTCCTCCATTCCTTCAAAACAACTTCATTCTTCCTTCTTTTTTCCATCTCCTCACTTTTCTGGTAGCCTCCTGTTTCTAGAGCCTCCATTTAGACGTGCTCTTTTAAAATGTACTTTCTTTTTTATTTACCACAGTAAAAGAAAGTAGAATAACAGAAGCTAGCTTTAACCAGTTGACTGTGGTTTTAATATAGAAAGTTCTAACCTATTTTTAGTTACCAGGTAGTAGATAGAAAAAACATGGATTGACTTAAACTGTGTTTTCTGATAATAAAGTTACTGACAATATTTCTGTCTTTGGAATGTGTACTTCTCAAATAATAAGTGATTTTTTGTGTGTTAATGTCATCTCTTAAAATCATAAAGATTTTTATTTTATTTTATTTTTATTTATTTTTATTTTTATATTTTTATTTTATTTAATTTTTTTAGGTGAGGCAACCCTTGGTTGACCTCATAGATTGCAAGGACCTTGTCAGCTTACAATCCTTCTTTTTTATTTTTTACGCTTACAGCACCAGGTCTTCCTAGGTGGTCTCCCATCCAAGTACTAACCAGGCCTGACTCTGCTTAGCTTCCAAGATCAGACGGAATCGGGTTTGTTCAGGGTGACATGGCTGTAGACAGTCATAAAGATTTAAAATTCTGTACTGACCAAATTAGTTTAAATTAACCATTGGCCAGACATGTCATAAGTAGTTAACCCATTTCTATATACCTGAGGTCCAAAAATATTTTAAAAATCAACCAAGGATTAAAAAATTAAGGCCAGTCTGTCATTTAATTTGTGATATATTTTAATTTAATCTTTTGCCTGATTAAAATTGCTGACTATAACATTTTTATTTCCATTAGTTCTATTTTGGAGCCTTAAACTTTTTTTTTCTCTTAATAAATTACTCCCATGTTTTCTTTTCCTTAGAACATTTGCGCCAGTGTGGGATGTGTTCAAAACATCTACAGAGAAATTAGCTAATTGTCATTTGGATCTTGTTAGAAAATTACAAGAATTAATCAAGGAAGTTCAGAAATATGGAGAAGAACAAGTAAAATCTCATAAAAAGGTATCAATTTTTTAAACTAAATTTATTGGGGTGACATTAGTTAATAAAATTGTAGGTTTTCAAGTGTATAGTTCTATAATACATCATCTGTATATTGCATTGTGTTCATCACCCAGTCAGATCTCCTTCTGTCACCATTTGACCCCCTTTATCCTTTTGTATCTCCCCCCACTTTTCCTCTGTAACCACTATATTGTCTGTGTATATGAGTTTTTGTTTCTTTGTTGCTTTCAGTTTTAATCCCACATATGAGTGAAATCGTGGTTCTCTACTTTTTTGTTTGACTTATTTTGCTTAGCATGGATATCAGTTTTTTCTTTCTAAAGGGTTGATTGGTCACATATTGAGTGCTTTACAGTTTGATCATTTTTGATGAATTATTTCATACCAAACAGACTAAAGAAGAAGTTGCTGGAACTCTGGAAGCTGTTCAAACCATTCAGAGCATAACTCAGGCCCTCCAGAAATCCAAGGAAAATTACAATGCCAAGTGTGTAGAACAGGAACGTTTGAAAAAGGAAGGAGCTACACAAAGAGAAATAGAAAAGGTAATTATAATAAAAATAATACCTCTGTGGTTTCAAAGCACTGTCACGTGTATGACTGCATTTAATTTTCAGACATTCAAGAATGATCTCATACTAAAGATAAGACACTGTGCCTCTGTTAGTGATTTACCTGAGTGAAACAAGATTTGCAAAATGTATGGTAAATAGATTAGCAGACACATAAAAAGGAATGATTTCTTTATGTCAGTGACACATAGGATATTTTTATAAGATAATCAATGAGATACTGCTTCAACAATAAGATTCAACAATGAGGTAAAAACATTTTTGAAGTAAGACTTGGTATATTTAGAAAGGCATAGATACTTGAAGATAAGCTTTAAATATATATTGTGGGTGATTTATTGTTGACATTCAGCACACTTTTATAGTATTGTGGTAAACCACAACCCTTTCCCCCACTCATGTTTCCCCCCAACCATTCAATTGTTTGATGTGGTATAGTTTCTATTAGGAATGAGCCATAGGGAGTGATAATTTTGAAAGCTATGTTAAGTATTTGAAATATCCAGTAAAAAAGGAAAACCAAATTGTAACCATATTACAGTTAAAATAATTACAAAGGTATACATACAGGGCAAAAACTAGAAGAGAATATGGAAAGATTAAAACAATTGATGGAATTTGGGGGTGATAAGTGGCGGGGTGGGGAAATGGGGCATAGTAAGTTCACAATTTAAAAAAACCCTCCATTCCTGACAGCAATTATGAATAAAATATAAAAAGAAAACAAAATAATAGGATCCAAAAAGAATATTATCCCTGTGAACCAGAAATAGAACAGAAACCTGGAGTGGCATGTAGAGATTGATTATGCAGGCTTGTTGGACTTTAAGTTCTAAGTTAAGCAGAATTTGGCTTTTGTTTGGTAAAGGGCACTAAATGTTCCCTACGTAAGGTAAGCACAAGGAGCCACATTTACTGTGGAAAGCTGTAGGTAGGAAGAAGGGCTCTTGGGCTGCTGACTAGGACTAAATTAAAGCTTTGTTGGAAGTTGGGGTTTTTGGGATTCCATTCTGACTGGGAATCGAGTGAAGGAACCAATTTATGACTGTTTGAGCCATATCACCATTATTTTTCTGGGGAAGTAATTAAACTGTCTTTATAAGACTGATATTAAATTGGGGACTTGAAGGGCTGGCAAAAAATAACCTGAAAACTGGTAGCTGGGGATGGGTATGCGTAAAGGATAGAGCATAACGCAATTCTAGGAGGTACCATTTACACTGTATTCTATAGAGTTGTCCAGCAGTACTGATGGAGAGAAAAGAGTGAGAAAAAACCAAGAAACCTCCCATTTGAAATGAGCAAACAACAGAAATTCTAGAGCACCCCTGAGAAATCTAATATTAAGACACCAATAAATTTAACAATTGGAATAAGAATTACAGAGGAACAAAAATATGTGTGTCAAGGATGTTCAAAGAGATGACCCAATATAAACTTATATTAAAGAAGATTAAGAAACTAAAGACTAAAGACCTAATGAATCAAGGTCTAATAGATAGGAAAATAGTTATTGGATCTGAAAAATAGGGTTATTGAAATGAAATTAAAGAATGGAGAAGGTGGTCTTTGGACTTGATATAGTCAAAGAGAATTTTGAAAGTAATACTGAGACAACCCACCCAGAACATAATACAGAGAAATAAGGGTTATAACATTCATCTGATAGGAATTTCAGACAAGAAAAATGGAGAGAATGGTGGGCAAGTAGTATTTGCAGTTTAACAGCTCAGAATTTATCAGAATTGAAGAAATTCAAGAGTCCTCAGATTTAAAGTATATTCTTTGTATTAAGAATTTTAAGATAAATTCAGACCTAGACACCAGAGAAAGAGAGATTATTAAAAGCTACCAGGTATTTCTTTTCCTCACATCTCTGAAATCAGTGCATCTTCATTTAATGGTATCTTATCACTGTTGTTAGGTGGTATTTGTGGTGTAGTTTTATTGCCCATGTGAAATTAATTATACCAGGTAACATGATTGGACAACTGCAATACTTGGATTTTTTAGTTAATACTTGGATTTTTTAGTTAACAGACCACTTTAAGACCAATTGAGGAAGGAATAGTTTTGATGTTATCTACAAACCTTTTTGTTGACATCTCTTGGTAAGATAAGAAAATGTAAGCCCCAGTGTTTGGAAGAAAATCTGGAGATAATAATGAAACACTTTTAAGAAATGCTGTGTAATAATGCCCTTGATGACACTTAGGATAATATTACATTGGAAAAAAACAGATCTCAGTGATCCCTGAATTAGAAAATAATTGTGAAGGGTTAAAATCTGAATATGAATTTGATTTAAGAGTATCTCAAACAGTTCATTTTCTTTTTTTTCTTCCTCTGTATCACATAGGAGTGGTATAGAATAAAAATCTACCTCTAAGTAGGTTTTAAAAGGCTCTTTAAATAGGTATAAAATAAAAAATGTGATAAAGTCTTATTTCATGGCTTACTTGACAGCATTTTCTATTTTAGTCATACACAAGATAATGTGCTTTACCATTAATGATGTATTAGATTTAATAGTAGCCAAATATGCACATTAAATAACTACTAGAAAAGTATAATATAAGTCTTCTAAGTCAGCAAAAAGAAAAGTATTAAAATTTATCAATAAGAGGAAAAATAGAGAGCAAAATAAAAGAATGATAGGCAGAAAAATCAAAATAAGTTGAAAGAAATAAGTCCAAACATACCAATAACCATAATACATATAAATTATAAATAGGTTGGTTGTCAAATTGGAGAAAAAATATTTTTACGTAAAACCACCTTAATGTTCAGCAGTAGGAGAATGTTTTATGTAATGAGACTATTCAGTAGTTGAAATAAATGGGTAAAATAAAAGGGTAAAGTGATATGGGATTTACAGTACTCTAGCAAAAAAAATATTGGATGGAGAGGAATGGAGGTAATCTTAGAGCCAGGTTCATGTGGTTTATTACTCTTCTTTTGTGTGCTCTAGAATTTCTTTTACAAAAGGAAAAAAAAGTGAGCTAGAATGACATGAATTAACATAGGTAAATCTAAAAAGTATAATGTTGAGCAAGAAAAGCAAAGTTCCAGAAAAATATGTAGATTTTGCTGTCTTTTACATAATTTTTAATTCTCTGCAAAAGAAAAAAAAAACAAAACCTTTTTATTTCTGTATAAGTAAATATGTTTTAGGGACAGTAAGCACTAAGCCACATGATGGGAGTTAATCTGGGGAGTAAGTGAGGGGAATGAGACTGGGAAGGAAGTGGGGCCTCATTCATCTATGTAATAATTAATGTTTTCAAAAAAAGGATATGAACAAATAATATAAAATTGACTATTTCAAAATAAAATTATTTTTTAAAATGTGAGCTATAGGAACATTTACATACAGTATGTATTGTAACATACATGTCTAACAGTAAATTAGTATAACGTCCATATCATTAATGCAGAAGTCGGCTATCTAAATTAGTTGAAACTTTCCAGAGGGTTAAAATACTTCTGGGTTAAATGCTGCTTGTTATTATCTTTTGTTTATGTAGTGACCACTTGAAAAATGTATAGTAGCTAGAGATTACACTTAAAGAAATGATTATCTGAATCTTTTGATATAAACCAGAAAAGGTTTAATATAAGGTAATGATTTCAATGAAATTAAAGGATTTATTTTTGATTAATATATGGAGCAAAGCTGTAGCATATGGTTGTGTCCTACTACAGGTTGTGAGTTGGTGGCTGAAATAGTCTCTAGTCTCTGTCTCACTTGCTCGGTAGTAGGGTGGACAGCTCAGAGAAAGGGTACTCTTTTCCTGATTATTCTACTCTGAGGTGATATCTTTGCTTGTCATAGTAGATGTGCTGGTAAGTCTCTGATTTATATATATTCAGATCCAAATCTAAGAAAATAATTTATTTTGGCCTATAATAAGCTTTTTGTTAACATGAATTGATTTAAGAAAAAATCTACAAAGATCTTTGAACCATTTCTTCTTTGGTAAACTTGAAAACATAAATACTTGTGGCTATTATGAGGATGCTTCTCACCCTCACAGAGCTTTATTTTTATAAAACACCATTTAGAAGGCACTCATGTTTGTGGACATTGACTAAGTACTTTTATATCTACATTTGCTTTATAGAATTTTACTATAAAAATTATAGGCACTTAAATATTTCTGATAGTATATCAGTAAATTTATTTATAGTACTCTAATAAAATGAGTAAGATGTAGGATTTATTTTATTATCAGTAGGTAATCTGTTAAAGCCAGTCTTTTATTTATGAGAAGAAATGTAGCTATTGCTTTTAAATATAATTTTCTTATTTAAGAACAAATGCTCCAACTTCCCTTTTAGTAATGACTTTACAAAAGTGGTTGTTTGTTACTACTAGGACTTTTAGTTTCTATAATTTTATTATAAGAATTTATAGTATTACTAAGCATATATACTATTTAGAAAGTTTTGACTTAATATAGAATTGCTGTATGGTGGTTTCCTATGAGAGATGTTTCTTGCTTTAAAAAATTATAGATGTTTCTGGTTACAGTTACCTTCTAAAATTGCCTTTGTGTCTGTTTATATGATAACCTTAGTTTAAATTTGTTTTTATCATTATTTAAAACACCTGGTGAGTCTACAAATTTTTAAACAATTTTATCCTTTATTGCTAAGTATTTCTTTTGTCAGGTTTTCCAAGATGCTTCTTTAAGTTGGTATATAATTTTCTTAAGATTCTAGAATATTATGTTTATGTTGGAAGAGTGACAACTGACGTAAAACATGTTAGAACTCATAGAGGGTATCTTTTTTCCCTTTATGTTTCCAAATAAGAGAAATGGAAAGTTTACAGTTTCCTAGTATCAGAAAGTATGCTCCAAAAGATTATCTATTCACGGTTCTGGGTTAGATCTAGCTCTTAACCTTTGAGATGATGAAGTTGATGCTTTTATGGTCAGAAAAAAGGAACAAATAAGTTTGTATGCCAGGTTGAACATTAGACCAAGATGTATGGTGAGAATATTTTAGGAGAAAAAAAGTTATAAAAATATGCTAGCTTAAAATTTTAAAATTTATATTTCTACCCCTCTTGACTCAGTAAAGATTTGAATACCAAAAATAGTTAGAATTCTAGAGAGTATTTGATATTTGAGTACAGGAATAGGAGAATATGCTTAGGGAACTTCCTTCCATCTCTTAAAGTCTTATAATTTTAGATGTGATGATTAATGTTGTGAAGTGATTACTTTGTTTATATTCTAGAGATATATAGGTCTTCTATAAGGAGTAATGTTCAGTCAGTCATCTTTTATTTCTATTAGATTATAAATTCTTTGTGAGTGAGAAACCATTATTACATTGTCCACAACACAGCTTATTTGTTTACTTGGAAAAATAATCAGAGCAAAATATTATTTTAATTTTTTCTGTTAATTAATATAATAAAAAATTAAGTCTATTTTAAATATAGGTTATAGACTAGATTCTTGCCTTTTTAAATGATTTATTCAAGTATTTTTTTGATTGTTAGGTAGACTATGAAGTGGTAATTTGTGTGCAAGTAAATAAATGTTTTAGTTCCTACTATGTGCCTGCCTGGTACCATGCTAGATGTTAAGAAGGTTATTAATGGTTAAATGCATATTATCCCTATCAAGAAATTTTTTTCTTTTGGGGAGCCAAGACATATTAACTAGTGCCAAACAAGAATTTAAGAGAAGTTATAATGGTAAGCTTAGAAAGGGAAGTATTTTAATTTGTGCAGAACCTGTAAAAAGAAAACTTGTGAAAGGAAAACAGGAAAGATCCCATGAAATAAATTACTTTTAAAAGTATGGACACAATCATTATATTTTGGGGAAATTTTATATTTTTATGAATTTTTTTTCAATTGCAAATATTTCTAGTAATGATCACAACTCATGTCTATATCAGTATCTGACACAAATTATTAAAGAGGAACTTAATAGCAGAGAAAAAGAGTAGGTGTTAGGATGAGGAACAAGCAAAGAAGGAGATACCAGTGGGACTGCACATTTTGCTAGGCTATGTCATTACAAATTACTGCATGGACTGTAGGTTGTTGATCACTCTTGTGTAGACTGAAAATTTAGGTAGCTGGAAGAAGAAACGGAAGTTTCTTGGGATAAAAAAATCCAAAAAGAAACCCTGATAACCATGCCATTAAAATTGTTTATAAAATTCTAGCAAACTGGGTTATCTGGGTTTCCTGTGAGGGTACTTTGTAAACTCTAAATACTTATTTAATTGTTATGTATTTGCCAGGATGTTAGATAAAGGTATAGTAACAGTAGTATAAAATAATGTTAAACGGCCAGACACTGGGAAAAGAGTTAAAAAAAAAAAAAAAATCCATAGGTCCAAACTAGAAAATCATTATAAGCTTTAGCCACTTACTTTAGGGATAGAGAGCTTGGGACAACTCTTACATATAATAACAGCAAAATATAATAATACGTGTTTCTGATTCTATTTTTTTTAGAAACTATAATAATAACAGATACCATTATTTTGTAAGTTAAACTATATACTAGACACTGTCCCAAGCATTTTATGTAACTTATATTTTATTACTGTCAAAACTCTAAAAAATAAGTGGTATCGTTCTCATTTTAGGAATGAGAGAACTATATCAAGCTCAAAGACAAGGTCAAATGGGGTAGTAAATGGTAAAGATGGAATTTGAATCCTGTTTCTTCTGGCTCCAAAACCAGTTTTCTTTACATGATAAAGTGGCATCCTATATTCTTTAATAAGGCAGGAAAGCATAGAACATACATGTTTAATATATGCAATTATATTTTAGAGAGAATATGGAGTTTCCTTTCTAGAAAATAGGATTATATGCACTCTTGCCAATCCCAAACCTCCAGGTAAACCTAATTTTCTGTTTCTAATTCTTATTCTTAGATTTCTGAACATAGCTGGAGATAATTGCATATTGGTTCTGATTGGCTCTACAGAAATTCCCTGTTTTTCAGCTTTACTTAAACCTTAGTGGTTCTTAGCAGTACCTTTTTACTCACCTTAGTTATTACTTGCTGCATCCTCTATAACCATGGTTTGAAACTTTTTTCATTCTCCTGAAGCTCCTAACCCTACCCTACTCTTCTTTATTCTTAGCAGATCATCTCTTACCTCATCAAGAAAATGAAGATCTTTATATCTTGAAATCTTATACCTTCTCTTTTTTTTTTTGATCGTCTTTAAACTCTTATTATACTTCACTACCTCTCCCTCTTAAAACTTCCTTTGTCCAAGTTGATCAGTCCTTTGAGAATAGTCAAGTTTCTTGATAGCCATATGTCTGCCCCAATTCATAGGTTACACATAGTTTTTCTCTTTCTTGAATGTCTGTCTTCCACAGAATCTTTCTTTACTTCTGTGGCTTTGTTACTTTCTACCAATTTCTAGCTGTTTATGTATGTTATACTTCTTTTATGAAGTTCTTGAAAAGATCCCTATATAATTTATCCTTATATTCTTCATTGCCTGATATTTAACATTGTTTTTATTGAATAAGTTACTTTGATAAAACCAGAACTATAATAACACAGTAACAAATTTTTAAAAATAGAAATCTTGAAAAAATAAGCAGTGATTAAAAAATTTATCGATTTTCTGGAGCATAATGGAAACTGAGAAACATCAAGGAAAACTGATTTCTCAACTTTTGAGCTAGATTTATAGCCATTAATCAGACACTCAGTAGAACATATGTATGTTGTGGGGAGAGGAGGAAGGCTTACAGGTGTAGAAAGGAGTGTCAAGCATATTCTGATGGTATTGTCATATTTTTGTTCTTCGAATTTTTAGTAACTATCTTATAATGTGGTATGTGATCTTACTCTGGGCTATAAATTAGAGTATTAACTTTTTAAAGCATGTTCTGTCAGCTGGAAAGAAGAATTAGCATTTAGTTTCTGTGTTATTGTGTGATTATAACAAAAAATATTACTAAGGAGGACTTGAAAAGATATTAAAGTTAATTTATGTCATATTGAACTCAGCATAGGCCTCATCCATTAAAATGAATTTAGATTATTATTTTATATTAAGAAAGAAAAAAGTCCATTGTGTAGTTCACAATGTTTTTGTTTTGTTACAGGCAGCTGTTAAATCTAAGAAAGCTACTGATACCTATAAACTCTATGTGGAAAAATATGCATTAGCAAAAGCTGATTTTGAACAGAAAATGACAGAAACAGCTCAGGTTGGTATTTTTAAGGTTTTAAATTGAAAGCAGAATATTTGTGTTTACTGGTTAAATATAATTTTTCCATTATATAATTTTTTAGTATTAGAAATGTTAAAATGTATAATCTCAATGTTTTAATAGTGCTATGTTAAAAATATACATTTTGTTTTGGAGATTGAGCACCAAGATGCAATACTTATCATAAAGGATTATTCAGATAGATCAGAAGAGGCTGTTGAAAGTGAGTTGGGGAAAATGAGGACATTGGTAGATGATGAAGACAGTGCTGACTATTAGCTTTATGTATGGATTTTAAAATTGACTTCTGCTTAAGAAGAAAATTGGAAATGACTCAATGCTAAGGTGTAGCAGTTAACAAAATAGTTAAAACTCCCTGCTCTCATAGAACTTCCATTTTAATGAGAGAAGGCAGACAATAAAAAAATTTCTGTCTCCCATAAGTGTGGGATAATTATATCTGATTTGATGTTCTTAGGACCTTAATTAAAGGCCTAGGTTTAAGATGGCGCTTTTTATGAATCAATCCTAAAACATCCATCCACACCCTCTTGTCCTCTTGTTTGTTTTTTTTCTTTGCTACTTTTCATTAGCTAACTTACCATGGATTTTATTTATTGTATCAGTCAGGATAGGCTGGGTATGCTGAGGTGACAAAGAACCCTCTAAATCTCAGTGGCTTACAATAGCAAAAGTTTATTTGCCATGATGCTTCTTGTTCATCATGGGTCAGCTGTAGCTGTTCTGCGTCACCTTTATTCTGGTTCTGAGGCTGATGGAGGAAACTCTTCTTAGAACATTATTTTTAATCTTGTATGAGAGGCTAACAACATGGTAAAGTACACTCGGTCTCTTACCTATATTTCTTATGGTCTGTCTTCCTCCACAAAAATGTAAGTTCTGAGAGAGCAGGAATCGATATGTTTACTTTCCTCAGCACTTAAAACAGTTCTCAGCTCATGGTAGGTGCTCAGTAAATATGAAAGAAAGACTAATGAATCTGAGTTTTTGGACTTTAAGGAGTCTTCTCACTTGGAGTGTTGAAGGATTCACACCCCAGAAACCAGGCATACATGCATCCATCTTTGCTTACCATGCTGTGGGCACCGTGCTAGATGCTGAGTGTCTACCAAATCTATGTAAATAAAACATATTTCTCTGCTCTAGGTGTAGTGTACGGTACAGAGGAGGAAGGCATACATTTAATACATGCCTAAATATAAAGTTATAAATTATTACATTGTTACAAGGACAGGCTTCCACGAGATAGAATAATAGTGGAGACCTAATTTGGATTAGGGAGTTGGGAAACCCCTTTTTGGAGAAGTGACATTTAAAACTGAGACTTGAAGAATGAGCAAGAGACTCATTCTGGGGCCAGAAAGTTCCAGGCATTGGAGACCATGGGTATGAAGGCATAGAGGTATGAAAGAGCTGTCATAGAAAGTATAAAAAATTTTTACTAAAACTGAGTAAGGAGAAATGATGGTAAGACATGAGTTTGAGCTAGGCAAGGACTAGGATTAGTAAGGGTTTGGGTTTTCTTCTAAGAGTAGTTGGAAGATAGTAGAGGGTTGTATGCAGGGATGTGACATAATCTGTTCTGCATTTTAAAAGATAATTCTGGCAGTTTTGTGAAGAACGGATTATAGTGAGGCCAAAGGAGAATCAAGAGTCCAGTTTGGAAGGCCTTGTAGTAATCAGGTGAGAAGGATGAAAGCCAGTGTGGTGGCCTTGGAGAAATACGTGAATGCATTTAGAGATGGCAGTGGTGGGATGGATGGGGTAGTTCTAAGGGAGATCGAGATCTCTTCCAAGTTTGGGCTTCTACGTCTATATGGATAGAGATGAATGGGAAAGACTACGTGAAGAACTGTTAGTTTGAAGTGTTAGAAGGGGATTAGATTTTCAGTTTTGAATAGCCTATACCTAAGCTGAGCTGGGCATAGTAGTCATATTTCCTTATCCACAATTCTGAATTCCAAAAGCCCTGAAAACCAAAAGCTTTTTTCCTATAACTCATTTCACAGCAAAAGTTGACTTAAAGTGACATGATTCTGTTTCTAGGCTTTATTCATCCTACTTAGACTGAATGTACATATTTTCCTTTAGAAATATTTATGTGTTTGATAAACAGATGCCATTGCAGACAGATCCTGCTGGTAGTTTTATGAAATACATGGTTATAACACCATATTTTCTTTATTTAAAAAACCAAAATATTTGAATTTCAAAACACCTAGCCCCAAAGTTTTTGAATAAAGGATTGTGAGCCTGTATGAAACAGGGGCTTGTCAGCACACAAAGCCATAATGACATCACCTTTGGACAGTGTGGGGAAGAAAGGGCCAAGCTCTCAGAGAGTCATCATTGACTTTGGTAGAGGAAGAGATGCTGAAACTCAAGTAGGAGAAGAAAGAAAACTGGGAAATGTAATGTCATGGTAGCTGGGAAATGATAATGTTTCACGAAAGGTTTAGTTGTTAAATTGAGGCTCCAACTGTAGTCAGATAAAAAGTTCCAATTTCTATAACAACTGAGGTCATTGTAGACTTCAGCACGTGTTCTTTTGTCTTCTAAATCATCAGGAATGCTCATTTGTAAGGCAGTTATTGTTGATTTGTTAATTTTGCATCAAAATGACTAGTTCTATTAAAAAAAATGCTGCCTTTCAATTATTTAATTTGAAAAAACGAATTAAAATTTGCTAGAGTCAGAGTTTTTTGTTTTTATTACTTTATAAATGTATTCTTAAAGAATTCTTAGCATTTGTCTTTTCTTCTCCTTTTTCTGCTTCCTCATTACTTTTTTTTTTTTTTAGATTGGCATTTTAATTGTTTATCTTGCCATTTCCAAGTTGGGAAATTTATTTTGAGTAGACATATAACCATGCTGCTTTTAGATAAAGATAATGGTATACCGTGCTAATTCGTGTGTGTATGTTCTCTCTCGTGTTCCATCTTTGTCTCTCCTCCCCCCTTCTCCCCCGCCTTTCTCTTTCTGTCACACGTGCACACCAGCAGGATAGATTAAATATTTTTTTTTCTTAATAGATAGTAGACTTTAATTTGGTTTATTTACAAGTGAAAAGAATTATTTTACATCTCTACTTTGCATTTGTTTCAGGCCAAGCAGGTTGACCTAATCCCAGGAAAGGGCCTGTTAGTCTAGTGAGAATCAAATTTGGGTGACATGGCCTAATTTACTAGTAGGAAAGAAATTGAGGCCCTGGGGTGAAAGAGGTCAGAAATTACTTGGAATATTTGTGATTTAATTTTTTCATATGCGGTTGAGAATAAGTGTGATTAAAATTGTGACTTCTCTTTGTGGTTATGCTTTTTACCACTATCAATTAATGTACTTGAAAAACTTGAAACAATATAGAGATTTTATTTTAAACAGTTTGTTGGCTAGTTTAAAGACACTGAGATTTGTTTAAGCAATACCCTCAGATTAAAGATTCAGAGAGTGCTTTTATATATCTCTAGTGGCTGACAAAATTGTACATTTTAATATACTCACGTAACAGTACGTACAAACAGTAGATTTGAAATTGCAAGGAGGAAAGTTCTTTCTGATTGTTCAAGAAAGTTCATTTAATTATATTCAAATACTTGAGACTATATTACCATTGCTAGGCTCTGAGTTTAGCAGTCACTAATTTTGAGGAATTGTGATTTTTAGCAGTGTCCCCTCACCAGAAACACCCAGTGCAATTTCAGAATTTTGTCTGAATTATGCTTCGAGTTCCTTTGTGGTTTCATGCTTTAAGTTTTTCTAAATAATTAAGGATCTGCCTCATTCTCTGTTTCTAAAGAGAATGAGAAGAAGATACAACTTTCTTGGAATTAAGCATCATCCATATGAAATTAGTGGCTGTTTAACCAGGCTTTCCTGGATTCGGGTCTACCTGTCTATGAGAAGATATCTTGTTCATCAAATTACAGAAATTTAAGATGAGGGTGACTTCTTATAGCATGAACATAAAATAGAATCATGTTCCTGCTGTATATTCTCAGTTCTTAAGACTAATTCCGGATCGTGCAATGTTGGTATTCTCATTGACTTGGTCAGAATTAGTCAAGACAAGCATTCTATTTTAACTCTGCCATTCCTAATGAATAAAATTGATTGATTCAAGTTTTTGGATTGTTGCATTACTGCCAAAACTGTAATTTCACCATTTGGATATTTTTTTAAAGTTCAGACTCTTTACACAAATATGGACATGATCATTTGGCTTAGCGATTTCCTATCATGGAACTCAGTGCTGAAGAAAACTAGATGTTAAATATGGAGTGAGGCAATTTCATATGATAAACCAGAGAATAATAACAAGGCATTTAGGCCTATTCCTTAGAACTGCTTTAATTTGGCACAAAAAAAAAAAAGAAAAAGAAAAAAAGGGTAATCAAGTTTGTGCAGTAGAAATGACAAATGTATTTTGTTTGAAAATGGCTAGTTCAGCATTTCACAAATCCTGTTTTGAGGAATATTGTTGTTCTGTGAGATATTAATAGATATTCAGAGAAGAAAAACAGAAGAGTTGTTTGGTGAAAGAAATTTGGAAAACACTGATTTAAGCAGAGTGAAACAAGTTTTGTTATTTCAGTATTTCTCAGTTTTTAACGTTTATTGTGAAGCCAAGTCTGGCGGTAGTTTTCTTCCTGGGGAATAAATGTCAGAATAACCTGAGAATTTTTTCTAAACAATATTTTTCTCTCTTTCCACCCCCATCCCTCATGTTGTCGTGCAGGGTCTGTGTGTTTTGCAGTTTGAAAACATTCCTAGGCGATCTGGTACATCCCTACCTTTAGTTGAGAACTGCTAAAATAGAGTAATATGGACTTCACAAATTTCTTTGACCACAGATTTCCTCTTGAAGACTATGTATTAACATTTCAAGGATTAGAAAGACATTTTGAGAGTCTCTGGGCTAGATCGTAAAGTCTTCAGAAGTAAACAGCAGTTTTTGCTTTGCCAGCTAATTGTTTTTCAGTTTTGAAACATACTCCCTTGGCTTTTGTGACACTATTATCTTGGTTCTCCTTATTTTCTGATCATGATTATAGATTTTAATTTGTGATATCTTCAAACTCTGAAAAAGTTCATGATGTCTGAGAAATGGCATAACAAAAAGTTAACTTTTTTCAATGCCATATTTTAGTATGTTTACTAAACCCATTTGTCTAGAAGCATTGCTAAACATTACATGATAATGGGGAACTTAATAAATTTGGTTAGCTGTATTGAGATGACTTCTAAAAGGTCTTTCAATTTCAGAATCTATGTGTATATATGTTTATATAATATATATGTATTTTATAGATGTAACTTTTTATATTTGCTACCCAGAAATTTCAAGATATTGAAGAAACTCATCTCATTCACATAAAGGAAATTATAGGATCCTTGTCAAATGCTATAAAGGAAATTCATTTGCAGATAGGCCAGGTAAGTTTTTACTTCTGTTGAACTGATTCATGAGACTTTTATGTTCATTTATGACTTTAAAAATCCAAAACTCATAACATGATACTGAATTATTTCAGATAAAGAATATATATTTACATGTATTATATATTAAATAAACTGGATTTTTGATTATTTGGCCACTAAGGATGATTCAAATTAACTATGCTCAGTCCTCTTTATATTAAAAATTTTAAGTTAAAATTGTTGAATGTTTCTTTTTTAAAGTTTTGCTATTTTAAAAGTTAGAATAACAGCTTCAGTAAGTTACAGAACTTGTACTTAGAAATTTACCAAAAATATAAAAGTGGTTTAATGATGACAGTTTGGGATGCATTGAAATAACAGTAGAAAAGATGAAGTCTGTTATTTTTTTATTATTAAAGATCTGAAACTTTTTCATTACTTATATAAGTTTTATTTGTAAGAATTGTGTCTCTAAAACATTCCAAGATGTGACCAGGAATTGGTCTTTACTTCTAAGGCCATGCAGCCATATCTTAAGGGGTTCATGTAAGCAGTGGTTGGTACCCACTGTAAGTTAGGTGACAGAGTATGTTAAGTAAATGAAGGTTCTCAAAGGCCCTGGGTTCAAAAAATATGTATTTTTGTGTAATATAGTTTAATTGTTTTGTGGAAGTTTTGTCTGATAAATGGCAAGAATACTTAATGGAAAAAGAATTTATCTTTATCTTGTTCAAATAGGTCCATGAAGAATTTATAAATAACATGGCTAACACTACAGTTGAAAGCTTGATACAGAAATTTGCTGAGTCAAAAGGCACTGGGAAAGAAAGACCTGGTAAGATAATAAAGTCTGCAAGGAAATGTATTCAGATTTCCCATCCAGCAACAAATGTGTTTGCCTTTAAATTCCAAAACTGCAAAGTGACGCTTGGGAGATACTTAAAAATTTGTGTAAAATCTCAAGTATCATTTACTTTGTGTCTGGTGATATATTAAATTAAGATTTTTGTTTTAACCTTTAGTGGTT
This sequence comes from Pteropus medius, assembly GCF_902729225.1. Taxonomy (NCBI): domain Eukaryota; kingdom Metazoa; phylum Chordata; class Mammalia; order Chiroptera; family Pteropodidae; genus Pteropus; species Pteropus medius. The sequence continues at coordinate 14,903,704 of NW_024344370.1, forward strand.
AATAATTTAGTATTACTTAAAATGTTGTTATAACCTTTATTAAATTAATATATTGTAGTTTATATTTTTGAATGTAAGTTAGCAATTTTAATAAGAGAAAAAGTAGGAGAGAATATTGAGTATTCATAGCATTGAGGCCAAGAAAGAACCTTTCTTAAAATTTAATAACTTTTTTCTTTTTCATTTACATATTCATTCAACAAATGTATTAATTGAGTGCTAACAGTATTCCTGGCACTTTTTTAGATACTGGGGATACACTAGTGAACAAATAAATGCAGGAATCCTGGTTCCTATTTTATGAACAAGTGATTACAGGTATCCTGAATCTTATTTTTAATAAGCATGTTAGGATATATCAAATGTAATAAGTAGCCCATTTCCATCTCCTGCTCATCATACTTATAGTTTTCCAGATTTCTTTAATCTATTTGTTAGTTACATTACTATGTTCTTGCAAGATATTTGTTTCACTCCCCAGGTAAAAATAATTCAATCCAGTAAAGAAGTTAAAATATGGTGTGGAATTTAGGAAAGTAGATAAGTGATTTTTAGTGAATTCCAAGAGTCATTTTTCTTCAGTGCAGTTCACAGAAATAAGGCTTGAAGTCTGTCATATTGACTTTCTCATTTTTCTCACATTTTGTTTCAAGCCATATTGATTCAGTTATGTTAGTATTTTTTTTCTCTTTCAGATCTTTCTATGTGTTCTCTACTTACTTGATTAATTGCACCAGCAAGTTTCTAAATACTGACACAGCAGAGATTTCATCTCTAATCCATTTTACATGTTATAGCACATTCATGTTTTGACTATACAGTTATGAACTCATAATTGCACTACTCATGAATCTTTGACTTTTCATTATAGACAGAATGAATTAGACTCTGGACTTGGATTCAGAGCCCTTTAGGATCAGGTCCTGACCAGTCTTTAGTCTCACTTTCCATTATTCCTTTTATGGATACCCTTTAGTGCAGGCAGCCTGAACTGTTTGCTGTTTCCTATACAAGCCCCTTTTTTTCCCTTGGTACCCTAGTTGCCCTTATGTTCTTACCTTAGAAAATGCTAAATCCCATCCCTTTCTTATCCTCTGTCTTCCCATTTATTTATCTAATGAATTAACTCTAAAAAGGTCATGTGTTACTTCCTCCATCAAAAGTGTCAGAGAACTTTTAACAGTACCTTTTTTTTTTTTTTTTTTTTTTTGGCGTTGTTGCTATCTTAAATTTTCATAATTGTGTACTTGTGAAGTAAAGTTATATATTTGGTTCATCTGTTTATCTTCTTTATGTATAAACAGTACATTTTTGTTGAATGAACAAATGGGCATATAATGGCAAGGTTAGGATATTAAGGAGGTTGGAATGGATGGATGGATTTGCTATTTGAAAAGTCTTGGTGAGGGAATAGTAAATTATGGTTAAAATTTTTAGTGAGTACTTAATTCTCTGCCATGTACTGTACTAACCACTTTGTAGGCAAACTTTGATCTTCAACAGCTCTTTGAAAGTAGGTACTGTTATTCTCATTTTTCGGATGAGGGAAATGTTAGGAGGTTAAATGAATTGCCTGAATTAGTACATGGTAGGGCTGGGATTAAATGACAGAATTCTTGACCCCAAGGCCCATGCTTTGGAGCAATTAGGGTAAACTAAGTGAGTTTACATATTTATAAAGAGAATAAGGATGTTGAGATATATAACTACAGAATAGTGAGAAATTCTAAAATTCTTTGGGAAAAAATAAAATTATAAGATAAGTGAAGACCAGTTAAGAGAGAGAAAAACAATTGGGGAATGAATAGATTTTTTTTTACATAGAGCATTTAGAACTGTTGATAGAATAAAAGCAAAGATGTATTTATTGGCTGGTTAAAAGTGCTTAGACATCTGAATAAGGTTGATAGGTTATATTATCAGTATCCTGTTTGTGACATTATATCATAGTTTCACAGAATGTTATTGTAGGAAACCAGGCAAAGTGTACAAGGAATCTCTGTGTGTATTTTTTTAAACAACTATATGTGAATCTATAATTAACTCAATAAAAGTTTCAATTTTCTTATCTGTGGTATGGCACAGTACTTAGCCCTGTAGTTTGTAGTCTATTCTTTACTAGCATTGAGACTCCGTAAAGTGAGGGTAATAACAGTACCTACCTCATGGGGTTGTTGTGGGGTTTACATGAGATGTTACATTTATCAAGTACTTAATAAGTGTTATTTTCAAATATTAACACATTCTTGGTTAATAGGTAACAAATAATGGATATTGTTTCTTTATAAATTTAAATTTACTGGCCTAAAGATATACTAAGACATGTAGAAAATTCTTGTAGCTAAATGGTAAAAGATAAGAGGAAATCCAAGAATGGTGATAACATGGGCTTTCCTGGAATCACCAGACCCAGAATTAGGTGGCTGTTTAAGGATGACTGTTGACATTGTATATATAAGTGATTGGTGGTGTGTAAGGGATAAATATTACCTCTCTATTTGACTTGCTGTGGGTGACTAGTTGCAGCTTTCACATGTTTGTTCAGCTTACAGGCACATGAACAAATGAGTTTGAGGTCCCATTGCAATGATAAAATTTTGTGTTTCTCAGAAAAATAACAATCAGAATTTTACATGTGATTGTATAGAATTCATAGAATTGAAAGATTTTGTATTGTAAGATGTATTCTAACCTTTAATTGTGTTTACTATTGTTTGCTGTTATCATTTTATTTCTCCTGTTTGGTAAGGGCCCCCTCTGGTGGTTAAATTCCTTCCTAAACTAATTTTCATCCTGTGGGAGAAACATTTTAAAGTAAGGCCCCTTTCTAGTTTTTCTTTAGTCAATTTTATCTGTTGAAAGATATAACCTCTAACTTTGTCTCCAGTTCTCCTATATAATTCAAATACTTTGAGAGCATTAGAAATTTTTTTCTATTCATTTGAGACTGTTTTATACTACCTATTATATGTACTGACATTTTTGTCATTAATTTTCTATTGAGATATAATTGACATAATATTGTATTAGTTTATAAAGATTTGATATATGTATATATTACAAAATGATTACCACCAATAACTTTAGCTAATATCTATCTTCACACATAGTTAAAAATTTTTTCGTGGTAAGAACTTTTAAGAACTACTTTCTTAGCAGCTTTCAGATACGCAGTACAGTATTTTTAACTGTAGTCACCATGCTGTGTATTATATCTCCAGGATTTTTAAATCTTTTTTTTTTTTTCTTTTAAATCTTATAATTGGAAGTTTGTACCTTTTGACCACTTTTACTCATTTTGCCCACCCTTCACTCCCCACCTCTGGCAACCACCAGTTTGTTCTCTGTATCTATGAGTTCTTTTTTTTCCTTCCAGATTTCACATATAAGTGAGATCATCCAGTATTTGTTTTTCTCTGCATTCCCTCTGCTGTGCTCCCCATCCCATGCCCAACTATCAACTACTAGTTTGTGGTAGTTCTATTTTTAATTTTTTGTGGAAACTCCATACTGTTTTTATCATTACTTTTTAAGTATAGTGGTGCCTGGCTCTTCTGGAATTTGGGTCACTGTAAGTAGATGCTTGGGATATCGAAGCACTTGTGGTCTTAAAGAGTCATGAAGAAACAGGTGTTTTCTAATTTTGAATGTCTATGTCTTAATGACATGATCCTCGTATTCTACTCATTCTCATGTATTTCAGTTACCAAAGGAGATTAAACTCCATATTTTTTAAATTTTAATATATAGTTTATTCGATCTAGTATATTTAAAATATTATCATTTCAACATTTAATATCAAAAATTATTATAAGGATTTTACTGTTTTTCATACTGTCTTAGAATTCCAGCATGTATTTTACACCTACAGCCACATCTCAATTCGAATAGCCACATTTCTAGTGCTCAGTGGCAAATATGGCCACTGGCCACAGGACTGGATGGTTCAGTCTGAGAGATCATATATCAACATAGACAGAACTTAGCATAGTGATGAGAAGGAAAAAAGCAAGTTCCACAAAGGAAATAGAGTATGTTACTACTTATGCAAATGTTTGAAACATGAAAAATGGTGCTATCTATAGATACAAGACATATATGTCAAAATATTTTTTAATTTTTAATTTCTTTTTGAAGAAAAGATTTAAATTTTTTTCCCTGTCTACCTCTCTCCTTTCTCCTTCCCCTCCCCTCTAAAAATATTTTTAAGAGGAACTGAAGGATATACCTCACTGAAGTGTGCCTGACAATTAGCTTTTTTGATTGATTGCATGACAGTAAGCTTTTAATTGCATCCATTTCAACGACATCCATCTCAAGTAAACAGTTACCAGCTACACGACTAACAGAGCCACCATTAAGTTCACCTTTTAGAAAGCTCTAAGTAGCCTAGATTGACAGTTTGACCACTTGCTTTCCTTTCTTGTGCTTTAATTCCTGCTCTTATGGGTTTTTTTGCTAATTTATTTTATTTTTTAAATGTATTTATTTAGATTAGTTTCAAGTATACAGTACATTGATTAGACATCTATATAGTTCATAAAACGATCCCCCCCAATTGCTCCCTTCCTCCCTTGGCCCTCCACCTAGCCATAATATTAATGTTAACTGCATTCCCTCTGCTATGCTCCCATCCCCGTGCTTGTAATCAATCACTAATTTGTACTTTAACCTTTGACCCCCTCCTCCCAGCCCCCCAATGCCTCCCTCTGTCCATCACCAAATTGTCCACTATATTTATGAGTCTGTTTTTAAACTCCATATTTTTTAAGTTTCCTGTTTTATATTCATTCTGCTAATTTTACGATATGCTTGCTATTATCATTCTTAAAAGTTAAGCAAGTTTCCATTTATAAGAAACAAAAGGATAAACAAACAAAATACAATTGTTAGGCCAGTGTGTAATATGTTTAAACAAAAGATTTTGTTGATAAATTTGTTCATATTTTTATTATATGGTAATAGAGGTTTATAGCTTCCATTTGAGGACTTCTGGAGACTCTGATGTGTTTAAAAAATACAAATAGGAAAAGCCTGAGAAAGGTAGACAAAAAACAATCAGTCACAGAGAAAAAGGGAAAAATGAGAATGCTTAGAATGGTCAGAATGCTTAAATGAAATTGATTAGTTTAGATATTTGGAATATTTTAGCTTCTATATTAGGTATATTATTTTAAAGTATAGGATAAAGCAGATAATTTTAAAGTTAAATCTCGTGATCATCTTTCCATCAAGGACTTTAAATAATGTCAAACCTTTAAATAGAGCCACTTGCCACTGCCCCCACCAAAGTTTTTTAAAATCAGAGAATCAGAAACCTTTGTGTAGAAAGCAAAATTAAAAATAGCTAAGAAGAGCCAAAACCTCATAAACCACACCAGATATGCTGTGATTACTTGGTTTTTCTATTTGATAGAAAGGGGAAATGACCAGAAAAAGAGGAAAGAAGAATGAATGATGACTAGGAGAGAAGATAATGTAGATTAGCACAAACAGAGTAAAAGAGAGCCCTCAAAGAAAATAACATTGAAAATCATCATTTTATGAAGGAGTATACCTCCACAGATTGTGTCCTAACCACAGTATCTTTATGCTACCTAATGATTTCCTTTTATGTCTTTTAGAGCATGAGTTGGCAAACTATGGCCATTGAGCCAAATTTAGCTCTGCTTATTTTTGTGAGGCCTACAAGCAAAGAATGGGTTTACATTTTTAAATAATTAGGGCAAAAAATCAAAAGAGTATAGTATTTTGTGATACATGAAAATTACAAAAATCAGATTTAAGTGTCCATAAGAGACTTTTTGTACAGTCACACTTGTTTATGTATTGCTTGTGGATACTTTTACACTGCATACAATAGCAGAAGTCAATAGTTGTGACAGACCTTATGGCCCACAGAGTCCAAAAGATTTATTATCTCTCTACAGAAAGCATTTGCCTACCCCACTGTTGGAGAATACATTTTTTGTGTAGTATAGTCGTAGGTATGTCATGATACATTAGAATTATGTAGCTCATAACACTATATAATCTTTTTTCAAAAGGCAATTCTGCTGTTCTTCTTGGGTTCAGAAATTACTTAATCTGACATCCTCACCTACATTTAAAGTTATATCACAGCACAGTAACCAATCCTCATAATAATAATCCTAAATGGCAAATAAAAGATTAAACTGTTTTGAGCAGGCTTTGTTTATGGAAAGCTTATTTGATTAATTTGAAGTAGCCATTAAAAATATTAAAGTAGAAAACCTGGCAAGAAAATAGAAGTAAAAATGTAAGGTAAGCTGATTATAATTTTTACATGTGCATAATAATGACACAATTTTAGTTCTTTTTGCAGTTTGTAAAAGGAGCTAACCCAAGCCAATTTGAATTTAAATTTATTGGAAAGAAACAGGTATCCCAAGGACCCCAAATCAGAAATATAGCCAGGCTGCAGAAGGAAACCCAAATCTGTAGGCACACTAGGTATCATTTTTACTTTATCTGATCTCTGCATTTCTACTGCTTTGCTATTTTTTTTCCTTCACAGAATGTCTTTCTTTGTTTTTCCAGGCACATGACAAAGGTGACCTCCCAGTAATTTATAGGTACTTTTACTTGTTCCTTAATTGCAGCCACAGCTCAAGATTAACCCAGGTTTTTGTCTCCTTCCAAATTTCTGGGAGAAAGAATCTGGTCCAAGTAATCTTGGGTCAGGTAATCCTTCTAGTCCAGTGAGTTCTGAGTAGGTCATACAGTATAAACATGGCTTCTGCACCACTTGTGGAGAAGGGATATTCCCAGAGAATAGAGATTACAGCGAGCTGGGTATAATTCTCAAGGTTTTATTAGGATCACAGAGGGTTAAAATATGATGGCAGTCTGGAGATATGGAGGCAGTGTCAGATTTTGGATGTAGGAGATTATATTTCAGTACTAAGATTCTACGTTTGGAGAACTAAATGAAAATTCGGAAGGTTTTTTTCAGTGACTGAAATTCCATGGTTAAAATTCTGTTTCTTTGATTTAAGACCATGGTTCCTAAGTTTGCCTCATCACTGGTTCTCAAGCCTTGGGTATATTTGAGAATCATTCATGGAAATTTTTTTCTTTTTCCTTTTAATTTCTCTCTTCATTTCTCTCTTTTTCTTTCCTTCCCTTTTCCTCTTTCCCCTTTCCTTTCTTCCATGTACAGACAGTGAGTGCACTGTCCCAGAAATTCTGATTTTATTTGTCTAGGGCAGGCCCTTGGTATCACTGTACAGTATTTTATAGCTCCCCATCTGCTTCTAATGTGTAGCCATTATTGAGAACCTGGAGTATTATATCACTGGATGCTTACTATAAATGTAGATTCTCAAATCCTACCCCAAGCCTACTGAATTATAATTTGCATTTTAATAAGACCCCTCCCCCCCCAGGCCGTTTGTATGCACAGTAAAATTGGAGAACCACGGTCTAGATTTACTGAATGGACCCAGAGGTTCACTAGGACTGTAATTTTCAAAGTGTGATCCCAGGAACATGAGTATCACCTGGGAATTTGTTAAAAATGCAAATTCCTCAGCACTAACCTAGATCTTCCCAGTAGGACACTCTGGGAGTGGGGCCCAAGATTTTGTGGTTGTACAAACCCTCCAGGTGATTCTGACTCATGAAGCACTGGAGATTCAACTAGGAGTTGGGGTTTGGAACTACTGGATTGAGGGAGTTTTTTCTACAAGCCTTTTATTGAAATAAATACGCTTGCAGTGGCATTGATGTTGCAGTTTACTTTTAAATGATTTGGCAAGTGAAAAAAGAAAAAAAACTGTAAAGATATATATATAGAGAAAGCAAATATGACAAAAGGTATTATCATCACTGTATCATTTATGAAAATAATATGACCTAAATTCCAAAAGAGTAAGTTAACTAGTCCAAGGTAATCAGCTGGCAGGCACGCGGTAAAACCAGAACTTGAGCCTCCATGCCCTTCGCATATTACCACAAGTTGGATTTGATGCTGGATTTTCAGCTTTGTTAGCTTGTTTGGTTCACCATCTCAGGCATTGTAGGAATGTGGCCGTGTTGCGTTCCACAGATTCAGGAGCAAGCTTGAGAATGTGTCATCGACTCTCATTACTTAGTCTCAAACACATCTTTCTCTCTCTCTCCCTTACTCCTCCCTCTTTCCCTACCCGCTTCATTATCATCATTCTTTTCATTAAACTTTGGGGTCTAGGCATGTTTGCATGTTTTACTTTGGCTACTAATTAGAACCAAGTGTTTGGTGGTTTTAGTTGGACATATTCAGAAATATGCATAATTTAGGTAGCCCAGAGTCATTGAGTTTTGAGACCAATTTTTAACTAGACAAAATTGCAAGTTTGCCTTGTTGGTGGCCTGAGATTTAGAATTGGTTTCAAAACAATGGAAACTATTAAATATTTCACATTTTTTTATACTGTACCTCATTCTACAAAATATGTGTGGTGATTAAAGGTAACTATTGAATAAATTGTCTTTCCTAACATTTCTTAGAAGTTTTGATCCATATTAGATTTGGATGAATTCTTTAAGTAGTTGACTTTCTTTTCTTTTGATAGTAATAATTTATTTCTACCTGATGATTAAAACATCATATGTAAGAATTGTTTTGCTTTGGATCACTGACCTCTTGGAGGTCTGCCTTTAATTTCTTCTGCCTTTAATTGAACCCATGATGGCATTTTTACATAATGTGTAAAAGAGCATCAGGAGACAGAGCCAAAATGGTCTTAGTTGCTTTTATACAAACTAAATTGCCCTTGTGGCCCAGCATAAAATCTAAGCACTAAGAGCAGTTACTTATTTTGACAACAGAATTAATTGAGCCTAAAAGAGTTGAAATTCCAGTTGCAGCAAACTATTCTTTCTGACTCTCACTCTGGCTTTGTTACTGTCAAGAAAAGTAACTTGTCTTATGATTAAATAGTGGAATGATGGGCAGTGGACTGCATTTGAGGGAGATGCTGAATAAACTTTCTACTTGTGAAACAGTTCAGAAGTGACATGCTACAAGGGGGGTCAGAATGTGCATTGATATCCAGCTGAGCTGTCGGCTGGCATTGAGCCAGGCACGCAAAGCTTTGCCATGTGAAGCAGCATGTGGAGCATGTGCCATTTGAAAAAAAAATATTTTTCATGCTTGATTTAATGTTCTTTTTTTTTAAGGGTATATTTAGTTTATTATACTGGAAACTTGGTATTTCAGTCTTTTATAGAAAAGCTTATGTGTAGATGGTACTCTGTTTAAAAATTTTAATATGTATTTTACAATTTGAAAGGATTTGGCATCTTGTAGTTCAAAAATGTCATTTTGAATAGTTTATTTTTATTGGATGTCCCCCTATTTCAAGTGGATTTTAAGAGGATATATAGAAAAGATAAAGAGAAAAGCAGTCAGGATATATCTGGTATAAGAAAAAGGTTTTGTGAAAAAATATGTAGAATTTTGTTTGAAGGGATTGATTATAGAGTTAAGGGATGCCTTTGCTATTTTCACATATATGAAGACATCCAAAAATCTTAAAAGAACATATACCATATTTGCTACGGTGATGTTATAAAAGTCTTTCTCAATACTATATTTAAAAATATTTGTAAATAATGCAGTTTTTTTGGCATTGGCGTTTTGTTTTTTTCTCTAGAATGAAGCCCATAGCCTGAGTAGTAATAGTTACTAGGTAAAAATTATGTACTGTGTTTATTTTATTTTATTTTTTAAGTTAATTGGGGTAACATTGGTTAATACAATTATATAATTTTCAGGTGTACATTATAATTTAACATTTGTATATTCTATTGTGTTTACTACCCAAAGTCCAGATTCCTTTAGCTACCATATATTTGACCCCCTTTATACCCCATCTATCCCCCTCTTCCCCCACCCCCTGTCCTCTGATAACCACTAGTCTATAGTCCATGTCCACGAGTCTCTGTTCGTTTGTTCTGTTCATTTGTTGCTTTTAGGTTTATATCCCACATATAAGTAATATCATGTGATTTTCAACTTTTTCTGTCTGGCTTATTTCGCTTAGTATGATTATTTTCAGGTCCATCCATGTTGTGGCAAATGGCAGTATTTCCATCCATGTTGTGGCAAATGGCAGTATTCTCTTCTTATGGTTAGGATTCCATTGTATATATGTACCACAGCTTCTTTAGCCAATCATCTATTGTAGGACACTTCAGTTGCTTCCATTGTCCTTGCCACTGTGAATAATGCTGCTACGAACATCGGTGTGCAAATATCTTTACAGATACGAGTTTTCAAGTCTTTGGGATAAATAGCCAGTAGAGGGATTGCTGGATCATATGGTAGATCAATTCCTAGTTTTTTGAGGAACCGCCATACTTTTTTCCATAGTGGCTGTACTAATTTGCAGGCCCACCAGCAGTGTATGAGGGTTCCTTTTTCTCCACATCCTCTCCAACATTTGTTATTACTTGTCCTGTTGATTATAGCTATTCTAACAGGTGTGAGATGGTATCTCGTTGTGGTTTTGATTTGCATTTCCCTAATAGCTAATGATATTGAGCATCTTTTCATATATTTGTTGGCCATTTGTATGTCTTCTAGGGAGAAGTGTCTGTTCAAGTTCTCTGCTCATTTTTTGATTGGATCGTTTGTTTTGTTGTTGTTATTGAGTCATATGAGTTCTTTGTATACTTTGGATATCAGGCCCTTATCAGAGGCGTTGCTTGCAAATATATTTTCCCATTCAGATGGTTGTCTCTTTACCCTGTTGACAATTTCTTTTGCTGAGCAGAACTTTTTCAGTTTTATGTAGACTCATTCATTTATTTTTGCTTTTACTTCCTTTGCCTTTGAGGTCAAATTCATAAAATCCTCTTTAAGTCTAAGGTTCTTGAGTTTCATTCCTATGTTTTCTTCTGTGCATTTTATTGTTTCAGGTCTTATATTTAGATCCTTAATCCATTTTGAGTTAACTTTGGTGTGTGGTGATAGACAACAGTCTAGTTTCATTCTTTTGCAGGTGGCTTTCCAGTTTTCCCAGCACCATTTATTGAAGAGGCTTTCCTTTCTCCACTGTATGTTTTGTTTTTTTTGTTGAAAATTATTTGCCCATATAAATACGAGTTTACTTCTGGACTCTTGATTCTGTTCCACTGGTCTGTGTGTCTGTTTTGCTGCCAATACCATGCCGTTTTGATTACTGTTGCTTTGTAGTCTAATTTGAAGTCGGGCAGAGTGATGCCTCCAGCCTCATTCTTTTTTCTCAGGATGGCTTTGGCAACTCGGGGTCTTTTGTGCTTCCATACAAATCTGATGATTTTTTGTTGTTTCTTTAAAAAATGCCAATGGGAGGATTTTGATGGGAATTGCATTAAATCTGTATAGTGCTTTAGGTAACATGGTCATTTTAACTATTTTAATTCTTCCAATCGAAGAACATGGAATATCTTTCCATTTCTTTGTTTCTTCTTCGATTTCTTTTAATAGGATCTTGTAGTTTTCATTATATAAGTCTTTCACATGTTTTGTTGAATTTATTCCTAGGTATTTTATTCTTTTTGTTGCAATTGCAAAAGGAATTATTTTTTCTACATCTTTTTCTGACACTTCATTATTAGAGTATAGGAACATTATGGATTTTTGAACATTGATTTTGTATCAAGAGACTTTATTTGTTTATTGTTTCTAGTAGTGTTCTGTAAAGTCTTTAGGGTTTTCTATATAGAGAATCATGTCATCCACAAATAGTGACAATTTGACTTCTTCATTGCCTATTTGGATGCCTTTTATATCTTTCTCTTGCCTGATTGCACTTGCTAGGACCTCCAATGTTATATTGAATAACAGTGGCACTAGTGGACAGCCTTGCCTTGTTCTTGATCTTAGAGGGAAGGTTTTTAATTTTTCACCATTAAATATAATATTGGCTGAGGGTTTGTCATATATGATCTTTATTATGTTAAGGTACTTTCCTTCTATACCAATTTTGTGAAGTGTTTTGGTCATTAATGGATACTGTATCTTGTCGAAGACTTTTTCTGCATCTATTGATATGATCATATGATTCTTATTTTTTAATTTCTTCATGTGGCGTATCACATTAATTGATTTGCATATGTTGAACCATCCCCGTGCCTCTGGGATGAAGCCCACTTGATTGTGGTATATGATCTTTTTAATATGTTGCTGTATTCAGTTTGCTAGTATCTTATTTAGAATTTTTGCATCTATGTTCATGAGAGATATTGATCTGTAGTTTTCTTTTTGTGTGTGTTATCTTTACCAGGTTTTGGTATCAAGGTAATATTGGCCTCATAAAATGAGTTGGGAAGTATTGCCTCCTCTTTGATTTTTTGGAAGAGTTTGAGGAGAATAGGTATTAAATCTTCTTTGAATGTTTGGTAGAATTCACCGATCAAGCCATCTGGTCCTGGACTTTTACTTTTCGGTAGGTTTTTGATGATTGTTTCAATTTTCATACTGCTGATCAGTCCATTTAGATTTTCCAGATCTTCTTGATTCAGTCTAGGAAGATTGTATTTTTCTAAGCACTGGTCCATTTCTTCTAGGTTATTAAATTAGGTTTTAAACACTTTTTCATAGTATTCTTGTATGATCCTTTGTATTTCTGCGATGTGTGTCGTAATTTCCCCTCTTTCATCCCTGATTTTGTTTATCTGTCCTTTCTCTTTTTTCTTTAGTGAGTCTAGCCAGGAGTTTGTCAGTTTTATTAATCTTCTCAAAGAACCAGCTCTTCGTTGCATTTATTTTTTCGATTGTTTTTTGTTTTCAATTTCATTTATTTCTGCTCTAATTTTGATTATTCCTTTCTTCAGCTGACTTTAGGCTTCATTTGTTCTTCCTTTTTTAGTTTTTTAAGATGGAGTGTTAGGTTGTTTATTTGGGCTTGTTCTTGTTTTTGGAGTTAGGCTTATAATGATATGAACTTTCTTCTTATGACCACTTTTGCCATGTCCCAAAAGTTTTGATATGTTGTACCGTCATTATCATTCATTTCTGTATATCTCTTGATCTCTCTTGTTATTTCTTCCCTGACCCAGTTATTCTTCAGTAGCATGTTGTTTAATCTCTATGTATTTGTGGTTCTTCCTGATTTCTTTTTGCAGTTGATCTCTAGTTTCAAATCATTATGATCAGAGAATATGGTTGGTATGATTTCAACCCTCTTATATTTGTTGAGGCTATCTCTGTGTCCCAATATGTGATCAATTCTTGAGAATGTTCCATGTGCACTAGAGAAGAATGTATAAGCAGCTCTTTTGGGATGGAAGGCTCCGTATATGTCCATTAAGTCCAGTTGGTCTGATATGTCATTTAAGGATGTTATTTCCTTATTGATTTTCTGTTTGGATGATCTGTCCATATCTGACAGTGGGGTATTTAGGTCCCCTACTACGATAGTGTTTTGGTCTGTTTCTCACTTTAGTTCTGTTAGTAATTGCTTTACATATTTCGGGGCTCCCTGATTTGGAGCATAGATATTAATAAGTGTTATGTCTTCTTGCCGCATGATTCCCTTTATCATTATGAAGTGTCCCTCAGTATCTTTCTTTACCTTTTTTATTTTGAAGTCTGTTTCGTCTGATATTAGTACCACTACTCTTGCTTTTCTCTGAACGCCATTTGCTTGAAATATCATTTTCCACCCTTTCACTTTGAGTCTGTATTTTTCTTTGGAGCTGAGATATGTCTCCTGGAGGCAGCATATGGTTGGGTTTTGTTTTTTGATCCATTCTGCAACTCTGTGCCTTTTTATTGGTGAGTTCAGTCCATTTGCATTTAGGGTGATTATTGAAATATGAGCTCTTCTTATAGCCTTTTTATCTTTTGCTTTCTGGTAGCTCGGTGTTTCCATTGCTTCCTTGTCCTTGTGTTTCTGTCTTCTTTATTTTGGTTGGCTTTGGTGGGTTTTCCCTCTGGTTCTTCATGTTTTATGTTATATACTTCAGTTCTGAATCTTCTGTGTGTGGTTACCATAACAAATATGAAAAGGATAGTTATATATATACATTCGTCCATTTTCTTCTGTGCATGCTTTATTTCCATTCCCCTTTGTGAATTTGGATGTTTGAATCCTCCTCTTTTCAGTCATTGTTATCTCATTTTGTCGCTAGGTATGCTGAACGTTCATGCTGTCTTGCTCTAGCAATTCTGTTCTTATTATTTAAGCTTATAATGCCCTTTTCTTAGTAAGGATTGCACTCCTCTGCTTCTATTTGCCTGATAGTTACTTTACTCCTAATTATGTTTTTTTTTTTCCCCATTTTGTTTTAGGTGAGCTGACCCCTTTCAGTATTTCCTGTAGTGCAGGCCTCATAGCGAATTCCCTCAATTTTTGTATGTCTGGAAAGTTCTTAATTTCTCCTTCATATCTAAAGGAAAGCTTATTAGCTGGATACATTATTCTAGGCTGGTAGTTCCTTTCACTTAATAGTTTAAATATTTGATTCCATTCCTTTCTGGCATGTAAAGTTTGTGCTGAGAAGTCCGATGATAATCTAATGGGTTTTCCTTTATAAGTTACCATTTTCTTCTCCCTGGCTGCCCTGAGAATTCTATCTTTGTTGTTGATTTTGATATTTTAATACAGTGTGTCTTGGTGAAGGCCTTTTTGGGTTGAGATAATTGAGTGTTCTTTTGACTTCTTGAATTCTAAGGTCCAGCTCATTCCTTAGATTTGGGAAATTCTCGTCCACTATTTGTTCAAAAACGCTTTCTAGTTCCTGCTCCTTTTTCTCGCCTCTGATAACATTCTTATGTTTCCTCTCCTAATGGTATCAGCTAGTTCTTGTATTTCTCTTTCATTATTTTTCATTCTTTACTTTCTCTCTTCTTCCTTCTGATTTATTTCTAGATTTCTGTTTTTGATATCACTCATCCTTTCCTCCATCTGGTCGACTCTATTTCCCAAGCTTGCTCTTTCATTTTTCAATTCTTGCAGTGTGTTCTTCATCTCCAGAAGTTCTTTTTGGTTATTTTTGAGGGTTTCAGTCTCCTTGCTCTGCTCATCTAGTTGTTTTTTCAGTTCCTGAAATTGTTGATATGACTTGTTTCAGATCTTGCTGAGTTTTTTCAGAAGGACCATCTTGGATTCTCTGTCATTTAAGTCACATATTTCTATGTCCGTAAGCTTATTTTCTGGAGATTTTCCTCTTTCTTTCTGAGATGCCTTGTCACCTTGGTTGTTCATGGTGTTTAATGGACTATTTCTCCACCTGGGCATTAATGGAAGTGTATTCTGCTGTTTTTCCAGAAAGAAAATTTATTATATAAAGGTCTCTCTTTAGCCTGCTTCAAAGAAGGTGCTTTACTTTTGATTTCCAGTAGGTGGCATCTAAGCCTCTTGGATCCCTGCTTTATATAAAGCCTTAAAAATGCCTTGTTATTTTTGTTAGATATTTAATCATGCTCGTTACCCTCAGTTTCAGTCCCTGCCAGTGTCAGCAACAGCCTCAGCAGTTTTTGCTCAGATTCCCCTGAGGCTCTGTGGTGATCGGTCTTGGAAGGTATGGGGGGAAGGGCCCTTTGGGTTAGGAGTTGGGGGTTGTGGCTCAGCCTCAATTGCAGAACTGGGCGGGTAAAAATCAACTGTGTCTCTGTGGTCCTGTCCCACTTATCTGCTTTCTGCCCTGATGACTGGGCCCAGCCACTGGCTGCGTGGAACTCACAGCACCTCCAGGCGAGGTTGTTCAGGGAAGTCACAGCTCCTTTTCCTCTACCCCCTCCTCCTTTGGGGAGCTCTGGCTGTGAGAGGCAGCTTTTTTATTTCTCCCAGTCCACCGCCTGACACCCGGGGTTCTGACCTGTGGTAGCTCTTGCGCGCAGATCCCATGCTCAGACGTGCTGGTGTGTGGTTTGGTTGTTTTTTGTTGAGTTTTAGATGTTTAGCTTATTGTTGTTTCAAGGGGAGAGATCTGAGGACGTCTCTCACTCCACCATGTTTCCCAGAATCCTTAGGAGAAGTTTTGATTAACCACATTTCTGACTGTCATTTTTTTAAATTTTTTTTTTTTTTTTGGTAAATTCAGATTTATTTGACAGATGGTTATATTTTCTCAAGCTTTATTAGTGAATGATGAAGCTCAAAATTCATAATAAGCTTTTGGTCATTTAGATAGAGATTTTTTGTCCTTCTTAAATTTTACACCAAGTAAAAAGTTGCTAATTATCAGATACACATACAGAAATTCTTTGCCTTTATTGCTCTTTCAGTTCTCATCTCTTTGTTAACTGATAACTTAGGTCTCTAAAGGATTTTAAGAATAAGCTCGTTACCCTTTCATTTAATGAATTCTTAGCTTCCAGATATGCATAGTGAACTTGAAACCCTTAAATTTTTAATTGGGTAGTATTCTGACATAACAAAGTTCATATCATAAGAATGCCTTAGTATGGAAGGTATTGCCAATTAATTCATTAGGGCTTTGTTTATCAACTCATTTTATGACTGTTCTGCTTATCACTAAATGTTAATCTACTCTATTTTAATAGAAACCGGAACTGAAGAAGTAAATCTTAGATTAGGGGCAAGAAAGCTCTTATAGCCAATATTTGTAGATACTCCTGGTTGTAGAGAAATCTTATTAATCACTGGTTTTCTTTCATAATGAAATGATCAGTGAGAACTCTGATCATGAATTTGCACAATTAGAGTTAAGCTTAATGTCTCAGAAGAACCAGAAATGAAATCCTCTATTATGTGCTTTTTACATCAAGCTCTTTTTAAATTTCTCAATATAGCAGGTTATACCAATTACCATTAAAAATTATTTCACAACAGTGCTAGACTTGTATAAGTGTATATATTATAAAACAGCTAAAATGATAATTTAATGGAAGATAATTTTTTAGTCTGATATTTGGCTTTGAGGATATTTAAGTAGAATAGTAACTTATGCTTTTACTACTTACTACCTAAGTAATATGGTATTTTACTTTTTTTTTTTGAAATATACCATATTTTGTGGTTAGTCTCAGCAGACCTGTCATTTCAGGGCTGTTTTGTTTTCCAATTTCTATTTTATCAGCTTTTCCCTCTGCAATCTATCCCTCATAGAAGTGCTAAATTAATTTTCCTATGAGACCACTTTGCTTTGTGTGTGTGTATCACCTTCTTATATGAAGACTCTTCCTAGTGTCTGTGAACTGCAGTTCAGATTCCTTGATCTACTATATATACAGTTAGATCTGTGTTGTAATCTTATCACCACTTATTATGTAATGAATTAATTTGTTCAGCAAATATATATAAGACCTATTATTTGCCACTTCACAGTGGTGAATGAGACATTCAAGGTCCCAAGCTTACATTCTAGTAGTTTTTATGATCTTGGTCCTCTTGTCTTTCCTATGAGCATAACCAGAAATTCACCTTCTTCTTACCATGCCTGTTTTCTCTCAACTATACTGCAAGCTACTTGAAAGCAGAAACTACATTAGATCTCTGTCTCCAGTTCTGTGGTATCATATCATATATAAAGGGTTTTCATTAAGTTGTGATCATAATAGGTAGGTCTTAATTTTTATCATTGTTAGGATTATTTGATTTATAAAGTTATTACCAATATTCTAATTAACATGATCAGATAACACCGGATCACATTTCAGAACATTTAAAAATATATACAGTTGACCCTTAAAACAATGTGGAGGTTTGAGATGCTGACCCTTACACAGTTGAAAATCTGCATATAACTTTTGACTCTCCCAAAACTTAAGTTGTCCCTCAGTATCCAAAGGGGATTGGCTCCAGGACCACTCCCCACAGATCCAAAATCCATGGATGCTCAAGTCCCCTATATAAAATGGTGTAGATCAATGCATACAGTTGGCCCTCTGCACCCATACACTCCCAACCATGGATCAAAAATAGTACAGGTATTTATTGAAAAAGAAAAACCTCACATAAGTGGACCTGTGTTGTTCAAACCCATATTGTTCAAGGGTCAACTTTATTGTAAATGGGATTTGATCTGATTGTTTTCTACCAGCTTTGTTTTAACCAGCAGTTTTGTGTGTGTGTGTGTGTGTGTGTGTGTGTGTGTGTGTGTGTACATACATATACATATATGTACACACACACACATATGTACATTTTTTTTAGGCCTCATTGAATTTGAAGAATGTGACCCTGCTAGTGCAGTTGAAGGTAAGTTGACTAGTTGTAATGTGTGGCAACTAGCTAATATCTTCTGTTTATTGAATAGATAAAAAGCGGCCTCTATCCATTGGTGTCAGTATGTCTGTGGAATGTTGTAAAAAATCAGTGTAGTTTGAAGGCCCGCAGCTATTTATGTTTACTTAATAAATAAATAATAGGTCAGCTCAAAGGATTATGTGTATTAGAATATATATTTTAAAAGATTAAATATAACATTTGTTTTCAAATATACATTGAGATTGTTTTCCCCATTGACACCCATCGTTAACTATTCTGATGTCGTAAATATGAAACTCATTACTGCATATTAATGTATAATGCTTATTCTATAGTAGGTAACATTTCAGTAATTAATGTGGTTATGCATTAATGTTAATGTTACTGTCATTCAGAATGGGTGATGATTTGAGTTGGAGAAAAGGTCTACACCCTTTCTGTTTAAATTGATGTTTTTCATAGTGTGAAACCCAAGAGATGCCTGCCGTTTTTATCATATTTTACATATCTCACTTTGTGAGCTACTAGAAATAATTTGAAAGCAAATTTCTATTTTTCCTAGACTTGCGTAAGAATTTAAAGAAATGGTTTGCTGTTGTGTATAAAGTTATTATTGGAGCAGTCAGGAGCTCTGGGGCCTAGACTTATAGTTAACTAGCTGTTTAACCGACAACAATAATGATTTAAATTCTCTACTTCAACTTTCTTTATTGTAAAATGTAGACAATAAATACCTATTCTGTGAGAATAAAAGTGTATTTGATTTTTAAAATATTATAATGTGACATGCAAATGTATGGTTTAGGGAGTTCGTTTTGCATGAAAGCAAGTACATTATTCTAAGACATCTGGATTCTCATCCTGGCTGTAGTGTTCACTAGTTGTGTAACACTGACTTAAAAAAAATAGTAATAATAACCTTGAGTTTTCTCATCTGTAAGATGAGAAGTTAGCTTAGGTGTACTCTAGTTCGCAAGGAGTAAGCAGCTAAGTTTTAAGAGCTGAATTCCATCAACAATTAATAGCATGACTGACCTTTAAAAAATAATTTGTCATGCAAGAAGAGCAAGAACTACTATATCAGGCAAAACAAAGATGATATTTGTTCCTGTGTAAGTTATGGTAGGACCCACTTATAACACTTTATATTAGAGATAATATATGGACAAAAGAATGCCTCAAGTTTTCCATGTCATACTATTAATGGATCTGTTGTGTCATCTTGTTTAAAAAAAATAATAACACATTTATATTTTATGAATGGATCTGTTGTGTCATCTTGTTTAAAAAAAATAATAACACATTTATATTTTATGACCCTCTACATAGGAAACATGATTTGATCTTTAAAGCAAAATCTAATATAGTGAATAATGTACTTTCTTTTCAGTTTTAAGATATCTGCCAATGCTTACTTTGCTTGAGGTGACTTGGAGAAGACAGAAGAAAAGAGAATTTTATTGATCAAGTGAATGTTCTATAACCTTTTGGTGAATAATGGACTATATTATGTTAACATAAAAGTCTAAAAAGACTATAACTCTGATTTAAATATTAGAGCTTAGTATACTTTTATTTCTTTTCATCCAAATATAGTATCAACAGTTACGAGCAAATTGTGTCAAGATATGTTTATATTTATCAGGAACAATTATGTTTCTGTAACAACATACATTTGTTTTAAGGTATAAAACCAAGGAAAAGGAAGACTTTTGGTTTGCCAGGAATAATTAAAAAGGAAAAGGATGCTGAATCTGTGTAAGTATATTAAATATACTCAAAATATTCTCTGTTATAAATATTAAGACTTATTTTGAATTTAAAGAGGAAAAATTCTCTTGGAAATAACAAAGTATATATATATCTGAGGTGTGAAAAATACAAACTTTTCTAAATTCATTTTCCAGCTCCCCTGCTTTTAGTTAAAAGTATTAACTTTTCTTATTTTAAAATTTCGATATGAAAGCTTTAATGTCGTAAAATTGAAGCTTTAAAACTTTAAAGATACTCTTATTTTATAAAACGATACATGCATATTTTGAAAAGCTAAAAATGCAAACTAAAAATTCTTCTAAGTTTTAATGCCTAAAAAAAACTCATAGTCAACAATTTGATGAAAATCCTTTCAGACAACTCTAAGCATTTAGGCACATAGTTATACATGTACAGATGCTATTTGATTTACAATGGAGGTATGACCTGATAAAACCATCATAAGTTGAAAATATTATAAGTTGAAAATACTTTTACTACACCTAACCTACCAAACATAGCTTAGCCTAGCCTACCTTTAACGGGCTCAGAACACAGTATCCAAAAAACACTGGCAATACAGTACAGATGGTCCTTCATTTAACGATGGTTCAATGTACGGTTTTTCAACTTTACGGTGGTGCAAAAGCATTATGCATTCAGTAGAAACCATACTTTGAATTTTGGTCTTTTTCCGGGCTAGCAGTATGCAGTACTCTTGTGATGATGGGCATTGGCAGCCCAGCCACAGCTCCTAGTCAGCCAAATGATCTTGAGGGTAAACAGCCAACACTCTACAGTGTACTGTATTGCTAGTGTTTTTTGGATATTGTGTTTTTGTATCCTGTCGTGTCTACAAAATGCCCAATCTGTGTCTCCTCCTTTTGGTGAGAAGAGGAGATAGGCAATTATTTTTTAGATAAAACTCAAGATACTTTTCCAACTTTAGGCTGATGTAAGTATTCTGAGCATGTTTAAGGTGTAGGCTAGGCTAAGCAATGATGTTTGGTAGGATAGATGTATTAAATGCATTTTCAACTTACGATGGGTGTATTGGGGCATAACCCCATCGTAAATCAAGGAGCATGTGTACACTGTAGAGTATCGGTTGAAGAGTGTTTTAAGTTGAACCATCGTAAGTCAGAGACCATGTGTATACACAAGTGGAAAATGTTAAACATGGGAGAAAAGAGCTCTAATATATTTTCAGTATCTAAATTAGTCATATTTAGATGGAGGATGGAGTATAAATTCTGTTTACCTTTTTTAAAAAATAGTGTGCAAAGAATACATAACATACAAGAAATTCAACTAGTATTAGCTAAGTGAGGTTTTCTACCTTGGCTACACATTCGAACTACCAGGGAAATTAAAATAAATATATCTATGCCAGGCTCCATCTCAGACCAATTAAACTAGAGTCTTGAGGCCCCAGCAGTTTTTTGTTTTGTTTTAAGCAGCCTTTGTGGTTCCAGATATATACCTGGGACTGAGAATCATTGAGCTGTGATTAACTAGAGGCAAACTGGAATGAAAGAATTCTTTCTTTCTGTAATTACTCAACCCGTTTATACTGAAGAGACACTAATTTAAGTCTTGAGTGATTTGTTGACTCAGTAACATTGGCTGAAAATTTGTGAAAATCCTTACTTCTCTAGTATATTCAGCCTCTAATGGGTTTTAATATTTTGGGCACTTGGTGTTTGCAATACAAGAGAACAGTTTGTGCTTTCAGTGTTTTTGTCTCCTACCTAGTTATGTTCTTATCATCTGACTTTCTCAGAATTTCTGCTGTTTTCAGTGTCTGTTTCTTCACCCCACCCAAGAGGTATCTGGTTAACAAATTAAGACCAGTTGCAAAGTGATTTATATCTATAGTTTTCATCTCTTCTGCAAATGTCCTTTTTGAGCCTTTAGGAAAGGAGTATTTTGCTAAGGGGATGGAACCTAATTCCTTTTTATAACATTGGAAATACATTTTGAAATCTAGTTAATTGAGAAGGTTGGTCTTTATGTTTGTTTTACATTTACAGTAATAGTTTTTGCTAGTTTATATCCAAATTCATATTTATCAGTTAAGTGATAAAACACCAGTTCTGAACTACATATTACATTAGACTAGAAAACTATTCCAACTGGAAGTCTAACTAATTTACATAGAGAAAAGTGGTTTTGACTTTCATATACACTAACTTATAGAAAGTACTGTATTTTAAAAACTTCAATACAATACTTTTCTTAAAAAGTTTTTAAAATTTTTATTTTAAAATGTTATTTACCAATGAGTATAAATATGGACTTTTTTTTTTTTTTTTAAGCTGAGCTTTCTTCTTTGAAGGAATTTTTTAAAGATATTTTCTCTCCCTGAAGAATTAAAAGCCACTAGAAATCTTTGTAGGACTTACAGCTTCCTTAATATGATTCATGTGTATGTTCATAGAAAAGAAGTACTTTTGAACGTAGTTTTAAAAATACTTGTATTTTATTTTGTCATGTATTATAAGTATAGGAATGCTTTCTTTTGAATTTTAAAATCATTCAGTATATTTTAAATTGCATAATAAGATTTCTCTAAATACTTTCATAAAATTTAAGTAAAAGTTATGTTTAAACACCAAGGTAAACACGTTCATATAGTAGTATTATCAGATAGTCCTAATAGTCGAATATTTCTATATTTTTTTTGTTTTACTAGAGAATGCCCTGATGCAGATTCACTGGTAAGTAGATTTTACTTCGGTATAAACAATTTAAATGAGCTGTTTTCATTAGGAAATAGCAGCATATTTCGGTTGAGTTGTTTAATATAAATCTTTTCAAGAAAAATACTAACTATGAATGTAAATTCACTATTGAAATTATTTTACAGATTTATTTTTGGGTTTATATTGCCAGATGCTTTCCTATTAAATAGAAGGTATTTCTAACTACCTTTGAAAAGTGGACATTTTACTTTTAGAATTGGAGTGGTGCCATAGTATATTGCTATTTCTTGGGAAATATGTCAAATCTCAAATCTGCGTACTTTATTTTAAAATGTGATGCTCTTAGATCTTTTAAAATAGTACTATTTTTGCTTATGTATTTAAGTTTTAAGAGATTGTTGTTTTAGAAAAAATAACAGCAACCATGTTTAGTCTTTTCTGTGCTTTTTGTTTTAAAGAAATTTTGTTTCTATTTTTTATTTAAATATATTTCATGATATATAATTAAAGAAAACATAAAATGGAGCTCCCTGTAGTTACAATGGGAGAGTAGATTTACCAAATGGTGTAGTATGTAGACACACAAATTGTTCATTAGATACCAGTCAAGTTGATAAATGCAGTAGAGTCAAGCTATTCATCTCTTTTGTGCTTTATTCTTGCTTTCATAACTATTGTTTCTTTTGGCCCAAAAACATTTTGATTTTTTTCACAGCATAATGGTGTATCAAATAAAGACCTAGATATTTTGTGAAGCATTGTGTTTTATATTAATTAAAACTAGTATTTTCGTTTCATACTTAAGCTTTAAAATAATAGAACTATGATTGGTTAAATTTGTAGAGAAAATAATGAAATAGACTTCTAATGAGCTCTAGGAATCATCAGAGTGTTTTGGGGGTTAGGACATTTATCTTACCACTTGTCTGTTTTGATACCCTTGGTTTACTAATTAATGAAAAAGCAGATGTATTTGGCATTTACTTTTAGTACTCATGCATTTTATTTCTGAATTATGTATAGCATTTATTTGATGATTGCAGTATTGTATAAAATCCTTTAATACTTCATGTTTTATTTTATATAAACTCCCTTAAAATATTTTTAATTCTCTCAGCTCATTGAAACTATTCTGTAATGATCAGTGTTAACTAATTTTGGACTTTAGCCAGTACATATCTGTAATTAGTAAAGGGCTTTTAAAGAGGACACAAAATTCTTACGCCATATAAGAAATGATTGATAAATCTATGTAGAAATGAAAAACTTATAAAATTTGAAAAAATACACCAAAGAAGAATTTGAATAACTAAAGATAAATTGACAGAATGTATTTGCAAGACATGTAACAAGGGGCTAATTACTAAAGTTTTTATACAAATCAATATAAAAGGTAAGCAAGCACTCCAGTAGGAAAAGGGCATTAAAATAAAGTCAATTTTCATTTGGAAAAAAAAGGGCGAATAACCATAACAAATGTTAAACATAGTAGTCTCATTCTGGGGCAAATTAGAAATTACTATGTTCACCTATCATATTGGCCAAAGTTTTGCTACATTCATACGGTTGGTCGAAATGTTAATTGGTACAGTCTGTCTTGTGGATAGTTTGGCAGTATCTCCCTAAATAAGAAATGCATCTTCTTTTTGATCCTGCAGTCCTACTGCTAGTGGTTTACTGTTATGTCTATATTTATAAATTTGTATATGCTTCAAGATACATGTATATATAGAGGGGGAGGGAGAGAGAGGTAGAGATATGTTTATTTCAACATTGTTTATATTAGAAAAAAACTGGAAAAACTAAAGCATTCATCAAAATAGTATTGGTTAAATAAATTATTAAGCATTCACTTGATGAAGTAACAGTTAGATATTCACATAGAATTACATTGCTCTGTGTCTACTGACATGGAAAAACCTTACTAAATAAAAGCAAATATGATCTTTTAAGTAATTGCTGTTTTTAAAATATAAATGTGTGGCTACAGTAGTCCCCCTGCCCCCTTATCCACAATTTTGCTTTCTGCGGTTTCAGTTACCTGCATTTAGCTGTGGTTAGAATGGAAAATTCCAGAAACAAACATTTCATAAGTTTTAAATTGTGTGCCATTCTGACTAGTGTGATGAAATCTCATGCTGTCTTGCTCCTTCCTGGGATGTGAATCATCCCTTTGTCCAGTGTATCCAGGCTTTATACGTTGCCTGTCCATTAGTCACTAAATAGCTATCTTGGTTATCAATTTGACTGTCGGGATGTCACACTGCTTGTGTTCAGGTAACCCTTATTTTACTTAATAATGCCACATTCACATAACTTTTTTTGCATTATTATGTTATAATCTATTTTATTATTATTATTAATCTCTTACTGTGCCTAATTTATAAACTAAACTTTTATTATACATATGTATGTATATATAGGAAAAAATGTATATGTAGTGTTCAGAACTATCATGCATCCACTGGGGGTCTCAGGACATACCTCCCTCAGATAAGGGGAAGAACACTAGTGCATATGTATTCTCTTTTTAAAAAAAGAATGAACTGCAAGACATTTGCGGTTACCTTTGGGGAGAAGGATTACCATGGTGATAAGCAGGAAAAGGTGGCTTTCATTTTTCGTTGTTTCCCTTTATTTATGGCTAGTCTCACTAATTACTTTAAAAAGCATCAATAGGCAACCTTGGTAAGGAAATTGTTTATTTTGTTTCTTTTTTAAAAAGGTCTGTGTAATTTAAAAAATTATTTTGAGGTACTGCATCTTTTGAAAGTTGACCAAGGAAGTGTGAATTACTCTTTTCTTTTGGTTTTGGCTAGTTTCTCCATTCCAGAGACATTGAGAAACATTCCATTAACTTGGAAGCTCTATCTGAAGATTTTTTTTCTCCCAATCATTAGCACTATCCACCAAAATACCTCTAAAGTGAATTTAACTGCTCTTTTCTTCTCCATACTGCTTTTGCCTTAGTGCTTTGCTCTAGCAGTGTAGGGCCCTAATACAAAAATTATGGGTTGAATGGACCAAGGTATAAATAGGTAATGTGTTAGTTTTTGTTAATATCAAGTTTCTATAGGTCTAGCATTAAAAACCTAGTACACTGAGAATCATTGCTTTTATTTAAAAACAAGCTAACAAACTTTATTTTGAAAGAATTATCAATTTACATAAATAGGTTGCAAAGATAGTACAAAGCAATCCTGTGTACTTTTCACCCTGTTTCTCCTGGTGGCAATCAGGAGGTAACTAGGATTTTGAAACCAGCACAGTCAGAACAAAACATTTCCCTTACCGTAAGCATCTTTCATGTTGATTGCCTTTTTACAGCCACTTCTCTTACATCCCCACCGTATCAACCTCTGGCAACCATTAATCTTTTCTCCATTGTTATAATTTTGTCATTTCAAGAATGTTATCTAAGTGGAATTATAACGTATGTACCTTTTGAGATTGGCTTTTTTCAAAAACAGCATAGTTCTCTGGAGATTCATCCAGGTTGATATGTGCTTGAATAGTTTATTCCTTTTTATTGCTGAATGGTATTTTGTGGTATAGATATACCAAAGTTTGTTTTACCATTCACCTATTGTAGCACAATTTAGTTTTTTCCAATTTCGGCTATTAGAAATAATTTTCTTTGAACAGTTGTGTACAGGTTTTTACATGCATGTAATGTTACTCTCTGACCATGGTAATTTTCTTCTGAAGTCTCTTTTTTCCTAATAGTAAGACAGCTTCTCAACCTTTTTTATTTTTTCTTAATGTTTGCATGATACATTTCCCATCCTTTTACTTTTAACCCCCCTATGTTATGTTATGTTATGTTTGTAATGAGTTTCTTGTAGATAGCACATAGTCAGGTCATTTTTTTTAATCCATTCTGCCAGTCTCTGTCTTTTGTTATATTTGGACCGTTTATATTTAATTATTGGCATGTCAAGACTTAAGTCTGCCATTTTATTTTTTGTTTTCTGTTTGTTCCTCTGTTCATTTTCATTTTTTCTTTTTTCCTGCCTTCCTGTAGTTCATTTGAATCTTTTCTAGAATTCCATTTTGACTTACAGTTTTTGAGCATATCACTTTGTATAGCTATTTAAATGGTTGCTCTGGGTCACTCTCCAGTACCTTGATAGAGTTGTTTATATATTTTGACCAGAGTTTATAGTTGTATTCTGCAGGAAGTTAATCCAAAAGCAGCTTACCCAGTCCTATAGAAAACAAATCAGTATTATTTTTTAAATTACTACATCATACTATACAGTATATTAAAAACAAATTTAAAAGTAGCGTCAGCAAATTTCAGGTAGAATATCTAGGGAATGAAATATCTGGTATATTTCTAGGGTACTGGGAATAAAAATAAAGTATTTTGAAAACAATTTTTATTCTGATTTCTAATGAATCCACATTTGACAAAGTTTAAAGTATTTAAAAGTATTACTTGCATATTAGCAAGTAATATGTAAAACTCAAAGTACTCTACTTCTAGAGTCATAACTATATCACTGGTCATGTTTTTATCTATGGAATCTACTATTCACCCTGTATTAGATTTTTTACTTCTAGACTTTAATCTGGTCTATTGACTCACTGCTGGCTCCAGTTAACTCAGTTTGGAAGCTGCAGCCATGTAAATTCTGCTCTTAGTTCTCCTTGACCTTGCACTGTGCCAGACTGTCAGATTAGCAATCTTTTATATTCCTTTCCTCTTGCTGAGCAAGTGATTGGAGGAAGAATGGCAAACTTCACCAGTAGAAAGATATTGGCTGCCCAATTACAACTGATACCCTGGCATTTCTTAATAGTCTTTTTTCATTTAAAAAACTTTTTATTTGGAAATACCTTCTAACTTTCAAAAAGTACAAGACTAAAGTAGTACAAAGGACACTTCTCTACCCGTAACTTTTTACTACCATTCATTTTTAACATTTGCGTTCTCTCTACATATGTGCATGTGTTTAGGTATGTGAATATTTTTTTTCTGATCCATTCAAGCATAAATTATATACATTATGGCCCTTTATACCTAAATATCTAAGTGTATATTTTCTAAAAGGAATATTCTCTAACTTAATTACAAAAGCATACTTAGAGAAGTATCTCTCCCTCCTGTATTCCTTCTACTTCATCATCCTGCCTTGTAGATAACCAACTTTGTAGATATCTATGTTTTAAAAAAAATTTTTTTTTACTTATACTATATATGTTCTTTTGTACTTTTTTTTTAGTTAGCAGTATTTCCTAGAAGTCACTCCATGTCATGGAAACCCTTCTCCTCTTTTTTAAAATAGCTTCATAATACTGTTTTGTATATGTAATATACTTTATTCAACTATGCTTGGATATTTAGGTACTTTCCAATAATTTTGAATTACAGATAATCTTTGATGAATAACTTTGTTGTATCTATATTTTAAATTGTTGGGGATGTGTCTTTGGGGTAAATTCCTTGAAGTGGAGTTCCTGGGTGGAAGAGTAAACATATATGTATTTTTGTTAGATATTGTTAAATTTCTCTCTGTAGAAATTGTACTACAGTAATTTCTCAATGTTGTTGATAGGTTTTGCAGCTTTAAGTGAAACTATGTATAATGAAATCAATTTTACCATAGGCTGATTGATATAAACAAGAGTTAAGTTACTATGGCATCTCATCAATATTATAACAAAACAACCATATTTGAGGAACTGCTGTATTTTGTATTTATACCAGCAAGTATTAAAGTACATTTTGCCACAACTTTGCCACCAGAAGGTATTTGAAAGCTTTTGAATTTTGTATTTATACCAGCAAGTATTAAAGTACATTTTGCCACAACTTTGCCACCAGAAGGTATTTGAAAGCTTTTGAATTTTTGCCAGTCTCATCAAGTAAGACATAGTAGTATTTTAGTATAATTTTAATTTTCTTAGAAGCCTTTTTTGTTGTTGTTCTGCACTTTTTATATATATTTCCATTTACTTAAGCTATCAATCCTCTGATTTTACCACCTCCCTTCCCTAGACACATACAGTCTTGTGCTTTTATTTCTTTACTTTGAAAATTTGGGTGAAAATTTGGTTATCCACAGAACTGCTGGCATTCCTACCCAAATACTGTTCTTGCGGTGTTTCTTCTGTTTCATTTTGCAGTGCTTTTCTATTTCAGACATCCGACTGATGGAGTATGATTTAAAACTAACTAAAAGATGTAATTTCCCCACAGTGTTATAATTTTATTAACTTGTTGATATTTGATAAATTATATAGCCCTTCAGTAATAATCAAGGCTATTTTGTTAATCTCTAATATTTTTGTAGTTGGAGCCATCATTAAAGTTTTTTTTCTTCTTCCCATAGAACATTCCCGATGTAGATGAAGAAGGCTATAGTATAAAACCAGAAGCAAATCAAAATGATATCCTTTTATCATCTGGATATTCTTATGGATTTTGTTGGCATATAAGTAGACAGTTAAAACAATTATTTAATAAAGAATATTCAAAATTTTAATTATAAAATATGACTATTCGTTTGACATGTATTTGTTAATATTATAATGTAGTATAATGTAGTTATATTTCTGTTAAAGTACATCTCTTAAAGGTTTTTGTTCTTTTTTATAAATGTGTGAAAACTGATTATGCATTAAGATGATTTGAAAACTAAATTTTTTAACTGATACTCACATACCAAAGAGAACCATTTCTACTCATCTAGTGATTCTGATTCTGAAGATGAAGAACCAAAGAAGTATCGGATAGAAATCAAACCTATGCATCCAAATAACTCACATCACACAATGGCTTCTTTGGATGAATTAAAAGTATCTATAGGAAATATAACACTCTCCCCAGCAGTATCTGTAAGTACTAAAATGTATAAGTTTGTACTCCTTATGTAGAAGCTTTTTTTTTTTAGTACCTCATCTATCTGCCTCTGGTTAATTTTAGGAATAATAAAAATTAAAACATCACTTAGAAATAGTTAAGTATGTTAGATGAGGAAGTGTTTAATTTATAATATTTTATTTTTATTCAAATTTATTGAGATATTATATAGTTGATAATTTTTACTACAGGCAAATGAACTTATGAGTTTGGCTTAGTTTTGCTTCCTTTTGAAAGTGTTTTACAAAGTAAGCAAAAATGTAGAAAACCCACTATTTTTGCCAGTTGTTATATTTTATAAATAGTGCTGTGTATCAGGCAGAATTTTGTGAACTGGCAGTATTGATCCTTTTTTTTTTTAATTAAAAAAAATGTTAAATTTAAATTAGTTTCAAGTATACAGTACATTGCTTAGACATCTATATAGTTCATAAAATGGCAGTATTAATCTTTTCCTCATCTAATTTTAAAATTTTTGTCCATATTTTATAAACTGTATAAAAAGGGAATTCTGTAAAAATGAATTTAAAGATTATATCTTTGCATTTTTTTTCTGGTTGCTAAAACATGTTTTCCCATACTTTTCATAGAAAAGGCAAAGATACAAATTCTTAGTGATAATGATTAATTCCTCAATTCTGAGGTGCCATACTTAAAAAGTTTTGAGGGAGAAAAAAATCATAATATATCTTTCCATTGATGTCATACTCTAAAAAATGTATCTTAGAATGACATTTAGTATATCTGTACATGCTCATCATAATTGATATCAAATCTGTTCTCCTTGATAATGGAGAATAAAAGTTCTCATTTTATATTATTTAATTATATATTTTAAGTAGTCTACATATATTTATTTTGATAAAAGTTCTTTTCTCTCAGTCATGCACTTTTAGAATTTAATTTTAGAACTGTTTTTTCCACCAAAAAGATTTGTGAAGTGAGGTTTTATTCTATTCTTATTAGTTAACAGTAAGATTAATGCCAAGATTAAATTATGGTGTGTATATATATATATGTGTGTGTGTGTATATATATATATATATATATGAAGTAGAAAGTTGTGAAACCATTAAAACTTTTTATTGTCTGAGAGCATAACTAATTTAAAATGTGTATATAAATAAATAAAAGCCTAGAGGAACATACATCAAAATGTTAAATAAGCATTTATCTCTGGGCGGTAAGATCATTGATAGTTTTAAATTTTCTCCTTTGTGCTTGTCTTTTCTGTTCGTTACAAAACAGTGAACGTGTATTACTTTCATGCTCAGAAAATAAATAATAAAGTTTTTCATTGTTAATGTTGGGTGTGAAAAGAAGATATTGTGAGTATATTTCATTGCCCAGTTTGCTTATCTAGCTTAAGTATTTTTTCCCCCAACAATGTATGTATTTAAGGTGTAGAGATTTTAAGTATGATTCAGAAGGGAGTAGAAAAATTATTACAGCTGGAAAATATATTTTGAATTCTAAAATGAACACTATGTCTTTTTTTTCCCTTCCATGCATTGCACTAGAGACACAGCCCAGTAAGTACAAGATTTTATATTTTTGCCTATTGACTTAAAAAAAAAATAATGACTGTCATGTTTGAACATTGATTTTAAAATATTTATTAAGTTTTTTAAATTAGCGAGTCATAGTAAGTTGCTTTAGGTGTTAATAGTTTAATATTTGAAGACATTTTATTGAATGTTAAAGGTACATGCATTACTATTCTTTACTAGAAAACAAACTACTGCAAGTTTTTTATATATTTATATGTAAATACAGTTTATATTTGAGCAGATATACTAAAACAACTTAAAATTAGGTTCCCAGTATTAATGTTTTACTAAATATTTATTATCAAATTAAATTATTTGTTTAATGGCACTTAGTCTTTGCATTTCTTTTTTAGGTGCAGATGAATCAGAATTCATCTAGTAAGTTTGACATTTAAATTGATTATTTTATGTCTATTGAAATTTATCAGGCAATTTGCTAATAAACTTATATCCTTACATATGTAGTTATAGAAATAATAGTCTTTTCTCATCATGAGCCTTAAAAACCGACTTAAAAGGATACTTATAACAGAGGACAATTTATATTATTTTTTACCATTGAGACGTGCCTGATACTTTAATATATGGCTACCTTTTTCTGAAATCAACAAAGCCAAAGAGTAACCTCTGATTAAAAATGTTAAACTATTTGTTATAACTTTGCCTTGTGAGCCAGAGGCATTTATAAGATGAGTAAGCTTTAGCTTTACCTATTATTAAGTCATATCACAATTGCAATTTCTATTATGTGATTTTTAGTATAGCAGTTTAATTATATTGAAAACATTTTTGGGTTAACACCTTGTGCTGAATTTTGCATTAAAATTAACAAGAGTTGTGGGAAAAAGTTGAGGCAGCTCACTCAAAAGCTATGCAATTTTGTAAAAATGCTTAATAAAAACTTCAATATTAATCTTAAAAATTCTACCTCAATTAAAAAGACCTGTTAAATTCATGATAAATACCAAATTAAAAGTAGGAATTTTTTAAAAAAGGAATGGAGAGTAGCTTGACAATAGGGGATGTGAGGAAAATGAGGATAAAAGAGGCTACCGACTTACAGATGAGGCAAAAATGCAAAAAGAGAACAGCACAGTAAGCGCTTTGAGGCAGAACATGCCAAACTGAGCCAAATGGGAGAATATGGTATTAATGGGCATCTTGTACAGTGTGGTATTCCTCATAGTTTGCTGCAGTTACCTCTGTTGATGTCTTTTACATTCATCAGTTACTGCTTGATGATGCAAAACATTAAGTTGCAGAGCAAATTGCTTATGAACCAACATGACTTTTATATTACTGATGCTTTTCCCCTGTGTACTAGTTGCTTATGAAATGATTCACAATACAATGCAAAAGGTAGCAAAACAGACTATCTTGTAAATAAATGACTGTTGGCTCTAGGTTGTTATACAAATTTTAATATTCTATAAAATAGGATGTCCTTCGGGAGTTGCAAACTACTTTTGGTCAATATAATAATCACTAATAATCTGAGAACTGGAAAAATGCTTTCACGATTCATCAGTTAAAATTCTTGAGCAATACTTGCATGTTTAAACATTTATTCTAATTTTTAAAGTTACAGCCTATATTTTTCTCCTCTGAAGAGCAGTTTTAATAAATGTGAGAGTTTAGTTGACTTACATAATTTCTCAACAAAGATGTTAGAAGAAATAAAATTTAGCAGGAATTCAGCTATTAATATTCTTAAACACAATAGAAAACTTATTAAAGCCTTTTCTTTACTTCATATTTATTTATATTTTATTAATTCCAGAATTTTAAAATTGTTTATAGCGAGATGTGTACATTGTTTATAGTCATTAAAATATTTATTGCCAATTATGAATTGTTCATATTTTAATTCTTTAATTAGGTGAAGAATTAACAAAATCAAAATCATTTGCTGCATCCAATGAGTAAGTTCCACATTAAATTTTTTAAAAAGTACTTTATTTTTTTAGAGCATTTTTAGGTTCACAGCAAAATTGAGTGGCAGGTACAGAGGTTTTACACGTACTTTCTGCCCCAACATATGCTCAGCCTCCCCCAGCAAAGTAGCACATTTGTTACAGTTGATGAACCTACCTACACTGACACATCCCAGTCACCCAAAGTCCAAGGTGTAAGTTAGTGTTCCTTTTCGTGTTATACATCCTTTGAGTTTCGACAATGACGTATCTACCGTTGTATATAAAATAGTTTCACTGCCATAAAAAGCCTGTGACCTTCACTTGTTTATTCTTCTCTTTCTACTACATTAACAAATTTTAAATATTTTGTTTTTTAGAGTTTTATTATCTTTGCTATTTCAATTCTAGTAGGGTATTGTTAATTATCCTGTCTTCTAAACGGTCAGATGCCATGTGGATTTTTTAGTTGTTTTAATTATTTCTCATTTGACAGTATTCTTTTTATAATGTTAACAGTCCATTCAACTGTATTTGGCTTTGATTGCCTCACCACTTCTAAATGATACTATCCCAAGTTCATACATGTCTGTATTTCAACCAGTTATTCTCATGGAAATTTTCTTACTTTTTTCCTTCACTTTTGGGTGTGACCTTGTAAAATAGACTGTATATTTCATGAACTTTAAATTGAGGAAGTGTCACAAGTTGAAAAAGCAGAAGGATGGAAGGCATGTTGCCAGGTGTTCTTAAAAAGAAAAAATATTTTAAGCCAGTGTTGCATGGGTCCTTTTTCATTTCTGTATCAATGTTTTTTTCATGAATAAAAGTAGGCTTAATTAATGGATAATTAAATAATAAATGGGTAGTTTAAAATTATTAGATACTTTGAAGCTATGCACTAATTGAGTATAGGGTGGTGTTTTGATTTATAATTTTTAAAGATAAGTTTTTTAGTGTTTTAAAACTTTGTTTTTAGGAATCATTTATGCAGTTGTGACTCTTAAGCTTTATCATACAGAAGTAGTGTGTATCCATGTTAGGTGCATGTTGAGATACTAGATATGTGCTTGTAGGTAGTTATAATGTTTTTATTATATAGTGGGCCTGTTTTCTAAGATTTTGAAAAAAATATTTAAAAAATGACAGTTCGATAACATTAAAATATTGTTTTAATTAGGGATTAATCTCTTTTTTACCTTAAATATATACAATTTTTGTCTGTCATACCTCAATAAAGCTGGAAAATGTTAATTTAAAAAAAGTGGTGGCAAAGGTCAGGTGCTCCTCTAAATTAGGCATCTTAAAAAGGGGGGTATGATTAAAATGGAAAAGAGAAATATTCATATAACAGTTTGTATTAAAGAGCCAAGAGTTGAATCCAGAGAGTAAGCAGTGCATTGGATTCCAAGAGGTCAGTAGACAAAAATCTTTGGTTATGCAGCATGTTGAGTTTTTTGAAACTAGAATGTTGATGTTCTTGATGATTTTTTCCATAGTCTTGGTTATCTCTTATAAAAAGGCATGTATGACCCAAATATTTTGCCAGAACACCTTAGTGGCCCAGGCAGTGGATTGCCCAGGGAGCAGTCCTTCCCATGCATGATCTACTGCAATCATCTGATCTTTGAGGTTTATCTCAAGTTGTTGGGCTTACTTCTGTCCTTGAGAAGTACTTTTTAAAAAATCCTTGACCTTTTTTCTTTTTCTTTGAAAATAAGTATGACCTTATAAAATTTCTACCTGATTTCATATCACTTAAGAAATTTTCTGTCTGAGACTGGATGCTAGGACGCAGACCTAACATTGTTGTAGAATTAAGTATCTGTGTGTCCTTAGGCAGCTCATGTAAAGACTCTGTGCTGCTTTTCTTCATTTGTAAAGCTGAAATCATTTCCATTCTGACAACCCCTAAAATTGTTAAGAGTTTAACAAGGTGCCATCAGTGGAGATTAATCTCTACCCTCCTCTGCCATCTTCATTTAATTGTAGATTCTACTTATAGCAGTTTACAAATATTGGCTTATTAAATTTAAGTTTCTTCACATATTCCATTGGCACAGTATCCAACTTTTTAATTAATGTGTTGAACTATTATAATTATCTGAAACAATAAGTGACGAGATTTTATACTAATAAAATACCCCTTTGTTAAAATTCTTGTTTTTAAAATATGGTAGGAAAGGGACCAGTGATTTACTTGCTTGGGACCCCCTGTTTGGACCATCTCTTGATTCATCTTCAACTTCACTAACTTCATCATCATCAGGTAAATACATATACACACATATATTTTTTTAAACTGAGGCATGCAGTAGTTACTTTTTTCTTATTGCTTTATTCATCACTTTGTGTTGTACTTAATAATCAAAAAATTGTTTAACTTGTCCTCTGCTCATATTGCCAGATAAAAGTGATTTTATACTGGGTAACTTAGCCTAAAGACCCCATGGCTTAAACAATAAAGTTTATCAAATAACAACTTTTTTCATTTATATATTTATTTCTAGGCATCATTCCCATATTGATGCCCAAATAATTCTTACAGCTTGTAGATAAAATTCAACTACATAGACGTACATTAATGTAACCACTCCTTTCTTGATAGACATTTAAGTTACATCTGATTTTCTAGTATTATGAACAGCCATGAATATAACAGATTTTGTTTACATCTCATAATATTCTTCTAATAATTTTTCAATATGATATTTATCAGTCACAAGATATTATTATTGATACTTATTGCCAAACTGCTTTCCAGAAAGGTTTTAGCACTTCCCAAGCAATATCTGAAAGGACTTGAATGCTTTGTAGTTGTTTTGGCAAGAATATGCTCAATTTCTCTTCAAAATATGAAGTCCCATTAACCAACAGTCAAAGCGCGAATCAAAAGTGCATGTTTAATAAAACCACACTGCTTGTTCAAAGCAAGAAAATAAAATCACTTTCAGTTGATCTTTAAGCTTCTCTGGGATTTCAGAGATGTAATGCAGTGTTTGGGGGTTAAGGGAGTGCTGGAATGATAGGGAAAGAACTGGAATTGATCGAGTTCTTGCTGTGTCGCTCTGCTAGAAGCGATGCACATGTTATTTAATTTCACCTCATTTGCTGCTGCATGAAGTTGTTTTTATTGTCCCAGTTTTATAGATGAATAAAGTGAAGCTCAGAGGTGATCTGGAATTTTTCTAAGATCAGATAGCTAGGAAATGATGAAGAATAGATTTAAACCTGGTTAAACCTGGATCTTACTAATTCTAAAATCTTTTGCACTCTGGCAGAGTAACAAAACAATAAGCCTATGAATAATAAACACTAGTATTTAAAATTAGACTGTTTAGAAACTAACATTAAAAAGACATTTTAATTGGATTTTAGGCAGCCTTTAACCCAAAACAACTTGGAATTTTGAAGGGAAGGTGATCTGTACCTAATATTTATAAAACAGCAACAAAAAGTTAATAGGTAGTGGAACATATCCTGAAGTGTCATTATAACCTTTCTCAATGGGCACTTGTTACTATTTAGTTTTATAAAACTAACCTTACTAATGCATTGTATCAGGAAAGTAATTATATAGGAAAAACTGAAGTTTTTAAGATTTTGTTTTTGTTTAGTAAGAATATCAGAGTAGTGTTTTGTATTTAAGCTAAAGAAGTCCTAAGCAGTGTTTTTCAATTTTGTTAATATTCTTTTATGAATTATTGTATCAAATTTTTAATAAAATTTTTCACATTGATATCACAGAGGCTTTAGTTAACTCTGTCCTTTATTTCTCACTATTTTCTTTGGTATCGTCTCTTCAATAAAGTTCTTTTTTCCTATTGCTACCTGTTTAAAGAATGCTTTACCCATATCAATTACAATTTCACGTAAAAAAAAAATGACATTTTCATTCAGCGGTCATTCGATGTTTAGGAGCTAGGATATGATAAAACATTTATAAACCTTTTGCTAGTTTTGAGTAATTAAAATGACATTAACCTGAAACAAGATGATAACTGGCTATATAGAGTTATATTTTAGTTCTAGAATTTTCCTGTTGCTTCTAGTTTTCAATTGTTTTCTTCTCCTTCAGGTGATTGTGAAGAGCGGATAAGGCACTCTACTTTCATTCCCACTGATTTAAATGTCTAGGTGTATGATAATTGAATCTTTATTTGAAACCAACTCAGATTCTTGGTCTAGAAAGCCTACCACCACTACACTTGTCCACTAACTCTCTATGCTCTCCTTCTGTAACAGCACCAGCAGAGGATACAGATAGTTTCTTTTTGCTTCATGGTTGCAAAGTCAGTGGATTTCTTTCATTGATGAGCTTGTTATAAGTTCATTACCAGTGGAGCTCAGGTAGTGTTCCAGATATTGCACTGTAAAACTGAAAATGCCTTCAGGTTTCCTGATGCTTTGGATGAGAGATCTTCCAAAAGCTACATCTCTGAGGATCAGAGTGACCTTTGGCATAACATCATGTCGTGAAAAATTACTGAAGAGGCTAAAAATGCTGATTTTTCTTCTACATCATCATCATTGCTTCTGGATTTTAGATTAGTATCTTTTTGTGCAGATAAAGAATGGTATGAGAAACATGCATTGTCTGTTCCCCTTAGGTAAAGTCAGAGGGTAGATCTAAATTAGGTCTTATCTCCTATGCTTTTACAGGTCACTTCCTATTTCTTGAACTACTACATCTAATAGACATTTTTTTGGAAGTGAGCTCCATTATCAACACCACCACCACCACCACCACTATCAAAACACACAACTAAGACACTTAAGTTTATAAAAAATTATAGTAATATCCTTCAGAGGCTTCTAGAAGCAGTACCTATTTGGCATATGCAGATATTCATTTATAATACATAAATTTATTATTAGTTTATAATTAATAGATTCATTTATAAACGGTGGTGTTGAGTTTTGTTACTAGCTTTCCTAAAAAAGCAATTTCTGATTATTTGAAGGATCTATGCTTAACACTTCTTGGTTTTGAGTCAATCTAAAAGCCATTTGGAAAGGCCACTTGATCAATAATGAAGTTTCAGATGTAAATGCCTCTATTAGTTAAGCTGTCTCACAGGTTTGAAATAACGAGTATTAGTCAGTGCTGGTTTCATTGATTATGAACATATCTTAAAAGTAAATGTCATAGCACAGGGAAGTGTTATGGTTCTCAGGCTGGCGCATGTTTCTTCCAATGTGCAGCTTAAAATAAGAGGGCAGCATGAAAGAACTCGTGCTGATTGGATGAAGGCAATAGCTTTAAGAACTAAAGTTGATTTCTTACCAGCTTTCTACTTTTTTCCTTAAGCAGCCTGAACTCTGCTTACATCTGTTATCCCTTCATGTGCTTTCTAAATGATTTCATAACCCCATGGCATTTGCTTTCACTCCTGTGTGACTACTTTTTTTCTTTAGATCTCTTCCTACCACCTCCATGCTCCTCCTTTTTATGCCTCCATTCCTCCATTGCTGACCAAGGGCCCCCAGCTTTACTATTTGTTTCCCCATGTATATACTCAGGCCCATTCATATATTTTCAACTTTGTACATCTATAAACTTATAGAACTTACTGAAATATATTTCTTCGCATTCCTATTATATTCAGTCTCTTAATTATAGCCCCATCTTTTAGAAAGGACCAAAGGAATTTAAAATTAATTTAAGGATGATTTAAACATATTTGCTCTTATTCTTCATTCTTGCTTTGATTACACTAATACATTTGTGACTTTTGATGCTGTACACTTGAATTCCATTCATTAATTTCTACCATGATGAGTTATTTTTAATTAGGAATACTAAGATTCTTATTTCTGATTTATAAAATTGCAAAATTTGCAAATGGTGTTAAAAACAGTGAACACTAAATTTATATAGG
This sequence comes from Pteropus medius, assembly GCF_902729225.1. Lineage (NCBI taxonomy): Eukaryota > Metazoa > Chordata > Mammalia > Chiroptera > Pteropodidae > Pteropus > Pteropus medius. The sequence continues at coordinate 14,942,541 of NW_024344370.1, forward strand.
ATTTAGGGAAAATTAAGATATTTTCAACACTTACCAAAAATTAGAGTGATTTAGAGACAATTTTTTAGTAAAGATATTTTTAATACTATTAGTTCACAAAAAAATGTTACAGTGTGGTTTAATGTAAAAGTCAAATTACAAGTTTAATCAAGGTAAGTGTTTTATTTAGAGTTCATATTATTTTTCTTAAGGTGTTTCAAAGGCTTGGTCTTGCATTATTGTCTGTAAAGTAGATGTATGAGCAGTAAACTAAAGACCTGAGGCCTTAAATTGTTTACACCAGTTAATTTATTAGATTTAATTTTTGTAGATATAAATAAGTGAAATAGAAAAACAATTTATATTTTGTGTCAGTTTTATCGAAATTGTAATGATTTTTTTTCCAGGAATAATATTGGTGACTTTGCAAAAAGCATATTTGATACGTTCCCAGTATTTCACCAAATATCTGTAATTACATTTTTTAAAAATTCCTGAAAAATGAGATTTGAATCCTAACAGTTCCTCTATAATAGAATGTCTTTATGTAAGGATTGCTACATACTAATGATTTTCTTCAAATTTTCTTTTTCCCCCCACCAGGCAGGCCCACAACTCCTCTTTCTGTAGGCACCATTGTCCCACCTCCAAGGCCTGCTTCCAGACCAAAGCTTACTTCAGGCAAACTCAGTGGGATTAATGAAATAGTATGTACTCACGTGTTTCTTTTTTTTAATTACAACTGTTTTGATTTAAGATGCAAATGATATCTTTCTATATACCCCTTTAGAGTTGAATGTTTGGAATTTTCTACTCGATTCTTGCAAGTATAGAAAAGTTTTCCCTAACAGTACTTCCTTCTCTCCCCTATATTACCTTAGTGATCATACCTGTGGAGCAAGATATTGTTCAGTTGGAAAGAGATTTCCTGAGAAAGTTGGCACTTTATAAAAATACTATTTAGTACCGAATGTTTCACAGTTAAGAAGCACTTTTTATGTAATTCTGTGTGAAGGCAAATATTAAGAAGTGTTAGTCCTTAGTGCCAGGCGAGTCCTGGAGGGCATCTGGTCCAGCTTTATTTTGTATATAAGGAAACTGGAATTCACATCACTTGATTGTCTTGCACATATTAAGTGCATATTGCTATAAAAAAATAAAGCATTGGTCTTCAAAAGTTGTCAGATAAAGAAATTTTATGGGTTTTATTTAGCGTGAGGCTCTCTCAAACAAGTCTTTACCTGTGATCTATTCTGTTTTGCTTCATCTTTTACACTAATTGCCAGAATTACATTTCTAAAAGTCAAGCTTATTAATCTTTTTCCCCTGATATAGATCTGCAGTGGTTCTAACTGAATATACTTGGTTCTTGATGATAAAGTTGCCCCAGTAACCTACATTACCAAGCTAACTATCTAGCTTTCTCCTCTTTATAACCCAGGTTCCGGCCACTTGAAACTTTCTACTGTTCCCCAAATACATCATGCTCTTTTATACATCATGTCTTCTTCTTATGCTCCCTCTATTTGAAATGCACCTCAGTTTTCTTTAAGACCAAACTAATTATCACCACCTAGGTAAAACCTTCTTTGACCATTACTCCTCCCCCAGTAGATTTAATCATTCTCTTCCTATACCCATATGCTTTGTCACAGATCACATTGTATTTCTCTTCTCCACCGCCACCAGCCATACTTTGTTTGCTTTAGCCAATTTCATATCCTTAATACTTTGCATAATACCTGTCACATGGTACATAGTTAGAAAATATTTCATGAATAAAAAGGTTTGAACACCAAATATTGAAATGGTGATGTCTTTTACTCACTGTCCCAATGAACAGACGTAGTGGAAGTGAAATGAAAAACTACAAGCTGCCAAGTAGTTGGTTATTATTTAAGTAATATAAAATTACTACATCTTAATAACATGAATTTTTTTCTTGATTACAAAAGCAGTACATAATCATGTTATAAAATTTGGAAAATAAACACAGAACATAAAAATTCCTTCTATATTTTTATCACCCAAAGATAACTACTGTTAACATTTTTGTATATATCCTTTCATTATTTTTTGAGTTTATTTATCCAGTGGCAGTAAAATAAGAGTTGTTAAAAGCACAAGTTTATTAGCCGCTAATTACCTGAGGAACATTAGCAAGTTGTTTATTTGGAGTCTCAGTTTCCTTCTGGATAAAATGGGTATAATGATAATAGGTTATTGTGATGCTTAAATAAGTTGGTATTAAACACTTAGAACATCGTCAAGGTAAGTAATTGCTCAAAAAGTTGCTATGAACAATATGTGTATGTTTTTAAGTAAAAGGTCATATCATATATTTTATTTTTTGTTCACTTGAAAATATTTTGGGAGTGTCTTTTTTGTATCATAAATTATTTCATGGTTTTCAAACGTCTTTAAAGTGGTAGAAGTTTTTGTCTAATAATAATCTTAAGTTGTAAGTCTATTAAATAAGTAAAAGTGGGACTTTTGTAATTGAATCCTTCACATCACAATTCACTTCCTGCCCCAGCCTTGAGAGCCTTCTAGCAACCACTCTGAAGGCTTCAGGGAACCTCCTGGAAGTGGCTGCAGAGCATAATCTTATCTTCTACACCATTGTCAGCATTAAATTTCCAAAAGTTTTCAGAAATTTGTTTGACATTGTTTATTTCCACGTTCTCATTGTAAATGTCTTAATGAATTTTCTTATGTATTTGCAGACATTATTTTCTTAGTAAAAATTTAAAAAGTGAAATCCATGAGCTAAGTGGTATGTGCATATTTAAGACCCTTGATGATTGTTGCTGTATTGCCCACAGAAAGGTGGTGCTGATTTGAATTCTCTCCAGCTGTACATTGGAGCGCCCTTTTCCTTGTATACTTGTATGTGCATTCTTCTCAAAGGGTCTATAACCACACCCTCCTCACATCCCTGCAGAGAACCTCTCATTGTTCTAGAGCAGTAGTTCTCAAAGTGTGGTCCCAAGACCAACAGTGTTAGCATAACTTGGGAACCTGGTAGAAATTCAATTTCTCTGGCTCCACCCCAGACAAATCAGAAATTCTGGGGAGTGGCCCAGCAACTGTGTTTTAACAAGCCCTCCAAGTGATTCTGATACATGCTAATGTTTGAGAACCATTGTTTTTAAGCAGTGCTGTCCAATAAATACTGCAAGTGACATATTTAAAGTTTCAAGGAACCAATGAAAAAAGAAAGTGAAATTAATAGATTTAACATATCAATATAAAAATTGAGACTTTACTTTTTTGTGTGTATACTGTCTTTAAAATCTATTGTTTTATAGTTCATCTCAAATTTGAACTAGCTACATTTTCAGTATTAGTGGCTACTGTACTAGACAGTGCCATTCTAAAACAAGAGAAAACCACTTAAGAGCTGTTTTTGCCTTTCCTAAAAAATTGTGAAGTGCCCATTCTAATTATAAATTGTAAAAATGCAGCCAAATTATATTAGTCATAAGGCCATGTTGCCACAGGAGAAATGTCTCCTACAGTAGTGGATTTCAAGACTTTTTCCAATCTTGTAAGTTTCAAATCAGCTGTTGAATGTAATATTTGTTTGGCCTCACATTCAACATCTACATACAGATACAACTGCATTTTTACATTGTGCTATATTTTCCAGAATAATGAGTCATCAAAAAGCCCTTCTCTGGAACTAATAGTTTAAAAATAGTTAAATGGGAGGTGGGGTGGGGGGCTTAATAAATGTGAAACACTTTGGGCAGTATTTTCTAATTTTTATAAAAGTGTATATCTGTAAATTTACATTCATGCAATGAATAATTGACTAATTTTAGTGTATGAATGCTTATAAAGTTTGGTTTTGCTTTTTTTCAAGTCCCTCAAATAACAGGACAGGTATAGTGTCTTTCTTGTTTACTGCTTTGTATCTAGTACCTACGCCATGGCTTGTCACATAGTAGGCACTAAATAAGTACTGTATTTCCTTAATACTTTTATAAGCAGGAAAAGATTATTTTTAATTAAGCTAAATATGCCTTATTCTAAAAAGTGAAAGACCTCAGGAAGTATTGCTAATGTATTGTTGGAACAAGTAGGAATTTGGAAGGAAAAAAATTCATTCACCAAGGTAAAAGATAAATGAATTGGAGTTATAGTTTTTATATTTGTTTTTATGTTTAACTAGAAAGTATTTTTTATATTTGTTTTTATGTTTAACTAGTAGGATTAACATTTTCTCAAATCCTTTGCATGGCATTAACTTTCTCAGTGAGAAAGCATTAAAATGAATTACCAAGGAAAATGTGGACAGATTTGTAAACACTAAAAGGGCAAGCAATATTTAGGGAGAAAACTATTTGCAGCAAATAAAGCAAAGGGTTATTGAAAGCTCGGGTAATACTAAGACCTCTGCCAAACTAAATCAGACAAAGCTAATACATATAACTCATAAAAGGAAAAATGCCAATTTTATTTTTATCAAATTAGCTAAAAGTTAAAATTTTTTCGCCCTCTTCTGTGGCTCATCTATTCACTGCTGGCAAGGGTGCAGAGAAATATTTTCTTGTATTTATAGGCAGACTGGTAAAGTCAGTAACCCTTTTGGGAAGCAGTTTGGCAGTGTCTGTGAAAAGATTTCATAGTGTTTAAACATTTAACTTCTGAGAATCTAAAGCATACTTTTTGAAATACAGAAAATGTTTTATGTACGGAAATTCTCTTGACAGCATTTTGTAAAAATAGCCTTTTCAGCTTTTAATATATTCTCAAAAATTATTTGACCTGTGGCATCTCTAATTTTGAGTTATAAGAAAGTCACACAGTAAATTTAGTTTAGTTTACCTGATACTTAAAAATCTTTTTTGATAACAGAGGGATTATTTTACCATTTTGATAACTTTTTTGTTTTTAAGCCCAGGCCATTCAGCCCACCTGTAACTTCCAATACCAGCCCACCTCCTGCCGCTCCTTTAGCCCGGGCAGAAAGTTCTTCCTCTATCTCATCTTCTGCTTCATTAAGTGCTGCCAACACTCCAACAGTAGGTAAGCGATTATCATCAATTACATGTGAAAGTTAAAATCTAATGATCAGGCTGAATTTTTTGATATTTTTAATGGGCTGGTGAATTTAACATTAGAAATTTTGGTTTTCTGGAAACACTCCTGGCATTATCAAACGAGCCACATTTTCCTTTTCTTTTTCATAGTTTATATTATTTGAATAGGAGAATTTTAAGCATGGTTGGCACTGTTAGGAGTACATCAAATTTATAAACTACTGACCAATATAAATACTGTAGTTGAAGACAAAATATAATACAGTCCTTTCTACTCTGAATTGATACTTGCATTCCTAAGAAAGTCTGTGTTTTAAAAACAACTGATTCAATGAAAGAGGTTTATGCTTGCAATGAATTATTTTTTTCCTACAAGAATTTAAATCATAAAGATTTAAACGTAGATATTAGGGTATAGCTATATAAACCTAAACCTCATCAAACATTCAGTATTACATATAGATTTTGCTTGAGATTTTTTTGTTACCTTTATCCAATTCTTCCTACAAATTCTTATTACCTTTCTCACTTTTTGTTAGTACAGTAAACAAAGTACAAAGACACTTAAAGCAGCTGTTTCAGGAGCAACAGCTTCTCATCAAAATTATAACTTGTCCCCATTGCTGTGCTTCTAAGTAGTAATGGGTTTATCCTTGATAATGTAAATCATTGATTTGTATTAACTAAGCATAAGTCAGTAGTGCTCAAAGTTTGGTCCTTGGACCTGCAGCATCTGTCTGTATTACCAGGAAACGTATTAGAAATGCAGACCTTTTAAACTAAGCTTTGGGAGTGGGGCTAGCAATCTTTGAATAGGCCTTTGAGGTAATTCTGATGCATGTTAAGTTTGAGAATCACATCCCTAATTAAGCTGATTTAATTATAAATCTAATTTTATTTGTCAAAACTCAACATGGGAGAAATGTGTATTCTGTGTCTGGCCATTGTAAAAATGGCATAAGTAATATAGGCTAAAATAAGGTAAAAAATGATTTCTAAATGTCCAAATACGTTATTTTACATATCTTTATGAACTTAGATATATTGTTTACATAAAGGTAAAAGAAAAACTTAAAATTTGACTTTTTGTTTTAACAGTACTTTATTCTTATTTTTTGTTTGTATATGTGGTTTTGTTAATTCGTTTCTGCAGAATCTACATTTTAGCCATAAAGAACATAGATGGGTCCTATTAGAAATCAAGCAGGTAGTCTAAACCAAAATTGGCTTTTCCATTATCTCTGTATTCAGAAGTTTTCCTTTTTGTGATGTAAACTTTACTTTTGATTGAGTTGGTACATATGTTTTTCGTTTGAGTCAGTGTGGGCAATAGGAGAACCAAGTAGGTGACAGTAATGACATAGGCAGGATGTATGTAGATTTTGTACAATAAAGGTTCTTTAAATCTACCTAAAAATTCTCTCTTTATCATGGTGCTCATTCAGCTGTGTTGAGATACAAATTTTTGATTCTTCTTGTTTCTTGAATATCTTTTCCTGCAATATTTTGTTTTATTTAAATATGATAGAAGATGATAATTTGATTGGAACACTCTCTGAAATTGAAAAGCACTGTGAGACTTCACAAGGTATTGTATATCGAAAGCAAATGTATGTGTTAACTAATGATTCTAAAGTGTACCTAAAATACTTTATCTAATTTTTCCTTTTCCAGCAATGTATGGTGTCTCAGAAATCAAGAATAACTCTAAGGTTTAACGATCTCAATTTTATACTAATTATGTCCAGTTGCTATACAGAATCCATTGCTATCAAGTCTCCAATTATAAAAACACAATATGTTTGCATTGTCTTCCATCTCCCTGCTCTTCTCTCAACATTGAGAAATATCAACACATCTTAAACTGTCAAAACTAGAGATAAAGTGATAGAAAAGAAGCAGCAACACTATGTCAGTTAAAAAATAATTTCAGTAGCTAAACTACCAGAGCAAAAGCTGTCATACGAAAACCATGCATATAGTGAGTTGAAGTTAGAGGCACAGAGATAGGAAATAGTTGGGAGTGAGCCTCTTGTAACTCCTGAGCCAAAAGGAATTCCACAAAAATATCCATTGACTGTTACAGGAAGGTACCCCATACCCTCAACATTTTTTTTTTGAAACATACAATTGTTTAAATGTGGAGCAATTAAACCAAAATTGGAATGCAAACTATCTTTATAAAGAATACAATGAATTTTTTATTTCTAAAGAATAATTCTGAATATAAATGCAGACTTTTTTTAGGGACTTAAGTACACATTTGTTGTCAGTTTTTATGCATGCAATATAACTTTGAAAGAAATAGAAGATACAAAAGGGGATATGCCAAAATGTTCAGTGGATTTGAGTTTTTTTCCTTATTTTCATTACTTGCCAGTATTTGAACAACGGGCCTAATAGTTTATAGGGAAACTATCTCAAGAATTCTCATTTTATATGCCCAAATTAATTGAAAATAACCTTGTAGGTGTCTTTTGAGCTTTAATGTCAAAGCAGTTAGCAGACATTAACATTACCCATGACCATGTGTAAATACCCCTATGTGTAGGTTATTAAGGGAAAAAAATCAATAAGATTATTATAGCCTTTATCTTTTTCTGAAAATAGGCTTTCCCGAATTTATAATTGCACTCTAGATCAATATATTTTTTAAAAAGGCAATTGAACTAATTTAAATTTACAGTGACATTTTCCCAGTGCACAGCCATGTATAATTTGCATAATTTTAATCAGTGAATTTATACTTAGTCTGCTTTTTTCACTTAACTTTTTCTTACACACATTCCCAAAACAGCTGCCTCTTGATTAGGACCTTATCTTTCACTTAAATCATCTCACCTGATCCAAACTTGAATCCTCGCCAACAGTCATTTTTCTCTTCAATCCTGGATCCTACCTACTCTGTGTTCTGAGTGATCTTATTAAATGAAAAACCTAATCATGTTTCTCTTAAATATTTTTAGTAGTTTTTAGTGCCAAAAGGATAAAATTAAAGGTCCTGCATACTCTGAGTCATAAACACTTCTCTGGACTCATTTTCATTTCCTTTCATCATTCCAGCCCATCCCTCACCAATAAACTATGCTCCTGCTTTGCAAAGCTACATATTCAAAAAGGCACTATTTTTTCACCCCTCCTTAGCAAAGTGTCTGGCACATATTAGTGGCTAGTAAAGTAGCTGTTGTGATTTTGTGAATAAGTTTTTATATTGTTTAAATTTTCACATGAAATTTTAAATTGTCTTAAGTGGGGGTTTGCTTTTCCCAATGGCCTAGAAGCAGCAATTCTTGTTCTCATGTATTTTTAGTCAATGTGCTATTTTTCTAACTATGAAAAACCTTCTAAATCAAAATCCCTTCAAAATCTCAAATACTACAAAATCTTCCCAGCCTCTAAGCCTAACACAAGATGTTTTTCACTGTAGGATCTCAGGTTTAATTGTAAGGCAGAGAAAGCCAGTTCTGATTTTTGTCAGAATCCTTTAGTTATCTCAAAAGTAACTCTGTCTTTTACAATAAGTAGTCACCTCTGAAATAAAAATATCTGATGGCTATGATTATTGTGCAGCATTTATGTCACAAAAGCATACATTCAGATTTCAGAGATATATGTTGACCTAGGTTACTCATTTTTTAAATAAAAATGAATAATTAGAATTAACTGTCCTGTTGACTTACTTTTACAAATTGTATCACATATTAAATAAAATGCCTCACTCTCCAATTAGTAGCAGTAGTGATAGTGGTAAGGCATAAGTGGGAAAAATATATTTGTGTAAAGAAAAAGGCATTTTGAGGGATATTTCTATTATGAAATAAATCAGGTACTTTGTTTACACAAAACAAAAAAACCCAAAACCTGAACACATGCATAGATTAAATTTGTTTACATTTTATTCTGCTTTTAAAGCACTATGCTTTATTATGATTTGACTCAAAGTGTCTTATCTGAGTGAATTTTATGTCAGGAATGTTATAAAAAATATTACATTTATTGAGGCAAGGTAATGTGGCAATATAATACAAGTATTAGACAAAAAAGAGGTAAAAGAAAATTATGAGTAGTGTGTGAAATATACCACTCAGAATTAGCAAATGGATAGAGGTAGCTTAAATACAAAAATCCAGTTTAATGTCTTGACGTATGTGTTGGTTGAACCTGAAAGAATTTAATAATTGAATGATTTTGAAGCCATATTTTAGTAATTTTAGCTCTTCAGGTGAAGGACTTTTCTTCCGACGTTCCTTAACTCAACCCTTCTGTGTCATTACATTTAAAACAAAAGTCATTGTGATGTGTTTTCCTGATATTTTTGCCCTTTGACTTGTGTTCCAGTTTGTTTTATGCTATATTTTTTAACCTCCAGATTTATACTTGGGGTGTCATTGGAACCAGTAATAGTCATTTGTGACAAGCTAACATTGTGAATCTACCTGTCTTAATATTTAATAAATATCTTTCTGTAGGATTTAACAGATGGATTGTATGTATTCTAGGTGTGTCACGAGGTCCCAGTCCTGTCAGCCTTGGAAATCAGGACACCTTACCTGTGGCAGTCGCCCTTACAGAATCTGTCAATGCTTACTTTAAAGGAGCAGATCCTACCAAGTTAGTTTTAAAAAGATGTGTTTGTCGGGGGTGGTGGGGGCTGGGTGGTAAATTTTCAGAGTTCTATTTGTTTCTGTATCTATTAGGGTTTTCTGTTTTTTATCTGCTTTTGGCTATCAAACAGTCATTTAGGGATTGTCTTTCAAATTTAAAAGTCACTATAATCAGCAATACTGATGGCTTTTTTCCCCCAGTTTATTTACATTCTTGCTCAAGCTTTATGAGCAACATGACATCTGTTGCTTGACGTATTTATTGAGCAGGATGATTTAGATGGGGATAGAACTCTGAATCTTGGCCTAATGTATGTCTTTGGCGAAAGTGTGACATTTGTGAGGGAGACCTAGAATGCATGTTGAATATCCGAGACTCTTGGCAGGATTGGTTTAACCTTCTTTTAAGAAAATGATAATTGGGCAAATGACCACCCCTACTTTTTATGCAACATATTATTTACTCAGCATACATTCATTCATCAAATGTTTGAGTGCTTGCTATGTATAAGACTCTTTTATAAATTTACATTATTGTGAGAGAAAGTTTGATTCGTTTTCTCATAGTAATGCAAGCTCAGGAGAGAAGAACTCTGTTTTGTTTACTGAAGTATCCTCAATACTTATAACACATAGTAAGTGCTCAAATGTCAGATGACCAAATGTATAGTGCATGAATAATGTTACTCTTGGAAAGTAGGGGTATAGATATATGCTAGAAAGAAAAACCAGGATAAGGGGATGGAGAATTAAAATATAGGGCTACTGTTGTACATAGAATGATCAGAAAAAACTTTTTGGAGGTTAAACAGATGTTTGAAAGACATTGAGAAACAAGTTATGCAGATTCTAATGAGTATAAGGGATTGAAGTAGAAGTATGCTTGGCATATTCAAGAAACAGCAAATAACCAGGTCACTGAGTAGAAGTAAACAAGGCGGAGTGTACTCAAAGATAAATCCATAGAAGGACCAGATCAGGTTGGGCATTGTAGACCATAAGAAGTTTGGAATTAATTTTGAGTGAGATGGAAAGTCAACGGAGGCTTTTGAGCAGAGGAGTGATGAGGTTACTTATGTTTTTGAAAGAGTACTGTGATACTGTGTCTATATAAGAGAATAAACTGGAAGGAGCCAGAGTAGATGAAGAGAGAGGGTTAACCACAGAAGTCCAGATTAAGAATAATAGTGACTCATTACTACTTACCATTTCATCTGCTAATACCAATATTAGCTAATACCAATATTAGCAGATGAAATGGTAAGTAGTAATGAGATTCTGAATGTGTTGAAAACAGCTGTCATGATTTGCTGAGAGTAGATTGCTAAGTTTGAAGTACTTTTATTAAGACAATTTAGTGGAGTTGAGTTGATGAATACATGATTCTGGAGTTCAAGACATAGGTTCAGGTTAGAGATAAATATTTAGTAGTCATTAATTTGTATATAATACTTAGACAGTAGAGATTTGATGAGAACTAAGTTCTGGTCACCTTCAAAGTTTAGAAAACAGGAAAAACAAGAATGATCCATCAAAGGAGTTTGAGACAGCAGGCAACAAGAGAGGTGAGGAGAGAACCAGTAGAGCAATATCCCAGAAACTAAGTGAATAAACCCTTTCATGGAGGAAGGTGTGAAGCTATATCTGATGCCACTGACAGGTCAAGAAGAATTGACCCTTGACAGTTAGGAAGTCATTGGTGACCTTTATAAAAACAATTTTAGCAGAGTGGTGGAGTTAAAAGCCTGCTTGGAGGGGAGTTCAGGAGCGGGAGATGATACAAATAATAGTCAACTATATTTGGAGAGAGCAAACGTAGACAACTTTTTCTGGATATTTTGCTCTAAGGGGAAGCATAGAAATAGGGCAGCAGGAGAGAGAGAATAGAATCAGAGGAGGGTTTTATTTTAGCATTTAAGATTATATTCATTTTAGCGTGTCTCTATGCTGATGGGAAAGATCCAATATTTATGGAAAAAATTGAACCTGTATGAAAGAGGACAGTTGCATGAGTGAAGTCCTTCAGTATGTAAGAAGAGACGAACTTCAGTGCAGAAGTGATGGGATTGGCCTTAGGTGCATAGACTAATCATAGTTGAAATAGAAAGGAAAGCAAAAGGAATGGATACAGAGTTAGGTAGATTAGAAGTTTTGTAGTGAGAGAAGGTTCTTTTCTGATTTTATTTTCTCAGTAAGGTTTAAAGTCAAGTCATTGGTTGTATGAGGAGGGAATATTGCAGGTTAGAGGGAAAAGGTGAAGGTATGAAAAGAGCTAGGGAATGTAGTAGAATTGTCAGGTAACAGTAAGGGGGCCTGGTTGAGAGTTTTGGCTGTGTGATTGTCTTTCTTTAGTCTGGTTCAGCTCTGGATGAGGTAGACTAGAAGACAGTATCATTAGAGAAAGGGGATAAAGAACTAGGTGACCAAAGTATTGAAAATATTATCTGTGTGAATATTGAAATCACTAAAAATTAGGATGGTCTGTCTCTGAACCACTACCCCTAACAGTGGGTCAAGAGCTGAAATTTTCAGAAAATGGGAGGGAATGTTGAAGATGACTTGAAAGGGATGGGCCAGCAAGTAATGTAGTTCAATGGTATGAGTTTTAAAAGAAGCCAGTAGTTTTTAAGAAGAAAGAAGGAATATAGAGTAGGAAGAAGCAATGAGGAGGACATCTACCACTGCTACCATGAGGCCCAGTACTTTGTGGAGTCTGGAGGGAAAAATAGCTGCAACTGGAGATTATGTTACCTTCCAGGACAGCCAAGGGATGGTTTTGGCAAGCAAGTAGAGGAGTGTTATCACTGTGCCTGCATTTGCGTTCGGAGTTTAAATCTGGGAAAAGATGATGCTAATTTGAGTTTGCCATTTCATAGGATTTTTTTTTATAATTAAATTGAAAAATAATTCATCCATAATTATGATTAAATACTTTTAAACCAAATATGCCTTAAATGGAGATTAAATCAGCTTATGTGAACTATTTAAAATCCCCAATTTCAGGTGTATTGTGAAGATCACTGGTGACATGACAATATCATTTCCAAGTGGAATTATTAAAGTTTTCACTAGCAATCCATCTCCAGCTGTGCTGTGCTTCAGGGTGAAAAATATCAGCAGACTAGAGCAAATCCTTCCAAATGCACAACTTGTGTTCAGGTTTGTGTACTCTTTTGTTCTGAATTTTAAGTTTTCCTTCTCTGAAGACAATACTAAAGTTTATTGTGATTGAACAGGCCTGCTGCTGGCTTTTTGTTTTTGGTGCTGGTGGTAATTATTGTTAAATCCTTCTCTACTGCCTATCATCTCATTGTTTAGGCAAGCTTCTGTATGTTTTTTCTTTAGTTTTCCCTCCCACTTTTGGTTCCTTTCTAGTAGTCTTTTCCAAGTCACCAAATTATTACACAGAAGTAAAGGATAAAGTCAAAAATAACAAAAATATTTCTTATACATGCAGTGATCCATCACAGTGTGATTCTAACACAAAAGATTTTTGGATGAACATGCAAGCTGTTACTGTCTACCTCAAGAAACTGTCAGAGCAAAATCCAGCTGCTTCTTATTATAATGTAGATGTATTAAAGTATCAGGTGAGTGTCCTGTCATTGAAAAAAATTCTGAATTAAAATATTAATAGTCTTGCAGATTATTGAATAATATGTCATAGCCAAATGATGTTCATTCCAGAAATGCCAAGATGTTTCAAAATTAGGAAATCTGTTAAGCCCATGGAGATTTTGACTAATTTGAACAAATTCACCATCTATCTCTGATTAAAATATTGAGTAAATATAAATACATGAATGTGTCCTTAACCCGAAGAGACCAGCAGCATCAGTCTTTTTTTATTTTTATTTTTTTAGCTGAGGCGACCCTTGGTTGACCTCACAGATTGCAAGGACCTTGTCAGCTTACAATCCCTTACATTTTATTTTATTTTACGCCTACAGCACCTGCTCTTTCTAAGTGATCTCCCAACCAAATACTAACCAGGCCCGACCCTGCTTAGCTTCCGAGATCAGATGGGATTGGGCTTGTTCAGGGTGGCATGGCCGTAGAGCATCAGTCTTAATAACAAAACACCTAAAGCAATCAAAGTCAGGAATGGCAAGGACAACCATTATTTGTTAGCATAGAAGATTTTTCTGGATGTATTAGTATAATTAGACAAGAGAATAAAAAAAGTGATATTAAATATTGGAAAGGAGAAACCAAAGTTATTACTGGTGATATTATATTCCTGGAAAACAAGAGAATCAACTAAAAAACTATTTGATATAGGAGAATTTAGTAAAGTGGTCAGTTTAAAAAATTAATAGCTTTCAAAACAATCAGGAAAACTAATGCAGCAAAATCTTCACAACAAAAAAAAAACTAGGAAGAAATGTAACAATATCTACTGCTTTGAAAATAGTAAGAGAGGAATAATTCATTCAAGGAAGGCTTATGTTGTTAAAAGTTTCTCTCTTTCTAAATTAACTTATAAATTTAATGTAATCCTGATTAGAAACCCAGTAGAGATATTTATGCATTTGTGTTTGGAGACTTGACAGTCCTTTTCAAGTTCTCTGGAAAGATTAAGTTTAGAAGAGTAAGTTAATAAGTGTTTTAAACAGTAACATGGAGTAATGTTTTAGTTTTAATGGGAAAATTATAAGGCGACAGTACCTAAAGTAGTTTAGAACTGGCACAACAGTAGATGGCCAGATCAATGGAACAGTGTACAGTATCCAAAAGTAGAGATTTGGGGGAAAATTAAGCTGAATCCCTAACTGCAACCTTTAACCAAAATAAAATCCACATGTATTAAAGGTTTAATAATAATAAATGAAACCATAAAGATACTATATTATGGGTGAATATATGTATATTTATGGGTATATATGTGTGTGTGTCCATATGTACTTATTACATTTTTAAATCTCAAAGTGTGGAAGACCTTTTTAAGTATGGTACAAAACCCAGAAGCCATGCAAGGAGAGAGACATTTAACACAAAAATAAATTTGTATAAAATTTTTGGCTGTAACAAACCCTTAGCAGAATCAATATTTAATCTGAAGGAAAAGTATTTGTAAGACATCAGTAGACCAATTATTACTCTAAAGACCCCTTGTAAATCAGTAAGGGAAAGGTGAATAACTCAATAGATAACTTATGAAAAGATGCTCCATGTCAGTAGCAATCAGAGCAATGAATATTCAGACAACAGTTTTAGCCCATCTGATTGACAGAAATAAAAGGCTGCTCTATTATGAGAGTTGTGACCACTTATTAATAAAAGTACAACTTAATATGAGTTTCTTAGAAGGCAGTTCTATTAGATTATTGAGTAAGTGTAACCTTTAATTCAGCAATTCCACTTCTAGATATCACACAAATAGGCAAAAACAAACAAAAAAGGTACAAAGGATATTCACTGCAGTATTGTTTGAAAACTACCTAAAAACACATCCACAGAGGAAGATTGATTAGATGAATTATTATAGCAATTAAAAAGAATGAAATGGATCCATGTTTACATATGACTAAAAAGTCATATATGGAAGAATATGTATCATGATGTTAACAGTGGAAAGTAAGAATGCCAAAGGATAAATTTCTTATTTCATATACTTGAATTTTTAATAGGGCAATTTTAATAAAATGGCCTATGTTTCTAGGAAATAGAGT
Organism: Pteropus medius; assembly: GCF_902729225.1. Lineage (NCBI taxonomy): Eukaryota > Metazoa > Chordata > Mammalia > Chiroptera > Pteropodidae > Pteropus > Pteropus medius. The sequence goes on from NW_024344370.1 coordinate 14,957,844, forward strand.
AAAAAAAAGTGCTCCTGCCAGTTAAGTTGGCCTAAATGTTTTTCCAAATATTCATTTAACAAACTTTATTATTCAGTGCTTGCTAATTGCTGGAAATAAAATGGGGGAATAGACAGTAAACACAAGAAGTAAATAATATTGTTGGAAAATGAGTAGTATGGAAAAAGGAAAAAGTGTGTTGAGTAAGGTATGGAAAACTGCATTTTTAGTGTAAATTTAAACAGGGTGATCAGTATAGGTCTCATTGAAAAGAAGTTATTCGAGCAAGGGAGCTGAAGTAGAAGGAATTGTACTGTTTACTGTGGGTCATAATTAAAATTAGACATTTGAAGTTGGAAGTACTCCAGTTCCAGGCTTTTAGAACTTCATGATGACTCATCCATTTTCTGTTTTAAATCTAAATTTTTATAATTCATAAATAATCTTAGAATTCTATGTTGAGAGGTATTCAAATGTTCCATGCATAAATAAGAATCACTTGATAGCATGGCTCATATGTAGGCCCTGTATCTAAACTATTTAATCAGATTTTCTGCATTTTGAGCCAGAGGAGTGTGCATTTTAAACAAATGCCACAGAAATTTTGACGTAGGTAATTAAACTTTGAGAGTGACTCTTATTCCTTTGAGATGAGCCTGCTTTACTCTGCCTAGTAAGAGACAGCTCATTATTTTTGATTCTTTGAGCTCCTGTGTCCATGTATATATGTCATTAACAACTTACTTTTCAGGCCAAATAATTGTCTTTTCTCTTTAAAGGTATCATCAAATGGTATTCAGTCCACTCCTCTAAACCTTGCAACATATTGGAAATGTAGTGCTGGCACCACAGATGTGAGAGTGGATTATAAGTACAACCCAGAAGCTATGGTGGCACCAAGTGTGCTTTCCAACATACAGGTGGTGGTACCAGTGAATGGAGGAGTCACGAACATGCAGTCTCTTCCTCCTGCAATATGGTAAATTAACTAGATTTCTGAATTCCTGCTAAATTTGTTTCAGTCCCCAACTTTTAGAAGTTTGAAAAGTTTTAGTTCATTTTCCCATAGAAACCATGTGATAAAAATGTGCTCATTTTACTAGTCCAGCTACAGTAGCCTCAGTGCAAAATAAAACTAATTTTGCTGTCCCCAGACTTGAATGATTCAAGGCAACTTTACCCTTAGGCAAATGGCATAGCCTCTCTAAACTTTTTTTTTTTCCATTTTAAAAGTAAGGATTATAATAATTATTTTATAGAGGTAAATATATCATTTAGCATAGCCATAGGAACATCTGTCTGATTAGTGTGTAGCAGTATTAACTACTCCTATCTCTACCTCTCTTGTCTTCTCCTGATCATATTAGTATGGCCTCTAACTATTCTTTATATTTGCTTCACCATTTCATAATAAAAGTGTGCAGGCTGTTTAAGAGGAACGCCTCTACATTTAGTTTTCCTTTCTCTGACCAGTAGACATAAGAATTACACAATTCAGTAAAATTCCATTAATTGAGAAAGATAACAGCATTATATTTACATTATACCATAAACATCTTCACGAGGTGATACTCAAAAGTAAATTTAGCACTATAACTGAAATATTTAAAACACATTGAATGCCTTCCATATATAAGGTATAATACTAGCCACTTAATCTGAAGATATTTGTTATTATAGGAATGCAGAACAGATGAAAGCCTTTTGGAAACTGCCTGGTGTTTCAGAAAAATCAGAAAATGGAGGTAAGTGTGTGTATCCTTTTTTGTTTCTTTTATAATGTGATGTCACTGTAAATGGATTTTTTTAGGCATGTTTATTGAAAGTTTTCTCCTGGAATTTCATGCCTTCAGTTCTAGAACTGACCACTAGGTGGAAGTTAATACATTAAATAAGAATGGGCCAGTTAGGATTCAGAACACATTTTTCCCTCTAGATTGAATACGCCTTCTCTGTAAGAAAAAGAATTTGTTTTGCTGTAATTTTATAAATATTAAGTAAATATTTATACATTGAGAGAATACCTAATAAAGTAAATTTGAAGAACTATTCCAGCTAGATAACTAATTGAAACTGATTTAACATACTCTTTAGCTCACTATTAATGGGGTGGTCCTGACTTCCCAGAAATCATGTAGAAGCTTCCAGGCTTTAAAAAACCCCTTTATGGAGTAAACGCAAAAATAAATGAATGGGACTACATCAAACTAAAAAGTTTCTGCATGGTAAAAGAAAGCATCAACACAAGAAAAAGGCAACCAACCAAATGGGAGAAGATATTTGCAAACAGTACCTTGATAAGGGGTTAATATCCAATATATAAAGAACACAACTCAACAAAAAAAACAATCCAGTTAAAAAATGGGGACCTGAACAGACACTTTTCCCAAGAAGACATACAAATGGCCAATAGATATATGCAAAGATGCTCAACTTCACTAGCTGTAAGGGAAATGCAAATCAAAACCACAATGAGGATTTCTGGTCAGGATAGTAGAATGAGTAAACACTGTGCTTGCCTTTTCTCACCACCACCTCAAAATTATAACTAAACTACAGAACAACCATCATTGTGAATCGCCTAAAGTCTAACTGAATAGAAGTCCTATAACTAAGGACTTACAGAAGAGGTCACATTGAGACTGATAGGAGAGGTGGAGACACAGAATAGGCTGGTTTCATACCTGCATGTGGCAGTTAAAAATCAGGAGGGCTGACTTGGCAGAGGTACCCCCCAGAGGAGTGAAGGGTTCCAGCCCCACGCCAGGCTCCCCAGCCCAGGGTTTCAATGCTGGGAAAGAAATCCCCATAACTTCTGGCTAGGAAAACCAGCAGAGATTGTGGCTGAGTGAGACAGAAGGCAAGCTAGAGTCCCAGGCATTCCTCTTAAAGGGCCTGCACACAGACTTACTCACTGACGGACTCATACACTCTGAGTTCCAGTGCTGGGGCAATAGCTTAAAAGGAACCAGAGACATATAGGGAGGTGCTGAATTACCTGGTTTCAGGGTAAGGACTAGAAGGGCAACTTTCTCCTAGGCAGAAGTGCTGACAGAATACATTGTCTCTTTGTTGAGTCCTCCCTGCTCCCAATGTACAGATACAGGTGGCCACCATATCCGATTCTCTATCAGCCTGGCTAACATTGGTCATTCTGCCCTGATTCCAAGACCCAGGCCCACCCAAGCTGCTTCCAGTGGCTTTTCCATACAAATGGCCTGACCTGGCTCATGCTGTAGACTTTCCTAAAATCTCTCAAAGGTTCATAAAACCCAAACAATCATCATCTGGCATCTACATGCCCCCTACCTCTTGATGAGCAGCCCCAAGCCCAGAAATAGCAGCAGATGGCCTCTACTTGCAGTTTGGCCTCTGAAGGCACCTTGAAGCTCAGTGCGGTGGTGGCCATCTGCAAATTGCTTGGTGGCTTATGCCAGGTGACCCCAGGAAAGGCACAGACTGTGGCAGGGCCCCTCCTGGAGCCCCTGGGGCTGGAACACCCAGTGGCTTTCAGCCCAGCTAGAGCATCTCCTGGGGACATATCTGAGGACAACACACCCAGGGGGCAGACTAGGAAAGCACAAGAGCCCCGCCACAGCAAATCCTGCTCCATAGAGTTTAGCCCCTGCGCAACAGCTCCTCCACTGTATTCACCAGTCAGTCCTTGTAGCCAGTCATCCTGAGGGGCAATCCCTCCCATTGATGTACAAACAGCAACCAAGGCTCCGCATTAACAGGAAGGCACACACAACCCTTATAGGGACACACCTGGAGCTCCTGGCTCAGGTGACCAGGGATATTGCTCCACTAAGCCCCACAGGACATTTACTACATAAGGCCATTCTACTAAGACCAGGAGACATAGGATCCCTAATACATATGGAGACAGCCAAAATGGGGAGACAAACATGTCCCAAATGAAAGAACAGAACAAAGCTTCAGAAAAAAATTCAAAGTTTACCACATGCAGAGTTCAAAACATTGTTATAAGGATGCTCAGTGAACTTAGGGGAAGAGCAGATGAATCAGAACTTTAACAAAGAGAGAAAACATAAAGAACCAGTTAGAATAAAGAATACAATAACTGAAATAAAGAATACATTAGAAGAAATCAACAGATTAAATGAAGCAGAGGATCAAATTAGCGATTTAGAAGGTAGCAGAAAATCAGAACAAGAAAGAATCTAAAAAAATGAGGATAGTGTAAAGGGTCTCTGAGACAGCATCAGGTGTACGAACATTCACATCATAGGGGTACCAGAAGGAGAAGAGAGCAAGGGATTTAAGTCTTTTAAAGAAATGACAGAAGACTTCCTTAACCTGGTGAAGGAAATAGATATATAAGCCTAGGAAGCACAGGGAGTCCCAAACAAGATGAACCCAGAGGACACACCAAGAGACATAATTTTTAAAATGCCAAAGGTTAAAAAACAGAGTCTTAAGAGCAGCAAGAGAAAAGCAATTAGTTACCTACAAAAGAGCTTCCTTAAGGCTGTCAGTTGATTTCTCACCAGAAACTTTGTAGGCCAGAAGGAATTAGCATGAAATGTTCAGTGATGAAAAGCAAGGACTTGCAACCAATACTGTACCCAGCAAAGCTATCATTTAGAATTGGACAGATAAAGAGTTTCCCAGATAGAAAGCTAAAGGAGTTCCTCACCAAACCAGTAGTATAAGAAATGTTAGAGGGACTTCTTTAAGAAAAAAAGAAAAAATATGAATAAAATGGCAATAGCTACATATCTGTCAACAATTTCTTTCAATATAAATGGATTAAATGCTTTCATCAAAAGATAGAATGGCTGAAAGGATAAAAAGAAACAAGACCCTTACGTGTGATTACAAGAGACTCACTTCAGTTCAAAAGACACACACAGACAAAGTAAAGAAATGGTAAAAGATAATCCTATGAAAATGGAAACCACAACAACAAAAAGCTGGGGGTAGCAATACTTACACCAGACAAAATAGACTTTACAACAAAGCCTATAACGAGACAAAGAAGGATCCAATAATCCCACATTGGGGTATTTATCAGAAGAAACCCAAAACACTTTGAAGGGACATGTGAATCTATATGTTCATTGTATCATTATTTACAGTAGCCAAGATACAGAGGCAGCCTGGGTGTCGATTAATGGATGAGTAGATGAAGAGGTACACATATACAGTGGAATACTACTCAGCCATAGAAGAGATGAAATACTGCCATTTGCAACAACATGGATGGATCTGTAGAGTATCGTGCTAAGTGAAATAAGTCAAATGGAAAGGACATGAAACATGATTTCAGTCAAGTGGGATATAAAACAGAAAGCAACAAATGAACAAACAGAACAAACTCAAACACAGTCCAACAGTATGGTGGCTACCACAGGAAAAGGGGGCAGTGGGTCAGATATATGGTGATGGAAGGAGACTAGACTTTGGGTGGTGAGCTCACAACAAAATATATAGATGATGCATTATAGAATTGTATACTTGAAATTTATATAATGTTATTAACCAGGGTCACCCCAATAAATTTAAAAAGCCCCCTTACCTATTTTATCTTCCTAAGAGAACCTTTCCTGGTCATTTCCCCTTATTAAAACTCCATCAACATTGAAATTACATCTAATTTACATATTGAAGTTTATACTGTATTGTATGGGGGGCGGGGGAAGCCTGACTATCAACAGCCTTCAATTGTGATAATTTTTTTTTAGGAGAAGTTAATTGGCTCTTCCCACCAAGTCTGCATCTTTGTTCTCAGTGCAAAGGGAAAGTCTCTGCTGGCTGATCACTCCTAGTATCTGCCTTAACTCAATTTAGAACATAATTGCCAAGACAGTCAAGTCTTTATAATATTAATTATTTGCATTTTCCCTTACTCAAAGCAGAATTATTTTCTTTTGAATTAACCTCCACTAACTTCCTAATAAGTAGGTTTTTTAGCTTTTCAAGTTTTGCTGAGCTTTTTCTGTTTTGAACATTTTAAGCATTATGTGATCAAAACATAAAACGTTATCAGTTTTTCTCATAGATATTTCTGCATAAAAGCCAGAAACTTATCTGTAGTGTCTGTTCATTTATACCTGCCATGCTGAATCAGACTTTTACTAGAGAACCACATATTGGATAAAATAACCAAGCTAATCTCTAGTTCCTTCGTTGCTGTTTGGTACTTAAAGGTTGCCTATGTTCAGGCAGCCAAACTGTACTGACTTTTACTGTAGCTATATGGCTTTGAGGGGGACAAAACTGAAATTTCTACTTAAAACTGGAAGTAAACCAGAAATCCTACTTGAACTGAGAGCTTAAGACCAATTAGCAAGCAAGAAAATGATGTATTTTCCCCCTACTTAATGAAACATTTACCATATGCTATTGTAAATGCTTACCAAGAAGGGAATTTGTTCTCTCAAAAACGAGACACAAATTTTCTAACTAGATATTTTAATAGTTTCCCTCTACTCTTCAGGTATCAGGATGTCTATATGAGGAATTGGAAAAATCTTATAAATGTGGTTCTGATTTGGTTAGCCTTTAAAAGGAAATATCCAAATTAGAATACCGTAAAATAGAAATCTGTTTCTATTATGGCTTTACGCTCCGAAGAGGGACAGGAAATCTAAAGTTTAAGGATTGCCAAGGAGGTTGCTCTGCTCCTGTGGTGGAACTTTCACAGAATTGAATTGTGTATTAAGAACTGTACAAGTTTTAAGGAGGCTTGGACTGTGGTTGAGAATTAGGCAGCAATTTCCCCTGGTGATCTGTGCCACCAGACATAGTACTGTAGGGTGGATCAGGTTATGATATCTTCTAGATTTCTCTCTGTAATGTTCAACTTCCATGCAAAGAATCATAGACTGTCACTTCCTGCTACTTAGCAAGCAATTCTGTCCACTTTCCCCAAGCAGAGACCTGATAACCTCCTAGTAGATTTCTCCTTTCTCAGCTCTTGATTCCTTTTCCTTAGCCTAATTCAGATCCTCTTTTCCTGTCACCTAGAGTCCTATTTTATTAGCTTTCATTTTGTTTAAGAAAATGAAATCGCATCTTGTGCCCCTCACCCCTTCTAAGACACGGATCTTAGAAGAAATGTTTTTGTCTTGTCTTTGGTGGCTCCCTATGGTTATTTTTTATATTGGCATGTAAAGACATTTAGAGCTTATTCTTTGCTACCATTCTGCCACTCTCCTTCTTTAGTTCTTCTCGTATAGATGCAATTCCCTTCAGTGCATCGTGTTCTCTAAGGTTTCCCCTCTCTGTACCTGTAGTTACCTCTGCCTGAAATACACACTGTCATCCCCACTATTTTATATGCTTTAGTGCCCCATGGCTTCTGAGAGCTCTTTTGTAGCATTTATCATATTCAGTTATTTAGCTTTTTCTCATATTCAGTTATTTAACTGTTTGTAGCATTTATCATATTCAGTTATTTAACTGTTTCTTCCATGCTATTAGGCAAAGTCTGTTGAATAAATGGTTATACTGAAAAGAAAGCACCTCAGAAATATATATTCACATGATGTTAGACCAGTTAAATTTTTAAAAGAAAGGTGAATAGAAAATAGTAATGTCGATATAGCTCTTCTCAGTCTTAGCTGTCGTTCCTTTTTGCCCCTCTTCCACCCCTGTAGCATGGTACACAGCAGTCATTTCCTTTTGACTTTATTCCTACTCATATTCTTCCTAGAGTTTCCCTTTGACCTCCCTCATTGACTTCTTTCTCTTTTGACACTTCGTATAGCATAGGAATCACAATAGCAACACCTCTGATATTTGTACTAATTCAAAGAGAAGCATCAATTAAGATTTTTACTTAAGGAAAATTCAGATTCACTTAATAAAGTCTGCTTTGGATATAGGACAGTGATTTGTTTATACATTTCATGAATTTGGCATAGTAATGAATAGTTTCGCTCACTTGCTCATTCACTTTTTTTTTGGTATGCAACATATGTTACCCTATGTAAGTTCTTTATTCTTTCCTTATAGGTTCTGGGTCCCTCAGAGCAAAATTTGAACTTTCAGAAGGACCCAGTAAACCCACAACACTTGCAGTGCAATTCCTCAGCGAGGGAAGTACCCTCTCAGGAGTGGATATTGAACTTGTAGGGACTGGCTATAGGCTTTCCTTAGTAAAGAAGCGGTTTGCCACTGGTAAGTCGGGAGATTTCAAGCTTTTTAATATACATGGGAAACATTTGTACTCTAAAGGTGTGGAAAGTTTTCCTTTGACCTTTGATACAAGGTGCCAGGTAGAGACACACCTGGGAAAGAATACCCATGATCAGTATAGCCGAACACCTGTGATGTGATTCTAATGTATTATAAATAGCAGATGGGAACTGGGATTCTGTGAAAATGGCCTCCTTTGAGTTCATTTGAAATTGTAATTGCAAAGGTCTACTTGGTGTTTTTCAGGACGATACCTGGCGGACTGTTGATGGACCTAGGAAAGTGGTTTGCTCAAGGGAGTAGTACAAACCTGCCATTCTGCATTATCTTTCCTATTCAAACACTATTCTAACTTGTATTATGTCTTTGAAACTTAGACATATTTGAGAGCTGAGTACAAATATTAAATTGCACCTTTGAAGTGAGTCATTGAAAGAAATAGCACTGAAATGATTTTCAGTGCTGTAAATGATCAACCGCAATATTCAAGAAGCACATTGATTCATATTCTCAGTAAAACTAAGTTTTCATAGGCTGAAATTTTAAAGTATCTTCAGTGTCTACATTGAAAAAAGGGCTATAGGGTAATATGAGGCCTAAAATTTCAGGAGAGCAAGCACAAAATAATTTAGCTTTCCATAAATTTTTAGAGTCAGAGATAGTTTTGAAATTTCATAAGTTTGATATTGAATGGATATAAACATAACATGAATTCTAAGTTTTGGATAATGTTAGTTTAGAACACTCAATCAAATTGAGTTATGTGCCATAAAGCAGTCAGACCAGAGTCCGAGTTGTATGCAAAAATTTATCATTTGATTCTTATATAACTGTAAATGGTGTTTTATATGATTTTTTAAATCCTCAAGTGCAATGTGTTTTAAAATAAGCTTGCAAAAGACAGAAATTTACTTCTGCAGTTAGTTAATTTTATAGAAGTTGTGATTGTTTTGATGAATTAATGCTGTGTAGATTTAATTTATTTTTATATGGATTGCATAATGTGTGCCTTTAAAACAATAACAAAAGCCAGAAATGTGCCTATCTAGTTTGTGTTCATTAATGTGCCTCACTTTTTTTTCTCAGTCTGGATCTTCTATTCAGAATCTTTTGGTGGTCAAGCGTTTTTACAAAATAAATGCAATTTTTGTAAATAATTTTGGCTGGAATCGGGAATAACTAAAGGATAATTTATACTTAAGAACCCTGGCTCATTTCTTTAGTGAAACACTGTAGCCACTAGAAAGAAATATACCTAATGGTTTATGTTTACAGGGGGAAAAATTACTTTCAGATATTCCACCTTAACCTTATCAAAAGTATGTAAATCTTAAAACAAATTTTGAAAAATGATAATGGTAAATTGGTAACTGCAGTTTTAACTCCCCAGTTAACATTCCTCTCCACTCTTTATCATTGGAAATTAATACATTTATTTACTAAATGTGTTATGAGCATGCATTTTGTATTTTATGAGGAACACATTTTAGAAGAGATTAGTTTGGGTATTGCAGAAGTCTGCCATTTGTTTTCATTTCGACGATTGAAAAAATTACCAATTTGTGTGTTTTCATTCTTATTTAATTACCACCTGCTAAAAATAGGGAAATTATTTGAAGTGATTGGGTTAAGCGTTTCTTAAACTACTAATAACAGTAAAAAACTTAACTTTATAGTAAATCCTGATTAATTGAAGGAATTAAATATTTGGGACAAAGTTTCATAATTTACAAATGGGAATTTTATTTATAAGGATGAATACCAGTGTCTTGCATTTTGCATAGAGTAAGTTGATAAATTGTGTTATATATATGATAATTTATATAAAACCACTAATTGTTCTGTTAAGCTTTACAGAAAATAAAACCCCTACTGCTAGACATTTATGTAACGTCTTGCTATACTAAATACAGCAGAAAATCTACTCATTAGCAATATATATAACACAATATGTGCTTTTTTATATATTCAATGTTAGCCCAATTTTAAATTTAGATTTGACTAAAGTAATACATAAACAATATGCTAAAATGTTCATCTTTACTAAATAGTGAGCAAAGTTAGAAATTCTAACTTTGTTACTACTATATTGTGCTCTTTTAAATGCCAATTACAGCCCTTTACTGGAATCTTAACTGTAACTGCATTGCCAAACTGCTTTTATTGAGCAGTTAATATTTTATTATTAGAATTCACACACCATTATACTCACCATGTTTGTTTTTAATCAAGTATTACCTAAAAATGTACAAATTAGTGAAATGGTTAAACTTCTGCACTTTTTAAATTACCACAGTCTTCATACCAAGTGTCTATACATAAATTTGTATTGAGTGCAGGTTACAATTTTGAAGCCATATGAGTTTATATTGATTGTTTTTCATTAAAAACTCACTAATGGTATAAAATAGACCAGATTTTCAGTGGAAAATGTATTTAGCAAGCTGGATCTTGCTTATGTATAGTATAAACTTTGTAGCTGTCTCTTTAACCAAGAATTTGTAAACACAGAACTCTTAACAAATGTGAGTTTTTAAGAATTGTTATTTACTACTTTGAGTTGTAATTAGAACAATGCAAATCTATCTTACAAAATTTTGTAAATATTTTTGATTTTTTCATAAAATGTAAATTTTACATAAAGGTTGTACCATTAATAAACATGTAATATATAATTTATCAGTTAGTTTATGTGTCTTTGTATTCCCGTTGATTGTAATAGCCATGTCATAGATGTTAGACAAAGTAAGCTAGGTAAGGAAGGAGTAATTGAAGTTTGTATCAACATTTGGACGGACGTCAGATCCATGCCTAAAATTAACAGTCCTTGCCATGACTATTTTAGGTTTTATTTTGGCAGTTGAACTTAACTTATTACGGAAAACTTAAAATTTTATTATCCTTCAAACCTATATAAATTCTCAGAACTTCTCAGATATTTTCCAACTAGTATACACTGGCTCTCACCATTTGTCAGCCTTTTAGCAAGCCAAAAATCAGCATCATTATTAGGCTTAATTTGACTAGAAAATGTATTGTCAAAACCCATTTCCCATTTTCAAAAATCTCAACCCTAATCTCTGATCAAAAAGGCCTAATCACATTATATTTTTCTTTCTTCATTACATTAGCACTAAGCCTATTCCTATTTAATTTCCACAAGTAACCTCTAATACAACCAGAATACTAATAAGCAATGATCAGCCAGTTACTTCTACCAATCGAGTTCCATAACTATGTAACAAAGCTACTCCTGTAGCCTCCTCACCAAAAAAGCCAGAATCTCCATTATCATTAATTACTCAGTCTCCTAATGCATTAAATTTAAGCACAATCACCACTTCATCCTTCTTCAAAATACATAAAACTACGATAGCCTGTTTGATTTTATAAATACATTTACATATCAGATTACAATAACCACGTCCATAATTCATATCTGCTGAGGTGTGAACCACAAATGAATTATTTGATACTTATGCACACCAACGGAGCATCCATATTTCTTATTCATTCATATAGGATGAGGCCTATACTATGGATCTTATACCTTCCTAGAAACATGAAACATTGGAATCATCTTATTATTCACAGTAATAGCTACAGCATTTATAGGCTACCTTCTACCATGAGGTCTTCTGAGGAACAATAGTTATCACAGATCTCTCAGCCATTCTCTGTATTGGCACTAGTCTAGTCGAATGGACTGAAGGAGGATTCTCAGTTGACAAAGCAACACCTGATTCTTCACCATTCACTTCATCTTCCTGTTTACTTCAGCCCTAGTAATTATTCACCTATTTCTTCATGAAACAGGGATCAGATAATCCATTGAGAATTTCTTCTGACGTAGACAAAATACCATTTCACCCCTACCATATAATCAAGGATATTCTAGGACTTATTTTTAATTCTTGTCCTAGCCATACTAGTCCCCTTCTCACCCAGTCTTTTGAGAGATCCAAACAATTGTCCACCAGCTAATCCTCTTAATACTCTACCACATGTTAAACCAGATAATATTTCCTATTTGCCTATGCAATAGGAAATAAGATCCATCCCCAATAAATGAGGTGGTATATTAGCTCTAATCTGTAATTCTTACATCAGAACAATAAAGCATAGTATTCCCACCCCTCCGCCAGTGCTTATTCTGATTATTAGTAGCAGACCCACTAACATCAACATGAATTAGAGAATACCCATTTATCTTCACTGGCCAACTAGCATCAGTCTTATATTTTCTTTTTCTTGTATTAACTCACAAGCTTAATGAAAATAATCTTTTAATATGAGGATCTTTGTAGTATATTTAATAATCTGGTTTCGTAAACCAGAAAGGGTGAAAAACCATCTCCCTAGGTCATAAAGGAAGAAGCCCCAGGGCTACCATCAGCACCCAAAGCTAAAATTCTACTCAAACTGTTCCCTGAAAGTTGCACATGAACAGTGAAACATTGTCATATGCTTTGTCAGTTTTAAAAACAAATTCTAAGTCTAGAATTTGCTAGTCTGAGTCTAGCAAATTCCATTGCTATGTACTTCGTGAATTAACCCCATTAAATATATTAGTAGCTATGTGCTTGATCATGACACATACATGTATAATCGTATATTAACTACCCTATGCATATAAGCAAGCACAACCTGAGTATTTCATAGTACATAGAATGGTTTATTGTACATAAAATTCTCTTCCAAACGGCTATTCATAAACCGATATATAATTGACATTACATAGGATATGTTATTGATTGTATATACCCTATTAAGTCAAATCAGCTCTAGTCACCATGCTTATTACAACTGACAACTTTCCTTAATCACTAAACTTCAAGAGACCAGCAAGCCATCTACAGATGTGCCCCTCTTCTTCCTCCAGGCCATAACGGGTTTTTAGAACTGAGTATCTGTTCTTACTTCAGGACCTGGTTCTTACTTCAGGACCATCTCACTTAAAATCACCCACTCTCTCCTCTTAAATAAGACATGTTGATGGGCTAATGACTAATCAGCCCGTGGTCACACATAGCTGAGTTGTCATACATTTGGTATTTTTTAATTTGGGGAGGATGCTGTGACTCAGCTATAGCCATCTGAGACCTTAATATCATCCAGCAACTTGTAGCTGAGCTTATATTGAATATTATTAACCGACATTTACCAAAAGATGTTTAGTCAATGCTTACAGGACATAAGAGAATTTTACATATACAGTAGTGTCCCCCCTTATCCGTGGAGGATATGTTTCAAGACCTCCAGTGGATGTCTGAAATTGCAGATAGTACTAAACCCTATATATACTATGTTCTTTCCTATACATACATACCTGTGATAAAGTTTAATTTATAAATTAGGCAGAGTAAGAGGCTAACAACAATATACTATAATAAAAGATATGAATGGCTTTTGGGCCATTATTAAATAAAATATTGAACACAAGCCCTGTAATACTACCACAGTCAATCTAACAATTGAGACAGCTACTAAGTGACTGGCAGGTTTATACAGTGTGAATGTGCTTAAGGATGATTCATGTCCCGGGTTAGATGGAATGGGACGGTGAGAGATTTCATTATGCTACTCAGAATGACAATAAAGTACAATTTAAAACTTATAAATTGTTTATTTCTGGAATTTTCCATTTAACATTTTCAGACTGCAGTTGACCACAGGTAACTGATACCATAGAAAGCAAAACCATGATTAAAGAGGACTACTGAACACATAATGTGTTTATCAAGAATTAACAAACATCTGTTACCCCTCATAGACCTTAAACTGTATATATTTATTAACAATCTGGGCAAACCTGCCAAATAAGGTAGTAAATAAAAGTCTACTTTCCCTTATTCAATAATATCTAAATCACAAACTAAGACATTTTTTAGCTTAATAAGAATTTCAAACACCACAATTATAACTTTCACAATAAGACTAGAAATATTTACTCATTAATAGTTTAAAATACTTTCACTAATGCTAGCATGCTACTTAAATTCATAAAATTTCAATGGACAGTGATCCCCTAGATCTAATTTGTTAAAGTAGCATTATAAATGAAGACGTTGAAAATGCCTAGATGAGTTTACTAATTCCACAAACACATAAGTTGGGTCCTAGCCTTTCTAATAATTCTTAATAAGATGCAATTATCTACATCCCAGTGAAAATGGCCTCTAGATCAGTGATTAAAAAGAGCAGTAATCAAGCACACTAACAAGTAGTTCATAACACCTTGCTTCACCACACCCCCACGAGAAACAGCAGTGATAAAAACTAAGCCATGAACTAAAGTTTGATTTAAACCTAGCAGGGTTGGTATATTTCATGCCAGCCACTGCAGTAATACGATTAACCCAAATTAATAAGATTTTTAACACAGTGTGTTAGAGATGTTTTCATAATGAAGTTTTAATGAGGCTGTAAAGCTACAGCTAAAATTAAACTATGAAAATGACTTTATTCTTGCTTACCGATAGCTGGGACTCAAACTGGAATTAGATACCCCACTATGTTTAGCCCTGAACCCAAATAATTATTATAACGAAATTATTCGCCAGAATACTACTAGCATTAGCCCAAAATTTGAATGAGTTGGTGGTGCTTTATCTCTCTCTCGAGGGGCTTATTCTATAATCAAAACCGAGTAACCCTCACCAACCCTTGCTAATACAGCCCATCTACTGCCATCTTCAGCAAAGCCTAACAAAGGGAGCTTAGTAAGCACAAATATCAACGTAAAAACCTATGTCAGTATGTAGAGTATGGTGGAAAGAGCTACATTTTCTACTTTAAGAACGTTAAACTTTATGTGAAAGTATTTATGAAATTAAAAACTGAAGGAGGATGTAGTAGTAAATTAAGAATAGAGATCTAAATTGAATTAAGTCGTGAAAGCATCACCCTCCTCAAATATCAAAATATATATACAATTTATTTATAACTAACACAAGAGGAGACAAGTAGTAACACTGTAAGCATAACAGAAAGTGCTTGGAGTAATCAAAGTATAGCTTAAATTAAGCACACTTAGATTTCATCTTAAAACTTAATGACCACTTTGAACCAAAGCTAGCCCAAACTAATCAAGCTCAATTATAATATGTAAGTTAAATAAAACAATTATGAATAAAAATATAGGAGATAGAAATTTTAATTGGTACCATAAAGTACTGTAAGAGAATGATGGAAGTATTAAAAAGCAAAGTTTATACCTTTTACATAATTTAACTAGAACAACTTAAAAAAGAACTTAAATACCCCAAAACCAGACGAGCTACATATGAAAAATTTCTAAAGAACAAACTCATCTATGTAGCAAGGCAGTGAGATTTGCTGGTAGAAGTGGGAAATCTACCAGCCTGGGAATGGCTGGTTATCCAGAACAGAATTTTAGTTCAACTTTAAATTTACCTAAAAAATAATAATTGTAATGTAAATTTAAGTATTAATCTAAAGAGGCACAACCCGTTAGATACTGAATGCAACCTTCCTAAGAGTATTAATAATATCATAGTCGGCCTAAAAGCAGCCACCAATTGAAGCATTCAAGCTCAACAATATACTTAATTCCAATAACAAAAGCTAATTCCTAACTTAATACTGGATTAATCTATTAATAGAAGCAATACTATTAATATGAGCTACAAGGAATTTTTCTCCTCACATAAGCTTATATCAGAACAGATAATTACTGATGGTTAACAAATTAATAATTGATTGTTTATTAAATCAGTTGTTAACCCAACACAGGTGTGCACTTAAGGAAAGATTTAAAAAGTAAAAGGAACTTGGCATATACAAACCCTGCCTATTTACTAAAAACATCACCTCTAATATTACAGGCACTGCTTGCCCAGAGACAATTGCTTAGTGGCAGTGGTATCCTGACCACGTAAAGGTAGCATAATCATTTGTTCTCCAAATAAGGACTTGTATGAAGAGTCCTTGGTGGTTTTACTGTCTCTTAATTTTAACCAAATCAAGGGATAACAAAATTAAATGAACTAACAATTTTGGTTGGGGCGCCCTTGGGTGATTCAACCTCTGATTAAAATTGAGACCATCTAGTCAAAATATTTTATCACTTATCGATCTAAAAACGATCAGTGGAACAAGTTACCCTAGGGATAACAGGGCAGTCCTATTCTAGAGCTCATATCAACAATAGGGTTTATGATCTCGACATTGGATCTGATGTCCCTGTGGTGTAGTTGCTATTAATGTTCATTTGTTCGACGATTAAAGTACTATGGGATCTGAGTTCAGACCACAGTAATCTAGGTCAGTTTCTATTTCCTGTTTTTCTCAGTATGAAAGTGCAAGAGAAATAGGTCCTGCTTTACAAAAGTACCTTCAAATTAATAGATGATATAATGTTAATATAATTAACTTACACCAACCTTGCCCAAGAACAGGGTTTGTTAGAGTGTCAGAGCCTGATAATAGTATAAAACTTAAAACTTTATAGTCAGAGGTTCAACTCCTCTTCTTAACAATGGTTATAATTAACCTTTTATTAATTATTCCCATTTTACTTGCCATAGCATACCTTACACTAATCAAATGAAAAGTATAGGTTATATTCAACTCCATAAAGGACCAAACATTGTCCGACCTGACCTCATGGCCTGCTCCAACCCATTGCCAATGCCATCAAGCTGTTCATTAAAGAACCATTACAACCCTAGTATCAGGAGTATCCATGGACCAATCCTAGCCCTCACTTTGGCCCTAACAATATGAATCCCATTACCCCTACCATATCCACTAATCAGCATAAACCCAGGCTTACTATTTATATTTAGCCATGTCAAGCCTAGCTATACACTCTATTCTTTGGTTAGGTTAAGCCTTAAATTAAAAAATATGCATTTTCTGGAGCCCTACGAGCAGTAGCACAATTTCACAAGAAGTGTTGCTAGCAATCATTCTATGATCAGTTCTACTAATAAATGGATAATTTACACTCTCAACATTAATCACCACTCAAGAGTATTTATGACTAATTTTTCCATCTTGACTACTAGCCATAATATGATTTATCTCAATCCTAGCAGAAACCAGCTGAGCTCCATTGGATCTAACAAGGAAAATTAGAACTCATTTCTGTCTTCAATATTGTGTATGCAGCGGGCCCATTAGCCTTACTCTTCCTAACAGAATATGTTAACATTTTAATATTTTTACAGCAATTTTATTCCTAGGAGCATTTTACAACTCCTGTGTACCAGAACTATAGTCAGTTTTGTTACCGGAACTCTTTTCTATGAATTTGAGCATCCTATCCATGATTTCAATATGACCAACTTATACATCTATGAAAAAATTTCCTACCATTAACACTAGCCCTTTGCATGACATATATCATTACTTACTATTATATCATTGTATCTCACAACAAACATAATATGTCTGAAAAGTATTACTTTGATAGAGTAAATTACACATGTTCAAATCCTCTTATTTCTAAAATTATAGGGATTGAACCTACTCCTAAGAATTAAAAAAAATCTCTGTGCTACCATGTTGCATCATATTCTATAGTAAGGTCAGCTAAATAAGCTATCAGGCCCATACCCAAAAATGTTGGTTTATATTCTTTCTGTACCAATAAATCCTCTTATTTTTAATATTGTATTACTATCACTTTGGCAACTATGTTATAAGCTCAGAGTGATTTAATAATCTGAATCAGCTTTGAAATAAATGTATTAGCTATTATTCCAGTTTTAATTAAGAAAATTCAACCCATGAGCCATGGAAGCATTCACTAAATATTTTTTGACACAAGTCACCATACCTATACTTTTTATAATAGCTACCATTGTTAATCCAATATATCCTGGGCAATGAACAATAAGAAAAAAGTTTAGTCCAACAGCATCCATTATCATAAAAATGGCCCTTGTCATTAAACTTGGACTTTTCCCAGTCTACCTTTAAGTCCCAAAGTTACACAAGGTATTCCACTAACATCTGGCCTAATTTTATCAACATGACAAACTTGCATCACTATCAATTTTATATCAAATTTCATCATCCCTTAATCTAAAAAGGCTACTAATTATATCTACTTTATCGATCATAGTAGGAGAATGGGGGAGGACTCAACCAGACCCAGCTACAAAAAATCATAGCCTACTCATCAATTGCTCACATAGATTGAATAACAACTAATTTATAATCCAACTATAATAATTCCAAACTGATTTATATCATAACACTACAATTATTTATATATAATTCATCCATAATACTTTCTTATATATGAAATAAAACACCTTAACTGCTATATTTATTCTCACTATTGTACTATCATTAGGAGGCCTCCCATTTTCAGGGATTTTTCCCTTAAATGATTATTCAAGAAGTAACAAAAATGTAGTGATACCACCAAGATGGCAACATGCGTATTCCTGACTTTGCTCCCCCTTACCAGAACAACTATTTGTGGACAAGACATACCTGAGAGAATCCCAGAACAGGGAGTGAGGCTGAGACACACCCCTGCACCACAAAGACCAAGATAGACAGCATTAGAAGGGTAGGAAGAATGGCTACATGCTGACTGCATTGTTCCTTCTGGCAGGTGCAACACCATGCCAATGTCTCACCTAAGCCTATGTTTCCTTCAGGGAAAGAGAGCCCAGGGGTGACATCCAGCCACCTCTAGCATTGTGGGTTGCTTTGTGGGAGTCCCTACTTTGGTTTCGCCCCCATGGGGCTCACAGGGGAATCTACAGGGCTCCACCACTGGGAGTCTGGTTGAGACAAAGAAGTGAGGAGAGGCTTCTAACAATCAGTACTTGAGTCTTGGCAGACTGAGTTCCTACCTGCAGAGCCCAAGTAGTAATCTCAACCAGTGGCTTCACTCATCTGTAGAGCCAGGACAGTGGCACAGTCTGGGGAATTTGGTGGGGTGTAGTTCTGCCTAATTTGGTTCCCCAAATGAGGAGTTCTATCGGACCTAGAGCCTGGGCTGACTACACTCACGAAAGAAGAGCTGATCCATAGCCCCATCCGCTGTAGATATGACTTCTGGCCCCTCCCAATCAGAAAGTCTCTTTGGAGAATATCTGGGAGTTACCTGAACTACTAGTCTCACCCAGTCAGGAACCAGAAATATAGCCTCACTCACTGCAGAGCATGGCCCCCAAACCCATGTGACAGGAAGAGATGGTGAGAATACTTAGAAGCTATGTAACCCAACACCTCTCAAGTTGAGAGGAGGGCAAACAAAGCAGATGCCTCCAGAGCAGAGCCAGTGGCCTTGTTTGGCCAGAGAACTTGAGACAGGTCAGCTTGAATCAAGACCATAACCAGCATTAGTGGCCTTTGAGCTGCTACTCCCACTGTGCCTAGTAAGGGAAACTAATTCATAGCCTTCTATTGCTGGATACAACCTTTAGCTTGCCTGACCAGGAAACCTTACCTGAGCACCCAGGAAGCTGATTCCCTATCCAGCTGCCCTGATTACAGTGGAATTTGAACATAAAGCACACCCCGTGGCTTTTCCTGTCTTCAGAGCCAAACTGGTGGTCTCACCTGACCAGGATATTTACTGCACACTCTTGCCCTAACAAAGAGCCGAGAAATCCGTGAGCCTCTTCTTGATGCCCAGCCAAGGCAGGGAAACTAATTCATAACCCCACTTACTGGAGCATGGTACCCAGTCCCAACCATCTAGTAAACCTAACAGAGAATCCAGGTAACTGTAAAGCCCATTCTATAGCCTCACTTGGGCAGGGAACCAAGCCAGCAGTCCTATCCAGCTATTCTCAGTCAGTGACATGCCCCTAACCCCTGACTTCAGACCTCAAATAGTTGCCTCACCTAAAAACAGGCCATAACAACAGACTCCACCTGCCCAAGGATGTTACTAGCAGACATGTCCAGAAACTCAAACTGAGCTGAAGCTGACTGGGAAAAACTGTCTTTGCCAAAGTGAACTTGCCAAAGAAGAGGAGGTCACTTACTCAAATGCACAGATACCAATGTAAGGAATCAAGGCTCATAAAAAACCAGCTAAATATGACAACGCCAAAGGAAACAAATAAAGCTTTAATAACTGACTCTAAAAAAAATGAAGATCTATAAACTATTAAAGCATTCAGAATAATGCTCTTAAGGAAGTTTAGTGAACTACAAGAACACACAGAAAACTAAATGAAATCAGGAAAACAATGTATGAACAAAACAAGAGGTTCAACAAAGAAATAGAAACCATTGGGGAAAAAATCCTAGAGCTGAAAAATACAATAACCAAACTGAAGGATTCAGTAGAGAGCTTCAAAACCAGACCATGCAGAAGAATCAGTGACCTGGAAGGTAGGACAATTGAAATTAGTCAGAGTAGCAAAAAGAAAAAAGAAAAAGAGTGAAGAAAGCCTATGAGACTTATGGGACACAATGAAAGAAACAATATTTGCATTATGGAAATTTCATAAGGAGCAGAGAGAGAGAAATGGACAAAGTATATTTAAAACAATAATGGCTAAAAAGTTTCCAACTCTGAGGAGAGAAATAGACATCCAGATCCGAGACCCAAAGGATCCCAAATAGGTTGAACCCAAAAAGGACTATACTGGGACACATTATAATTATCAAAAGTCAAAGGCAAAGAAAGAATTTTTAGAGCACAAGAAAAGATAAGTTACATACAAGGGAACCCCCGTAGGATTATTAGCAGATTTCTCAATAGAAACATTTCAGTCCAGAAGAGAATGGGCTAACATTCTTAATATTGAGAAAAAAATTGTCAACCAAGGATACTATGAAGTGAAGCTGTCCTTCAGAAATGAAGGCAGCACAAAGATTTTCCTGAACAAACAAAAGCTGACGTACTTCATCACCACTAGATCTGCCTTACAAGAAATGCTAAATGGAGTTCTTTTAGTGGAAATTAAAGGATGCTAATTAACATAATAAAATCATAAGAGAGAAGTGTAAAACTCACTGATAATGGTAAATATATAGTCAAAGTTGTATTCTGTAATATGGTACTGGTGGGGCATAATTCACTAACAACTCTAGTTTAATTTTAAAAACAAGCACAGTAAAAATAACTATAACTACAACAATCTGTTATTAGTTATAAAATATAAAAATTTTGTAAATTATAATATCAATAACCTAAAATGTGAAAGGGAGGAGACATATAAAGTTTTGGAATTCTATTTAAGTTGTTATTAAAACAGGATGTTATAATTTTAAGATATTTTATGTAAGCCTCATAGTAACAAGGGAAATACCTGAAGTGATTACACAAAAAAAGACCATGATAAAGTCAAAGCATACTGATACAAGACATCAAACCACAAAAAAAAGACAGCAGGATAAGAAAGAACTATGCTCTACCAAACAACAAATTAACCAAATGGCAATAACCAGTCCTTACTTTTCAATAACTAAAAATCAACAGATTAAATTCCTCAACCGAAAGACATAGAATGGTTGAATTGAAATAAACAAAATCCAGTGATATGCTGCCTACAAGAGACTCAAAGACACACATAGGCTGACAGTGAAGAGATAGAAAAAGATATTTCAAGCAAATGGTAAAAGAAAGTGTGTGTGTGTGGCGGGGGCTGTCAGGGATAGCTATTCTTATTTCAAACAAAATAGACTTTAAACTAAAATTAAAAGATAAAGGTTTTATAATGTAAAGGTGTCAGTACGGCAATATAAGAATTGTAAATATTTATGTTCCCAACATCAGAGCACCGAAATACATAAAGCAAAAACCAACAAAGCTAAAAGGAGAAATTAACAGCAATACTATAATTGTTGGGGACTTTAACAATAAGTAGATCATCCAGAGAATTGAGAAACAAATTTGAACAGCAATAAGTAGATCATCCAGAGAATTGAGAAACAAATTTGAACAGCCCTATAGATCAAAGGAACCTAACAGACATATGAGGAACATTCTATCTGACAATAGAATATACATTCTTCTCAAGTGCATGTGGAACATTTTCTAGAGTAGAATATATATTACGCCACAGAATAAGTCACAGAAAATTTAAGAAGACTGAAATCATACCAAGTATCTTCTCTGACCACAATGATATGAAACTAGAAGTCAACAACAAGAGGAAAACTGGAAAATTCATGAATACATGGGAATTAAATAACACTCTCCTAAACAACCAATGGATCAAAGAAGAAATTAAATGGGCGATAAAAAGTATCTTAAGGCAAATGAAAATGGAAATACAGCATATCAAAACTTATGAGATATATGAAAAGTAGTTTTAAGAGGGTAGTTCGTAGCAATAAACACCTACATTAAGAAGCAGGAGTC
Source organism: Pteropus medius (assembly GCF_902729225.1). Classification (NCBI taxonomy): domain Eukaryota; kingdom Metazoa; phylum Chordata; class Mammalia; order Chiroptera; family Pteropodidae; genus Pteropus; species Pteropus medius. Next base: position 14,980,300 of record NW_024344370.1, read on the forward strand.
TACAGCCATACCACCCTGAATGCGCCTGATCCCATCTGATCTGGGAAGTTAAGCAGGGTCAGGCCTACTTAGTACTTGGATGGGAGACCACCTGGGAATACCAGGTGCTGTAGGCTTAAAAAAAAAAAAAAAAAAAAAGCAGGAAACATCTCAAATAAACAACCCAACTCTGTACATAAGAAATTAGAAGAAGAACAAACTGAGCCCTAAGTTAGCAGAAGGAAGGAATTAGTAAAGAGTAGAACAGGAATAAATGAATTAGGGAACAGAACACAAAAGATTAACCAAATTAAGAGTTAATTCTTGGAAAAGAAAAACAAATTGGCAAAGCTTTCACTAGATTAACCAAGGGAAAAAAGAGAGGACACGAATCAACAAAATTATAAGTGAAAAAGACATTACAACTGATACCACAGAGATACAATAAATCATAAGAGGGTATTATGAACAACTGTATGCCAACAAACTGGACAACCTAAAAAAATGGGAAAATTCTTAGAAACATACAAACTACCAAGAATGAATCAGAAAGATCTACGAAGTCTGAATAGACCAATTGGAACATTGACTCAATAATTAAAATCTCCCAATGAAGAAAAACCCAGGATCTGGTGGCTTCACTAGTGAATTTTACCAAACAATTAAAGAATTAATGCCAATTCTTCTCAAACATTTCCAAAAAAATTAAAGAGGAGGGAACAATCCTGATGCCAAGGCCAGAAAAGGACACTACCAGAAGAGAAAACTACAGACCAATAACTCTGATAAATGTGGATGTGAAAATTCTCAATAAAATACTAGCAAACAAAATTCAGCAGCACATTAAAAGAATTATTCACCATGGTCAAGTGAGATTTATACCTAGGATGCAAGAACAGTTTAACACATGCAAATCAATCAATGTGATACATAATATTTATAGAAAGAAAATAATCATATCTCAATAGATGAAGGAAAATCACTTGACAAAATTCAACATCTGTTCATAATAAAACCTTAACAAATTGGCTATATAAAGAATGTACCTCAACCTAATAAAGGCCATATATGATAACCCCACAGCTAAAATTATACTCAATGGTGAAAGGTTAAATGCTTTTCCTCTAAGATCAGGAACAAGAAAAAAATGCCCACTCTCGCCACTGTTATTCAACATAGTTTTGGAAGTCCTAGCCAGAGCAATTAGGCAAGAAAAAGAAATAAAAGGCATCTAAATCAGAAAGAAGTAAAGTTGTCTCTATTTGTAGGTGACATGATTTTATAGATAATCATAGACTCCACCAATAAATAGTTAGATCTAATAAACAAATTCAGTAAAGTTACAGTATACAAAATTAACATGCAAAAATCAGTAGCATTTCTATACATTAACAAATTATCTGAAAAAGAAAATGATTTTGTTTACAGTAGCATCAAAAACTAAATAAATAAAATAGAAATAAGCTTAACCAAAGTGGTGAACAATCTCTATTCTGAAAACAAGACATTGATGAAAGAAATTGAAGATACATATAGATGGAAAGGTATTCTGAGTTCATGGATTAGAAAAATTAATATTGTTAAAATGTCCATACTAGCAAAAGTCACCTATAGATTCAATACAATTCCTAACAAGATTCCAATGGCATTTTTGTAGAAGTAGGGAAAACAATCTTAAAATTTATATGGAACTACAAAAGACTCCTAATAGCCAAAACAATCCTGAGGAAGAACAAAGTGAAAGGCATCACACTTCCTGATTTCAAGCTATACTGTAAAGCTATGTTAATCAAAGCAATATGGTACTTGCATAAAAACAGACAAATAGATCAATGAAACAGTATCAAGTGCCCAGAAATAAACTCAAGCCAACACGATCAAGTAATATTTGACAAGGGAGCCAAGAATACTCAATGGAGAAAAGATAATCTATTCAATAAATGGTGCTGGGAATACTGGATATTCACATACAAAAAATGAAACTAGACTCCTATTTTACACCATTCACAAAAACTCAGAATGATAAAAACTTAAGCATAAGGCCTGAAACCATGAAAGTCATAGAAGATAACACAGGACACTCTTTGATATAGGTCTTGGCAATGATTTTTTGGATATGACACCTAAGCAAGGCAACAAAGTCAAAAATAAGTGGGTTTACATCAAACTAAAAGGCTTCTGCACGGTAAAGCAACAATCAATAAGTGAAAAGATAACCTGCAAAATGGAAAAATATTTGCAAACCATATGTATGATAAAGGATTAATATCCAAAATATATAAAGAACTCACACAACTCAGTAACAAAAAAGCAAATACAGTTGGGCTTTTGTATCTGTAGGTTCTGCATCTGTGGATTCAACTAATTACAGACTGAAAATATTTGAAAAACAATGTTACACTGTTGCTGACAAGTACTATGTAGTTATGTTTACCATGGTTGCACCTCTACTGAACATGCAGTTTTTTTCTTGCAATTATTCCCTAAATGATACAATCTATTTATATAGGGTTTATATTGTGCTCGGTATTATAATCTAGAGATGATTTAAAGCATATGGGAAGTTGGGCATAAATTATATGCAAATACTACACCATTTTATATAGGGGCTCAAGCACCTGTGGATTTTGGTATCTGAGGGGGTCCTGGAACCAGTGTCCCTCAGGACGACTGTAATGGGCAAAAAACCTGAAGAGACATTTTTCTAAAGAAAATATATAAAAGGCCAACAGATATACAACAGATACACAAAAGATACTCAACATCACTAGTCATTAGGGAAATGCAAATTAAAGCCACAGTGAGATATTACCTCATGCCTGTTAGGATGGCTATCATAAAAAGATGAGATAACAAATGCTGGTGAGGATGAGGAGAAAAAGGAACTGTTTTGTACTGTTGGTGAGATTGCAAACTGGTACGGTCACTATGGAGAACAGTACAGAGGATACTCAAAAAGTTAAAAATAGAACCACCATATGATCCAGCAATTCTACTTCTGGGAATATATCCGAAGGAAACAAAAACACTAACTTGAAAAGATATCTGCACCCCCACTTTCATAGCAACATTATTTAAATAGCCAAGACATGGAAAGAAGTGTCCATTGATGAATGAATGAAGCTGTGGTATATATATACAAATTCTTTATACATTCCATCATATGTGTATAGATAATATTCCATTTTGTATGTAATATTCCATTATATAAATAATATTCTATTATATAATATTCTATTATATATAAATAATATGCCATTATAAATAATGGAATATTATTCAGCCATAAAAAATGAGGAAATCTTGCCATTTGCAACAACATGAATGAACCTCGAAGGCATTTATGCTAAATGAAATAAGTTGGATAGAGAAAGACAAATACTGTATGATATCATTTATATGTGGAATCTAAACAAACAAACACCAGACTCATAGAAAAAGAGATCAGATTTGTGGTTACCAGAGGCGGGAGGTAGAGGGATGAGGAATTAGAGGAAGGTGGTCAGAAAGTACAAGCTTCCAGTTACAGGATACATAATTACTAGGGATGTGTAATGCACAGCATTACATGCAATAACTGTAGTTAACACTGCTGTATGATATGCAGGAAAGTTGTTAAGAAAGTAAACCTTAATTCTTATCTCAAGGAAAAATTTTTTCTTTTTTTGCCTTTTTTATTGTAGCTGTATGAGATGATGGATGCTAACTAAACTCACTGTGGTAACCATTTCACAATATATGTAAGTCAAACCATTATGCTGTATACCTTAAACTTATAGAGTGATATATGTCAATTATATCTCGATAAAGTCAGAAAAAAGAGAAATTAAAATTATTTTACCATTATAGCCATCATAGTGCTACTTAATCTCTTTCTACATACGATAACCATATTATCATCAATAAATAACATGAAAATGACAATTGGAAAACACAAAATGAATAATACCTTTACCACCACTAATCATAATATTAACATTACTTCATCCTCTAACACGAATATCAGTACTGGACTAGGAATTTAGGTTATCACAGAGCAAGAGCCTTCTAAGCCCTTAACAAGTGTTATTTACTTAATTCCTGAAGATAGACATTGCAAGACTTTATCCTACATCCACTGAATGTAAATTAAACACTTTTATTAAGCTAAATCCTTCCTATATTGGAGGGCTTTCATCCCACAAAATTTTAGAGTTAAATTCCCTAGTCAACTGCCGTCAATCTATTTTTCCCTCAGTTTAGGGAAGAAAGGCAGGGGAAGCCCCAGCAAAACTTGTAATGGCCTGCTGAAATGTGAAAGGGTTAAAGAATAATTAAAACCTGAAACTGGACAAAGGAAGTCCATAACTTAGGCCTAGTTTCTGGAACCCCTAACCACACTCTGTTAATCATGAAACTTGTAACAATGAGCTCATACGCTAACTGCCAATTTTAGCCTGTGTAACCCTGCTTGCTTGCGTGGCATGAAAAATAATCAATTGTATATAAGCTGAAAATTACTATTTGGCCATCGCCCATGGGAACATAGGCGGTCACCCATAGGAACATAACATTCTGACACAAGCTTTCTGCTTCTGTACTTCCTGCTTGCACACCTGGCCAGTGGGTTGACAGGTAGTGAATAGGAGAAAGATGGACCTTTGTGTTTAAGACAGAATGAGGAATGGGATTTGGGGCTTAAAAACCTTGTATCTTGGCATTTCGAGGCTGCTCCTTTGCAAGGACAGCCGCCGGCTAATAAACTGTCTCCTGGTTAAGAGCACTCAAGTTGGGTCTGGTTATTCTGGACACAACATTTGGAGGCCCCAGCGAGATCTTCTCGTTGTGGGAAAATTGATCAGTGCACCGGAGCGTTGGACCATTTGCGGTTGGGGAGGCCTCTAGGGCACTTGCCCTAGCCCGCCGCCTGTGGTTTCTCGCTTTGCGGAGCACGATCCTGGGAGTGCTGAGGCAGTTTCTGGTAGGGGGCCCAGGGACCGTGCGGACGTCGGACGCGACAAGTAAGTCGGCGGTCGACTGAGACTGTGACGACAGTTTTCTCAGTCCTGTTCTGGTTTGTTAGTCTATGTCTGTCTTGTTTTGTTTTGCTTCGTGTGCTTTATTGTGGAACTATGGGACAATCACAGGGCAAACTAACTCCATTACAGTGCATGCTTAACAACTTTAAAGATTTTCGTCGTAGGGCAAGGGCCTATGGTGCTTCAGTAACCCCTTTTGATTTGCAGCGCTTTTGTCAATTAGATTGGCCGACCTTCGGAGTAGGATGGCCCTCCGAGGGATCATTTAACATGCAGACTGCATTCCGGGTTCGAGGTGTGATTTATAGAAACCCTGGGCATCCTGACCAAATTCCTTATGTTGATGTTTGGATTGATGTTGTTTCTGATGCCCCTAAATACTTACAGAATTGCAGTCGTGCACCCGTTACTGTAATGGCAGCCATACCCCAGGGTTTTAAGAAGCCCCCACCGGTGTTGCAGGGACCTCCCTCAGAGGATGACTGGTATCCGCCACCCTATAATGGAAATGGGGGTAGACGTCCTCCTCCGGAGGGACCGGGACCTCCTGTAACCTGGTCTAGGGGTCGTAGGCCACCTTCCCCTGATTCAACCTCCCTGAAAAGAGCCAGTATCTGTTCAAGCCCCATTGAAGGTGATTCCAGGAGGTGGCGGTGAGCCTACTGTCATCTACTCGCCATTCAGTACTAGTGATTTATATAATTGGAAATTGCAAACGCCATCCTTTTCAGAGAAACCACAAGGACTAACCTCCCTTTTAGAGTCTATTTTCTTTACCCATCAGCCCACTTGGGATGATTGCCAACAGCTCTTACAGGTCTTATTCACTACTGAAGAAAAGGAAAGAATTTTGCGGGAGGCAGCTAGAGGAGTAACAAACCCAAATGGGCAGCCTACAGCAGACTTAACCAGGGTACAGGCTGTGTTTCCGACTCAACGTCCCCAGTGGGATCCAAATACAGATCAAGGTAAGGAGGCTCTCCTAAGGTATCGCCAGTTTCTGCTACAGGGACTCCGGGCTGCTGCACGTAGACCAATAAATCTGTCCAAGGTAAGAGAAGTAATTCAGACTAAGGACGAGTCACCTGCAGCATTCTTGGAAAGACTATTAGAGTCTTACCGCCTATATACACCTATTGACCCGGAGGACCCCAACAATAGAAGAGCCATTAATTTGGCCTTTGTTAGCCAGTCGGCCCCTGACATTAGAAAGAAGTTACAGAGATTGGAAGGTTTTGAGGGAGAAAATTTATCCAAATTATTAGAAATAGCTCAGAAGGTCTTTAACAATAGGGACGGTGTGCAAAAGGTCATGTTTGTGGGACAACAAGGAAACCGACCTCCTTGGAAAAAAAAAACCCTAACCATAGAGGGGGACCTAGCAACGAAGAAGGCCAAAATAGAAAACCTAGGCTAGGAAGAGACCAATGTGCTATTTGCAAAAAGAAAGGACATTGGAAGAATGAGTGCCCTGAAAAGGAGCAACCAGGAGGTGAGAAGAAAAAAGGCCCCTCATTCTTTTGGAAGATGAATAAGGATGTCAGGGCTCTTATCTAATGAGCCCCCGAGAGCCCAAGGTAACTTTACAAGTAGGGGGCAAACCTGTGAACTTTTTAGCTGATACTGGTGCAACTTACTCAGTTTTAAAAGAAACTGCTGGTCTGTTATCCAAAGAAAAGACTGTAATTCAAGGAGCCACTGGGAAAGGGAAGGCATACCCATGGACACAGGCAAAAATTACTGACTTGGGAAAGGGAACCATCACACATTCGTTTTTAGTTATGCCTGAATGTCCTTTTCCTTTGCTTGGAAGAGATTTGCTCCAGAAATTAAAAGCCACTATTTAAGCAACGAGTGGCATATCTCTCAAAGAGACTAGATCCGGTGGCTGGAGGAAGGCCTAGTTGCCTGAGAGCACTAGCTGCTACTGCTATATTGACCAAAGACGCTTTAAATTGACCTTGGGCCAAAATATTGAAATTGTGGCTCCACATGCAGTTGAAGCCATGCTGCGCAGCCCTCCTGAAAGATGGATTTCCAACGCCTGGATTACTCAGTACCAGGTACTGTTGCTTAATCCCCCACAGACCCAGTTTTTGAAAACTGCAGCCCTGAACCCTGCCACGCTGCTCCCGGATGATGACCCGCAGGCTCCATTGCATCACTGTGTTCACCACCTTGAGCAGGTAACTGGACTACGGCCAGACTTGAAGGATGAGCCGTGGCCTAATCCGGATGCGGTATTATTTACCAATGGAAGCAGTTTTGTATCCGACGGAGTAAGGTATGCCGGGGCAGCCATAGTAACAATCAGGGATGTGATATGGGCACAGGCCCTAAGCCATGGGATATTGGCACAGAGGGCTAAACTTATAGCTCTAACACAAGCTTTACTGTGGGGAAAGGATAAAACTGTAAACATCTACACTGATAGCCGATATGCCTTTGCAACGGCACATGTACATGGAGCCCTGTACAAGGAAAGAGGACTATTGACATCAGGGGGAAAGAAAATTAAGAACAAGGAGCAGATTTTGGCTCTTTTGGAGGCTATCTGGCTACCTAAGAAAGTGGCTATTATCCATTGCCCCGGCCATCAAAAAGGGGAAGAAGCGGTAGAAAAAGGAAACCGCTTGGCAGATAAAACAGCAAAGGAAGTAGCCAGAAAACCAGTGGGGACTAACGTCATAATTGGTCCCCTTCTTGTGCCCCCCTTGGTACAGGCTCCAGACTATAGCCCCCAAGATATAGAGTTGGGGAAACAACTGCACGGGAAGTTTGAACATGGGTGGCTTTGGATTCCAGATGGAAGGCCGGTCCTCCCTGCTGCGCTCGGTAACACCTTAATTAGCCAGATGCATAATGCTACCCATCTTGGAGGAACTAAGTTAATTGAACTGCTAAAAAGAGACTATTATATTCCTGGACTAACCTCAAAGGCTCGGGATGTGAGTGCACGATGCCCAATATGTGCACAGGTCAACTCTCACCCCATCCCAAAGGAAAATATCGGCACTCAATTAAGAGGACAAACTCCTGGAGAGCACTGGGAAGTAGACTTTACAGAAGTTGCTCCTGGCACTTTTGGATTTAAATATCTTCTGGTATTCATTGACACCTATTCTGGATGGACTGAGGCCTTCCCCACAAAGAAGGAAACTGCACAAGTAGTAGCTAAGAAATTAATTACAGAAATAGTGCCTCGATTTGGCTTGCCCTTATCATTGGGGTCCGACAATGGCCCGGCATTCATTGCCCAAACAAGTCAAATGTTAGCTAAGGTATTAGGGATTAATTGGAAATTACATTGTATTTACAGACCTCAGAGTTCAGGACAAGTAAAAAGGATGAATAGAACACTTAAGGAAGCTTTAACTAAATTTAAGCTGGAAACTGGGGAGAATTGGGTGAGCCTTCTTCCTTTTGCTTTGTTATGGGCCCAGTGTACTCCATATATTATGGGAATTTCCCCTTATGAAATAATGTTTGGGAGACCTCCCCCTTTACTCCCTAAAATTGGAATTGAAAAGGTTACAATGAGTAATAATACAAGTCTCCTTAAGTCTCTACAGGCCTTGCAACAAACCCAAAATCAAGTCAAGGGCTTGATTAAAGCTGCTAGACCGACTCCGGGGACATCACAGCCTCACCCACATCATCCAGGCGATTGGGTGTGGATAAAGAAGATCCAGCCTGTTAGCCTAGAGCCCCGGTGGGATGGTCCGTTTCCAGTAATCCTGACCACACCAACGGCTGTCAAAGTTGCAGGAAAAAGACATTGGATTCACCATACCCGCCTTAAGACAGCTCAACCTCCCCTGGAGACAGAGAAATGGAAGGCAACACCCACAGAGGATCCACTCAAGATAAGACTCTCGCGGGAATAATTATAATTGGGTTAATTGTTATCAATAATGTAAAAGGGAACCCTCATCAACCTCAACAGGCTAAATGGGAATTAATTAAATCAGAAACAGACATTCCCATATTAGTAAACCAGACTATGTACCAGCCTACATTTCATGTGGATTTGTGTGATATATTAGGAAAGAAATTTAATTTTATAAGTGATGCTAATTTTTTATCTGACCCCTGGTATGGTTGTGGCAGGGAGGACAAAAAAAGAGGTATTCAACAAGTACAGTTATATATGTGTCCCAGAGAAGGCCAAAGCACTTGCCATAAGCTAAACCAATATTATTGTGGCCATTGGGGTTGTGAGACCATAGCCCCTTAGGAGAACACAGACAGACCCCTTTCTGACTCTTACACGACCTAGTCAGTCCTCCTGTGCCACAGCAGGGAAATGCAATCCTATCATTTTTACTGTCAAAAATTGGGAAGATCCATCTTGGATGATTGGAAAAACCTGGGAATTAAGGTTGTATGTTTTTGGAACTGATCTTGGAGTGTTAATAACAATACAGAAAAAGCCTGTCAGGATGCCACCGTTAGTTCTAGGTCCTGTTAGGCCTAATGACGGAGGGTTAAACACCTTAACTCCTACACAGTCAGCAATTACTAGGAGCACTAATAATGCCAACAAAGGACATAGACCTAGACAGCCTTATAGACCCCCCAGGGATACTCCTAAATCTGTCTTGACCATGCTGAATAATGTTTATAAGTTTGCTAATGACAGTAACTCAAATGCTACAAAGGATTGTTGGTTTTGTATGAACCCTGCCCCACCTTATTATGTAGGACTTGGTGTCATTGCTAACCTTGGCACAGATCAAACTGCTATTAGGAATGTAACATCTCCGAATGTTACTATTTGCCCTTGGGGAACCAAAAACCCATCTGTAACTTGGGAAATTTACAAGGAAAGGGAACTTGTGTGAATACTAACACTTATAGAGTTGATAAATCTAGGTATAAGGAAAATTGTAAATCATCTATTTTAGTAAATAGCACCTCTTCTACTTATTTAGCGGCCACTAGTGGCACTTGGTTTGCTTGTAATACTGGTTTAACTCCCTGTATTAATCTTAACTATTGGAAAAATAATACTGGATTTTGTGTGCTGGTTCATGTTATACCTCAGGTGTATATGATGAGCGGACAAGAAGGGAGACAAACAATGGATTTGGGAGGAGGATATAACTATCCTCGGCGTAAGCGAGCAGTTCCACTGCTTGTGCCGCTCCTAGTTGGCCTAGGAGTGGCAAGATCAGCTGCAATTGGGACTGCTGCTTTGGTTACAGGGAACCAAGGTATAGCCTGGCTCACAAAGCAGATTAATGACGATTTAAGCACTCTAGAGAAATCAATTAATCATCTTGAAACATCTCTTAATTCTTTAGCTGAAGTAGTACTGCAGAATAGAAGAGGTTTAGACCTCTTATTTCTTAAGCAAGGAGGTTTGTGTGTAGCACTGGGAGAAACTTGCTGTTTTTATGTTAATCATTCTGGAAATATTAGGGATAGTTTAGCATTAATTAGACAAAGAGTAAAAGACAGAAATGAGAAGTTAAAACAAGAAAACAACTGGTATGAATCTTGGTTTAATGAAAACTCTTGGTTAACCATGTTATTGTCGGCTATAGCAGGACCATTGATAATTCTGCTGTTATTACTGACCTTTGGGCCATGCTTGATCAAATGGGTTAAGAGTTTAATCCAATCCAATATAACTGGGGCAAAGATTTTAATTTTAGGAGCGTCAGCCCCAACCCATTGGCCAGAAATCCCGACTTCTGACTCGAAGATTGAGTCATTCTAAAGAAAACCAGTGGGGAATGTAATGGCCTGCTGAAATGTGAAAGGCTTAAAGAATAATTAAAACCTGAAACTGGACAAAGGAAGTCTATAACTTAGGCCTAGTTTCTGGAACCCCTAACCACATTCTGTTAATCATAAAACTTGTAACAATGAGCTCATACGCTAACTGCCAATTTTAGCCTGTGTAACCCTGCTTGCTTGCGTGGCATGAAAAATAATCAATTGTATATAAGCTGAAAATTACTGTTTGGCCATCACCCATGGGAACACTGGCTATTGTCCATGGGAACATAGGCAATCACCCATAGGAACATAACATTCTAACACAAGCTTTCTGCTTCTGTACTTCCCGCTTGCACACCTGACCAGTGGGTTGACAGGTAGTGAATAGGAGAAAGATGGACCTTTGTGTTTAAGACAGAATGAGGAATGGGATTTGGGGCTTAAAAACCTTGTATCTTGGCATTTCGAGGCTGCTCCTTTGCAAGGACAGCCGCCGGCTAATAAACTGTCTCCTGGTTAAGAGCACCCAAGTTGGGTCTGGTTATTCTGGACACAACAATATATTTGGATTTGAACATATTGAAATCTAAATATCAATATGGCAGTATTTCTAGGTAATTGAAAATGCACAGTAAGATCTCATAATAATATTAAGAATTATAGACATGGTTTCATATCTAGAGAAATATAATAATTGGAATTTCAAGAGAGTATAATTTGCTAAGATTGGGAATAGAGACCAAGAAAAGACCTGTAGTAGTATTTTAAGGACAACCTTCATGTGAGGAAAGAACAAATAAAGATAAATCAGTGAAGAATGAGAATAAGTTAGAAGTGGAATAAGAAACAGAACAGTGCACTGTCACTGAAATGAAGGAAGATGAAATTTTTAAGAAGTGGATGATTATCAGGATAATGTGTTCCAGAATTAAATTATGTTGGGTACTGAGAATGGGCTTTTGAATTTGTTATAAGTTTTTTCCAACTGACTTCTGAGGCATCAAATTCAGAAAGTGTGATAAAGGCAGATTTCAGAATCCTATGGATGAATATTTTAAAGTGAAATAAACAAGTGTAACATTCTTTTGATATATGTGCTGATAAAAGAAACAAAATAGATAAAAATTTACATTTAGGTATTCAGAAGAATCATGGGAGCAATGTTTCTCATTGTTTTTGTTTTGTTTTGTTAGGAGGTGGAACAGTTGTATATTTGTTGAAAAGTGGAAAGGAATTAAGAGAGTTTGCAGATGCAGGAGAGAATGAGGATAAGTGAAGAATCAATAAAATATGAAATTAACTGCACAAACAGCGAGGTTATTTTTGAAAGGGAAGAGCCTTCTTCAGACCATTAAAGAAAAAAAAAGAAGATAAAAATAGTTGAAAGCTTCTTTGAAGGAAATATAGAAACTTGTGGAAGTTTTTGGAAAAATACTAGATACTCACATCCTCATGTTTGAAACAGATGAAAAGCTAAAAACTCCTTCATGTGAAAAATCACTGATGGGTACTGCCAGCACATTTTATGATGCAAATGCCCAACTGTGGCAAAGGAAGCTTACTCATCCTTGAAATCAAGAGTTTAATTAATTCATACCACCTTTTTTTTTTCTCACCGCCCCCTTAACAGAGCCATCACTAGTTGGCCTTAGCTATGCTATATAAATACCAGCTGCAGAGGATATGATCTATTGAGATAACTGACACATTTTATTGGTGTTACCGATTGACTCATAGAGCAACAATCATGAGACACTATTTGAAGTGTGGGATAAAAACGGCAGACCAGCTGCTAACAGCCAGTAAGGTTTGGCATAAATGAAGACGCAAAACAGGAAGCTAAAGTTGGGCATAGAAGGTTTAGTGAGAGTTTGTAATGAGCAAAATCGGTGTTTAAAATGACAGCTAATACTTTGTATCATGCTCGGCATATTTCCTAAAAAGAACCAAGTGTTTTCTTATTCTTTTTTGAGAGTCTGCAATACAAATAATTATAGCGTAGAAAAACTTATATAAGTGACCCAAGGTCACAGAAAAAAAAATATTTGGCCCCACTAATAAAATAAAAATGCATATCTAGAAGGTTTGCTCTGCAACACTTGTGAACTGGAGGTCGGCATTGTTTCACAGTCATTGTACCTAACATTTTTATGAACACTACCACTTCCTGCCTCTCTTCCAACAATTTGGAAATTTAGACCATTTTTACCTCCCAATGGCTCACTGAAAGATGGATATTAGTCCATTCTTTTATTGTTTCCTCCTGAGGAAAGGAACAATTCAGTATTGATTTTACTGGAAAGAAGTGATTGAGAAATAGTAAGCACATTTTGTTATGATTCAATGTTTTCAGGTTTTCGTCTGTTTCAAGCATGACGATATGAGTTTGAAGTACTTTTCCAAAAGCTCCCACAAGTTTTTACATTTCCTTCTTAGAATCTTTCAACCATCTTTATCTTCTTTTTTCTTTGATGGTCTTAAGAAGGTTTTTCCTTTCCAAAAATAACCCTTCCTTTGTGGAATTAATTTCATATTTTCTTGATCCTTCACTTATCCTCATTCTCTCCTTCATCTCCAAACTCTTCATTCTTGTCCATCTTTCCACAAATATACAACTGCACCACCTCCAAAATACAAACAAAACAAAACAAAAACAAAAAACATTGCCCCCATAATTCTTCTTAATACCTAAGTGTAGAACAAAGTGAAAATATTTTAAAAGTGACCCTTCTTGTGTGCCTTTTCAGATTGCCTTGAGGATCAAGTTTGCAAAATAGAATTTTAAAGAAGCACACAGTTTGTGCAAAGTAAACTGACCTGTGTTATTCCACTGGATTTTTTTTCTTATTCATGAGTCATTGTAAACACTATCCAATAAACTTTTCTATCATAAACTCTGGTCCATGGCATTAACTAATTTATTCTTATCAGAAAAATGCATTAAGCCGATTCTATGCACCAAATACTGCTAATGCTAAATAGACAAAGGAGACTACAATAAACATAATTGTGGTTATATAGAGCTTATATTCCAGTGGTAAAGATGGAAAATAAACAAACAAGCAAATATATAAAGCTTAATATTCTCAAAATTTTATGAAATAAATAAAGCAGGGTAAAGTAATCTATTGAATCTTATACTAAGAGAACAAATTATGAGTGAAATGGTTGCATTGCTTACTGCTACTGATGATTAACCTGATGTTATGCTATTGAGATAAGTACTATTTCTCGAGGAGCTTCAAAGTGTGATAAAATTGGCAATCTTTAATAAGAGAATAGTAGACAAAAAGAAATAAATTCAATATGATATCTAGTTCTTTAGGTTTCTAAATTGAAAATGACAATAAAATTAGAGACCTTGCAAGGAATATAAAGTCAAAGGCAGTATCTGGGTTATCTTCAACCATTTTAACTTGTAGTTTAATCATGTGCATTTAGAGTTATATTATTTATTATGAAATAAATCCTATAAACAAAAAAATAAGAGCTAACAATTATCATGTATCAAAATACCTAGGAAAATCATAAATATGTATTTTTAAATCTTCAACTACCCTGATTGATAGGTTACCATTATGATCATTTTCTCATACAACATATGAACTCATAGATGCTTAGATATTGAGTATCTTGTACAAAGTTACATATCTAAGAAGTAGCAGAGCTAGATTTAAAATTGCAATACCTCTGAGTTTAAAGTCCATGTCTTTGACTCTATCATATTCTGCAATCATCTGTCATTGGCAAAATTTTGCTATAAATATGTCATTTTCTTTGTGGTAGAAAAAGCACCACAAAAACACTGTTTTTGTTTGTTTGTTTGTTTGTTTGTTTGTTTGTTTGTTTGTTTTCTTGCTTTGTGTAAAAAGAGCCAAAAGGAAGTGGTATTATAGAACAGGGATTCCCAATCTTCTAGCCACACATTAGGAAGTTAGGAACCAGGCTGCATAGCAGGAGATGAGCAGAGGGCTAACTAGCCAAGCTTCATCTGTATTTGCAGCTGCTCCCCAGCACTAGCATCATCACTTCAGCTTCACCTTAGATCATCAGGCATTAGATTCACATAGGAGCACTGGTCCTTGGTGACAAAAAGATTGGGGACCGCTGTATGACAGATGAGATAAATAGAACTTTTATTCAGAGAAAGAACTATTGACTTATTTTGGTGGAATAAAAAGAGGCAAAATGGTGAAGTAAGAGATTTCTGAATTCCTTTTCTATCTCATTCTGGCATCTTGATTCCTCCTTGTTTTCCATTTTCCTGTCAGCACTAAGCAATCACACCAAGGTCTACTTTCACTAATTAGGAAATACCATGCTATCTTAGGGTTTTCTTTGCTACAAATACTTTCTATACTAGCTCTCATCTTCTACAGAGCCAATTTGCCAATATTTTCTAAGGTTACAGTTGCCCCATAAAGGTAAATGCATATAAAAAAACATATATAAGACAAAGAGTTGTAAACAGAATATATAAAAACCCATACTCCACAAAACAAAAAATGGGTAAACACCTACAATAGACTTATGAACAAATGTTTACATCTACTTTACTCATAATAACAAATAAGCTGGAAACTATTTAAATGTCCATCTAACAGTGACTAAAGAAAAAAAAAGCCATAAGTACTATGCAATAAAAATAAACAAATACTGATACATATAATAACATAGATGAATCTCAAAAACATTATGTCTAAAGAAGGCTATTACAAATCAATACTTTTTTTGCATATTTTCATTTATATAAAGACCTAGACATGGTGCAAATGATTTATATTAATAGAAATCACATTAATGCTTAACTGGATTGAGTGTGGTAGAAAAATGATACATGAAGTGTCAAAATTGATTTTACTATATATTTAAAATGTGTATAATTCATTTTATGTAAATCATTGCCTCAATAAATTTGAATTTTAAAGCATGCATTGAATATTAAACTTTGTGTACATTAAAAAAAAAACGCTGCTGCTAAGAATACAATCAAGTTAGTGAAAATACTTCCCACAGAATGGCAGAAATATTTGCAAATCAAATGTCTGACAAGGGACTTATATCTTTAATATAGATAGAATGGTTACAACTCAATAATAAAAAGACAAATAACTCAGTTAAGAGATGGGCAAAAGCTCTGAGTAGACAGTTCTCCAAAAAGGAAATATAAGACCACAAGAAAGAAATATTTTAAAAATTCTACATTATTAGTCATCAGGGAAATGCAAATTAAAATTAGAATAAGGTAACACTTTACAACCACTGCAATGGCTAAAATAAAAAAGACAGAATATAGCAAATGTTGACAAGGAAATAAATACTTTGAAACTTTTATATGCTGCTGGTAAGAAGGTAAAGTGTCATAATTAATTTTTTTAAGAAGTTAGGCATTGGCTCAACAGTTAAATATAGAGATACCATATGACCCAGAAATTCCACTCCTAAGTTTACTATCGAGAGAATTAAAAACATATTAAAATAGAATAGTATATAAAAATGTTCATAACCATGTTATTCATAGTAGCCAAAGAATGGCAATGACTCAAAAGTTCATTAACCGATAAACAAAATGTGGTATGTACATACAATTGGATATTAGAGAAACAACTGTAATTTAAACTACAATGTGAATGTACTATTACTTCACAGATCATCAGAATGGAGAAAAAAAGGACCAGCAATAACAAATATCAACAGGAATATATGTAGTAAACAATATCCTCATATACAGATGGGAGTAGATCATAATATTATAACCAATTTGGGGAAAAAAAATTTGACATTTTCTTATAAAGTTAGTATTAACTCACCTACTCTGTGATCCAGGAATTCAACTCCTTGGTATTTAATCAAAGAAAGGAAAATGTGTCTAAAAAAGCACTTGTCACTTGGACAAAAAATATAAAATAGTTGTTAAAAAAAATAGCCACAACTGGAACAACTTATATGTCTATCAACAACTGAGTAGATAAAAAACATTATGGCATATTCAAACAATATACTACTACTCAACAAAAAAAAAATAAATTAAAAAAATTGCTAATACATATTCTATTTATATGAAATTTTAGAAAAAGCAAAACTATAAAGATGGAAATAGCATCAGCTCTCGTTTGTAGTGGGGATTTAGAGATGGACTGCACAGAGACAGAAAGAAACTTTTTGGGGTGATAGAAATAGTCAGTGTCTTGATTGGTATAACAGTTATACAAGTGTACACATTGGTCAAAACTCATCAAACTGCATGCATAAAATATAATTGCATAAAATAAAAATTATATATTTCAACAAAGATAATTTTTAAAATATCTTGATGTTCCTGACTCATAATAGTTATTTGAATAGTATTATTTTATAATGCTAACAAAAGAATACCTTTATTATTTTGAATTTTATGCAATATATATAGTTTGACAAGGGAAATATTTATTGGTTACCAAATAATTGGGATTACCTCAAATCTTTTCATTATGGTCACTTCCTGCTTCAGGCACACAAATGAATGGTTGAATTCATTCAATTTTCAGTAATCAGTGCCTAAGGGGCAAACAATGACTTTATACTATGATGTTGGGGTAGAATTCATGTCAAATTGAAAAAAAGAAAAGAAAAAAAAACTCTGAATAATTACTTCAAAATATCTCTTTTATAATGGACAATAACATAATTTTTCAAAAGTAGATTTTAATTTTAAAAGACCCCAAACACTATGGATTTACACTGGCAGTCATATAATGAATGTTGTAAGAACAAATTTTATTTTACTACTTTGAAAATGTGATCGAAGCCAAAACTTTAGTCACAACTTTATTATATATATCCAAAATTAAATTTTGAGATTCAGCATTTGACAACAGAGAAAAATATATGAAATCCAGACTAATGTGGAACTTTTGATATGCATGGTCATCATAGCAATGAAATTTTAAGTTTTAAGTCATTGAATATTCAAGTGAAAGTTATTGGACTGTGAAAGTTGAGTAAAGCAGGCAGAGAGATCATCATTCAAAAATATTTATTGAGTGCATGGTGTGTGCAGAAGACAACTCTGAAAAATATTTTATATTCATAAACATACAAAAAATACACATCAGTTTACACACTCATGCAATGAATATTTATCGAGGACTTCTATACTACCAGGCTCTATAGTACAGACTATAATTACAAAGGCGAGTTACATAGGCATGCTCAAGACAGAATTTAACTTAAATTCAAAGCTATTTCAATGATATATTTATAAGGCTCTATCACCTTCTTGTATTTATTTTTATCATGATTTTATTGACTTCATTTCTTTTTCACCCTTTTAAAATAAAGAAATATGGTGAATAAGGCAACAATATTATTTGAGGAAATAAAATTGTTTTGGATTGCTTCTCTCTTTCCTCTCTCCATCCCTCATTTCTTTTAATTTCTTCTTCAGTGTCAGTTTCTATAAATGCTTGGAAACCAAATTTAGTTGCTCTATGAAACCTAGAAAGGCTTTCATATTATCTTTACTATAATTGTATCATTAGAGTTTAACTCCACAGAAAGATTTAGCTAGCAAAATTTTAATAGAAGCGATTTTGAATTTTTAAAATGAATTCAATCATCCTCTCTAAAAGTTGGTGGCCTGGGGAATAACATAATATGTGCCCAGTATTTTTTTAATGATTAAATAATAGCATATTCTAAATAAAATAAAATTTAGTTAATATGATTTTTAAAAATATGATAACAATCTAGGTGTTGCTTCCAGGAGTATGTGATATGTTATATGCACAGTTCACAGTTACTTAGACATATGCCATGTCAAGATAGCTTGTCAAGTCAATCAACCAGTTTCTTTCAACTTATGGGGTAAACTCATTTATCAATTACATCAATTTATTTGGGCTTAATAAGCATTTAAAATATAAAATATGCATGGACTAGGAGAGAAATATCAGAAAATTAAGGTAAATTTTGCTTAATGAAATTTTTGTTTTTATGACATATATATGTATGGGAGTCCTGTTACACCTCATAATTTTGGACAATAAAAGGACTTTGTATCTTAAGTATAAAAGGAAAAATCATAAAGAGAAACTAACTATACTTTTTATCATAGTTATTGTGAATATGTACATATATAAATGCATGCATACATACAACACATATATTATAAGTAAATATATGTAGAATATAAATGAATATAAATTTCAACTCAGTGTCATTTCTTGGTTCTAATAAAAGAGCTATTTAGTATGGATTAATAAAATCTGCTAATAACCACAATCCCTGTTTCAGCAAAGGACTACAATCTCTTCTCTACAGCATTAGTCAGTATAAGAACTGATTACTGGTAGTAAAATGAGTTGTCATGGCTTTTTCCTTTTTTCTTTTTCTCTCGGCCTGAGGCCAAACTCTAGTGGTAATGCTAAAAAGTAGCAAGCAAATCCAAATAATGCATGATCTGTATAATCAGGGCCTGAATAACTGGAGAGGTGATTACATTTTGAAAAACCAATTATACGAATTCATTTCTGACAATATTTAGTTTCAAATTTGGAATCGGGTGTGGATATAAAGCTAGCAGTCATTTTGTTTTTATTTTTGTATTATATTACAGGATATTTGTTAGAGCTAAAAAGATACAGAGGAGTTCAAAATAATAACATGAAATGCCACTATTTCCCAGAGCAATAAAGAAAACATAAATGCATTAACATCTTGAGCAGGGATGTTATAGTCTCAATGTTTATTTAATCTAATTATGATGAAGACAATCTAGATATTTGAAATTAATAATAATTAGAGGGCTTTTACTGTGTTCAAATGATGACAAGGTAGAAAGCAGACAAGGTATCTAAAAATATACTGTAAGAATATTCTTCATAAATAATTGTATACAGAGTTGATAGTTATTAAATTTAAATGCTATTATTCAGCACACATTGAGTCATTTTTTGGACATTTGCTCTCCATATTCAGTGGTCTTTTCCTAGGTACACAGTCCTCTTATGCTGCTTCTTGACAGCTCAGATCCCCCGACTTTTCTGAGTCTATGATGCTGCCCTCATGCAATAATAGTTTCAACCTCCAGACATTTGTGTCATTATTTCTGTATTAACAACTCAGACTCTCATTCAACTTGGATAAATAAAGATAATGTATAAATGAACATATATCAAGTTGTTACCGAACAGTCTTATTTCAAAGTTTCAACTCTTCCTGATAACACTGATCTTTAACAAGGATATTTACTGCCTTAAGTAAATGGAATGACCACCAAATTAACGTCATGGTCTATGTAGTTGCAAGATCTATTTTGTCAGAAAGTCACTGAGCGTCCCTCAAAATTTACAACATAGTCTGTCCCTTCTACAGGTATGGCTGATTCTGATTACAAGATGTTTCTGCTCACGTTAGGCAAGTTGTGGTCTTATTAAAGTATTAATATGACTCTATGACTTAGAATCATGTTACATTTTCAAGGACCTCCTATGGAACTGTAATGAAGTGCTTGATACTTAGAGCTCTTTATACATTATGAAAGCAGTTGAAGTAATAAGGAGTCAAGCTGGTATCAGAATCAACAAAATCCACATTATAATTCAACTTTGGGAATAAGAACTTCTTTATAGAGTTTTTAAATAGCTCAGCCAATACTAAAAACAAAATATATTTTAAAATAATTTTTTAAATAATATAATAAAAACACATTTTTTCATGTTTTTATTGTAAATTAAAGTTTGGAAAGTGATCATGTCTTATTGTCAGATTTTCTCTTGGCGATTTCTCAAAAACAGATTCTGAGCAAAGTCAGCCCTGAAACTATGTAAGAACTGGAATACAACCTATTGTTAATTTTTACACCCTTCTCATCCCACAATACCTTACACTCCATTTTCTACAGGTAAAATCAAGGAAAATTAAATTCAAGAGCTAATAAATAGGTAAGTAGAAAATACACAGAAAGACATTTTCATCAGTTTAGTGACAGGAGTGATTGATGGACTGATTAACATGTATAAGACTCTGATAATTTCTAACACTAACTTTTCCCTTTGAGTTAGTTTTCTCTCTAGGCATCAAGTAGGATATATTTTCCTAAACTGTAATTTCTGAAGCAATTTTACTGATTCCTCAAATTCTAGGAATATAGGTTTGTAGATCACAGTCTCCAGGTTAAGCTTTCAGTTTACTATCTATTACAGTTAGCCTAATAAAAAAATACAATAAAAGCTATAAAGTATCAGCAACCTTTTACTTCTAAAGCCCAAATGAAAAGTCCTTGGAATTATAAATCATATTGATTTTTTTACACTTTTGCAACCAGAATGACTTTCTTTATTAAGCACAGAATAAAAATGCAGCCATGTTTTTTCTTTCTCTAATGAATCACACAAGAACCCACCCACACATAGGAGCAGGAAGTCCCATAGTTCATTTTTGAGACTTTATTTCTCCAAATTTTCTTAGGTTATCTAATTTTTATGGATTCTAAGATGGTCAAGTCCTGATTCCCAAACTCATGAAAAAGATAATACAGAGTCTCAGCATTCTAGGAACAGACATAAATTCAGCTGCTGTTGCTTTTTTTTTTTTAAATTGCAACAATAGGGTTGCTGTTGAAAAATATTGTCTAATATGCCATTGCACAAAGATATGGAGACATCTTGGCTGGCTGAGATGTACTTACAGTTCAAGCAATTTGATTGTGATGGTTACAGACTTTATAACTTATCTCCACATAACCTGGAAAGCTTCCCAAATTAAGTAACATGACAGAGTGGTTGGGTCTGATGAAGCCACTGTCCTCAAACATACACTGTGTAGGTACAAGCTATTCCCAACAAAGAACAAGGTCCTGCTATAGAGCCTGAGTAACCAGGCTAGATTTTTCTTTTCATGGTTACTTTACATTTAGAATCTTTAATGTCTTTCCTGTCAGTCAACCTGGATTTGTAGCGTCTCAATCCATCAGAGAGATTCTATAATTTTGAACTTCAAATAGGAAGATGTCTGAATATTCATTTATTTTCTCCCAGTCAATTGATTTACTCTATGCAAATTTGCTTATTTACGTCTGGTATGTAAGAAGTTGGAAGATTCTTTAAATGTGTGTGTGTGTTTCTGAGTGTGAGGAGAGGGGGTGCGTATTCATTATATCTGGAAAGAATGAGCATTGAACAAAATATTGTGTTTTAATTTTTTAATTTCTATAAGATGTCCAGAGTAAAAACAAATGTTTTCTCAATTTAAAGGTATCATTTAATAGTTATTCTACAACAATATTATATAGAGCTAATATAATTTAGCAGAGCTAATGTAATTTAACCAGCATATTCTAAAGTAAATTTTATTTATTAACTTGGGAGGTTAATAAATATTATCTGATAAATGAGTTTGTTTCATACTCATGTGTATTTGGGCAATGCTTGGTTAAATAGACATAGACAAATTTCTTTAATAGAATACTTAATAAAATTTTTGATATTTTAATATGCATTGTGAAATTGCAAGAGTAGCACAAATGAACGGAACCAGGAAACATTTATATAGAGAATTTCACTAGATAACTAATTTCTGAATATACTTTGGTGAATTTTATATAAATAAGCCGCACAAATTGAAAATTTAGTGTGCATCATCTCATCAGAATAGGTAAACTTTTAGGAGCAAAACTATGGACAAACATGATAAAAACTTTTGATAAGAATGTTTAGTGGACCAATACTCTGCTTCTCCGATTTCCTCTACAGCCCCACATCAAACCTAAAATACAGTGCTCAAAAGATAGGTTTTGATGTACTATGGGCTCCTAAAAATAAATAAAATTTCCAGAGTATCAAAAATAAATAAATAAATAAATGTAAGGAGAGAGGAACAAAAAGCACAAGCTGAAACCTCAGCATAAACTGTGAATGCACAAAAAGAACAGGGGTTATTATCTTTATTCTTTTGAAAAAGTAAAGCTTTGGCCTCAGCAGGTGGACATGCTAAGCCTGAGATTTTCAGTTTATGCCTAGCAGTTTGAAGGAGGCAGAATTGTCCAGGGTATGGATACTCAACAGAAGCTAAACCCAATTCTCTCTGGAAAAAGTCATCAGCTTTCTCAATGATAAAATAATAGTGGTCAAAATTTTAAAAACAAGAAACAAGTTACCTGAGTAAGAGTCAATAGGAACAAGAAACAAGAGATTTAGAGATATCAAATATTACAGACATTAGAACAAATACAAAACATAATTAAATATTCATGAGATATTTAAATAAGTTTAATAAAAATGAGTGAGCAATGAGATACTAAGAAAAAGGAAAAAGGCATGTTTGAAAAAGAACCAAGCTTAAACTTACAGAAATAAAAATAAAAAAAACTCACAGAATGTTTTAAGTTACAATATAGTCACATTCGAAAAGAAAATTAGAGACCTGTAATTACATGGATGCACCTTGAGGGTATTAGTAAATGAAATAAGTCAGAGAAAGACAAATACTGTATGATCTCACTTATATATGAAAAGTAAAACAAACAAACAAAGAACAAAACAAAAGTCATAGAAAAAGAGATCCGATTTGTTATTACCAAAAGCGGGGGTTGGAGGAAGGTGGTCAAAAGGTGCAAACTTCCAGTTATAAGATAAATAAGTATAAAAATATAATCTGTGACATGATGTCTATAGTTAACACTGCTATATGATATATAGGGAAGTTGTTAAGAGAATAAATCCTAAGAGTCCTCGCCAGAATTAAAAAAAAAGTCTTTATGTTTGCTTTTGCTTTTTATTCTCTCTATATGGGGCAATGGATGCTAATTAAACTTACTGCAGTAATAATTTCACAATATATGTAAGTCAAATCATTATGCTGTATGCCTTAAAATTATACACTAATGTATGTCCAATTATATCTCAATAAGTTGAAAAAAAAAGAAAAGGAAAATAGATATCTAAGTGATAGAGCAGAAGAAATTACTCAGAATGTGACATTGAGAAACAAGTAGATGAGATATATGAACATTTAAGAAATTTAAATGGTAGACATAAGAATGAGTACTGTTGATATAAGTCCCAGAAGGAAACAGATAGGATTAATGAGATGCAATACTTGTTAAGAAATTGCTTGACTTTTGCAAAGCTGATTAAACCAAAAATTTATAGATAGGAAGCATTATCAATGTATACTAAGAAGGTAAAGGATATTAATTACTTAACATAGATATATTATAATGAAACTACAAAATATTAAGAAAAAAGTTTATAAAAATAGTCAAAGATTGAGGGTGGGAGCATATAAAGCAACAATAATTACACTGAGAAAAAAATCTCAGCAACAATCAGAAGACAGTTTACATAAAGTGTTGAGAGAGAATAAATACAAAACTAAAATTGTGTTTTTTGCAAAACCATCATTTAGAAATGAAACAAAAAGCTGAATTTATCAACAACTGATCTACTACAAAATATTTATATTTTCAAATGAATGTATTATAAGATGAAGAAAAAATCACCTAAAAAGAATATCTGTGAAAAAGAAAAGATAACGATAATGAGAAAAAAAACTATGAACTTGTAGAGAATTTAATAATTTAAAATAATAAAAATAAGCTTTTATTTTTAATAATTAGGAAATAATTTTTTTCTAAGAAAAGCTTTTAAAAAGAAAAAAAATCCTAGACAAGAGACAAAATAGTAAGTCATGAGATTGAATTTGAGTTGATGTTTAAAGTCCTTCTAGTTTATGAGAGATACATTAACATATTGTCTTCAGACTTTGTTATACATGTATAGTAAGATGTCATAGGTAAAGAAACAGAAATAGAGTACATAGCTCCCAAATCAATAGAACCAGACCCAAAAGAGAACCCCCAAAATATCAAAAACAAATTTTTATTAAAAAGCAGGAAAAGAGAAAAGAGATATAGAAAACTAAAAAAGAGCAAACAAAAATTATGTTAGAGCAATTCCAAATGTCATTTTTTAATAAAAGTAAGTTGGCAGAAATAATTAGATTTAAATATACCTGTAAGGCAAAAATTATCAGATTTCAATATATCTATATATTATGTATAAAAGGAACACACATTCAAAATTATGGCTGAAATATAAAAATTGAAAAGAAATAGATTAAATTATATATGCATATGTATATCCAATATTATATAACCAAAATAAAGTAAAATTAACTATGTTCATATTAGAGTTAATATCAGTATTAATAAGAAAATTTCAGACAAAATGCACTTCTATCAAGAGAGACTATCACTTCAGGTACTAAGCAGAATAATGAACCCCAAAGATGTTTACACCCTAATCTCTGTATTACATAAGTATGTTAAATGACATGTTAAAAGAACTTTACAGATGTAGTTAAAATAGGGAGATTATTCTAAATTATCCAGCTTGACTTAATATAGTCACATGAGTTCTTGTAAGTAGAGAAACTTCTTGGGTTGTAAGCAGAAGAGAGATGTGGCAAAAGAGGAAGCATAAAAAAATGTATAGAGAAATTTGAATTATAAGAAATCAAACCACAATTGCTGATTTGAAGATGAAGTGGGCCACATGATGCAATATACATACAGTGTATTATTGAACTATACACTTGAAACCTATATAATTTTATTAACCTATGTCACCCAATAAACTTACTTTAAAAATAATAAATAGGAAATAGATAATTAAAAAATAAAAGATAAAGAAGGCCAATGTTAGGAAATATGGATGGCCTCTAGATGCTGAAAATAATCTCTGGCCGAAAGACATAAAGGAAACAGGGACATCAGTCCTACCACTACAATAATGACACAGAAAAGGGGAAGAGCAAATAAAGCTAGAGAGGAATAATGTTGCTATGCCTCATTGGAATTAAATTAGTATAAATCTGAAGTAGATTCTGATAAATTAAGTTTTATGTGGTAAGCCTGAGAGCAGACTCAAAAATATCCTGAAAATATCATTAAAGGATTTAAAATATTACACTAAAAATATCAGTTAAAACAAAAGAAAGCAGCAAGAATGTAATAGAGGGAATAAAAAATAGGAGACAAACAGAAACAAAAAATGGTAGATGCTAATCCAACTATACAATAACAACATTTTAGTCATTTTTCTCTTCAAAAACATTTCTAGCTCTGCAATATTCTCCTCTTTTTTTGAGGCTTCAATAATGTCAGTTATTTTGTTGCCTCACAAATCCCTGAAGTTTTGTTAATCTTTTCCCCAGTATTTTCTCTCTGTTATTTAGACTGTCTGAATTATATTACATTATTCTTAAATTCACTGATTCTGTTATCTGTGTCAATTCAACACATGAGTCCCTCTATCATCAGTTCTATAATTTGGTTCATTCTTATGACTCTTATTTTTCCCAAAGTGACTGCACCATTTTGCATTCCCACCTGAAATGAATGAAAGTTCCTGTTGCTCTTCATCCTCCCCAGCATTGGGTGTTGTCAGCGTCTTGGATTTTGTCCATTAATAGATATGTAGTGATATCTTATTGTTTTAATTTGAAATTCCCTAGTGACATGTAATATTAATCATCTTTTTATTTATTTTCTTTTTTCAAATACTTTTTCTTTGTTCCTTTCTCCTCCTCTTTCTGGTATACACATTATACATATGTTCATATTTTTTAACGGATATCCACATTTCTTTGAGGTTCTGTTAATTTTTCTTATTCTTTTTTCTTTCTGTTCTTCAGATTCCACATTATCTATTAATCTTTTTTCAAGTATGTTTCTGCTTTCTTCTCCCAGTTCAAACCTACTGTTGAGCCTTCATAATGATTCATTTCATTTTGATTTTTGTACTTCTCAACTCTAGAATTTCCATGTGTTTTTTTTATATTTCTATTTCTTTATATATATTTTTTCTATTTGATGAAACATTGTTATCATACCTTCCTCTATTTCTTTAAACATGATTTATTTAATTCTTTGACTATAACTATGATGATTGCTTTAAAGTCTTTGCTCTTCTTAAATCTGTTATCTGGGCCCTCTCACAGGCAAATTTTGGTGTCTGCTTTTATACCTATATGTGGTTCTAAGACTCCTGTTCTTTGCATGTGAAATAATTTGTTGTTGAAAACTGAATTTAAAAAAAAATATTTTGTACCAATTATGAATGCTAATTCTCTCCCCATCAAAGGTGTGAATTTGTCGTTTGCTTATATCTTTGTTTAGTAACCTGATAGACTAGTTCAGCAAAATCTATTTTATCTACAGTGTGAAGTCTCTAATGTCATTCTTCAGAGAGTAAAGACTTTAATGTGTTCACAGTCACCCTGATATTAAAACTGTTTTGGGTAGGATTCTCTTCGACTACCACTGGAGCTTCAGACTTCACGCTATTCTTTCTTGGAATAGAACATCTGCACCAAGAAACAAGGTAGATTAAAAATGCTGGAAGTTTGTCTCTCTTAAGGATATATGATAGACCTAGACTTGGAGCTGGGGGCAAGATGAACCCCATGCTCTTGGCTGTACCAACACAGTGTAGAGCTTTCACCTTGCTGATCTGTGGTGGAAATGGAGTAGATCATGGCTCAAATGCCACAAACTCCCAATATTCATACCAAGGTTAAGTAGATTTTCTTTGATGTTTCTCCACTTTCTGTATGATCTTAGGACCAGAGACTTTAAATAGCTGTTTTTTGTTTGTTTGTTTGTTTGTTTTTAATATTTTTCACCATTTGTGATTGTTGCTCTTGGGGGAAGGTCCTTGGAATACCTTATGCCACCATCTTTGCTTATATAACATTTTCAAAATAACAAAATATTAGAAATGGAAGACAGAATGGTAGTCGGCAAGGGTCCAGAGAGGAAGGAGTGGGAGGCATGTGTGTGTCATTACAAAAGGGCAACACTAGAGGTCTCTGTTCTTTTGGAACTGTTTAATATCTTGACTGTGGTGGTAAATACACAAATTTTACATGTGGCAAAATACTAAATAAATTAGCATGTACACACACATAAATGAGTATGAGTAAACTGAGGAAGATCTGAATAAGATTGGTGGGCTTTATCAATGCCAGAATTCTATCTATGGTATTATACTGTAGTTTTGCATAATGTTACCATTGGGGAAAATTGGGCAAAATTTACAAGGAAACTCTCTGTAATATCTTACAATTGCATGTGAATCTACACTAACATTAATAAGAATTTCAATTGCATAAAACATTAAGCATTACAAAACAGTCATAACTATTTAAAACTAATAGTTAGCTATTTGGTCATATTTCTTAGTGTAATTCATATGGGCAACTGGCTGAAGTTTGTTATCTACCACTGCAATAAAGAAAAAAAAAATATTCAACTCATTCATATTTTTCTTCTGCACATTGCAATTTAATTTAAATAAAGTAATATTGAAATATAAAAATAAAAACCTGAATGATGATAAAAAGTGTCATGGGATACAAACTAATATTTACTTAGAAATTTATAGCCTCAGAAATTTATATAAAAGAAGAAAGGCTAAAAATAAATAATATAATTCTCTAACAAGTAAAATAGAAAGAAAGGAATAATTTTAAAAAATAGCAGAATTTACTGAAAAATAAAGCAGAAGTTCAAGGTAGGATTGTAAAGAAAATATTTTCATTTCTGCCCACTAGAACTTTTTGAACAAATTTTACTGAAATGTAAAACCGTATACAGATAACTCTAGAAATTACATTATTACTGATTACACAGTGAGAGGATATTTGGAAAGATTTACCTTCCAGGGACATATTTTTAGGTTGCAAAAGGTGATAAAACTTTGGACCATGGATACAGCTTCTGGGTTGTAAAGTCGGAAACACTAGTCTTATCTTTTTCCTGGAGAGATTTATTTACATTCCAAAGTGTAAGAGTTAGAATTCAAAAATTTTCACAAAGAGCAAAGGTATTTTTCCCCTTCTTTCAGTAGGAGATGGGGAAAATTGTCTCTCTCCTATATACATAACCACATTCACACTTTTGGGGTTCCTTACCTACTCCAGTTTGTGTATCATGACATCTGTCTTTCACAGTATTGCCTCAAAGTTAAGCACTGAGTCAAAGAGGGAGTCAGTTTAATTATTATGCAAATAATAAGAATTCATCTGCCCTTCTCTAGAAACTTGATATCTGCATTGAGAATAATATTAATAAATATGATAAACAACACAGATCCAAAGTTGTTTTTTTAAAAGACTAATAAAATAGACAATCTTAAAGAAAATAATTAAGAAAAATACAAGAAGCCCAAATAAATACTTATAGTAAAGAAAAAGTGATATGACTACAGGTAGAACAGAGGTTCAAAAGAGAATAAGAAAATAGCATGACAATCCAATGTCTATAAATTTTGAAAACTTAGATGATATGAGCAAATTCCAAAAACTGATTCATATTCCATAAGTGAAAATTTAAATTAGTTAAAAAAAAAAAAAGGTTTTTACTCAAATAAAACACCAGGCCTAGAATTTTTTACAATTAATACTACAGTTCAAAGGAGAAATGTTTCTAATTTTATACCTACTATTTCCAAGAATAGGAAAAAAAAAAAACATTATTTCTCAGCTACACTATGAGAACAGTGTAATCTTTATTTCAAAATGAGACAAAGACAGCATGTGAAAAATATAGATCCACCTCACTTATAATTTAAATGTAAATATTCTAAACAAAATGTTAGTAAACAGAATGGAATGAAGCCTTAAAGTGATAATAAATTATGATCATATTGAGTTTTATCTAAAGAATTCAACAGTGACTTCATATTAGAAAAGTTTCAAATATTATTACTGTTAGGAGGCTAGTTGACATGAACAACAGAGGGAACAAAGGAATAGGCGCCTAGCCTAGAGATGCCCAGAGAACACCCTATTGGTAGTTAGAGAATCCCTCCTGCATATCCAGAGACAAAGGAAAAGAGGGTTATAATCTTAGCTGGCCTAATCTGGCTACAGAAACCTGCACGGAAGGTACTACCCTAATTTGCCCACAATTTAAGCTTCATTATAATATTATATTTATGCCTGGAAGTTTATGAATCTAATTATAACAGACTGAATTCTAGGTAAGCACATGTGCACTAGACAAAGAGTTATATAGCAGCCAAGTGTCAATCAAAATGACCTCACTTGCCAATCACCTAGGAATGACTTCAGAATCATTCATCACCGACCAAATATAAGGCAGACATTCCCACTTCTGGGGATCTTTGTGGTCTTTGTTGCGTGTGGTTGGTTGTTGTTGTTACAGCACTCAGTTACAGCTTTTTGCTGAAATCATATGCCTCCTTGGGGTGTGCTTTGTCTTTATAAAATACACTTTTAATAAATATTTTCTAAATCTCACTGACCTGTGATTCTTTACTGTGTCAATGAGGAAGAACCAAGAAAAAATGCTAACTACACTTCTGTGCCATTATCCTCCCTACTTCACCCCACCATTGGGGCAATACCCAAGTTCAAATCGCTCTAACGGTAACATTACTACACATCATTTAAGAAATTTGAAAAGAAAATCATGTGATCTTATCAATAGAAGCAGAGAAAGCACTTTATAAACTTCAAAGTCAATTCACTTAATAATCAAGGAACAAAAAAAGAAAGAAAAACAAACAAAATTTCTTGGCCAAAGTAGGAATTTAAGGGATCTACAGACTCTTCCTAAATATGATTTCAAACATCAACAGCAAACATCATTCGTAATGGCAAACTGTTAAAAGCATGTTCATTTGCATGAGGACAAAGAGAAATAAATCCTCTTTCTTCATTTCAACTGTGTACTGGAGACCTCAGCCAATTCACAATGTCAACAAATACAAAGTCAAAAATAGGAAGAAAATCTATACTCCATTATTTGCATATGATATTACTATCTACATAGAAACACTGTAACAGGTAACCAATTAGAATTAATTAAAAAGTTTAACAAAGTAGCCAGTAAAAATCGGTATCCAAAAATTAATGGCAATTTTCTACTTCAATAATACATGGGAAATTTATTTTTAGAAGTTATTTAAGAAAGCAACAACTCTGAAAAGATAAAGAATACTATAAAGGTTTATTAAATGTCAATAAGAAATATTTAAATAAATGGAGATTTTTGAAATTCTATATTTATGGATAGGTATATATATATTAAAAAAAAACATTAATTCTCCTCTCATTTATTTTTAGATTCCATGCGATTGCAAACAAAATTTGAACTGAATTTGAAAAGCACTTGGTATCCAAATCCTGAAATTGATATGGAAGTGCAAATACAATTACATAGAGATTAAAGTGGTAGAAAGAGTAAGATATTAGCACTATTGTGGGATAATAAATCAGTATACAAAAAAGTACTGCATTTCTGAAAAATAGGTAAATAATTAGAATTAGACTATAGATAGATGATAGATAGATGATAGATAGATAGATAGATAGATAGATAGATAGATAGACAGACAGACATAGATACATAGATACATAGATACATAGATACATAGATACATAGATACATAGATACATAGATAGATATAGCATTTAGAGTAGCAACAAGCTGATTCTAAACCTATATGGAAAGCAGTGGTTCCAAATAGGCAAACAGATGTTGAGAAAGAAATATGGAAGAAATTTACCTTTACATTATCAGATGCATTATAAAGTTGTTTTACTTAACATACAGTAGTTTTAACCTAGGGATAGACAAATTGACAGTGAACAGAATAGAGGCCTTAAACATACCTGTGGAAATGTGGCAACTTGATAAATGACATAAGAGGCACTGCAGATCAATTGAGAAAAAATGGACTATTCCTTAAATTATAAGGTGACCAAATATTCATATTGTAAATTCTTCAGGATTCATGTTTTATGTACCAATAAAACATGAATTAAAAATAATTTTTCTACATATTATTGACTTAAATATAGAAGACTTTTTATCATTTAGCTATGGCATCAGCTTCATAAATATTTCTACATAATTTGAAGTCATTTTTACAGGCTCGTTACCTGTAATTCCTTGAAATCAACCACTAATCTATGCATATCTTGGGTTTTCTCATATGTATTAATTCATCTTCAATTAGAATAAATAAATTACACCAAAAAGTACTAATATTTAATCCATCTATACATTCTTTTTTCAACCAGCTTCTGCAGCTTTTGCTTTCTGTTATGAAAACTATGTATTCTGAACCAATGAATGTTCATCAGCACTAGCAGACCTCAGGAGCCTGTTGGTGAAAAGAGGTGATCTTTACTCCTGGGAGTCATTGCAATGGCATTAGGATAGTTTCTACCTCTTCCACTCTGCTCATTATCTCTGCATTAAGACTCCATAAACAATATAAATAATATCCCAGTACAATACACTACTTTATATATTATCTATATCCCATAAAGAGCAGTAACATTCTGCTTGTCTCCCACGCACACCTAACCTCTCCACAATGCTCACCACTGAGGTTGGGTTGGGTACTGATTTTTACATTTTTAATGTATATCCGAATCTTCTAATTATTAAGGCAGAAAATTTTTTTGAAAAGTTTACCTGTCAATTAAGCAGAAAAAGATTAAAAGTGTTTTTGTTTTTTA
This sequence comes from Pteropus medius, assembly GCF_902729225.1. Taxonomy (NCBI): domain Eukaryota; kingdom Metazoa; phylum Chordata; class Mammalia; order Chiroptera; family Pteropodidae; genus Pteropus; species Pteropus medius. The sequence continues at coordinate 15,012,561 of NW_024344370.1, forward strand.
AGTAAAAGGCAAAACTTTAGAACTTTTAAAAGAAAATATAAGGGCAACTTTATGCTCTTGGAATAGAGATGAACAAATATCTTGAGGAAGAAACATGAGAAAATGTTGCTACATCAGAATGTATTAAAGAATCCTTTTATCTGAAAATGAGAGAGAGAGAGAGAGAGAGAGAGAGAGAGAGAGAGATGGCCATATACAGAGTGAGAGAAAATATTTGTAATATTTATTATTAAAAAAAGATTAGTCTCCATATATTATATAGAATATCTGAAAATCAAAAAGAAAGTGATAATATATATAATTTGGGGGAGAAAAAGCAAAATTGGGAATAGGAGTTTCATAAAAGAGAAATAAAAGATGCCAATTTGTATCTGAAATGATGCTCAAACTCATCACTAATTAGAGAAATGTAAATCAAAATTACAATAAAGTATATTAGCATGTTTACTATATTGCCCATTTCCCAAAAAAGAAGTCTCAAATGTCATGTAGATGTATTGATGTATATGGATCAAAGAGAATATTTATACATTCATGGTGGAAGTGTAACTTTCACAGACAATTTAGAAGATAAATTTGCATTATCTTGTAAAATTTAACATTCACATACCCTATGACCATCAATTTAATTCCCAGGTGTATACAAGAGACATGTACATGAATATTCAGGAGAGCATTTTTCCATTATAGCTTAAACCTGAAAACAACCCAAATGATAATCAATAGGAGAATAAATAAATACTGTAGTATTATACATAATGGATTATTATGCAGTAATAAAATTAATGAATTATAGTTTCCTACATCAACCAAGATGAATGTCAGAAATATATTTGGTGAAAAAACAGCCATTAAATATTACACAATTTTTTAAGTGATAAAGACAAGTTAATTTCTATTTAGAGTAGTGATCATTTCACAGTATGTACATAATGTACACATGAGACTAATATAATGTTATGTATCAATTATATCTCAAAAGAAAAAAATGCATTTTCAAACAGGTTCAAAAATAAATTTTATTGTACACATGATCATATTTTTTATAAATGAAAATATAAATCTTTGCCATTTACAGTCTAAAGTTAAGATCTCAAACTTCCTGCAAATATTCTTATGACAATAGATTGATGGCAAACATGTCACTGAAAAATGATTCATTTTATTTGTAATAATATGCAATCTTTATTATATGATAGAATATTTAGGAGAAATAAAATGTGAAAGATGGAGAACACTGGTTTAATTGACATTTCTGTTTGTAACTTCTAATGCCAAAAGAACAGAAACATATATGTATATTATTTCTACTAGGCATATATACATCATGTTCATTGATTAAAAGTTTTAACATTGTTAATATGTCCATATTATCCGAACTGAGCTACATATTCAATTTAATCCTTATCAAAATTTTAATGTATTTTTGTGAAAATAGGGAAAAAAATTCTAAAATTCTTATGGAAGCACTAAAGACCAAAACAATTTTGAGAAAAGAAAAAAA
>NW_024344370.1:15017992-15037641 GCF_902729225.1 Pteropus medius
CTAGATCTCTGTTTTGTTCTCTCATATGGCTTCTGCTTCTTTGTCTTCCCATTTTGGCTGCCTTTGTGTGTCTGTTTCTATATACTAAGCAAAGCTCCTAACTCTCCCGGTCTTATTAGTGTGGGTTTGTGAAGCAGATGTCTGTCCAGTGGCACAGTCCTGAGAGGGGTTCAGCTGCAGGCCAAGTTTAGCCCCAGCCTATTCACATCTGGGGCTACCTGTTAAGATTCAGCAAGCAATCCACGGAAGCTGTGCTTATAGTTGTCTTAAGAGGCCATGCCAGAAACCGAGGTCAGCTGCCACTGCCACCAGTACAGTCCTCAGCAAGGAGTACTGTGCTCAGAGAGGACACAACTGGATGTGGCTTGGGTGGAGCTGTGAGTTGGGGGAGGCAGAGTTTCAGGGAATCCTCTAGGCTGAGTGACCTGTTACCCAGTTTGATGAAGTCTTATCTATGGCGGCGCAGAGTCCACACACTGGGAGTGTGGAGGTTTCAACAGAGGAGCAATGGATACCACCAGCACTTCTGCCCAGGAGAATGCCTTGCCCTCTACCCTCCCTCCAACTATTCATTGTCCCCCTTTAAGTCCCTGGTGCCCTCTGTGCGGCTTACCTGGCACTGGTGCTCAGAGCAGCAAGTCTGTCACCACGAAAGTCCAGTCACAGATATAGCCCCTTTAAGAGGTGTCTGCAGCTGCCACAGCCTCTGTACCACTCAGCCACCCAGGACCAGGCAGCCTCATGTTTTCGCTCCCTCCTACCTTCTCCCATTGCAAGGTGATTTTTTATTTCTCTCCCTAGTTTTAGTGCTTCTGTTCATCTTGATCACAGGCAACTTTGCTTGCTGTTTTCTCTTTGTTTTTGTCACAACTTTGATTTGGTTGCAAGAGGGACAAACAAAGCCTCTATCATCTATGCCACTTTTTCCCCTTCCCTTCTCCTCTTTTGAGTTTTTAATAAAGTATTTATTAAAAAGGCATGATTAATTACTGGCCATTTGTGATTGTCCAGTTTCCAACCCCTTTTCCCTCTACAGAATCAGTGTGGGACTCACCCCTCTAATCATGATTGATCTTTCTGAACAACCAATCCCCCCATCCTCAGGTGCTTTTCGAAAGTCATCTCATTATCATAAACCTAGTTGTGGTGGAAAGAGGCTTGTTATGAATAACAAGACACATATTTTACCTTTATGGCTCTGAAGGGATTTCAGGAACTGAAGATGAGACCAAATATTATAACAAAAGATGCTCCATTGCTCTTATTGTTCAGAAAAGTCCAAGGATTTGGGAACCTGTAAGCCAGAACTATAGACAAAGAAGGACCAAATCTATATTTCTTATAAAGCACAGTATCGCAACACAAATCCAAACATATTTTAGAAGTGTTCAAGAAAAAAAATTTGAAAATTACTGCTCTAGAGTAAAACATATGTCCAATAGAAATTGCATATGCCATGTTCATAGCATCATTGTTTATTAGAAATAAATATGGAAATATCTCAAGTAATCATTAGATGGGATAAATATATTGTGAAATTTTATATATTGAAAAACCATATAGAAATAAAAATGAATGAACTACAGATATACCAAGAACATGGTCATCCATAGACATTTCTGAACAAAAAAAAAGCAAGTTATAGAAAAATAAATATAACATTTTCCAGTTATATTAAAATTTTAAAACATCAAAAATTAAACAGTGTGGTTTATAAATATTTATACATATATAATGGGGATCCAGAATGGGTCATCCCAAGATGTGCCTTGGTGATATGCAGATTACTTTGAATTAAAGGCAACTTTAGCTGCAGGCTCAAGAGAAACTTCTGCCCCTCCCTTTAACTACCTAGAAGATCTTGAATCAGGGGCCTTGCCCATAAGAAACCATCAGAGATAACTTCTATGTACTAAACGTCTTTTCTTCTTATCCTGCAATGACCCTTTGGAGTCCCCAAGGCACCTTACCTCATCCCTAGCTCAGGATGTGTTATGTGCCTCAATCCCCCTTCCTATCTCTGAACTTCTCATGCATGTGGGGTCTCTGGCTCTCTCATGTATGTGGGGTTCCCATATGTACGTATTAAATTTTGTTATTTTATTTTGCTAATCTGTCTCATGTCTATTTGATTATTAGATCAGCAAGAAGAACCTTTACTATATATATATTAAATTGATAAGGAAAAACAAGGGTCATATATATGTTTATTTCAGGAGTGGTTTTCTATCTGGGAGTACTGAGAAAAGTGACACTTGTAAATGTAGGGCTTCAAAGCTGCTAATAATAATCAACTTATTATTAGTATAAGTATAATAATAAACTATTGTCTTTATGATCATTTTTAAACTGTACAAAAATTACATAGAATTGTATGTGTCATATATATACACACACACTCATATATAGAGAAAACTTTCTAGAAAAAAGTAAATGCATAAAATTTTACCCAATATTACCTAAAGGTATTATTTTATTAATAATGCTATCATTTTAAATCTGAAGACAATCTAAAACACATTTTAAGTACTTTTATTCAGAAGAAGTCACTGATCGCATAAATTTCTATATTTGGTTTGTTGCTTAAAAACAAGTGGGAACAGATGCAAGTAGTATCTGTGGGAAAATCACTCAGAAATAGTAAGCGAAACATGTTTAACATTTTGCTGGAAAAAGAAATGCCAAAATAATTGTCACAAAGCTCCCAATCAGATGATACTGAGGTAGGATAGTTAGCCTAGGGATGTTCTCCCTCCCCTCCAGGACAAGATTCTGGAATTTTTCCTCAGTCTCTTACTCAGTCCACTCCCTTCAGCTTTGGAATTTCTCCCTTGTCCCTTAGCCCTCTCCCTGTTTTGATTTCAAGTGTGAGCCCCCAGCATGAGAAACCAGCCAAAGCCAGGAGAAAAGATAGATGGCCTTGGGCTTCCTCCTCCCCTCTAGGTGGCATGGAAAACAAGCCAAGACAGGGAGGCAGACTAAATAGCCTTGAGACACCCCCAATCCTAAGAAAATGAAAGCCCATAATTTGGACAGCTTGGGGCAGACTCTTCCTGAACTGCTGCACTTTTCTCTTAAGTGTGTACTTTCCCTTTAATAAACTTGTGCTTTCCAGCTCACTGTTTGTCATGTCCTTGAATTCTTTCTCACAGCACAAGACAAGAACCTGGTCACTGGAGCTCTGGGGTCTGGGTCCCTCTTTGGACTCCTGCCCTGTTGAGCTCTCCAGTATCAATACGAGTATTATCTGTGAAGGATAGGGTTTCTCAATCTGGATATTATTGACATTTGGAGCCAGAAAAACTGTTATTGTGGTAGGATGTCCTGTGCATTGTAAGTTTTTAAGGATTTTTAGCAGCATCCATGGTCTCTACCCCCTACATATAAGTAACACCACTACCCCAGTTATAAAAACAAAATATTTCTCCAGATATTAACACTTGTCCTCTGGGGATGGGAGGTTAAAATCACTACAGTTGAAAACCACTGATATAGAGTTAGGTACATAGAAGAATATGAATATGTATATTTGAAGATAAGAGAAATTCTCTCTTATCTTCAGTTTTGCTTTCCAGCGTTTCAAGGTTTCAGTTACCATGGTTAATTGTAGTCAGAAAATAATTAATAGAAAATTTTGAAAATAAACACGTCATAAGCATTAAATCATGGGCCATTCTGAGTATTGTGATAAACTCTTGCACCATCTTGCTTCATCCTACCCAGGATGCAAATCATCCCTGTTTCCAATTAGTAACATTTTTCCTGTTAGTGTCTTAGTATCTGTCTTGGTTATCAGATCTGCTACTAGAAGAGAGAATGAGACCACATAACTTTTTTCTCTTTTTGACAATGAAAGAAATATGGTAGACACTTAAATTTTTATTAGTATGTTTTACTTATGATCATTCTTTTAGGTAGTTAGGTAGACATGAGCAATGGAGGAACAAAGGAATAAAGGTCTCACCCAAAGACCTCCCTGAAACACTCATTTTATAGTTATAAATCACCCCTGCATTCTGGGGAACAAAAGAATGAAAGGCCATAAACCAATAGCTGGTTAAATCCAGCCTAAAGAGAGTGCTCAATCAGTCCTACACTGATCTTTTTACCTCAATTTCATTATACCATCATTATATCATGCCTATGCCCGGAAGTTCATGAATCAAATTTGAACAGACTGAATTCCAGGTAACATGCTCAGTAGGTAGAGAATTATGTAACAGCCAGATGTCAGTCAAAATGACCTTCACATGCCAATCATCTAGGACCATGCTTGTAACCTCCCAGTACAGCCCTAATATAATACAGACTTTCCCACTTCCAGGGAAGTTGCATCCCTCTTAGCCGTAACCCATTCCTCACTTGAAGCATACTTTAATCATACCTTTTGTTTCCGCTGGGTTACAGTCCTCATCACTATAATCCGTTCCTCTCTTGAAATGTACTTTAATAAATCTTACTTGTTCTAAATCTCACTGATCTGTAATTCTTTATTACGTGGGGAGAAAAAAACGAGGACCCCACCCCCCAATGTTACTGTAGCAACACCGGATTTCAGATCGCCCCTATGGTAACAGCTGTTGGTGCCATGGACTTGGATTCTCTAAGACTGGAGCCTCACCCTCTCGGCTTGAGGCCTGTCTATACCTACTTTCAACTCTATATTCTGACTACTTTTTCCTCTGAAGTTCTCATTTCCTCCTAAAATCCGGAACACGGTGTCCCATTGCCCACCTCCAGAGAGCCACATCGCATCGTCCCAAGCCGCTGAGTTCGCACACCTAGCTATCCGTCAGCGGATCAGCAGACCTGGCGCCCTCTGGAGTTTCTCGGGTGGGCGTGTGCTCCCTCACCACACTTCTCCCCAGAGACGTGTGTACACTGTGCAGAGCTGAAGAAGCCACGGGGAAGCTTTTTTCCCCTTTCTTTCTCCTTTCTCCCTGGAGGTGCGCGTACACTCACTGCCCTACCCCCAGCAGGTGCCCACCGAAGAGGTAGGAACTGCAGCCTTGCAGTCCAGCTATCAACCTTGCAGCTGTTTCTACTCCCTCCCTAATTGGTTTTCCCTCCCACAATCCAATGGCCTCTTCCACGTCAGAGATCACGGTAAGTCCTATTTTCTTTCCTTCTTTTTTTTTTTTTTCCCCCTCAGTCTCTTTTGATACGAGAACCCTGTGTGATTACATGGTCTCTGTAGTCCATCACAAGTTAGTTGACAGAAATATCTGCCGCTAACCACTGGGCACTGGCACTGCAAACTCCTAGTCATGACCCCGAGACTTTGAACTCTCTGACTTGCAATTTGTTCTCCTTTTCAGATGGGAAACCAGTCATCCATACAATCCAAAAGTCCTCTTGGCTATATTCTAGTTCACTGGGCTCAATTTGACCCACAGACTCGGGAGAAACACATGCTTGTTTTCTTTTGTAATACCGTATGGCCACTATATAAGCTCCCTGATGGGGAAACCTGACCAATTAATGGGAACATTAATTATGACATCATACTCCAATTAGATCTTTGTTTCAAACAGCTGGGTAAATGGCTGGAGATACCTTATGTTCAAGCCTATTTCCTACTCTGGGAAAACAATTCCCAGAGTAGGAAATAGGCTTGAACATAAGGTATTCCTCTTACAGAAATGCGAACTAACTACCTTAGCTTTACTTCATACTAATCTACCTCTTCTGAAGTTTCCTCAGCTGAACCATAGGCTTCTTCCATTTCTCCAACCATGACTCCCTCTCTTTATCCCAAACTACCCCCATATGTGGGAAAATCTCCTCCACCATTTAAGACTTCCTCTACATCACCACAGAAGATCTGCCCTCTAGTGGAGGCTTCCGGAGAATTTGGACCTCAAATAGTCCACAAACCCTTTTCACCCGTGGAGCTCAAACAAATCAAGGCAGACTTAGGAAGCTATCCTGACCACTCTGATGGGTATATTAATACTTTCCAATACATCATGCTTGTTTATGATTTAAGCCGGAAGGACACCATGATTATTCTGGGACAGACCTTATTGGACACTGAACAGGAGAGAGTTTTACGGGAAGTCAGATAACATGCCAATGGTTTCCATATGTCTGATCCCAAATACCCCATAGGGGAAACAGCTGTACCTCCCATAGACCCTGGGTGAGACTATAATAGCTCTTCTGAAAAATGGGAAAGAGACCATTTCATTATATACATCAAGGCTGGGTTTAGGACAGGATGGCAAAAAGATATTGGCTATATAAAAGTAACAGCAATTACCCAAGGCCCAAAAGAGAACCCTACAGCCTTTTTAGAGTGGCTCCGGAAAGCCCTCATTAAATATATTAACTTAGACCTAAGCTGTCATGAGGGCCAAATCATTTTAAAAGACAGATTCCTAACCCAATCAGCTCCTGACATTAGGAGGGTAAAAACTCCAAAAAATTATTCATGAGCCTGGAATAACTTTAGATGAAATGGTAACAACAGCAACTGCAGTCTTTTATAACCATAACCAAGTGTTAGAGGCTAAGGCTCAAGAGAAGTGCTAGGCATGCCCAAATGTTAGAAGCCCTTCAAGGCCAATTATAGTCCGGGTCCACAAATACCCCACTTCCAACAGCAAAAAGCTCATCAAAGGGTGCCATCTGTCACTGACCTGGCCGCTAAGCCAAAGGATGTCCCAACAAGGAAAAGCCTCCCAAAACTATTTTTTTATAAATGACAGCAACTGAGTCATTGGGCTGCTCTGCCCCAAAGATTGAAAGACCCCTGGATCAGAGCCAGCCGCAGGCTTCCAAATGCTCATATGGGACTGAAGAGGCCCTATCCAGTCAGCCCCATTGCAAGAAATTTCTGTCACTAGACTGGAACAGAGGGTACAAATGAATGTGGCAGGTAGGACAATTACTTTCCTTTTGGATACCAGGGCCACCTACTCTGTCCTTACTCTCTTCTCTGGGCCCTTCTCCTCTTGAAATTGCACACTCTTAGGAGTCAAGGGTAAGCCCATTTCTCGACATATTACTCCACCTTTATGTTGCCTATGGGATGGGTATTCATTTATTCAAGCTTTTTTCATTATGCCTAAATGTCCAAGCCCTCTTTTAGGCCGGGACATTTTACATAAATTAGGAACTAAGATTACTCTAGGAAGTACCTTAATTCTCCCTTGCAAATGCCTTTATTATCAGAGGAGCCTAAGAACTTTCCCAACTCAGAAACTTGGGAGACTCAAGTCAACCCTATAGTCTGGGATCAAGGCATTCTCAGATGGGCTAAAATAGCCATTCAATTTGTAATCAACCTAAAAGACCCCTTTCATTTCTCTAATTGGAAACAGTTCCCATTAAGGCCTAAAGCTAAACAAAGCCTCTGACCTATAATATCTAAGTTCCTACAACATGCACTTTTTGTCCCTACTAATTCTCCCTGTAACACCTCCATTTTACCCATTAAGAAAAAAGATGGGACTTACTGATTTGTACAGTATTTATGAATAATCAACGAGGTAGTAATACCCTTACATCCAGTAGTCCCTAACCCTTATATCCTACTGGGAAACATACCTCCAAGGACTAACTGGTTCACTACTTCGACTTAAAAGATGCATTCTTTCCCATCCCTCTTAGTCCACAATCATAATTTCTGTTCTCCTTTGAGTGGGGCTCGCCTAATGGAGTCCACCAGCAATTGACTTGGACGGTACTTCCTCAGGGATTCTGGGACAGTCCCCACCTTTTTGGTCAAGGCTTAGCTCATGATTTACAAGATTTACGACTTGGGATGGTGGATCAACTTTACAGTATGTAGATGATCTCATTCTCTATTCCCTTACTCAAGACAAGGCTATAGAACATGTCATTCAGACTTTGAATTTCTTAGCCACCTGAGGCTGTTGAGTGTCTTAATCCAAGGCTCAATTAGTTAAACAGAAGGTCACCTATTTGGGGGTCATACTGACCCACAATACCCGGAATCTGTCTTCAGAAAAGAGTCCAAAAATTTATATAATTACCAGACCCAACCACCCGAAAACAACTAAGAGCATTTTTAGGACTCACTGGGCACTGCAGGCTATGCATTCCCAACTATGGGCTGATAGCCCAATCTCTGTATAACAGCTTAAAGGGAAAAAAAAAAAGTGACTCAGTTTCCCTCCAATAGGGACAGTCTCAGCACGAGGCTGCTCAGAAATTTAAAGATTTATTCATCAGAGCTCCTGCCCTAGGACTCCCTAACCCATCTAAGCCATTCCAACTATATATCCATGAAAGGAATGGCATTGCTCTTGGGGTCCTTACCCAACTATTCGGTCTTGCTCATCAACCTGTAGGCTACTTATCAAAGCCATTAGATCCCACTGCTCAAGGGTGGCCTGCTTGCCTAAGAATTCTAGGAGCTCTTTCTCTTCTTATTGAAGAGGCACTTAAGTTCACTCTAGGAGCTCCCATCCAACTTTATACAAACCATCAAGTCTCAAATCTATTACAAGACAACAGTCACTTTTGGTTATCTGATAACAGACTTCTAAAATACCAGGCTTTACATTTAGAAAACCCTGATATAACTATATTTACTTGTGAGACTTTAAATCCGGTGGCCTTATTGCTATCATCTGAGGAGGATACTCCTTTTCACTGTCAAGAAAGGCTTTCCCTCACCTATAGCCCAAGGGCCGACTTAACTGATGAATCTTTAGAAAAATCCAGATAACACCTGGTTCACAGATGGGAGTAGCTTCACCGCTGATGGTAGGAGGAGGGCAGGATCTTCACTTGTTTCATTCTATGACATTATAGAAGCACAGCTACTGCCTGCCAATACTTCTGCTCAGCTGTCAGAATTAATCACCCTTATTAGAGCTTTATAACTGGCAAAAGGAAGAAGAGTAAGCATTTACACAGACTCCAAATATACTTTCTTAGTCCTTCATGTCCATGCAACCATTTGAAGAGAATGAGGCTATCTCACTTCTCAAGACAGATTCTGGGTATTGCAGGTCAATATGACTCCCAAATAGGAAACCTTCTGTAGGACTAATTGGACCTTGGATTGAGACACCCTATAGTCCCACTTACTATATCTCTCAAATCAATAACCTCTTAGAGGCTCTCCAATTACCTCAACAAGTGGCAGTAGTATACTGCCGAGGACATCAAAGAAAAGACTCCGAGACTGCAAAACGGGAACTGAGTACTGGATTTCAGTTTGCACCAACGGTAACAATTCTGCATATAAAATCTTGTATGTAGCTTTTTCACTTAACATTTTAACAAGTTAATATAAACAGTTTTAGATGTTGTTTGTAAAGTATTATATTGTTTTCAGTTGAGTCGATATGCCATAATTTGCCTAACAATTAATTTCTGGTAATGTTTTTATGATTTTACCAAGTTATTCTTATAAACTAATATTAAAGTCTCCTAAAATTCTTTAAAAAAAGAAAAAGAAACATGGTAGTCATATTATATATGCATTAAACATCTTATACAAGCTCAGGCTGAGGGTCCATAGCATCATTAAAAATCCCCTAAGAGCCAGGAAATTCTCCATTTCTTTTTAGCTAACTTAACAACAAAAATATGCTAATTGAGAGAGAGAGACTGACCCAGTGAGGGCAAGTTGCTCACACTAAGATGGAAAAGGCATCTATGGTTGCAGTTCAACAAAGAATCTACAGACAGTCCCTGACATGATTCAACTTAAAACTTTTTGACATTACAATTGCTTGAAATAATACACATTCAACTGAAACCTTACTTTGAGTTCTGTGTTTGAATCTTTTCCTTGACTAGCAATATGCAGTATGACATTCAGGATGCTGGGCAGTGACAACAAGATAATTTTGTCCCACTGAAAGCTATTGTAAGTGTTCCGAGCATGTTTAAGGTAGGCTAGGCTAAGCTATGATGTTCAGTATGTTAAGTGTATTAAATATATTTTCAACTTATGGGTTTATCTGTTTTTAACCTCATCATAAGCCAAAGAGCATGTGTATATGGATTGAGGTGAGAAAATGGGCAGTTCCAACCAAAAAGATTTTGCTTCTCTTAAAGAAAGGATGGGGGTAGGAAGCTAGTTAGATAGAGAAAATAGCATCTATCTACGAGAGCCATGTAATACCATTTCGAGATGAGATATGAGATTAAAATGGTAGATTTGTGTCAAAGGTAAACCAGAGCTGGACAGTAAAGTGGAAAAACAGATATTACTTAGGACTTGCAATAGGGGAAAAGAGACAGTATAAAATTTCAAATACAGCACGGGAAAGTGGGAATTTACAGCTAAAGAGCAGAATAGGAGTTGGTGGATAGAAAATTACTAACAGGAAATGTTGGGGTTAAGGGGAGATTCTGTCTAAACCAATCTAACAGGGTTCTTGCTGAAGGAAGTCCAGTGATCAGACACCACCCGGGCGATGGTGGAAGATGAGAAACCTGATTAGATATTGAAGGTAATCAAACGGAGGATGTTGGATTCTTGCTAAACTGAATTAGCAGGATTTTTGCTAAAATCGAACAATGCAAAGATAAACATGGAAGTTCGAAAGTTGAGGCCTAGTTGAAAAAAACTTTATGGGAGCCTGAGTACAGATTGGTAGAATGGAGAAAATATATCTTTTCAGGTATATTTGTTTCAAATACCTAAGAGTAGGAAATCAGGGAGGCTTCAACATAAGCATCTATATTGCTTTGACCATTATGTTCCCAACTAATATTTTAGACAACCTATAAAATGAAAAGCTATGGGATAAAATTTTCCAAATTTGTTTCCCCACCAAAGTAAAATAAAGCAAGCAAATGAACAAATAAAAATTCCACTTAACTTCAACCAAAAAAGTGTTTTTAAAATTTGCCAAAAAGTACGACTTCAGTAAATGTTCTATTGAGTTAAAAATAAATAAATGATAAAACAAATGAGTAGGATTGCTCCTACAGAATGCTTTTTTTAAATTTTTATTCTAAAGCAGAATCTCAAAAAAAAATTCAAAGATTCAATTAGTAAAATTCACAGTCAGAGAGCATAACTATAGGCTGATCCTCTTTTGCTTCTTTCTTTTTCTTCCCTAGTCTTGATTATGCCATGACAACTTATCACAAGTAAAATAAAATGTTTTGAATATTGCTACCATGAACATACTCTTAATGTCTTAATTCTTTCAATGAGTTCAAAAGATATAAATAATAGACAAGGAAACAAGTTACTTTTTACAGCTTTGCATCTGAGAAAAATGAGAAAGATAATGAGTCATTTATGAAAAAAAAAACAGCACCTTAAGACATAATATTCTGCATTCTCATAAATGTAAAAACCATGTCACAAATCTCCACTATCTTTAAAGTATTTTTTCTAATTATTTAGAAGGCATATTATTAATTTTTAGGCCTAATGGCAAGTTATCATATGCCTAATGCTGTTCACTACACTATATACAGGGTAAACAGAACACGTTTGAAAATTAATACATCACTTACAATTATTTTTGTGAAGGAAAGATGAGGTATAATAAAGGTTAATGCATGTGTCAGAATATACCTATCTGATTACAAGTTGCTACAAGATGGCAGTGTCAAAGTACTGCACACTTATGTTATGAAATATTAATGAGAACTCATTGCACTTACCTCTCAACGACATCTAAATGAGAAACAAATTTCAGACCTTGAATGCTTGCAGCACATTTTAACTACAACAACAACAAAAAAATTCCAGTGAACTTTAAAAAACATCAGCCACCAGGGCTTTCAAATGCATAATTTACTATTTTGTTGGCTGCTTATAAATGGGTAATAATAAACTCTTGGCTGAATGCAAGCTCATAAATGCAGAATCAAAAATGGGAAGAACACTATAAGATAATAAATGTGAAACTTTATGGTACTAATTTTCCTCTAAGTAATTACAGTTAGAGCAAGGAAACATGTAGCTATAGTGTTAAAATGTGAATGGAAATTTTGACATTCTGCTTGTGTAGAGCAAGGTTTTTATAGAGAAGAATCTTGAGAAATGTAATTGCCCATAATTCTGTAACAATGCTATATCAGAAATGCTAAGATTGCTGCTTAGGTTGGATGGAGTTCAATGGGCAATATATTTTCATAGCTACTTGCATTACTATTTGGCTTTTTGATATATTTCTAAACCTCAGGTTGACAGGTATGTGTTAGCTAGTTATGTCAATCAACAGTCATAAATGTGGGGCTATTTTCTTTGTGCTTCGAGGAAACCATTTGTATTTTGTACATTATAATTATTTACATATTTTAAAATACATATATATGATTACTTTGGTAAAAATAAACAATATCATAAAAACTTTAAGTAATAGAATGAGTTATTTTATTAGTACTTTATTATAATAATTTCTGTCTAAGTAGATTTAAATAAATTGGCACCTAGAATATTACAAAGATTTGAAGATGTTAATTGAATTTTTATTTTATTATATATATTTTTTTTTATTAAGTTCATTGAGATAACATTGATTAATACAATTATATAATTTTTGGTATACATTATAATTTGACATCTCTATATTCTATTGTGTGTTTACCACCCAAAGTCCAGTTTCTTTCAGGTACCATATATTTGATCTCTTTTACCCACTTCACCCTCCACCTACACCCCTATATTTGATGCCCTTTACCCTATCTAACTCCCTCTTCCTCCCACATCCCCTACCATCTAGTAATCACAAATCTATAGTCCATGTCCATGAGTCTCTATTTGTTTGTCCTGCTCATTTGTTACTTTTAGGTTTATATCCCACATATAAGTGATATCATATGATTTTCAACTTTTTCTATTTGAAAGTATAATGTTCAGAGAATATGGTTGATATGATTTCAGCCCTCTTACATTTGTTGAGGCTATTTTTGTGTCCCAGTATGTGGTTCATTCTTGAGAATGTTCCATGTGCATTAGAGAAGAATGTATAAGCAGCGGTTTGGGGATGGAAGGCTCTGTAAATGTCAATTATGTCCAGCTGGTCTAATGTGTCATTTAAGAGTGTTATTTCCTTATTGATTTTCTGTTTGGATGATCTGTCCATATCTGTCAGTGGGGTATTTACGTCCCCTACTATGATAGTGTTTTGGTCTGTTTCTCCCTTTAGTTCCATTAGTAATTGCTTTACATATTTCGGGGCTCCCTGATTGGAAGCATAAATATTAATAAAAGTTGTGTCTTCTGGTGCATGATTCCCTTTATCCTTATGAAGTGTCCCTCAGTACCTTTCTTTACTTTTTTTTATTTTGAAATCTATTTTGTCTGATATTAATACTGCTACTCCTGCTTTTCTCTGAATGCTATTTGCTTGGAATATCATTTTCTGCCCTTTCACTTTGAGTCTATATTTATCTTTGGAGCTGAGATATGTCTCCTGGAGGCAGCATATGAATTTTTTTTTTTCTTTTTGATCCATTCTGCAACTCTTCCTTTTTATTGTTGAGTTCAGTCCATTTACATTTAGGGTGATTATTGAAATAGGAGGTCTTCTCATAGCCATTGTTTCTTTTGCTTTCTGATAGCTCAGTGTTTCCATTGCTTTCTTTCCCTTGTGTTTCTGTTTTCTTTATTTTGGTTGGCTTTTGTGGGTTTTCCTTCTGGTTCTTCTTGATTTATGTTATCCGCTTCAGTTCTGATCTTTGTTGTGTGATTACCATTTTGAATATGTAGAGGATTGTTATATAATAAGTCATTTATTTTCTTCTGTGTGTGCCTTATGTCCATTCCCCTTTGCAAATTTGGATCTTTGAATCTTCCCCCTTTTCATTGTTATCTCAATTTGTCCCTATGTATGCTGAACGTTCATTACTATTTTGTTACAACAATTCTCTTCTTATTATTTAATAATAAGGTTTGTACTCTTCTGCTTCTATTTGCCTGATAGTCACTTTACTTTTAATTATATGGGTTTTTTGTTTGTTTGTTTTTGTTTTTTTGTCATTTTGTTTTAGGTGAACTGACCCCTCTCAGTACTTCCTGTAGTGTAGGCCTCTTAGTGGAGATTTCTCTCCATTTTTGTATGTTTGGAAAAGTCTTAATTTTTCCTTCATATCTAAAGGAGAGCTTAGTTAGATACATTATTCTAGGCTGGTAGTTCCTTTTATGTAATAGTTTAAATATTTCATTCTATTACTTTCTTTAATGTAAAGTTTGCGCTGAGATGTCTGGGGATAATCTATTGGGTTTACCTTTATAAATTACTGTTTTCTTCTCCCTGGCTGCCCTGAGAATTCTTTCTTTGTCATTGATTTTTGATAACTTTAATACAATGTGCCTTGGTGAAGGTTTTTCTGGGTTGAGATAATTGGGTGTTCTATTGACTTCTTGAATTCCAAGCTCCAGCTCATTCCTTAGATTTGGGAAATTCTCGTCAACTATTTGTCTGAAAATGCTTTCTAAGCCCTACTCCTTTTCCTTACCTTCGATATTGCCCATTATTCTTATGTTTCATCTCCTGATGGTATCAGCTAGTTCTTGAATTTCTCTTTCATTATTTTTCATTCTTCGGTTTCTCTCTTCTTCTTTTTGATTTATTTCTAGATTTCTGTCTTCGATATCACTGATCCTTTCCTCCATTTAGTTGACTCTATTTCCCAAGCTTGCTATTTCATTTTTCAACTCTTGAAATCTGTTCTTCTTTATCTTCAGAAGTTCTCTTTGGTTCATTTTGAGGGATTCAATCTCCTCGCTCTTCTCATCTAGCTGTTTTTTCAATTCCTGAAATTGTTTATATGACTCATTTCGGAACTCACCGTGTTTTTTCAGAAATGCCATCCTGAATTCTCTGTCATTTAAGTCACATAATTTTTTATGTCTGTAAGCTTATTTTCTGGAGATTTTTCTCTGTCTTGTTGGAATACCTTGCCATCTTGGTTGTTCATGGTGTTTAAGGACTATTTCTCCTCCTGGGCATTAATGGAAGTGTATTCTGCTGTTTTTCCAGAAGAAAGATTTATTATATAAATGTCTCTCTTTAGCCTGCTGCAAAGAAGATGCTTTTCTTTTGGTTTCTAGTAGGTGGTGTCTTGGATCCTTGCTTTATATAAAGGTTTAAAAATGCCTTTTTATTTTCTGATAGATATTTAGTCATGCTCACTACCCTAAGTTTCATTCTCTCTCAGTGTTAGCAACAGTTTCTTTAGCATTTGCTCAGATTCCATTGGGGCTCCATGGTGT
Organism: Pteropus medius; assembly: GCF_902729225.1. Classification (NCBI taxonomy): domain Eukaryota; kingdom Metazoa; phylum Chordata; class Mammalia; order Chiroptera; family Pteropodidae; genus Pteropus; species Pteropus medius. The sequence continues at coordinate 15,033,162 of NW_024344370.1, forward strand.
TTGGTTTTGGATGGTATGGGGGCAGGGGCCTTCTGGGTTGGGAGTTGTATTTTGAAGGCTGCCACTCAGCCTCGGTTTTGCAACTGCGGACAGTAAATATCGACTGTTGTTTCTCTGCTGGCTTCTCTGCCTTCTGCTCTGATGACTGAGCCCTGCCACCAGCAGGACATGGGGAGCTCATAACTTTCCCAGGCAGGGCTGTTCAGGTAACTTGCCGCTCCTTCTCCCTTCTCCCTCCTCCTACAGGGAGCTCTGGTGTCTGTGAGAGGCAACTTCTTTTTTTCTCACAGTCCACTGCCTGGCACCCAAGGTTCTGACCCGTGGTAGCTCTTATGCACAGATCCCATGCTCAGACGTGCTGGTGTGCTGTTTGAGTGTTTTTTTGTTGTTGTTGAGTTTTAGATGTTCAGCTTATTGTTTCAACGAGTGATATCTGGGGACGTCTCTCACTCTGCCATGTTTCTAAAGATCCCCTAACTGAATTTTCTTTTCGATTTAGTATATTTTTATTGTAATGCCATTATGATGAAAGAAACAAAATTAGAAAAGGATATTTATCCATCTTTCATCAATCATTAGTAATATTCACTCAATTATACATAAAGGAAACAGTTAAAGATAATAATTGAAAATAAATTTTGTTTTAAATGTATCAATAACATTTAGAAATCATAGGGTTCTTCCTCGCCTTAGACATTTTCACAAATATCTTTGAACTCGCAGTAATCAATCTCTAAGCTTCATTGGTAATATCTGAACCCATCTGTCTGGTTACCTAGTGAAAATCTGCACTTGGACACATAATGGACATCTCACACTTAATGCATGCAAAACTGAGCTCCTCATTTTCTCTCTAAATCTGTTCCTCCCAGTGTCTTCCTCTTCTCAGTAAATGGCAATGCCATTATTTTAGCTGCTCAGGCAAAAACCCTTGAATTTATTTGTATTAGAAACTAAGCTAAGATACAAGTAACAGAGACCTAATTATATTAGTAAACATATAATGATTATTTTTCCAATATAACAAATATTTTTGGATATGAGTGACTGCTATTATTTGTTTAAGGGCTTAAGATATGGTTCTTACAATTATCTTGGCTTTTTTGTCCACATTCCAGTTATAAAAAAAAAAAAAGAAAGAAAAAAGATAAAAAGAAATAAAAGAACAAGGGCAATAAGAACAAAGACAATCTTAGCTAAGCCAATTCCTTTTAAAATGCCTTTCTTAAAGATCTACTCAACAATATTAACCTTGTATTTTCTTGGTCATGTCCATTTGAATGAGCAGCTGAGAAATGTAGTTTCTTATCTTCTGCTACTTCTTCCTCCTCATTCTCCTTTTGACCTGAGGGAATTGCCACCTCCAATAATAAGGATATTTTGTTGTTAAAGAAGGAGAAAATGGTAAGCAACCAGCTGTCTCTTTCTTATTATTCTTGATGCCTTTCTTTCTTTTATGTTCTACTTTCAGTCCATAAGAAAATCTTGTCATCTCTTCCATAAAAAATGCATCCAAAATTTGACCACTTTTAACTGCATCAGCTGCTACAGCCTTGTTTCATGGCATTATCTCTCATCTATACTATGCCAATAGCCTTTAATTAGTCCTTTTCTTGGCCGCCACCACCACTATAATATATTCTCAGCACAGAAGCCGTATCAATTATTCCAAAAAAAATTCTATACCTCTCTTCTGCTCATAAGTTTTCAATTTATTTCCATCTCTCTCAAAATTAAAATAAAAGTCCTTGCAATGGTTTAAAAGGCTCTGTTGTCAGACCCCTATTTTTTTATCTCCTACTACTTTTTCATTTGACCACTATGTTCTACCATAACTTGCCTTCTTGCTGTTTCTCTAACTTATCAGGCATATTCCTGCTTTAAGGTCTTTTGTACTGGCTTTTTCCATCTGCCTATCCTGTACCTCTGCCTTCGCTCTATTTATACCCAGCTTTTACCTCTCCCTCAAGACTGTCATGCTAGATCTCTTGTTATCTCTTTTTTTTCTACTTCTCTACTGTTTCTTTTTATAGTTGAATCAGAAGCTTTTGTTCTTATTATATCTGCCTTCACTCTAGCTCTTCTCCCAAATTTTCACATGGCTAACTCCCTGCACCTTTTTCAAGCCATTGATCATCCTAATGAAAATTGAACATTATAAGCCCCCACATTTCTGATGTCCCCTACCCTGCTATGTACTGTCATTTTCCCCACACTTTTATCATCTTCTAACGTTCTGTATTGTTTGTATTTAAGTTAAGTTTATTGGTCCCCTTCTTTAGAAGTTAAGAATTATGAGGGAATTTTTTTTATACTTCAGACCTAAGCTCCTTTATATTTTGAGGAAAATTACCTTTTCTCAGTTTCCAGATTGACATGACACATTAATCAAATTATAATACTTATTGCTTCAGACAATATAACATTGACAACTCTCAGCCTTCTAACTCTCAATCACATATACATAATTAGGAAGAATAAGGGATTTTTGTCTATTTTAATATACATTACATTTTATTAGTAATTTAGAGAGACCAAGGAAACTCACATCCATAGATTATGTAGCAAAACATTTGAAATATATTAGAGTTCTTAAATTTTTTTCTTCCTCCCATTAAGCCAGACATACTCACTGCATCAAGAAGTATGAATATTATTCTAGAAAGGAAATAAAGAATTTTTTTAATTACTCATTTTTGAACTCCAAAATAGACTATTAAAAAAAAAAAAAGTAGACAATTGTCATGAAAATCCTGGCTTCTAGTTTCAACAGCTGGGCAAATAAGAGAGAAAATTATTTTCTCAGAACTGTCCAAATATTGTGCTTCAAAATCTCTATGACTAACTTTGAACAACTAGAATATAGAATTTATGAAAGTTCATCATAAATTATATCAGATACAAGGGCAATGTCAGCTGCGGAGAGAGACAAGCAAAACACTGCATGAGCCTAGGGAGGAGATAGACATACTTAAAGCAGACAAGACTAGGCCCCCTGGTCATTGGTCATATGGAAAGATAGAATTATAAGATTAGACATGTGAGTAAAACAGGATGAGTTTTTGCATTACATCTTATTTGTAACTCTGGGAAAACACATTACTGTAACATATCAACATGAGATGACTACAGTAGAGTATAAGTGAAGGAGTTTCATATTTAGGTAAAAAGATTATCTGAGATTTTTTTTTTCTGTTTCACACTGTTCTAGTAGGTCATGGGGAAGAACCAAAAGCTTCTGCATGCTCTAGAATTATAAAAGTATTTCTGCATGCCCTAAAATGTTAGAAGTATAAAAATAGAGCGATGATGGCTAAAATAGGCCTGGGCTTAAGACAAAGGCTTGAAGTCTGTGGTCTTTAGAAATATAGGCCATGCCAGGTCCAGAGATATCAGCAGTCAATGTTAGTGTTACCATACAGGGCCACCTGAACTCCAGTGCTGCCCCAGTAGCACTGGAGATTCTCAGATTTTTTTTGCTGATGCAGAGATAATTTCAGCACAACTAGAGTTATGAGAGGTAGGATTTATTAAAGGCACGTTTCAAGGTAGAAATGGGTTACACCTAAAACTGGTTATTACTATGCAGAAACAAAAATATACTCTACATGAGGAGTGGGTTACAACAAAGAGAGCTGTAACCCATGGAAGAGGGAGGTCTGCATTACGTAAGGGCCATGATGGGTGGTTACAAAGGCACTCCTAAGTGATTGGCATGTGAAGTCATTTTGACTGACAGTTGGCTACTATATAACATTTTGCCTAATGTGCATGTACTTACCCAGAATTCAGCCTGTTATAATTAGATTCATGAACTTTCAGCCTAGGCATGATATTACAATAATGGTATAATGAAGCTGAGGTTATGGGTAGGTTAGGGTAGTACTTTCTGTGTGTCTGTGGCTGGACTAAACCAGCTATATAGGTTTATGACCCTCCAGTCCTTTGTCTCTCAGAATGCAGGAGTGATTCTTTAACTACAAATGGGATGTTCTTTGGGCAGTCTCTGGGCTGGGCTTTCGTTCTTTTGTTCTCTCCATTGTTCACATCTGACTAACTATCTAACATTAGCCCATGACCAAAAGTCAGGTAGAATCTGTTGCAACAAAGCAGATAAGACAGGGACAAAGGGTGGAATCACAAACTACATGTGTCTCAACACTAGCGAGATCAGTGATGTTCTAGAGGATAGTACATATTCTCTCCCCATGTCTGGAAATTCTTCCTGTTCCAATTCCAAGCAGAAACCATAATATAGGAGCATAACTTGATATATACTTTATACTGTACAGGGTTTATAATTTGTTCATTAAAGCTGAAAGGTTAAGAACTATAACTTCCTTTATTTCTTTTATAAATGATTCATAGATAGCCCGTGACAAAATAGAAAATTAGAAGAGAAAGTCTTGAAATTATATCTCCTTTCTGTACCAGTTGAACTCAGGATTTCACTGGTAAAGGAGAAACATGTCCGACTAAT
>NW_024344370.1:15094303-15132662 GCF_902729225.1 Pteropus medius
TTAAAATAATAATAATAATAATAATAATAATAATAATAAATGGAATTCAATGAAGAAAGAATAGTCTTTTCAACAAATGGTCTGGAAAACTGGAAATTCTCATTAAAAAAAAAAAATGAATCTAGACATAGACCTTACACCTGTCACAAAACCAACTCAAAATGGAACATAGACCTAAATGTAAAAAATGTAAAATCCAAAAAATATAAAACTCTTAGAAGAAAACAAAGGAGAAAATTTAGATGACCTTGAATTTGGTCATGACTTTTTAGATACAACACTAAAAACACAATGCATACAAGAAAAACAAAAAAGATAAAGTAGACTTTGTTTAAATTAAATACTTCTGTTCTGCAAGTAATATTCTTAAGAGAATGAAAAGACAAGCCACAGATGGGGGGAAAATCTTTGCAAAACACATATTGATAAAGGATGGGTATCCAAAATATACACTAAATTCTTAAAACCCAAAAATAAGAACACAACTCAGTTAAAAAATGGGCAAAATCTCTAAACAGATATCTCACTTAAGATTTATACAAATGACAAATAAGCATATATTAGAATGGCTAAAATAAAAAATTAACAATGCCAAATTCTGATAAGAATGTGGAGCAACAAGTGCTCCACATTTCTGGTGGTAATATAAAATGGTACAGCTACTTTGGAAGGCAGTTTTTACTAAACTAAATATATTCTTACCATATGACACAGCAATGACACTCTAGGTATTTACCCAATGGAATTGATAGTTTACATCCACAAAAAAACACACAAATGTTTATAATAGTTTTCTTTATAACTTCCAAAACTTGGAAGCAACCAAAATATTCTGCACTCAGTTAAGTGATAATCAAACTATGGAACATTTGTACAATGGAGCGTTATTCAGCGATAAAAATAAACAAACTGTCAAGCCACAAAAAGACATGGAGCAACCTCAAATGCATATTTTAAAGTGAAAGAAGCCAACTGAAAATGCTACATTCTGTATGATTCCTACTATGTAATATTCTGGAAAAGGGAAATCTATGAAAAGAGTATAAAGATCTGTGCTTGCCAGGGACTTGGAGAAAGATAGGAAGGAATAAATAGGTAGAGCACAGGTAATTTTGAAATCAGTTTAATTGTTCTGTATGTTACTATAATTGTGGATACAACTCATTATACATTGGTAAAAATCTATATGATGTACAATGCAGAGTGAACCATTTGTGGACTTTAGTTACTAATAATGTATCAATATTGGCTCATCAATTATAATCAATATACCACACTAGTGCAAGATATAGGGTAATAATAGGGTAAATTGTTGGTAAATGGTTATATGGTCTATTGACACTGTACTTTTCACTCAGTTTTTCTATAAACCTAAAACTGTTCAAAAAATAGTCTATTAATTTTAGAAGTTACAATCTGTTATATCGGTGATTTCTGGTCAGTTGGCAAGTTGTGGACTTGCTTGTCTACAATTGTGAAATAATATATGTATATAACATTAATTTCATTTTTAACAATTATAAAAAGTCATCTGTACTTGAAGTAACTAATTGCTTATTAATGAGTATATTTGGGGGATCTGTAAACATATAACATTTTGTTCTCAGTGTTTTGAGGAACTATATGTACTTGAACATTATTAAGTATTTTCATCTTCTCCTTATTTTGTGAATTAAGATTTTATTTGTTTATCAATTATTGATCTCTGTTAGGTACTCTGATGATGTGTTTGGGCATTTTCATATTCTAGACAATGTTTCTCAAAATAGTCCATTCTTCGCAGTTGGATCATGAAAGTTAATTAAATAACTCAAGATTTGATCTGAAAGTTTAAATATTTTCTCTCATATTTAAAATGATGCATAATTTTATAAATTTTATATTTTGTCACATGACTAAAGACTAAAATAATTAATTAAGGTTATTTCAATGTAACTTCCAAAAATAAATTTAACATTTTAACAAAAAGCACTTTACCTACCATTCAATTTCTGTATTTAGAAAAAAGTTGGCTACTATGGAGGACTTGACTATATTTCAAAGCTCCTACTGAATATGTTGCCCATAGATAGTGTAAGTCCCCACTATTTTTGGAAGTTTCCACCATATTTGTTATCACTGTATTTTTAAATTGGTTATGTTTGTCAATTTCTATTATTTTTATTTTTATGTTGACACTCTTTTTTGTTATTTTTTTTTATTTTTCAACTATAGTTGACATATAATATAGTAGTTTCAGGTGCACAACATAGTGATTAGACATTTATATAACTTATGAAGTGATCACCCTGATAAGTCTAGTACCCATCTGGCATTATAAATAGTTATTAGAATATTACTGACTATATTCTCTATACTGTACTTTATATCCTCATGACTATATTTATAACTGGAAATTTGTGCTTCTTAATCCCTTCTCCTTTTTCAATCATTCCCCAAGTCCACCTCCAATCTAGCAACCATCAGGATATTCTCTGTATAGATGAGATTGTTTCTGTTTTGTTTATTCATTTATTTTGTCTTTTTAGATTCCACATATAAGTGAAGTCATATGATATTTGACTTTCTCTGTCTGACTTATTTCAGTGAGCATAATACCCGATAGGTCCATCCATATTGGTGCAAATGGCAAGATTTCATTATTTTTTTATGGCCAAGTAATATTCCATTGTATATATACTAATTCTTTATTTATCTGTCTATTGATGGAGATTTTACATTGCTTCCATATCTTGGCTATTGTAAATAATGCTGCAATGAGCATAGGGGTGCATATATCTTTTTGAAATAGTGTTTTGGATTTCTTCAGGTGACTACCCAGAAGTGGAATTGCTGGATCATAGGGTAATTCTATCTTTACTTTTTTTTTAGAAATCTCTATATTGTTTTCCATAATGGTGGCACCAATGTACAATCCCCCAACAGTACCAAAGGGTACCCTTTTCTCCACATCCTCTCCAACACATACTGTTTGTTGATTTATTAATAATAGCCATTATGACAGGTGTGAGGTGATATTTCACTGTGGTTTTAATTTGAATTTCCCTTATGATTAGTAATGTCGAGCATATTTTCACATATTTATTGAATATTTATGCATTTTTCATATAACTAGAACAAATAATTGTAAAATTTATATGGAACCACAAAAGACGTCAAATACCCAAAGCAATCTTGAGAAAAAAGAACAAAGTTGGAGGCATCATGCTTCCTGATATTAAACTATGCCACAAGGATATAATAATTAAAATAACATGGTACTGGTCTGAAAACACACATAGATCAATGGAACAGAATAGAGAGTCCAGAAATAAACTCACACCTATATGGTAAATTAATTTATGACCAAAAAGACAAGAATACAAGGGAGTAAAGACAGTCTCTTCAATAAATGATGTTTGGAAAACTGGACAGATATAAGCAAAAGAATAAAACTGGATCACTTTTTTATGTTGACATTGAATTCTATAAGGCTTTACTTTTATTTTTATGCCGTTGTGTTCGTACTACTTTTATTAATATTTTTTAAATTTTCCAATTCTTTTCTACCTACCTTTTTTGTTTGTTTCTTTGTTTGTTTGTTTTGCTGTCTGTTTGTTTTCTGTGTGAAGTGGCAATAACAACAAGGATGGACCTTGAGATTCATGTAAGCTTATAGGCTTCCTTGGATTATTTTCAATTTATTAACCCAAACTCAAATTTAATTAAGGCTTCGGAACTTTCCAATAAAACATCTTAATCATCTTTTTGATGATTAAGCATTATTTAATTTGCAGCATTATTTAATTTGATTTAATTTGATCTTAATTTTCTTCAGACTATTCTAATTTCTGTGTTTTTATCAAAGGTATCATAAATCTCTTAGGCAGCTTTATTTTATTCAATATTAGATGATACTACTCTTCTCTCATATTATTTTTCCAATCTTTCTCTGTTTTCAAACACAAATCTGGCTCTGATTTGCTCTTTTACTCATTCTGACCCACAAACAAAATAGAATGATTTAACTAGTTGATAAAACGGCTAAGAATAACTTAGCTTCAAATTATTTTCTGCCTGGAACTTTACTACTTTTCCAGAATAGTATCTATTTTAATGCATATCAGAAATTATCTCATCTAATACTGCCTGCCACTGGCTGGGTAAATCTCTGTAATTCTGAGGTTCAATAAGTCACCATTCTAGATTTTATGCTAAACTGCATCCATCACTTTGTGATTTTTCAGCTATAAAAAATCATATTTGGTTATTAAACAGCAATGTCTGTATTTCTCAATGTGTTCGGAAATTAGACAGAGGAATATAGGTGTAATTATGGGGGCCTTACTGAGACTCCTCTGAAAGGTCTCCTGGTGAAACAAAACAATTTATTTTCTAAGAAAACTATTTCTTTTACATTTTGAAGGAAAAGTCACAGATTCCCCCACCACACACACTTTTCTCAAAATTTAATATTAGAATAATGGAAGAGGGCATCCAAGAAATCCAATATTTCCTATGGTAACATTGGTAAATGATCTGATGTTCTAAATTTGGTAGTAAGTGTTGTTCATAGACAAGAGCTGATGAAGACTTAGTTCACACTGGCTGAAGGACTTTCTACAATTTAGATTATGACACTTGATGACTATTTTTTAGATTTTACTCTAGAATGCTGATTTTATTCATAATCCTCTTGAAAATACTGCCTATAGCTTACTATTTTTCTTACCACTTTTCACTTTTCTTTCCCAAATATTCTAATACAGCAATTTCTTTCACACTATAAAAAGAACCAAAATAATTTTACTCGTATTTGACAATTACCAGAATGCTTTCAAATAATCATCTTCTTTAGAGACTACTAACATGAATCAATGAATGTTAGTTCATTCACTATATCTAGGACCCAGAAGGAACTACCAATTTTTATGCCAAAAGAAAAAGAAATTCACTGGTATTTTAGGATACAAGAATTCAATATTTAATTATACAATGTGTGTTCTTTTTTATTGTAATTCTTGATGAAAGCAATTTACTTCTGATGTACATTGGTAGTCATCTAATTTTCTACTGTGTGCTTTTCGTTTATCTGTATAGATGAGCATATGCAATGAAAGACTGCTCTTAATTAGATTTAAGACATAGCAAACTGTTGTTCAGGCAACTTTTCCATTAACTTCTTAACATATTTATGGGCGGCGGGGAGCATCAATCATTTCTAACCAGGAGCCATTAAAAATAGAAGTTTACAAAATCAATTCTTTAATGCTACAATTATATCAAATTAGCTTTCTTAACTATTAGATGTCAAGACCCAGGTATGTGCTTTAATGCCAGTGAAGAAAGACATGCTTGTGTGAGTAAGGCTGTTTATCTTCCAGGAAGGCCTTAGAGCACAGATAACTGCTTCTACAACTTAGTGTACACTTGCCTTACCTATTTCCTACTCTTCTTTATCAATCTCATCCTTAGCTCCAGATACCAGCTTTGCCAAACTGCGTGCATTTTCCCTGGAATATTTTCAACTTTATCGCTCCCATATAAGTGCTATTAACCCAAGGAGATATCGCCTGTAAATATGATATAACATAGCAATTATGTTTTCTTTACTCATTCAGCTCAATCTTCCTTATAGAAAAATCACCTGATTAAAATTTGAATCTGGAATTTTCTGATATCAGTTCATGATAGTATTTAGGTTAGTGCTTATATTTCTACAGAGGGGCCGTCTTTGTAGAATATATATGCATCTTGAAAATTGTGTGTAGTTTGTGTAATGTTACATATCTTTAAAATGTACCCAGATATCTTAAGACACTCATTAGTAAATGCTTTTTGCACAGTTAACAGTCCTATAAATGAAAAATAACTCCCAATTTTCTTCTCATAATCTCTAAATTTAGATACTTGAATATGAGATGTCCTAAGAAAAATATACTTGTGTTGTGTTTCAGTGTTCACACAAAGCTAATATTAAAATTCTAAGCAATTTAGGCTAAATTTTGAATATATATCTTTATTTCAGTGTTGATGGGGGCACTGATATAGCTACCGTTGTTGTAAACATCTCTTAGAATAAGTCTGGAAAATATTTGCCATAAATAAAATAGACAAATAATAGACAGTAGAGTGTGACAATACACTCGAAGAGTTTTTTTTTTGTTTGTTTGTTTGTTTGTTTTTAATAGCACTTTACACTGACAAGTGCATATACTGTTAGTCTCTGCTCCATACCTAACTCCATCTATCAATGGCAAATACTCATTTTTCTACAGCTCTGGGCCCTGCAATGATAAATCTAGCAAAGGATTCTCTATAGGGATACCTAAAACTACAAAGAACTAGACCTTATTTTGCTACAAATCAGATCAGACAAAATTACATTTGGAGATACTGCAAAGTCAGTGTAAAAGATAAGTCAAATTAAATTTTTAGAGCTTTGTTGCCAATTGCCAGCTCGCATCATTATTATTATTTTTTATTTGTGACCCAGTTCCTAGTTATACTTTTCTCTTGTACACATAGTAGGAACTGTTGATTAAAGTCAGTCTCTACCCTTATCTTGGGTTATGATAAACTCACTCCTGATCTATACTTTCTCTCTCTCTTGACTCTAATAAAGTATTCCTGTTGTAAACTTTTTATTCTCTAGAAGCTTAATATTTTTCAATCTAGCCTTCTCTAATCTAATAGTGCCACTCTTCACCAGCCTTAATTACTCTCTCCAACACTTGGCTGACTGATCTCATTTCATCATTCTTCTAGTCTCATTCATTTCACCTAGGCCTTAAATAGGAATTTCTTTGATCTCCTAGGAAGGCCTTATAGGCTATTTTAGATGTCCCTACATACTCTTTTAGTTTAATAATTACACTCTTTGAGGAAAGATTATTCACTGCAAGAGCAGCACAGCGAGCCTAGTGTCTATCATAGTGTCAGTCATAAGACTTCATTAAATTATGCATTCATTCACTAAATCATTCACTAGTTCTGCTTTCAGATATTTACTAAGCAACTGCTACTTGTCAGCCATGCTGATGAATGCTCCAGGGAATATAAAAATGACTAGAATTGCATCCTTTCTCTCCAGTAGCTCTATCTTAAAGAGATACATGTCCACAAATAACTAGAGTATGTAAAATTCTATAACAGAGATATGAAAAAAGTTTATGGCAAGGTAACTTTCACTCTTTGAAAGAATGAGGAAAAACATGTCAAAAGAAATATTTAGTTTATCTGAAATATCACAAACTGTAATACATAAGCGTTAGGGAAGGGCTTATCAGGCAAAGAAATTGCATGTGCCAAGATTAGGTCATTAAAAATGTGACTTTTGAATATACTCAGCCATAAGAAGAGATGAAATACTACCATTTGCAACAACATGGACAGATCTTGAAATAATCATACTAAGTGAAATAAGCCAGACAGAAAAAGTTGAAAATCACATGATATCACTTATATGTGGGATATAAACCTAAAAGCCACAAATGAATAGGACAAACAAACAGAGACTCATGGACATGGACAATAGACTAGTGGTTATCAAAGAGTAGGAAGAGAGTGGGGAGGGGGAAGGAGACGGGGGAAAAATTAAATCATTTCTTCAATTTAATTAATTAATTTATTTATTGATTGATTAATTTAAAAAAAGAATATGACTTTTTTAGGAAACCGGGAAAAAATATTAGTAGCTGCAGCATGAGGTAAAAGGAAACAGTATTTGCAGATAAGGCAAATAAGTCAGATTTTGACATTATTACAGGGGATCTTCTATGGCACTGAAATAATTTGAATTTTATGCTGTAGATTATAGATAAGCAATAGAAGTTGATTTGTTGGTTGCTTTTTAAAATTTTTTATATTTTTATTTTTTTTTCAATTATAATTGGCATACAATATTATACTGCTTTCAGGTGTACGACACAGTAATTAGACATTTATGTAACTTATGACTCTAAAGTCTAGTACAGAGGATAATTTAAATTAGGAAAAGGTATTTTTTTAGAAAAAATAAGATAAAATAATTTTGATCTTTCTCAAGCAGGAGGACCACTGGCAAATGCCAAGTTCCAAAGTTTGTCCTAATAATACTTTTATCATGCAAATAAAAATAATGGTGATTAAGCAGCAATAGGGAATTTTGGTTAGAAACATTCACCGTGGGGATAATGTGAGCAGAAGCAGAAGAGGGAAAGCAGCAACCAGAAATAATGAATTCAATGATAGCAAAAAAAGGAAAGAAGATCAAATTGATCAAAGGAGATATGGTTATTTTTCATGTTCTGATTTTCATTTGTTTTCTATCCTTAAGTCTGGAATGTTTCTAAGAAAGACTCAAGTATTTCATATCGTTAGGGCAAATGCCCCAAAATGTTAAAGAATATCCTTATGTCTCTCTCTATTTGCCTAATGTCATTCCACCAACAACTAGTTTAACTTTTATATTTTAATGAGTACTTCTAAAATAATAATTACTGTTATTACAGGTATTTATGGAAGTATTACTATATGCCAGACACATATTAGGTACTTTGCTTACATTATTTCAGTTAATTTTTATACTAACACATCAAATTAGTTTTCAAGCTCTTTACCTTCTTATCTAATTGGTCACCAAGTGCTCTGGGTAAAATCTTAAACATGTCTATTGACTCTCATTCTTCTTTTCACTCCCACTGTCATTTTTGTTGTTGTTGTTCATGTTATTCTATTTTTTTCTTATAAACTATTATAACAACTTCATAAATTATCTTTCTGCTACCAATTATTTGTTTGTTTCAGTTTACTTTTTATATAACTGTAGTATTATTCTTGTAACAAAAACTTGACCACCGCTTAACAGACCTATGTTAACAAGCCTTTTACTAGGCCCTTTCAGCCTGTGTCAATAAAAAAGGAAATACTAACATTCCTAAACATAATTTCTTTGGTTCTATAACTAAAATTTAATGCAAGACATTGAAATTCTGGAAAGTAGCTTTCACCCGGCATTTTTAAGAATTCTCTAAGGGAAGCTCACATGATAGCTCACAAATATTTTACCCTCATGCAACCTTTACTATTTTGCCAGATTATCCTTCTGTAGCAAGCATGACAGGCTCTTCTCTTAAATTTTCCTGTAGGCTTAGTTTCCTTACAGAAGGCTAATCCACAGTGCCTGGTTACTTTATTAGTTTTCTAGGTATGCAGAATCTCCAGCACACAATCCCCAGCACAGTAAACTTGAATACATGAATCGTTTACCCATCATACAATAATTGCTTATAGAATTAATAAATGGCACATGATGGTTAAAGCACTAAAAATAAATGCATTTTTTAAATATAATATCTGTATATTCTATGGTGTATGTATTATATATATTTTAAAATTATCTACATCTTTAATGCATTCACCCAAATTTAAATAATATAATTAACCAATGTTTCCATAAATTAATTAATTAATTAATTAATAATAGAAAATCCCACAACATTTGGAGAGCTGGAAAGCAGATGGATTTAGCACTGTCCTTAAGTTTGCAGAGTAGGGAGAGCTGAAATATAATTGCTACCAGTGGGAACCTAATAACACACAAGTTGTTTTGTACCTGATGACCACAGAAAAGCTCAATATTTGGGAGCACCTAAAGCCCTTGGGAAAATATGAAAACAGAAGTAATTGCAAGTCAGCCTAATAAGCAATTGACTATCTAAATCACTTTCTTCACCCCTCAAGTGACTTCACTCCCTTAGTTTGGTGAAATATAGTTTTCTGTCTGAAGAGGTTGAATCACAGGGCCTATGGGTGTGGGAAAACTAGGCACAGCTAAGAAAATGAGTATCATTCTGAACACAGAACACAGGCGGATGTGAAATTCTTGGAACTGGCTGCTCATACAGCTTTGGGAACAATAGCAGCCAGGCTTATTGCCCCAAGTTAGACACTGGAAGTTGGGCCAGAAGTTGGAAGTTTTATGCCTGCAGGAATAACTTTACAAAAGAGATATACAGATGTTAGCAAACCCCCAATATATGAGGTCCATGCTAGAACACTCTTCACTGAACTCACCAGTCAGGCACACTCTCAAAGCTCCTATTATTAAAAAAAAAAAAGAAAGAAAAGAAAAAAAGAAAAGAAAAGAAAAAAAAATGAGAAGAGCCCCTAACTACAAAAAAAATAGTAGAATAAAAACAAATTTAACAACAACAACCAAAAAAAAAAAATTAAGAAGCGGAAACAAACAAAAAAGAGCAAAAGAAAAAGAAATACAATATTTTCAGAGAGACAGGTGGAATATTGTATCTGCGGTATCACATGTTATAAAAAATACAATTTAGAGAGCAAACACTAGCTCTGGAAAATTAAGAATTCAATAGCCAAATTAAAATTGAGAGGTGGCAGAAAAAGTTAAGGCCATCTACAGAGGGTAGGATCATAAGACAAAGTAAAGGAAATTGGGAAATATATGTATATATATTTTAAATCAGAGTATCAATCTAGGAGGCACAATATCAGAAGAATAGGAATTTCAGGGGGAAAAAAGCAGAGAAAATATGAGACTCGGTAGGGATAAATTTATAAAATAATATAACAACGTTTCCTAGAACTGAGTAACATAATTTTCCAGATTGAAAAAAACCATCAAGTGCCAGCCATAATAGATTTAAAACAAGTTATATTGTATTTAAATTTTAGTACTCAGAAGATAGAGGATAACCTCCAAAAAGGAAAACTAAATAAATCACATTTGAATGATCATGAATCAAAATGGAAAGTCACTTTACAACAGAATATTAAGAGCTAAACATAACAAAGCGATGCCTTCAATATTTTGAGGAAAACAATTTTTAGCCTAAGATTTTACACTCAGCCAAACTATCAATCAGATATGGAAATAGAATAAAGACATTTTCAGATATGCAACATCTAAAAAAAAAAAAATGTAAGTACCATACATCAATTATCCAAAAGCTATTGAGTACCAAGTGAGAAATCAAACCAAGAAAGAAAAAATCATGGAATCTAAGAAACAGGGCATCTTACACAGAAGCAAGATTAAGGGAAATCCCAGGAAGATGATAAAGACAAGTTCCAGTGCTTCAGCTGTGTAGAAATCTTAGACTGTAACCAGCTTGAAGCAGAGTTGTGTTCAAGAAGAAAATGAGAGACGTGTCACTAACTTGACAATATTGAGGTTGTCATTACAGGTCTGGCATGGAGTTTGAGATATTAATAAAAATAGAATATGAATTAAGTAAAGAAAAAATTAGCAAGTATCAGCTTCAGGCAAAACAAAGAGCTGGAAGGAAATTATAATAACACTATATAAACTAGAAATCAATAATTTTATTGCGAAAGTAAGTGTGTGTGTGTGTGTGTGTGTGTGTGTGTGTACACACATATAATAAAACTATACATATTTTAAGTATATTATTCACATCCTGGTGTGATATCAGCATCAAGGTGGTATAAGGCTTTTCTCCTATTTCTCCACACTTTTCAGCAAAGAATTAGATATCTACCCATGAATAAAAGTACCTTTGTGGAAGCAGTGGGATCCACCACCATATACCAAGGAACTCGGGAAGAGTCTTGCCTACCTGTGTATTCAGTAATAGGAAAACAGACCTTGATATTAGCTGTAGAACTAATGGAGCAGCAAACATGTCCCAACCTCTCTTGCCATGGTCAGGAAAAAAGCTGGCAAGTGTTGACCTGGACAGATACCCATGGATGAGATAAACTTGTGGAAGTCCACCCTTCCTGCGGAGAAATTCCAGCATGCTACTGGAGAGGAAAAATGAGTTTGGATGTACTGGAGACAGTAGGAAGAACTTTACTAATGCTACTCTCCTTCCCCAAGACAACAATGCACCAGGCTGTACCATCAAATGACAGCAACCTATCCCACAGGGGAAAAGAGAAATGAGTAAGTACTCAGGTACAGGAGGCAACTGGTGAAATTATTTTCTCTCCAGCATCATCCATAGTACTAAAGCAGACCTGGATGTCTGGGAGAAGAAAGGAGATCAAGAAAGAAACAGATAAGACTATCAAAGGGAATTAAAAGGACTATGCTCAATAGGAAGTCCACCCAGAGGCCTCTGGGTGTACCACACCTAGGGACCTCACTATCAGGTCTGTAGTCACCTCCAATGCCTGGAGTGCTTAAACCATACCCACAAATCCCTTATGGCTGGCTCCTAGTGAGTGCTTTTGAATGCGGCAGAGATAAGGTGTTATAAGAAAACTCAGAACGGCAATTCATTAAAAATATGTATTTTTTAAATACAGGTTTAAATTGAGATAGTACCAAAGAGAAACCGTAAAAAAGAATCAAGCAGAAATTCCAGACCTGAAGAACAAAAGAATAACATGAAAAACGCAATGGAGAAAAACTGCAAGGATAGAGCAAATGAAAACAGAATAACTAAGAGGATAAGAATTTTGTAATATTCTAATTAGAGAACAAAGAAAAAGAATTTAAAAAGCAAAAAAAAAAAAAAAAGTCTACATAATCTATGGAAATTCATCAGAAGATTGAATAGAATAATTAATATTCCAGAAGAAGAAGAGTGAGAGAAAGGTGCAGAGAATTTATTTAAAGAAATAATAGTTGAGAACTTCCCGAACCTGGGCTGAGACTTAGATGTTCAAGTTTACAAAGCTAATAGAGCACCTTATCTCAATGCTAAAATAGCATCGTCAAGACACACTGCAATAAAAATGTAAAAATTTTAGGATAAAAAATAATTCTAAAAAATGCTGGGGAAAAAATGATTGTAACCTACAAAAGAACACCCATAGGCTATCAGTTGATTTCTCAATAGAAACCCTACGGGGCAGGAGATAGTGGAATGACATATTCGAAGTGTTGAAATGAACAGATAAAAATGCTCCTCCGAAGTGCTCTATCTGGCAAAGCTATTCTTCAGATTGAAGAAGAAATAAAACTTTCCTAGACAAACAAAAGCTAAGGGTGTTTATCACAACTATTTCTGCCTTTTAAAAAAAGTTCTTCAGGCTGAAATAAAAGGCTCTAACAGTAACATGAAAACATGTAAAAGTATACAATATATTGGTAAAGATAAATTCACACCAGACTTAGAAAACTCTAATTCTGTCACAAGATTGCATGTTAATCACTTTACTATAGTATAAAGGTCAAAAGAAAATAGTATTAAAAATAATTATAGCTACTATAATTTGCTAATGAATATGCAATATAAAATAGGTAAATAATGGCATCAAAAATATTAAGCGAGGGATAAATTAGTGAAGCTTTTGTAGATAATAAAAGTTAAGTTTCTATCAATTTAAAATGAACTGTTTTGTTTAAGAGATATCTTTATGTAATCTTCATGGTAACCACAAAGCCAAAATCTACAGTAGATACACAAAGATTAAAAAATGAGCATACCACCATTAAAAATCACCAATTTGTGTTTTTAATGCAGAAACAAAAGGAAAAAGAAACAATAGAAATACAAAATGACAAGACACAATTAATTGGATAGCATTAGTAAGTCCTTATATATAAACAATAACTTTAAATAAAAATAGATTGAAATCACCAATCAAAAGGCCCAAAGTGGTTGGATCAATAAATAAACAAGACTCAACTATATGCTGCTTTAAGAGACTAACATCAGCCTTAAGAACACACATAGGCTCAAAGTAAAGAGATGGAAAAAGATATTCCATGTAAGTGGAAACTAAAAGAAAGCAGGGATAGCTATAGTTATATCAAACAAAATAGATTTGAAGCCAAACCAGTAACAAGAGATGGAGAAGGTCAACGTATAATAATAAAGGTGTCAATTCATCAATAAAATGTAACAATATAATAATTGTAATTATATATTAGTCCAAGCAGAAATCAAAACATTTTTTTTATTTTGAAACAAATGAAAATGAAAACACAACATACCAAAATTTATAGAATGCTACAAAATCAGTTCTGATAGAGAAGTTTATAATAATAAATTGATATATTAAGAAGACAGAAAGATCTCAAACAACCTATCTTTACACCCGAGGAACTAGATAAACAAAAACACACAAAGCCTAAAGTTAGCACAAAAAATAACAAAGATCAGAGCAGAAATAAGTAAAATAGAGTCCAGAAAAAAATTAACCTAAGATCTGTCATTTTTTCAAAAAGATAAACAAAATTTCAAACCTTTAGCAAGACTAAGAAAAAAAGAAGAGAAAATGTGTATAAAAAATCAAAAATGAAAGAGGAGACATTATAAGTCATACTACAGAAATACAAAGAATCATAAAAAGTTTTTATAAATAATCATATGCCAAAAAATTGAATAATCCAGAAAAAATGGATAAATTCCTAGTAACATATAATCTACTAAGACAATCAGAAAGAATAATAAAAATTTAAACAGACCAATAACAAATAATGAGATTTAATTCTTAATCAAAAAACTCCAAACACAGAAAATCCCAGCACTAAATGGCTTCGCTGGCAAATTCTATCAAACATTTAAAGAAGAATCAATGCCAATCCTCAAACTCTTCCAAAAAATTGAAGATGAAGAAAGACATTCAAACTCATTTTACAAGGCCAGCATTACCCTGTTACCAAAGTCAGATAAGGACACCATAAGAAAACTACAAAACTAAAGACTAATATCCCTGATGAATATAGATGCAAAAACTCTCAACAAAAATATTAGCAAACTGAATTCCACAATATTTTAAAGGGATTATATACCATAACAAAGTGGGATTTATCCTTGGGAGGCAAAAATGATTCAACATATGCAAATCAATAAATCTGATATACCACATTAATAAAATGAAAGGTAAGAATCATATGATAATTTTAATAGATGAAGAAAAATCATTTGACAAAATATACAATCCGTTCGTGATAAAAACAGTCAAAAAATTTGGTATAGAAGAAACATACCTCAACATAATAAAGGCCACATATGACAAATCCACAGTTAATATTATATTCAATTATGAAAAGTTGAAAGCTTTTTTTTTAGATTAGGAACAAGACAAGGGTGCCCATTCACCACTCTTATTCAACATGGTACTGGTAGTCCCAGCTGAAACAATTAGTCAAGACAAAGAAATAAAAGGCATTTAAATTAGAAACAAACTAAAATTATTATTTACAGGTGACATGATATCATATACAAAAAACTCTAAAGACTCTACTAAAATCTGTTGGAACAAATCACCAAATTCAATAAAGTTGCAGGATGTAAAGTCAACATGTAGAAATTAGTTGTGTTTCTATACACTAACAGAACACCTGAATGGTAAATAAAGAAAACTATTCCATTCACAATAACATCAAAAACAATAATGTACTTAGAAATAAATTTAATCTTGCCAAAATTTCGATGACATTTTTCACAAAAATAGGAAAACAATTTTAAAATTTTTACAAAACCATAAAAGACACTGAATAACAAAAACAATCATGAGAAAAAAGGAAAAAGCTGGAGGCATCAGAGTTCCTGATTTAAAACTATACTACCTTTTCCGATTTTGATCAAGATGGCAGAATAAGTAAACACTGTGCATGCCTCCTCCCATGACTGCATTGAAATTGCAACTAAATTATAAAACAGTCAACCTGGAGAACAATCTGGAGATTAGGTGAACAGAAGTTCTGTAATAAGGTATAAAGAAACCACATCAAGACTGGTCGGACAGATGGAGACAGAAACAAGCTTGTCCCATACACGCACATGGTGGTTGAGCATCAGGAAGGATATATTGGCTGAAGAGCCCCCTGCTCCCGCCTTGACGAGCAAGAGGCCCCAGCCCCACTCCAGGGGTCCCCAGTCCAGTGTTTCAGTGGCGGAAAAAAGAATTCCCACAAAATCTGGTTGTGAAAATCAGTGAGATTCCAGTCATCTGGAAGGCAGCTGGAAATATAAATGTTTCTTTAAAGGAACTGCACACAGACTCATTCACTTGCAGGCACTCACTCTGGACTCTGGCGAAAAACAGCAGAGCAGGAGATGCAAGAGACATACAAGGAGAGACTGTGTTGAGTGGCTTCAGGACGAGAGCTGGAGGGACAACTGCCATTGTCCCTTTCTTGAGCATTCCTACTGTGAAGCCTGCAGGCAAACACTTTCTTGCCTGTGTTGAACCTGTCCCCCACACGGTCAATTCTGAATCTGCATTGGCCTTTTGAGATCTGCTTGCTCCATTCCGGTGACTCCCAGAAAACCCACCCCACCTGACTCGCAAATTTCCTGGTGGCAATTTTGAATGGTTACTGGGCAACCAGTCCCACCCTGTGCTCTCAGCAAGAGGTTCCTTTGGCAACAATCAACAGGCCTTGGCTTGCGCTCATGCACCTCAAGAGACAATTTCAATGGTGGGCAAATACTCCCAGCCCTAGCTGCAGTATTTCTTGAACAAATCTTGGGGGTCTGCAGGCCTGAGGTGAGCAGTGACTGGCCTTGGTGTGAGCTGAGACTTTTGCAAGTGGCCACAGGCACTGGCAACAAATTTGAATCTGCTTCAAACTGGGGAACATCATTTATCCAACCCTGATGACCCTGAGACCCCGCCTCAGCAAACTCTGGCAGCCTCAAGGCTCATTCAGCTGCTGAGCCTAGGGACAGCCAGTTGGCATCCTCAACCCTGGGGGAGTCCTGGGCCTTTTGCTGAGCTGTCCCATACCCGGTACTGGAGGTACTTGGCCTTGATTTGCACTGTGGCCACTCCCACATGCCTCCAGGTTTACCTCAGGCAGCGACCAAAATATGAATACATCTGTAGCTCCTACCAGGTAGCCCTAGGCTGCTTACAGGCAATGGCTGACCTTGGCCTGCACAGGAGCCTCTCCCAAGGGGCTCCAGAACCAACACACTTAGAGGCTGGCATTAGATCTCAACAAAGCACAACCTAATAAGACCCACAAGCAGCACAACCAAAAAGTGGTCACAACAGGCACACAAATCTGCTCAAGAAAAATACACCTTGCAGGATCAGCCCCAACACAATAGCTCATACATTGTGGGCATGGCTGATTCTCACAGCCAATCAGGCCTGAGAGTCAATTCCACTCACTGATGTGCCACAACCAAGGCTTAACTGCAACAATAGGGCACATAACCACACAAGGGTCACTCCTGAAGCACCCAATGCAGGTGATCAGGGAGACTGCACAACTGAGCCACACAGGGCACCTACTACATAAGGCCAACCTGGCCAAGGTTGGGAGACATAGCAGATCTACCTAATACATAGAAACTAGCACAGAGAGGAAGCCAAAATAAAAATACAAAGAAATATTTCCCAAATGAAAGAACAGGAGAAAACTTTAGAAAAAGAACTAAAAATGAAGTCAAGCAACCTACCAGATATAGAGTTCAAAACAGCAGTTATTAGGACGTTCAATGAACTTAAGAAAAGACTAGATAAGCTCTACAAGAACTTCAACAAAGAGATAGTAAGCATAAAAAAGGACATGGAAACCATAAAAAAAGAACCAGTCAGAAATAAAGAATACAATAACCAAAATGAAATATACACTAGAAGAAATCAACAGTAATTATATAAAGCAGAGGATCAAATCAGTGATTTGAAAGACAAAGTAGCAGAAACCACCCAATCAGAACAGCAATAGATAGATAGATAGATAGATAGATAGATAGATAGATAGATAGATAGATAGATAGTTTAAAGGACCTCTGAGACAACATCAAGCATAACAACATTCACATCACAGGAGAACCAGAAGAAAAGAGAAAGCAAGAGATTGAGAACCTATTTGAGAAAATAATGTCTAAAAACTTTCCTAATCAGGTAAAAGAAATAGACATACAAGTCCAAGAAGCACAAAGATTCTCACACAAGGTAAACCCAAACAGACCCACACTAAGATACATCATAATTAAAATGTCAAAGGTAAAAGACAAAGAGAGAATTCTAAAAGCAACAAGAAAAAGCAGCTAGTTACTTACAAATTTACTCCCATAAGACTGTCAGCTGATCTCAACAAAAATTTTGCAGGCCAGAAGAGATTGGCATTAAATATTCAAAGTGATAAAAAAACAAAACAAAACAAAACAAGGACCTTCAACCAAGATTACTCTACCCAGGAAAGCTATTAATTAAAATGGAAGGTGAGATAAAGAGCTTCCCAGACATGAAAAATGTAAAAAACCTCATCACCACCAAGGGACTTCTTTAAAAAAAAAGAAAGAGAAGGAAAAAAATATATATATAATATAAAATGGCAATAACTATGTACCTTTCAATAATCACTTTAAATGTAAATAGATCAAAAGACATTGGGCAGCCAAATGGATAAGGAAACAAGACGCATACATATATATGCTGTCCAGAAGAGACCCACTTTAGATCAAAAGACATGAACAGACTGAAAGTAAAGGGATAGAAAAAGATATTTTATGTAAATGGAAATTGAAAAAAAAAAAAGCTGGAGTAGGAATACTTCTATCAGACAAAATAGACTTTAAAACAAAGGCTATAATAAGAGACAAAGAAGAGCATTACATAATGAAAAAGGGATCGAACCAACAATAGGATATACCACAGCAAACATTTATGCACTAAACATAGGAGTACCTAAATATATAAAGCAAATATTGACTGACATAAAGGGAGAGATCAACAGTAACACAGTCATAGTAAGAAACTTTAATGCCCCATTGACACCAAAGGATAGATCTTCCAGACAGGAAAGCAACAACAACAACAACAACAACAACAACAACAACAAAACAATGGTTTTAAATGGTACACTAGACCAGGTGAATTTAGTTGATATTTTTTAGAGCATTTCATCCAAGGCAGCAGAATATACATTCTTATCGAGTGCACATGGGACATTTTCCAAGATAGACCACATGTTAGGCCACAAAACAAGTCTCAGTAAATTTAAGAAGTCTAAAATTGTATCAAGCATCTTCTCTGACCACAATGGTATGAAACTAGAAATCAATTACAAGAAGAAAACTTAAAAACACACAAACAGTGGAGGCTACATAGTATGCTACTATAGAATGAAAGAGTTAACAATGGGGTCAAGGAAGAAATCAAAAGATACCTAGAGACAAATAAAAAGAAAAAAAATGACTCAAAAATCCATGAGACATAACAAAAGCAGTTCTAAGAGGAAAATTAATAGCAATACAGGCCTATCTCAAAAAAAAAAAAAAAAAAAAAAAGATAAAAGAAAGAGAGAGAGAACTTCCAAATAAACAATCTAACCTTACACTTAAAAGAACTAGAAAAAAAAAAGAAACAGCAAACAAAACCCAAAGTGAGTAGAAAGAAGGAAATAATAAAGATCAGAGCAGAAATAAACAAACTAGAGTCTAGAAAAGCAATACAAAAGATCGATAAAACCGAGAGCTGGTTCTTTAAAAAAACAAAATTAATAAACCTTTCATCAGACTCCTCAAGAAAAAAAGAGAGAGGACACAAATAAATAAAATCAGGAAAGAGACATGACAACTGACGCCACATACATACAAAGAATTATAAGAAAATACAATAAGCAATTTCATACTAACAAATTGGACAATCTGGAAAAAAAAGATACATTTCTAGAAACATATAAGCTTCCAAGACTGAGTCAAGAAGAAACAGAAAACCTAAACTGACAAATTACTACTAATGAAATGGAATAAGTAATTTAAAAACTCCCAAAAAGCAAAAGTCCTGGACAGATGGCTTCACAGGTGAATTTACCAAACATTCAAAAAAGAATTAACACCTATTTTTCTGAAACTATTTTAAAAAATTCAAGAGGAGGGAAGGTGCTTATGCTCCTTCTATGAAGCTACCCTACTCCAAAATCAGACAAAGACATTACAAAAAAAAAAAAAAAAAATTACATGCCGATATCTCTGATGAACATAGATGCAAAAACCCTCAACAAAATTTTAGCAAAACTAATTCGGCAATACATTAAAAAGATCAAACACCACGATCAAGTGGGATTTATTCCTGAGAGACAGTTTTGCTTCGATATTTTCCAAACAATGCGATACGCTACATTAACAAATTAAAAAATAAAAATTATATGATCATATAAATAGTTGCAGAAAAATTGTTGGAGAAAATCCAGCATCCATTTATGATAAAAACTCTCAGCAAAGTGGCATAGGGTACATACGACATATACAACAAACCCACAGCTAACTCATACATAATGTGGTATATATACAATAGAATATTACTCAGCCATAAAAAAGAATAAAATCTTACCATTTGTGACAACATAGAGGGACCTGGAAGGTATTATATTAAGTGAAATAAGTCAGACAGAGAAAGAAAAATAGCATATTATTTCACTTATACGTGAAATCTAAGAAACAAAATAAATGAACAAACAAAGCGAAAACAGACTCATGAATACAGAAAACAAACTGGTGATTGCCAGATAAGAAGGGGGTTTAGGGGATGAGTGAAAAATGCAAAGGGCTAAGAAGTCCAAATTGGTAGTTACCAAATTGTCTCAGGGATGTAAAGTACAGTATAGGGATTGTAGTCAATAATATTATAATAAGTATGTATAGTGCCAGGTGGTTACTAGACTAATCGGAGGAATCACTTCATAAATTATAGAAATGTCTAACCACTATGCTGTACACCTGAAACTAATACAAAATAATATTGTATTGTAAAAAAAAAAAGAAGAAGAAGAAGTCACTGCTTTATGACCAAAAAAAATAAAATAAAACCATACTACAAAGCTATAATAATTAAAACAGTATCATACTGGTATAAAAATAGACATATAAATCAATGGAATAGAATAGAGAGCCCAGAAATTAACACATGGATCTATGTTCAAACTAATATTTGACAGAGGAGCCAAAGATACTCAATAAGGAAAGATAGTCTATTCAACAAATTGTATTGGGAAAACTGAATAACTACATACAGAAAAATAAAATTGGACCTCTATCTTACACCATGCACAAAAATTAACTTGAAGTGACTTAAAGACTTAAACATAAGACTTAATACTGTAAAATTCCTGAAAGAAAACACAGGAAAGATGCTCCTTGACATTGTTCTTTGCAGTCTTTTTAGATATGACACGAAATACACATGCAGCAAAAGAAAAATCAAACGGGACTATATCAAACTAAAAAGTTTCTGTACAGCAAATAAAAAAATCAAAAATTGAAAACACAACATACAGAATGAGAGAAAATATTTTCAATATGGTTTATATACCTGATAAGGGGTTAATATTCAAAATATATGAGCTCATACAATTCAATAACAAAAAAAGTAATCGATCCAATTTAAAAATGGGCAGATGAATTGAATAGACATTTTCCAAAGAAAATATCTAAATACTCAACAAGTATATGAAACACTGCATCACTAACCATCGGGGAAATGCAGATCAAAGCCACAATGAGATATCATCTTCATCTGTTTAGAAGGGCTATCATCAAGAATACAAGACATAACATATGTTTGCAGAGATGTAGAGAAAAGGAAAACTTGTACACTGTTGGTGGGAATGGAAATGGTTCACCTACTATGGAGAACAGTATGGAGGTTTCTCAAAAACTGAATAGTAGAACTACCATATGATCCAATAATTCCATTTCTAAATATATATAGAAAAGAAATGAAAACAGAAAATCTAAAAGATGTATGCACTACCATGTTTATTGCAGCATCATTCACAACAGCCAAGATGTGGAAACAAGTATCTGTCAACAAATAAACAGATAAAAAGCTACACATATATATACATATAGCTTTATGTGTGTGTGTGTGTGTGTATTGATATGTGTGTGTGTGTGTGTGTGTGGTAGTAATAAAACAACATGGATAGATCTTGGGGGAGTTATGATCAATGAGATATTTCAGACAAAAAAAATTCAAGTACTATATGATATCACTTAAATGTGGAATCTAAAAAAAGCCAAACTTATAAAATCAGAGAGCAGCATGGTGGTTACCAGGGGTTGGAGGGTGGGGGAATTGGGGAGATATTGTTTAAGGGTATAAACTTGCAGTTGGTAGGTAAATAAGTCCTGGAGATCTAATGTATAGCATAGTGATTATAAACAACAAACAATATTATACAGTGTAAAGGTGCTAAGGTACTAGACATTAATCGTTTCCACTATAAAATCATTGATAATCATGTGATATGACAGAACTGTTAGCTCACACTATGATGGTAATTCTTATTGCAATATATAAATGTATCAAATTAAAACGTTGTATATCCTTAACTTACACAAAATTGTATGTCAAAGTATATCAATAATTTTATTAAAAACATAGATAACTCCCATCCCACTACAATAGCAAAAATAAACAAACAAAAAGTATACATATAATTTGCATATATGTAGTTCTTGGATGTTACTAACAGATGAAGGCTAAAAGTGAGAAAATATGGAGTCTTTCAGTCTTCTAATGGAAACTGATACCCATCCTCTCATTAAGGTGTTTAGTAGATTAAAGTTTGAATTTCAGAATGAGAGAAGTAAATTGGCAGACCTCATAGTAAGAGTTTTCTAAGAAAAAGATTTAAAAAATATATGGGAAAAAAATTGCAAGCTGAAATGAGAAGAATAAATCTAGGTATAATTTTTTAATGGAGAAAACAGTTTGGACCATGGAGAAATTTAATTCAGTTTAAGTCTTGTCCTTAAATTGTGGTTACTTTTCAATTATAATTTTGAGGGAGCATAGTTTTTAATGTCTAATAAAATCTTTTTTAGATAATGATGGATAAATTATATTAGATAATTATAATAAATAAACTATTACATTATTTTTATTATTTACTGTCATAAAATTTTAGAAATACAAATATTTTAGTCATATTTTTACTTGCTGTGGTTGATCAGGCACTTCATAACAAAATCATCTATATGTTTTTATTATGTATACACGTTCAGAATATACACAATACGGCACATTTTAAAGAAAGATGAGGCTATTGTACACATTTCATACAAGCAAATAATAAAAGTGTCATCAACCTAATTCCAAATGAATTTGATTTTAATACATAACTGCCAGAATGAGGTGTGTAAATTAGATCACTTAAACTTCAAGGGTCCTCAAGCAATTTAGTCTAAAAGTTTCACACTGTGTCAAATGAAATTTAGCATAAATTAGTTAAAACACTAGAAGCAAGTTTTCCATCAATTCAAACTGAAATTACTATCACTAATATATTTTGAAGCTTAGTTGAAATTGAAGAAAATGCTCATCTTCTAAGAAAACTCGATTATACAAAAGGGACATGACTCAGACATGTATTTACATTTGTATATTCTGAGTAAATAAATATATCTTAAGGTTGTTTATAAGGCATTATTTATTTACAAGTGTCATACTCTGTTTGGGCTGCTATAAAAAAAATACCATAGACTAGTGGCTTAAAAACAACAGAAATTTATTTCTCACTGTTCTGGAGGCTGGGAAGTCCAAAATCAAGGTGTTGGAAGATTTGATGTCTAGTGAGAACCTGCTTCCTGGTTCATAGATGTTTGTCTTTTTGCTATATCCTCACATGATGTAAGGGCCAAGGGAGCTCTCTGGGGTCTCTTTTTTTTTTTTCTTAAATTAATCTTTTTTAATTTTTAAATTTTCATTTATTTTTATAACTATTTTTTTTTAATTTTAGTTGGCACACATATATTATTTTTGGGTGTACAACCTAGTAATTAGAAGTTTATATAACTTACCGAGTGATTATCCCGATAAGTCTAGTACCCATCTGTCACCATATGTAATTATTGCAATATTATTGACTATATTCCCTATGATGTACTTTACATCCCCATGACTGTTCTTATAACTGCCAATTTGTACTTCTTAATTTGTTCACCTTGGGGTCTCTTTTATAATGGCACGAAATCGCATTGAAGAGGGCTCTGCCCTAGGGCCTAATTACTTCCCAAATGCCTTACTTCGTAACACCATCACATCAGGGATGAGACTTTCAATATATAAATTTTTGGAGGACACGAACATTCAATCTATAGCAGCAAGATAACATGATATTATTTTGGAATATCAACAAGTGATCTGTCTTTTTCTCTTAACACTAGTGGTTAAGTAGAGATTAGCAAATTATAAGGAACAATACAGGATTTATTAAAGGCAATTTATATCAATAGCTACATGTTGTTCAAGGATAAAACAGGTATGCTCAGAGGTACCTTCCAAGTTTAAAAGGAACTAAAATCTCTTCTACTTTAGAAGCCATTCTATGTGACAACAAGTAATTAACATAGAAGCAATCATAATTGGTTAACAGAAACAAAACCAAACAAAACAATAGCTAACATTTGAAAAACAGACGTCTCACCAAAGTAACAAGTATACATTTCAGGTTGAAAATGTTTAAATAATGGCTTCTAACTGCACTGTCAATATGTTATCCTACCAGATACTACTACGGAGCCACTACTATTGCTTCCCCCTGT
The DNA here is from genome assembly GCF_902729225.1 of Pteropus medius. Lineage (NCBI taxonomy): Eukaryota > Metazoa > Chordata > Mammalia > Chiroptera > Pteropodidae > Pteropus > Pteropus medius. Next base: position 15,118,720 of record NW_024344370.1, read on the forward strand.
CTGAACATAATTAACAGAAATAATGTGGCTGTGTTAATAAAATTTGAAGTTTCTGCTTGAGAGCATCTAATATACGATGCCTGCTCAACAAATATTTATTTTGACAGGTTTCTAGAATATATACTGAAAGTATACTTTGAGAAATAAGTTAATTTTCTATTGCTGAGTAGTAAATTACCAAAAATTTAGCAGCTTAAAACCATACTCATTTATTCGTTCACAGTTCTCTAGGTCAGTGGTCCCCAACCTTTTTGGCACCAGATGCTTCTATGAGAAACTAATGCCTAATGATCTGAGGTAGAGCTGAGGCAGATTCTAGCATTGGGAAGAGGCTGCAAATACAGATGAAGTTTCACTTGCTCCCCTGCCACTTATCTCCTGCTGTGCGGCCTGGTTCCTAACAGGCCACAGACCAGTACCAGTCTGCGGCCTGGGGGTTTCGGACCCTTACTCTAGATCATAAGTCTGGTACGGTGTTCCTGGCTTCTGTGGTCAAGGTATTACACACTTCAAATCAAGATGTCAGCCAGGCTGAGTTCTTACACAGAGGCTCTGGAGAGAAATCCACTTCCAAGTTCATTTTGTTTGCAGAATGCAGTTTCTGTGGTTATCGAATGCACATTCCTTTCTCTTGCCAGCCATCAGCCAGGGACCTCACTCAGCTCTTTGATGCTGCTCATATTCCTTCTTATACAGCCTCCTCCATCTTCAAACCAGGAATGTTGTGTTGACTCTCATTAATACTTTAAATCTTTCTGGCTTGTTTTTCTTCTGCAACAGTCTGAGAAATTTCTCCTCTTTTAAGGGATCATGTGATTATATTTGACCCATCTACATTACCTATAATAATTTTTTCTATTTTCAGGGCTACTATGTCATATAACATTCACAGGAGTGATATCATATTCACAGGTTTTACAGATTAAGGTAGGACATCCTTGGGATGTCATTTTGGAAATTCTGCTTAACATATAAAGGCACACAGAAATTTTATAGGAATCTTTTACAAAAGAACTCTTTATAAACTAGGAAAACTTAGACCTATATCTCAATGAAGAATGTATTTGCAAAAAGACAGAAAGAAATGTAATATCCCTCTGAAGACTAACTTCAAATGTTGTATCATGGAAATTCACTGCTAGGCACCACATTGCAATAGGATTCAATTTTCTGAGCCAAAGCTACATGCTGCTTTCAATAAGCTTCTGCCACAGTAGAGAGTTTGGGATATTTGCTAAAAGGGATATTCTTTAGTCAGTGAGGAAAAGCAGCAGAATCACAAACAGAAATTGAATGCTGTTCAAAATTAACTCTGTAAACTAAGACAAAGTTCATGACACATAATATGAAAAGAAAAGTTTGACCAGAATAAGCAGCATTATTTTCAAACAAGAGTAAGAACACACACACATATTATTAATTATGTTAACTGATTAATATAATTATTATATTAATTAAATACCATCTGAGCTTATCTCGGTGAAAAGAGAGGAATGGACTAGATTACCTCTAAGGTTCTAAAGGTTCCTTTCAACTTCCATACTCTGTGATCATAGAAGAAATAGAAAACATATTAATGAAAATACAATATTCAAATACAATCTAGTATTTTTTTAATCTTATGTTAACCATAAAAAAAATACCTATAACAAATATAGTATACAAACAAGATTGCAAAGGCAATTTTTAAACCTTCTAAAGAAATAAAATACTTAAAATATTTTACAACCTCATAACCACTCAAATTGTGGTGTATAAAATAGATTAAGATGGTTTGTGCATGCCAACCCTGTAGTGGCTTGATTATTGTTTGTTTTATATTTTGTATTACTCGCTCACTTTACTCAAGTCTCTATACAAATTTATCGTCTTGTAGATGCCTTCCATTATCTTCATATGTACAATATGGTCACTTTCATTCTTTATTTACTCACCTTTTGATTTGCTGTATAGCACTATCACTACCAGACACATTATATATGTGTTTGCTTATTATCTAAGTCCTTCATTAAAATGTAAGCTCCGGGAGGCTGGAAAATTTGTGTATTTGACCCCAATAGATTTTCTGCATGGGAAGAGTGCCTAGAATATAGTAGGTATTTATTAATACCTTCAATTTCTTATCGAATGAATAATACAAATCAAATAAATCTTGAGGATATTAAATATTTTATACACCCACATATTCATATATAGGTATCTTACTTTACAGAAATTCAGACTAACCTAACATTCCTTCTAATCAGTTCATATTTGTGAAAATTTAAATTTGTTGAAAAGATTATTGGTTGCTAAATTCATGACAGCTTATGAAAGTTTCAATAAGCCTCAAAAATAAGTACCTATCTAGAATGTTACCTCTAAATCCTCTTTCTATTGAAAAGGTCTACATACATTTTATTAGAATCATGTAACCAGTAGTCTAATTATTTATTATTTAATTATGTTATATTTTAAATGTTTTTGAAACTACAGATAAAATAGTTTTTTTTGAAAAATTAGGACACATCGATCTCCTCAAGAAATGACATAAACATATTCTATGTAAAATGTAATTTTTTTAAAACTGTACTTTCTATAGCATTGTCTAAACATCAAACCGAGAAAAGGTAACCAACAAAACAATATGTCATTCTTGACAGCTTGATTTTGATGAAAAGGTTAGTTTTGCCATCTTATGTGTTCTTCAAAAGATAGACAAATAATCAAAATTGCTGCTGAAATTGCTTTGTTCTATTCTTCTTATTGGCAGCAGGATATGATACTACACTTGAGTTCTCCAAATACCCAAGCTATGACACTAAAGACTGTGTTAGGTGCCCATTAATATTAATGTATATGTTAATGCATCTGTTTTTCAGTCATCAGAACTCCAAGAGAGAATACAGGATAGGTTGAGTATAAGAAGAGGAGAACTTGTTAAAAACCTAAGTTTCACAGAGCAAGTTTAACACATATCTTACAGCAACAATATATTTCACTATAATTATCAATGACGTCTTAACATTACTAAGTTATATTCTTTGTTGTGAGTCTTTTTTAAATCTGATCTTGATTTATAATATAAAGAGAGAAATGTAAAAAATAGTAATTTACAGCGAAATATAAATTATGAAATGTTAATGTCTAATGGATTACAGCACTTATGCACAATCTGCCAAAGCTTCTCTTTTTTCTCACTTTCTGCTCAGGCTGTCATTTAGGATTAAGGGTGAACATACAATACTGTAACAGCAAACAGAAATATAAACTCATCTTGACAGCCAGTATTATTCCACTAAGACACTACATACAGAAAAGACAATTATGTTTTTAGGCTCTGTGTGTAAACCAAATTCATCATTTTAATCTAAACAATGGATATGTGTATATTAAGAAGTAAAGATTAATTTTGTTGCAACCATAGTGTAATACTCTCTAAACCATATAAGATAAACTGCATATTTTCAGCCTACAAGAATTTTCCAGTTGACTGTAGAATCTATCAAAATAGCTCTTCTGTCACTGACAGCCATAACTGTGATATCATTCAATATTAATCAGTAGTAGACTAAAATATTGAAACTTATGCTTTTGAGGAGTAATTTTAAGTGTTTCTCAAGGTATTGAATTATAAGAATCTTTGGTTTTTAGTTTACATAACTTTCAAAAACATAATTAATGTATCTTTGAAATAGTCTTGTTAATAAAATGAATATTATAATTTTGCTTCTGCTTTCTAATATGAGATATCATATTAAATTTTATGTATTATATTTGTGAGTTAGGATTTTGAAACATCTTTACAATGCAATATTCTTTAGTGCTTCGTAGAGTAATATTTACAAGAAATATAAAATGTTTGCAAACTATTAAAAAAGAAATTTCAGAAAAAAATTAAAATAAATATAATTTCATGGGGAAATATATTTAAAAATCTATTTAGCATGGAAGAAGGCAATTAGATCTTCTGTCAATAAAACTACATGAAAAATATGGTTTTAAACATCTATTTTTATGCTGTTATATGCTTTCAGTAATTTGCTTTTCTTGCAACACATTGCTGTTATATGCTTTCAGTAATTTGCTTTTCTTGCAACACATTGCTCCCACGATCACAGATATGTCTGAAGATACAATAGCTTTTTAACAAGATTCTTTCATCACTGATTGTTCTCCTAAGTGTTCTAACTTTCATTTAGAAATTAAGTGAATTTTAAAGAGTAAAAAGTGTCTGAGTTATTAATAAGAATTTATGAGAATAAAGTAATATAGTGCAAACAAAATAAGCAAGTTTTCTTAAATCTTATTTTAGGTGAGAAATAGATGCACAGACTTGTTTAACATCCTCTGAAGTATCGATCAATAAAATGACATATTTTGCTCATATGATTCTGTCACAGAACATTTTTATGGTTATATTTAGGAACAAAATGAGTAGTCACAGTAGTGTTTTACTATGCATTGAACTAGCTGTCATGTAGAAAAGCTGGAATTTATCTCTCAGAACCAATACCATATTCTCAGCAGAAGCCTGAACATAGAGAAAGGTTTGGAAAATTTGAGAAATATTTTTTAAGTAATAGAATAGACTTTGTTGAAATCTGAATGAAAGAAATCTTTTAAAATTAGTATAGTATGATGCTTTTAATCCTAAATTGGAAGAATTTTTACATCTTAATTGTAGAGGCAAAAAACAAAATGCTTTAAGCTTCACTGACATCGTCAAACAAATGAAGAAACAAATATAATATTTAGTCATAACTTTTTATAAAGTACAATCTGTTAAAGAGCGTGAATCCAGTCAAATAACCATTGCTTCCCTTATGGCACTAAATAGATGGTTTGAAAAACTTTTCTTTACAGTATTTATTCGACAGAAGTGTATTTGAGAAGTATGAAATATCATTGTACCTAAAGTAATAGGACACTAATGCTTTAAAATGTACAGAGTTTATAAGATAAACATAAATTAATTCAAAGCTTGGGTCAAAATTCTACCACTATTATCAAATTCTAATATACAATTTTCAGCTTATAAAAATCAAGCCTCGAGTTTGGAGAAACATGGTTGAGTGAGAGACGTACCCAGATCTCTCCTCTTGAAACAAAAAAAGCTGAACTTCTAAAACTCAACAACAACAAAAAACCCAAACTGCACATCAGCACTTCTGACCATGACATCTGTGCATAAGAGGTACCACAGGTCAGTACCCTGGGTGACAAGCAGTGTACTGTGAAAAAAAAAAAAAAAAGAAGCTGCCTCTTGCAGCTGCAGCTCCCTGTAGGAGGAGAGAGAGGGGAGAATGTGCAGCAAGTTCCGTGAACAGCCCTGCCTGAGAGAGCTGTGAGCTCCATACAGTCGGAGGCAGAGCCCAGTCATCAGGGCAGAAAGCATAGAAGCAGGACAGCAGAGAAACAATAGTTGATTTTTACCAGCCACAGTTGCAAAGCTGAGGTTGAGCCGCAGCCTCCAATCCCCAACCCAGAGGGACCCTCCAAGCATACCCTCCGAGACCGATCACCACGGAGCCCCAGAGGAATCTAAGTAAATGCTACCAAAACTATCACTAACACTGACAAGGACCGAGACTGAGTGTAGTGAGCATGATTAAACATCTACAAGAAAAAAAAAAAGGCATTATTAAGCTTTTATATAAAGCAGGGATCCAAGAGACTTAGACGCCACCTACTGGAAACCAAAAGAAAAGCACCTTCTTTGCAACAGACTGCAGAGAGACCTTTATATAATAAATCTTCTTTCTGGAAAAATAGCAGAATACACTTCCATTAATGCCCAGACAGAGAAATAGTCCATTCAAACATGAACAACCAAATGGCAAGGCATTTCAGAAAGAAACAGGAAAATATCCAGAAAATAAGCTTACAAACATAGAAATACACAACTTAAATAATAGAGAGTTCAAGATAGTACTTCTGAAAAAACTCAGTGAGTTCCAAAACGAGTCATATAAACCATTTCAGGAACTAAAAAACAAAAAACAAAAAACAAAAAACAAAAAAAAAACAACTAGATGAGCATAATGAGTTCTTTAGCAAGGAGATTGAAACCCTCAAAAAGAACAGAATAGATAGATGGGAGATTAAAAAAAAAAAACTGCAATAATTAAAAAATGAAATAGCAAGCTTGGGAAATAGAGTCGACCAAATGGAGGAAAGGATCAGAGATATCGAAGACAGAAATCTAGAAATAAATCAGAAGGAAGAAGAGAGAAACTGAAGAATGAAAAATAATGAAAGAGAAATTCAAGAGCTAGCTGATACTATCAGGAGAGGAAAAATAAGAATAATGGGAATTCTTGAAGGTGAGGAAAAGGAGCAGGGACTAGAAAGAATTTTCAAAAAAAATAGTTGACAAGAATTTCCCAAATCTAAGGAATGAGCTAGAGCCTGGAATTCAAGAAGTCAACAGAACAATCAATTATCTCAACCCCAAAAGGCCTTCACCAAGACACATTGTATTAAATTAGCAAAAATCAACGACAAAGACAGAATTCTTACGGCAGCCAGGGAGAAGAAAATGGTAACTTATAAAGGAAAACCCGTTAGATTATCAATGAACTTATCAGCACAAACTTTAAAAGCCAGGAAGGAGTGGAATCAAATATTCAAACTATTAAATGAAAGAAACTACCAGCCTAGAATAATGTATCCAGTGAAGCCTTTCTTTAGATATGAAGGAGAAATAAAGACCTTTACAGATATAAAAAAATTTATGAAATTCTCCACTACAAAAACTGCACTATAGGTAATACTGAAAGTGGTAAGCTCACCTAAAACAAAATAACAAACAAACAAACAAACATAACTATGAGTAATGTTTGTTTGTTTGTTTGTTATTTTGTTTTAGGTAATTTGTCTAGCCATCATATAGAAGCAGAGGAGTGAAAACTTTACTAAGAACATAGCATTATAAACTTAAACAATAAGACAAGAATTGCTATAGGAAGATATTAATGAACGTTAAGCATACATACAGACAAATTGAGACAACAATGACTGAAAAATAGAGAATTCAAAGATCAAAATCTGCAAAGGGGAAAGAAGATAAGGCATGTGCAGAAGAAAATGGACGACTATATATATAGCTATCCTTTACATATTCATAATGGTAACTATACACCAAAGATTCTGAACTGAAGTATATAACATAAAATGAGAAGAACCAGAGGCAAAACCTACAAAAGCCAACCAAAATAAAGAAAACAGAAACACAAGGACTAGGAAGCAATGGAAACATCAAGCTACCAGAAAGCAAAAGATAAGATAGTTATAAGAAGACCTCGTATTTTAATAATCACCCTAAATATAAATGGACTGAATTCACCAATAAAAAGGCACAGAGTTACAGAATGGATCAAAAAACAAAACCACCCACATGCTACCTCCAGGAGATACATCTTGGTTCCAAAGAAAAATATAGACAAAGTGAAAGGGTGGTAAATGATATTTCAGGCAAATGGCTTTCAGAGAAAAGGAGGAATAGTAGTGCTAATATTGGATGAAATAGATAACAATATAAAAAATGTAAAGAAAAATACTGAGGGACACATCAGAATGATAAAAGGAATCATGCATCCAGAACACATAACACTTTTTAATATCTATGCTCCCAATGAGAGAGCCCCAAAATATATAAAGCAATTACTAAAGGAACTAAAGGGAGAAACAGAAGAAAACACTATCTTTATAGGGAACCTAAATACCCCACTGTCAGACGTGGACAGATCATGCAAACAGAAAATGAATAAAGAAATAACATCCTTAAATGACACATTAGACCAACGGGACAAAATTGACATTTACAGAGCCTTCCATCCCAAAATAGCTGCTTATACATCCTTCTCTAGTACACATGGAACATTCTCAAGCATTGACCACATACTGGGACACAGAGATAGCCTCAACAAATATAAGCAAAAAATATATGCAAAAATTCTAAATGAGATACTAGCGAACAGAATACAACCATGCTAAAAAGATTTTATAACACGATCAAGTGCACTTCATTCCAGATGCACAGGGATGATTCAACATATGCAAATTGATTAATGTGATACACCACATAAACAAATTAAAAATAAGAATCATATGACCATATCAATAGATGCAGAAAAAGCCTTTGACAAGATACGGCATCCATTTATGATAAAACACTTAACAAAATTGGTATAGAAAGAAAGTACTTTAACATAATAAAGGCCATATATGACAAGCACTCAGCCAACATTATACTTAATGGTGAAAAACTAAAAGTCTTCCCTCTAAGATCAGAAACAAGGCAAGGCTGTCCACTATCGCCACTGTTAGTCAATATAACATTAGAGATCCTAGAGAGTGCAATCAGATAAGAGAAAGATATAAAAGGCATCCAAACAGGAAATGAAGAAGTCAAACTGTCACTATTTGCAGATGGCATAATTCTCTATATAGAAAACCCTAAAGACTCCACAAGAACACTACTAGAAACAATAAGCAAATACAGTAAAGTCTCTGGATACAAAAAAATCAACATTCAAAAATCTATAGTGTTCCTATAATAATGAAGTGTCCCAAAAAGAAGTGGAAAAAATCATTCATTTTGCAATTGTAACAAAAAGAATAAAATATCTAGGAATAAATTTAACAAAACATGTGAAGGACCTATATAATAATAACTACAAGACCCTATTAAAAGAAATCGAAGAAGATGCAAAGAAATAGAAAAATATCCCATGGAAGCTCACACATGCCTACCAGGCTCCTGGTTACATAAGGGGAGAAGTGCTGAGTTTCTTCCCCTTGAAGTTAGTTACGGGTGAGTGAAGGGAGCCTGACTACGGTTCTCTTACTTTCTCTGCACAGAAGTAAAGGCCACTAAATTTTCAGAAATTATTAGGTATTAATCTTAATCATTCTAAATAGTTGTCACATTTATCAGATTTTTCAAGTAAGTGATTTTTAACATGAAGGGCCTGTCTTCCTTCAAGAACTAATTGACAAATTTGAAAAAATTGAATTACCAAATAATCATTTAATTTTTAAATGCCAAAAATAGTCTCACTGATAATATTTTGAACTTAAGCATTTAGAAATTCAGGGGAAAAGTTAATAAAAAATTTTAAGTAAATTTATTTTTAAAATAAAATCTGAATAGATTGTAACTCTTTTTTTTTTTTAAGTGTAATCCAGAAGATTATACACTTAAATCTGCAATATTGACTTCCTTAAATGGCACTTGACTAGTTGTTCGATTTTAAATGGTGTGTTGTGAATATGTAGTTAATGAGTATCAATTTGAATACTTTGCTACATATGAAGGGATACAGAAATGTAAGATACTATTCCTGCAATAAAAAAAAAAAACTTTATTGAAGTAAATAGATAAATAACTCCTAAATCACTATTCGTTGTTGTGAAAACTATAATTGTGATTGTAAAAGAGCTGTGGAATACATAAAATGTGCATTTAATTAAAACAAGAGGAATGAGGAGCGCTACAAAATAGCACAATTGAGATGAGTTTTGTAGGACAAGTAGGTGTTACTGAAGAAAGGCTGGAGATGTTTCTGGTCAAAGAAAACAACATGAACAAAGACTGGGAGTTTTAAGGTGGTAGTGTGCTATCAGAAAACTTTAACTAGTTTATTATTATTGAAGTAGCGAATGTTCATGAAAGAGAAGACATAAAAAAAGATTGTGAAGGGTCTGGTGGACCATGCTAAGTAGCTTGAACTTTATTACCTTCTAGATTCTGAGGAGACCTTGAAAGGTAAGCAGCAAAATGGCAATGTCAATTTTGCATTTTATAAAAGTTATTCAGGTAACTAACCCAAGGTGGGGTGATGTGGGGTGAGGAAGAATGAAGTAGATTGGGTGGCCTGTGCAAAACTAAAGAGAAAAACATCAGTTTACTGCAGTATCCAGGTGAAACACAATCACAGCCCAAATATGAGAGAAAAAGTAGAAATGGAAAAAAAGGAAACGCATTTAAGAGGTAGTTAGTAATTAAAATTAAATATATTTAACTGTAATTCTCCAAGGTTTGACTGTACTCTGCAATCTCTATACAAGAGCAGAATAAGTAGATGGTTGATTTGATTGAGGGTTAAAATTTTGTAACCTGGTGAGTATAAATGAGAAGGTAGCAAGTGATATGAAGGTGCTGGTAAAAAAAAAAAAAAAAAACAATTTAAAGTAAATCTTAAATTTGCATAGTGTATTAACAAACCTGTTTAAGAACGGACATTTGTGCTTTTCCCACTTTATGGAAAGGGACGTTTATTGGGGTGTTGGAACTAGTCTATACTTTCATCATGATGGTGGTTACAAATAAATAACTATGCATCTGTTAAACTCATAGATACTTATACCAAAAAGAGTAAATTTTATCATCTGTAAAATTTTTAAAATTCATAGTAATTCAGTAAAAGAGCTATTGAGCAGTTGTTACAGATATAAAATAAAAACTTGAAGGCCAACTTATAATTTATATACTCACAAATATTTAATAATAAAATAATTTTTTCTGTCATTCAAATGGCTGCCTTTTCACTTGTATATCATAACAAATAAATGCAACTTTTGCAGGCATGCAACCTTGTACATCTAGCTCCAATTAATCCATATCTTTAATTCATCTACATCATTTTCTTATGCTATGCCTTAAAGTATGAATTCACAAACCCTCTATCAACATGTATGGTTGAAGACTCTTCCCCTAGAAATACAGGGCTTTAAGATAGCAATCTGGAATTTTTAATAGTTAGATAATGGTAAATTGCAATCTAGATGTGAAGTTTTTGTGAAATTTAAAAAATACACATAGTCCCCAAAAGGAAATGCAAAGTAGAGTTTAAATTTGTATGTACATTTAATCCTTTGGTATGTGTGGTTGTTCAAAATTAGTGTTGTAGACCTTTCGCTACTCTACTGAACAGGATCTAAAACATTGAAGTGTGTAATATTATATATTGCCTCTAGCCTGCAAGGGAATTTTAGTGACTCCATGTCAATTTTTTTTTTTTTTAATACCTACAGTATCTGGTCTTCCTAGGTGGTCTTCCATCCAAGCACTAACCAGGCCTGACCCTGCTTAGCTTCTGAGATCAGACGAGATTGAGCATGTTCAGCGTGGCATGGCCGAAGACATGCCAAATATTTTTAACCAACTTTGAACTGAATTTAGACAAGTAAATATTGGTAAGATAGAACATATCACACACACAAAAAAAATGTTCTGAGAGAGAAAGTGACTAAACACTAATTTAGAAATACTTCCTTAGAATTATGCGAGCTGGAATGGCATTTTGTGATTTAATTTTTAACAAATGTTAAATAAATGATGCTGCATACTGATTAAATTAAATGTTCAAACAAAATAAATTCTATTTGTTTATATGTATATTTATATCTCTATTTTGAAATAAATTATTTCTCTTTCATATACTTAAGTCAGTACACGATTCTCGCTTTTCCAGGGTCTGTCATCTCCAAATCAATGGGAAAATAGCAGGAAGAAAGAAAAGAGAGATTCAGTGTGTTTCCAAGTTTTGAATTTATGGTAGCATATAGCTAATTAGTCTATCTTGAGCCACAATCTCCAACAAAAACTTGGTCAGAGGAGTAGAGTGATGAGTGCAGATTAACTAAAAAGCATGTCAAGCAATTTATTCTCTAACTCCTTTTCTTAATAATTCCATATGAGAATTTTTTATTTATTTTTTATTAGGATGGGAAAAATAAGAGACAAGAGTTTTTAAAAGAATATGGTTAATGTATGAAGATTCCTATAGGCTTTGCTTTCGTTCCCCTTTATAAAATAAAAGTTATATATTAAGAAAGTAAATACAGTCTTTATAAATTTGAACCTGTTAATGTGTATTAAATGTTACCTATTAAATGCTAAAACTTTCACTGAATTTTAAAAATAATATAAAATTTAATTTTAACATTTACATTTAATATCAATAGAGAAAAATCACTGTGGGAAAGGAGATTGCTTACAATAGCTATTTTTCTAGATAAATAAAAACTCTAAAAGAAATGTGAAAAAATGCTGTAAGAAAATGAAAGTATTTTATAGGTTTTTAACTTAAAGGAAAGCTGAGGTGAAGAGACTCCTATGAGTGAGCTCAACTGCTAAGAAGCTGTATAACAAAAGTTGTGAAATATACCTAATTTAAAGATTGTTTACAACATTCAACTCAACAAATTTTTATTGGTCAAAGCCAGAAATTGTTGTGCCAGCTAAAGACAGGCTAGAGATGAAATATTCAATTAATTTTCCCTGGATGTATTCTAGCTAAGAAAACCTTAAAATTCAAAGTAATGTCAGAAACACTTTAAAGAATTAAAGAGAGCTAAATATTAATGTGCTCTAATCTCACAATTACTTGGAGAATGGCAATAAGCTGTTTAAACAAAACAAATCCAAATGGCTATTAATAAGAAGGAATAGTAATGCATTCTCAAAATGGATTCCAAATAACTAAAGCTGCAGACAAGAATACCATACCTAGGGACTCATTAAAAAAAACTTGAGGTTATAAACCTGGATAAATATGTTTACGATAATTATTTTTACTAATTTTTTCTTTTGACCTTAAATCAAGGTAACGGGATGCTCCAAGTCATTAAACCAAAACATCATAGACACACATTACATTCTGAGAAAATGATATGGCCAAATTTAAAATTCAGGTTAGAAGAAGATTTTTGGTATCCTTCACTTCAGCTTCAAAGAGGCCAATGTAGTAATTGTAAAGGAAGCAGCTTAAACAAGGTACTAATTTAAAATGATTTTATTTGAAAACAAGTGCTTCCGTAATATTCATAAATAAATGCTACTACTTGTTATAAAATATTTAATAAATTAAAATTTTCCAATTCTGGTAGAAATAGACTTGAAGACTAGAATTAAGGTATAAAATAAACCAGAAAAGAGTTTAATTAGGGGACAGGACAAGGAGTAATGACCAGCTATATTGATTAACAGTTTTACTCAGCACATTACCCTCTGTTGTAAATGAAAAGATTTTATTCTTTCTTATGGGTGAGTAATATTCTGTTGTATATATGCAGCACCTCTTTATTATCCATTCATTCATTGATAGACACCCAGGTTGTTTCTATATCTTAGCTATTGTAAGTAATGCTGAAATGAACGTACGGATTCACATGTCTCTTTGAAGTAATGTTTGGGGGTTTTTCGAATAAATATCCAGAAGTGGGATTACTGGGTCCCTCTTTGAATCTTTTTATAACCTTTGCTTTAAAGTCATTTTTTTCAAGGATTGGATTAAACATGATGGAGTGAGAGACGTCCTCAGCTCTCTCTCCTTGAAACAACAATAAGATGAATAAAAAACACTCTAACTGTACATCAGCATCTCAGAGCATGAGATCTGTGAATAAGAGCTACCACAAGTCAGAACCCTGGGTATTGGGCAGTGGACTGGAAGAAACAAAGAAGCTGAATCTCACAGCCAGAGGTCCCTGTAGGAGGAGAGGAAGGGGAGAAGATGTGGCGACTTCCCTGAACAGCCCTGCCTGGGAAAGCTGTGAGCTACATACGAACAGTGGCAGTGCTCAGTCATCAGAGCAGAAGGCAGAGAAACAGTCATCAGAGCAGAAGGCAGGGACAGCAGAAAAGCAAGGATGGCAGAGAAACAACAATTGATTTTTACCAACCGTGGTTGCAAGACTGAGGCTGAGCTGGAGCTCCCATCTCCCAATTCAGAGAGCCCCTCCTCCCATACCCTCTGAGACCGATCACTTCAGAACCCCAGGGGAATCTTAGCGAACCCTACCAAAACTGTCACTAACACTGACAGGAACTGAGACTGAGGATAAAGAGAGACTAAAAGAAGAAAAAAAAAAAATTAGTAAGACTTTAAATAAAGCAGAGATTCAAGAGGCTTAGACGCCACCTACTGGAAACCAAAAGAAAATCATCATCTTTG
>NW_024344370.1:15132673-15200573 GCF_902729225.1 Pteropus medius
CTTCAAATGTTGTATCATGGAAATTCACTGCTAGGCACCACATTGCAATAGGATTCAATTTTCTGAGCCAAAGCTACATGCTGCTTTCAATAAGCTTCTGCCACAGTAGAGAGTTTGGGATATTTGCTAAAAGGGATATTCTTTAGTCAGTGAGGAAAAGCAGCAGAATCACAAACAGAAATTGAATGCTGTTCAAAATTAACTCTGTAAACTAAGACAAAGTTCATGACACATAATATGAAAAGAAAAGTTTGACCAGAATAAGCAGCATTATTTTCAAACAAGAGTAAGAACACACACACATATTATTAATTATGTTAACTGATTAATATAATTATTATATTAATTAAATACCATCTGAGCTTATCTCGGTGAAAAGAGAGGAATGGACTAGATTACCTCTAAGGTTCTAAAGGTTCCTTTCAACTTCCATACTCTGTGATCATAGAAGAAATAGAAAACATATTAATGAAAATACAATATTCAAATACAATCTAGTATTTTTTTAATCTTATGTTAACCATAAAAAAAATACCTATAACAAATATAGTATACAAACAAGATTGCAAAGGCAATTTTTAAACCTTCTAAAGAAATAAAATACTTAAAATATTTTACAACCTCATAACCACTCAAATTGTGGTGTATAAAATAGATTAAGATGGTTTGTGCATGCCAACCCTGTAGTGGCTTGATTATTGTTTGTTTTATATTTTGTATTACTCGCTCACTTTACTCAAGTCTCTATACAAATTTATCGTCTTGTAGATGCCTTCCATTATCTTCATATGTACAATATGGTCACTTTCATTCTTTATTTACTCACCTTTTGATTTGCTGTATAGCACTATCACTACCAGACACATTATATATGTGTTTGCTTATTATCTAAGTCCTTCATTAAAATGTAAGCTCCGGGAGGCTGGAAAATTTGTGTATTTGACCCCAATAGATTTTCTGCATGGGAAGAGTGCCTAGAATATAGTAGGTATTTATTAATACCTTCAATTTCTTATCGAATGAATAATACAAATCAAATAAATCTTGAGGATATTAAATATTTTATACACCCACATATTCATATATAGGTATCTTACTTTACAGAAATTCAGACTAACCTAACATTCCTTCTAATCAGTTCATATTTGTGAAAATTTAAATTTGTTGAAAAGATTATTGGTTGCTAAATTCATGACAGCTTATGAAAGTTTCAATAAGCCTCAAAAATAAGTACCTATCTAGAATGTTACCTCTAAATCCTCTTTCTATTGAAAAGGTCTACATACATTTTATTAGAATCATGTAACCAGTAGTCTAATTATTTATTATTTAATTATGTTATATTTTAAATGTTTTTGAAACTACAGATAAAATAGTTTTTTTTGAAAAATTAGGACACATCGATCTCCTCAAGAAATGACATAAACATATTCTATGTAAAATGTAATTTTTTTAAAACTGTACTTTCTATAGCATTGTCTAAACATCAAACCGAGAAAAGGTAACCAACAAAACAATATGTCATTCTTGACAGCTTGATTTTGATGAAAAGGTTAGTTTTGCCATCTTATGTGTTCTTCAAAAGATAGACAAATAATCAAAATTGCTGCTGAAATTGCTTTGTTCTATTCTTCTTATTGGCAGCAGGATATGATACTACACTTGAGTTCTCCAAATACCCAAGCTATGACACTAAAGACTGTGTTAGGTGCCCATTAATATTAATGTATATGTTAATGCATCTGTTTTTCAGTCATCAGAACTCCAAGAGAGAATACAGGATAGGTTGAGTATAAGAAGAGGAGAACTTGTTAAAAACCTAAGTTTCACAGAGCAAGTTTAACACATATCTTACAGCAACAATATATTTCACTATAATTATCAATGACGTCTTAACATTACTAAGTTATATTCTTTGTTGTGAGTCTTTTTTAAATCTGATCTTGATTTATAATATAAAGAGAGAAATGTAAAAAATAGTAATTTACAGCGAAATATAAATTATGAAATGTTAATGTCTAATGGATTACAGCACTTATGCACAATCTGCCAAAGCTTCTCTTTTTTCTCACTTTCTGCTCAGGCTGTCATTTAGGATTAAGGGTGAACATACAATACTGTAACAGCAAACAGAAATATAAACTCATCTTGACAGCCAGTATTATTCCACTAAGACACTACATACAGAAAAGACAATTATGTTTTTAGGCTCTGTGTGTAAACCAAATTCATCATTTTAATCTAAACAATGGATATGTGTATATTAAGAAGTAAAGATTAATTTTGTTGCAACCATAGTGTAATACTCTCTAAACCATATAAGATAAACTGCATATTTTCAGCCTACAAGAATTTTCCAGTTGACTGTAGAATCTATCAAAATAGCTCTTCTGTCACTGACAGCCATAACTGTGATATCATTCAATATTAATCAGTAGTAGACTAAAATATTGAAACTTATGCTTTTGAGGAGTAATTTTAAGTGTTTCTCAAGGTATTGAATTATAAGAATCTTTGGTTTTTAGTTTACATAACTTTCAAAAACATAATTAATGTATCTTTGAAATAGTCTTGTTAATAAAATGAATATTATAATTTTGCTTCTGCTTTCTAATATGAGATATCATATTAAATTTTATGTATTATATTTGTGAGTTAGGATTTTGAAACATCTTTACAATGCAATATTCTTTAGTGCTTCGTAGAGTAATATTTACAAGAAATATAAAATGTTTGCAAACTATTAAAAAAGAAATTTCAGAAAAAAATTAAAATAAATATAATTTCATGGGGAAATATATTTAAAAATCTATTTAGCATGGAAGAAGGCAATTAGATCTTCTGTCAATAAAACTACATGAAAAATATGGTTTTAAACATCTATTTTTATGCTGTTATATGCTTTCAGTAATTTGCTTTTCTTGCAACACATTGCTGTTATATGCTTTCAGTAATTTGCTTTTCTTGCAACACATTGCTCCCACGATCACAGATATGTCTGAAGATACAATAGCTTTTTAACAAGATTCTTTCATCACTGATTGTTCTCCTAAGTGTTCTAACTTTCATTTAGAAATTAAGTGAATTTTAAAGAGTAAAAAGTGTCTGAGTTATTAATAAGAATTTATGAGAATAAAGTAATATAGTGCAAACAAAATAAGCAAGTTTTCTTAAATCTTATTTTAGGTGAGAAATAGATGCACAGACTTGTTTAACATCCTCTGAAGTATCGATCAATAAAATGACATATTTTGCTCATATGATTCTGTCACAGAACATTTTTATGGTTATATTTAGGAACAAAATGAGTAGTCACAGTAGTGTTTTACTATGCATTGAACTAGCTGTCATGTAGAAAAGCTGGAATTTATCTCTCAGAACCAATACCATATTCTCAGCAGAAGCCTGAACATAGAGAAAGGTTTGGAAAATTTGAGAAATATTTTTTAAGTAATAGAATAGACTTTGTTGAAATCTGAATGAAAGAAATCTTTTAAAATTAGTATAGTATGATGCTTTTAATCCTAAATTGGAAGAATTTTTACATCTTAATTGTAGAGGCAAAAAACAAAATGCTTTAAGCTTCACTGACATCGTCAAACAAATGAAGAAACAAATATAATATTTAGTCATAACTTTTTATAAAGTACAATCTGTTAAAGAGCGTGAATCCAGTCAAATAACCATTGCTTCCCTTATGGCACTAAATAGATGGTTTGAAAAACTTTTCTTTACAGTATTTATTCGACAGAAGTGTATTTGAGAAGTATGAAATATCATTGTACCTAAAGTAATAGGACACTAATGCTTTAAAATGTACAGAGTTTATAAGATAAACATAAATTAATTCAAAGCTTGGGTCAAAATTCTACCACTATTATCAAATTCTAATATACAATTTTCAGCTTATAAAAATCAAGCCTCGAGTTTGGAGAAACATGGTTGAGTGAGAGACGTACCCAGATCTCTCCTCTTGAAACAAAAAAAGCTGAACTTCTAAAACTCAACAACAACAAAAAACCCAAACTGCACATCAGCACTTCTGACCATGACATCTGTGCATAAGAGGTACCACAGGTCAGTACCCTGGGTGACAAGCAGTGTACTGTGAAAAAAAAAAAAGCTGCCTCTTGCGGCTGCAGCTCCCCTGTAGGAGGAGGAGAGAGGGGAGGAGATGTGCAGCAAGTTCAGCCAGACAGCCCTGCCTGGAGAGCTATGAAACTCCATACAGTCGGAGGCAGAGCCCAGTCATCAGGGCAGAAAGCATAGAAGCAGGACAGCAGAGAAACAATAGTTGATTTTTACCAGCCACAGTTGCAAAGCTGAGGTTGAGCCGCAGCCTCCAATCCCCAACCCAGAGGGACCCTCCAAGCATACCCTCCGAGACCGATCACCACGGAGCCCCAGAGGAATCTAAGTAAATGCTACCAAAACTATCACTAACACTGACAAGGACCGAGACTGAGTGTAGTGAGCATGATTAAACATCTACAAGAAAAAAAAAAAGGCATTATTAAGCTTTTATATAAAGCAGGGATCCAAGAGACTTAGACGCCACCTACTGGAAACCAAAAGAAAAGCACCTTCTTTGCAACAGACTGCAGAGAGACCTTTATATAATAAATCTTCTTTCTGGAAAAATAGCAGAATACACTTCCATTAATGCCCAGACAGAGAAATAGTCCATTCAAACATGAACAACCAAATGGCAAGGCATTTCAGAAAGAAACAGGAAAATATCCAGAAAATAAGCTTACAAACATAGAAATACACAACTTAAATAATAGAGAGTTCAAGATAGTACTTCTGAAAAAACTCAGTGAGTTCCAAAACGAGTCATATAAACCATTTCAGGAACTAAAAAACAAAAAACAAAAAACAAAAAACAAAAAAAAAACAACTAGATGAGCATAATGAGTTCTTTAGCAAGGAGATTGAAACCCTCAAAAAGAACAGAATAGATAGATGGGAGATTAAAAAAAAAAAACTGCAATAATTAAAAAATGAAATAGCAAGCTTGGGAAATAGAGTCGACCAAATGGAGGAAAGGATCAGAGATATCGAAGACAGAAATCTAGAAATAAATCAGAAGGAAGAAGAGAGAAACTGAAGAATGAAAAATAATGAAAGAGAAATTCAAGAGCTAGCTGATACTATCAGGAGAGGAAAAATAAGAATAATGGGAATTCTTGAAGGTGAGGAAAAGGAGCAGGGACTAGAAAGAATTTTCAAAAAAAATAGTTGACAAGAATTTCCCAAATCTAAGGAATGAGCTAGAGCCTGGAATTCAAGAAGTCAACAGAACAATCAATTATCTCAACCCCAAAAGGCCTTCACCAAGACACATTGTATTAAATTAGCAAAAATCAACGACAAAGACAGAATTCTTACGGCAGCCAGGGAGAAGAAAATGGTAACTTATAAAGGAAAACCCGTTAGATTATCAATGAACTTATCAGCACAAACTTTAAAAGCCAGGAAGGAGTGGAATCAAATATTCAAACTATTAAATGAAAGAAACTACCAGCCTAGAATAATGTATCCAGTGAAGCCTTTCTTTAGATATGAAGGAGAAATAAAGACCTTTACAGATATAAAAAAATTTATGAAATTCTCCACTACAAAAACTGCACTATAGGTAATACTGAAAGTGGTAAGCTCACCTAAAACAAAATAACAAACAAACAAACAAACATAACTATGAGTAATGTTTGTTTGTTTGTTTGTTATTTTGTTTTAGGTAATTTGTCTAGCCATCATATAGAAGCAGAGGAGTGAAAACTTTACTAAGAACATAGCATTATAAACTTAAACAATAAGACAAGAATTGCTATAGGAAGATATTAATGAACGTTAAGCATACATACAGACAAATTGAGACAACAATGACTGAAAAATAGAGAATTCAAAGATCAAAATCTGCAAAGGGGAAAGAAGATAAGGCATGTGCAGAAGAAAATGGACGACTATATATATAGCTATCCTTTACATATTCATAATGGTAACTATACACCAAAGATTCTGAACTGAAGTATATAACATAAAATGAGAAGAACCAGAGGCAAAACCTACAAAAGCCAACCAAAATAAAGAAAACAGAAACACAAGGACTAGGAAGCAATGGAAACATCAAGCTACCAGAAAGCAAAAGATAAGATAGTTATAAGAAGACCTCGTATTTTAATAATCACCCTAAATATAAATGGACTGAATTCACCAATAAAAAGGCACAGAGTTACAGAATGGATCAAAAAACAAAACCACCCACATGCTACCTCCAGGAGATACATCTTGGTTCCAAAGAAAAATATAGACAAAGTGAAAGGGTGGTAAATGATATTTCAGGCAAATGGCTTTCAGAGAAAAGGAGGAATAGTAGTGCTAATATTGGATGAAATAGATAACAATATAAAAAATGTAAAGAAAAATACTGAGGGACACATCAGAATGATAAAAGGAATCATGCATCCAGAACACATAACACTTTTTAATATCTATGCTCCCAATGAGAGAGCCCCAAAATATATAAAGCAATTACTAAAGGAACTAAAGGGAGAAACAGAAGAAAACACTATCTTTATAGGGAACCTAAATACCCCACTGTCAGACGTGGACAGATCATGCAAACAGAAAATGAATAAAGAAATAACATCCTTAAATGACACATTAGACCAACGGGACAAAATTGACATTTACAGAGCCTTCCATCCCAAAATAGCTGCTTATACATCCTTCTCTAGTACACATGGAACATTCTCAAGCATTGACCACATACTGGGACACAGAGATAGCCTCAACAAATATAAGCAAAAAATATATGCAAAAATTCTAAATGAGATACTAGCGAACAGAATACAACCATGCTAAAAAGATTTTATAACACGATCAAGTGCACTTCATTCCAGATGCACAGGGATGATTCAACATATGCAAATTGATTAATGTGATACACCACATAAACAAATTAAAAATAAGAATCATATGACCATATCAATAGATGCAGAAAAAGCCTTTGACAAGATACGGCATCCATTTATGATAAAACACTTAACAAAATTGGTATAGAAAGAAAGTACTTTAACATAATAAAGGCCATATATGACAAGCACTCAGCCAACATTATACTTAATGGTGAAAAACTAAAAGTCTTCCCTCTAAGATCAGAAACAAGGCAAGGCTGTCCACTATCGCCACTGTTAGTCAATATAACATTAGAGATCCTAGAGAGTGCAATCAGATAAGAGAAAGATATAAAAGGCATCCAAACAGGAAATGAAGAAGTCAAACTGTCACTATTTGCAGATGGCATAATTCTCTATATAGAAAACCCTAAAGACTCCACAAGAACACTACTAGAAACAATAAGCAAATACAGTAAAGTCTCTGGATACAAAAAAATCAACATTCAAAAATCTATAGTGTTCCTATAATAATGAAGTGTCCCAAAAAGAAGTGGAAAAAATCATTCATTTTGCAATTGTAACAAAAAGAATAAAATATCTAGGAATAAATTTAACAAAACATGTGAAGGACCTATATAATAATAACTACAAGACCCTATTAAAAGAAATCGAAGAAGATGCAAAGAAATAGAAAAATATCCCATGGAAGCTCACACATGCCTACCAGGCTCCTGGTTACATAAGGGGAGAAGTGCTGAGTTTCTTCCCCTTGAAGTTAGTTACGGGTGAGTGAAGGGAGCCTGACTACGGTTCTCTTACTTTCTCTGCACAGAAGTAAAGGCCACTAAATTTTCAGAAATTATTAGGTATTAATCTTAATCATTCTAAATAGTTGTCACATTTATCAGATTTTTCAAGTAAGTGATTTTTAACATGAAGGGCCTGTCTTCCTTCAAGAACTAATTGACAAATTTGAAAAAATTGAATTACCAAATAATCATTTAATTTTTAAATGCCAAAAATAGTCTCACTGATAATATTTTGAACTTAAGCATTTAGAAATTCAGGGGAAAAGTTAATAAAAAATTTTAAGTAAATTTATTTTTAAAATAAAATCTGAATAGATTGTAACTCTTTTTTTTTTTTAAGTGTAATCCAGAAGATTATACACTTAAATCTGCAATATTGACTTCCTTAAATGGCACTTGACTAGTTGTTCGATTTTAAATGGTGTGTTGTGAATATGTAGTTAATGAGTATCAATTTGAATACTTTGCTACATATGAAGGGATACAGAAATGTAAGATACTATTCCTGCAATAAAAAAAAAAAACTTTATTGAAGTAAATAGATAAATAACTCCTAAATCACTATTCGTTGTTGTGAAAACTATAATTGTGATTGTAAAAGAGCTGTGGAATACATAAAATGTGCATTTAATTAAAACAAGAGGAATGAGGAGCGCTACAAAATAGCACAATTGAGATGAGTTTTGTAGGACAAGTAGGTGTTACTGAAGAAAGGCTGGAGATGTTTCTGGTCAAAGAAAACAACATGAACAAAGACTGGGAGTTTTAAGGTGGTAGTGTGCTATCAGAAAACTTTAACTAGTTTATTATTATTGAAGTAGCGAATGTTCATGAAAGAGAAGACATAAAAAAAGATTGTGAAGGGTCTGGTGGACCATGCTAAGTAGCTTGAACTTTATTACCTTCTAGATTCTGAGGAGACCTTGAAAGGTAAGCAGCAAAATGGCAATGTCAATTTTGCATTTTATAAAAGTTATTCAGGTAACTAACCCAAGGTGGGGTGATGTGGGGTGAGGAAGAATGAAGTAGATTGGGTGGCCTGTGCAAAACTAAAGAGAAAAACATCAGTTTACTGCAGTATCCAGGTGAAACACAATCACAGCCCAAATATGAGAGAAAAAGTAGAAATGGAAAAAAAGGAAACGCATTTAAGAGGTAGTTAGTAATTAAAATTAAATATATTTAACTGTAATTCTCCAAGGTTTGACTGTACTCTGCAATCTCTATACAAGAGCAGAATAAGTAGATGGTTGATTTGATTGAGGGTTAAAATTTTGTAACCTGGTGAGTATAAATGAGAAGGTAGCAAGTGATATGAAGGTGCTGATAAAAAAAAAAAAAACAATTTAAAGTAAATCTTAAATTTGCATAGTGTATTAACAAACCTGTTTAAGAACGGACATTTGTGCTTTTCCCACTTTATGGAAAGGGACGTTTATTGGGGTGTTGGAACTAGTCTATACTTTCATCATGATGGTGGTTACAAATAAATAACTATGCATCTGTTAAACTCATAGATACTTATACCAAAAAGAGTAAATTTTATCATCTGTAAAATTTTTAAAATTCATAGTAATTCAGTAAAAGAGCTATTGAGCAGTTGTTACAGATATAAAATAAAAACTTGAAGGCCAACTTATAATTTATATACTCACAAATATTTAATAATAAAATAATTTTTTCTGTCATTCAAATGGCTGCCTTTTCACTTGTATATCATAACAAATAAATGCAACTTTTGCAGGCATGCAACCTTGTACATCTAGCTCCAATTAATCCATATCTTTAATTCATCTACATCATTTTCTTATGCTATGCCTTAAAGTATGAATTCACAAACCCTCTATCAACATGTATGGTTGAAGACTCTTCCCCTAGAAATACAGGGCTTTAAGATAGCAATCTGGAATTTTTAATAGTTAGATAATGGTAAATTGCAATCTAGATGTGAAGTTTTTGTGAAATTTAAAAAATACACATAGTCCCCAAAAGGAAATGCAAAGTAGAGTTTAAATTTGTATGTACATTTAATCCTTTGGTATGTGTGGTTGTTCAAAATTAGTGTTGTAGACCTTTCGCTACTCTACTGAACAGGATCTAAAACATTGAAGTGTGTAATATTATATATTGCCTCTAGCCTGCAAGGGAATTTTAGTGACTCCATGTCAATTTTTTTTTTTTTTAATACCTACAGTATCTGGTCTTCCTAGGTGGTCTTCCATCCAAGCACTAACCAGGCCTGACCCTGCTTAGCTTCTGAGATCAGACGAGATTGAGCATGTTCAGCGTGGCATGGCCGAAGACATGCCAAATATTTTTAACCAACTTTGAACTGAATTTAGACAAGTAAATATTGGTAAGATAGAACATATCACACACACAAAAAAAATGTTCTGAGAGAGAAAGTGACTAAACACTAATTTAGAAATACTTCCTTAGAATTATGCGAGCTGGAATGGCATTTTGTGATTTAATTTTTAACAAATGTTAAATAAATGATGCTGCATACTGATTAAATTAAATGTTCAAACAAAATAAATTCTATTTGTTTATATGTATATTTATATCTCTATTTTGAAATAAATTATTTCTCTTTCATATACTTAAGTCAGTACACGATTCTCGCTTTTCCAGGGTCTGTCATCTCCAAATCAATGGGAAAATAGCAGGAAGAAAGAAAAGAGAGATTCAGTGTGTTTCCAAGTTTTGAATTTATGGTAGCATATAGCTAATTAGTCTATCTTGAGCCACAATCTCCAACAAAAACTTGGTCAGAGGAGTAGAGTGATGAGTGCAGATTAACTAAAAAGCATGTCAAGCAATTTATTCTCTAACTCCTTTTCTTAATAATTCCATATGAGAATTTTTTATTTATTTTTTATTAGGATGGGAAAAATAAGAGACAAGAGTTTTTAAAAGAATATGGTTAATGTATGAAGATTCCTATAGGCTTTGCTTTCGTTCCCCTTTATAAAATAAAAGTTATATATTAAGAAAGTAAATACAGTCTTTATAAATTTGAACCTGTTAATGTGTATTAAATGTTACCTATTAAATGCTAAAACTTTCACTGAATTTTAAAAATAATATAAAATTTAATTTTAACATTTACATTTAATATCAATAGAGAAAAATCACTGTGGGAAAGGAGATTGCTTACAATAGCTATTTTTCTAGATAAATAAAAACTCTAAAAGAAATGTGAAAAAATGCTGTAAGAAAATGAAAGTATTTTATAGGTTTTTAACTTAAAGGAAAGCTGAGGTGAAGAGACTCCTATGAGTGAGCTCAACTGCTAAGAAGCTGTATAACAAAAGTTGTGAAATATACCTAATTTAAAGATTGTTTACAACATTCAACTCAACAAATTTTTATTGGTCAAAGCCAGAAATTGTTGTGCCAGCTAAAGACAGGCTAGAGATGAAATATTCAATTAATTTTCCCTGGATGTATTCTAGCTAAGAAAACCTTAAAATTCAAAGTAATGTCAGAAACACTTTAAAGAATTAAAGAGAGCTAAATATTAATGTGCTCTAATCTCACAATTACTTGGAGAATGGCAATAAGCTGTTTAAACAAAACAAATCCAAATGGCTATTAATAAGAAGGAATAGTAATGCATTCTCAAAATGGATTCCAAATAACTAAAGCTGCAGACAAGAATACCATACCTAGGGACTCATTAAAAAAAACTTGAGGTTATAAACCTGGATAAATATGTTTACGATAATTATTTTTACTAATTTTTTCTTTTGACCTTAAATCAAGGTAACGGGATGCTCCAAGTCATTAAACCAAAACATCATAGACACACATTACATTCTGAGAAAATGATATGGCCAAATTTAAAATTCAGGTTAGAAGAAGATTTTTGGTATCCTTCACTTCAGCTTCAAAGAGGCCAATGTAGTAATTGTAAAGGAAGCAGCTTAAACAAGGTACTAATTTAAAATGATTTTATTTGAAAACAAGTGCTTCCGTAATATTCATAAATAAATGCTACTACTTGTTATAAAATATTTAATAAATTAAAATTTTCCAATTCTGGTAGAAATAGACTTGAAGACTAGAATTAAGGTATAAAATAAACCAGAAAAGAGTTTAATTAGGGGACAGGACAAGGAGTAATGACCAGCTATATTGATTAACAGTTTTACTCAGCACATTACCCTCTGTTGTAAATGAAAAGATTTTATTCTTTCTTATGGGTGAGTAATATTCTGTTGTATATATGCAGCACCTCTTTATTATCCATTCATTCATTGATAGACACCCAGGTTGTTTCTATATCTTAGCTATTGTAAGTAATGCTGAAATGAACGTACGGATTCACATGTCTCTTTGAAGTAATGTTTGGGGGTTTTTCGAATAAATATCCAGAAGTGGGATTACTGGGTCCCTCTTTGAATCTTTTTATAACCTTTGCTTTAAAGTCATTTTTTTCAAGGATTGGATTAAACATGATGGAGTGAGAGACGTCCTCAGCTCTCTCTCCTTGAAACAACAATAAGATGAATAAAAAACACTCTAACTGTACATCAGCATCTCAGAGCATGAGATCTGTGAATAAGAGCTACCACAAGTCAGAACCCTGGGTATTGGGCAGTGGACTGGAAGAAACAAAGAAGCTGAATCTCACAGCCAGAGGTCCCTGTAGGAGGAGAGGAAGGGGAGAAGATGTGGCGACTTCCCTGAACAGCCCTGCCTGGGAAAGCTGTGAGCTACATACGAACAGTGGCAGTGCTCAGTCATCAGAGCAGAAGGCAGAGAAACAGTCATCAGAGCAGAAGGCAGGGACAGCAGAAAAGCAAGGATGGCAGAGAAACAACAATTGATTTTTACCAACCGTGGTTGCAAGACTGAGGCTGAGCTGGAGCTCCCATCTCCCAATTCAGAGAGCCCCTCCTCCCATACCCTCTGAGACCGATCACTTCAGAACCCCAGGGGAATCTTAGCGAACCCTACCAAAACTGTCACTAACACTGACAGGAACTGAGACTGAGGATAAAGAGAGACTAAAAGAAGAAAAAAAAAAAATTAGTAAGACTTTAAATAAAGCAGAGATTCAAGAGGCTTAGACGCCACCTACTGGAAACCAAAAGAAAATCATCATCTTTGCAACAGACTAGGGACCATTATATAATAAATCTGCAAGGGGAAAAAAAAAAAAAAAAACCAAGACACATTTCCGGTAATACCCAGGCAGAGAAATAGTTTATTACACACCATGAACAACCAAGGTGACAGGCATCTCAAAAAGAAAGAGAAAAATCTCTGGAAAACAAGCTTAGAGACATAGAAATATGCAACTTAAATGACAGAGAATTCAGGATGGTAATTGCAAAAAAACTCAATGAGATATGAAACGAATCACATCAACAATTTCAGGAATTGAAAAAACAACTAGATGAGCTGAATGAGTTCTTTAGCAAAGAGATTGAGACCCTAAAGAAGAACTGAATAGAACTTCTGAAGATAAAGAACACACGGCAAGAGTTAAAAAATGAAATGACAAGCTTGGGAAATAGAGTCGACTAAATGGAGGAAAGGATCAGTGATATTGAAGACAGAAATCTAAAAATAAATTAGAAGGAAAAAGAGAGAAACCAAAGAAAAATAATGAAAAATAAATCCAAGAACTAGATGATGCCATCAGGAGAGGAAACATAAGAATAATGGGAATTCTCTAAGGGGAGAAAAAGAAGCAGAGATTAGAAAGCATTTTCAGACAAATAGTTGACGAGAATTTCCCAAATCTAAAGAATGAGCTAGAGCTTAGAATTCAAGAAATCAATAGAACACCCAATTATCTCAACCCAAAAAGGTCTTTACCAAGACATATTGTATTAAAATTATCAAAAATCAACGGCAAAGACAGAATTCTCAGGGCAGCCAGGGAAAAGAAGATGGTAACCTATTAAAGAAAACTCATTAGATTATCATTGGAATTCTTAGCACAAACCTTTCCAGCCAGAAAAGAGTGAAATCAAATATTCAAACTATTAAAAGAAAGGGAACTACTAGCCAAGAATAATGTATCCAACTAAGCTCTCCTTTAGATATGAAGGAGAAATGCTTTCCAGGCATACAAAACTTAAGGGAATTCTGCATTACAAGGCCTGCACGACAGGAAATACTGAAAGGGGTCAGCCCGCCTAAAAAAAAAAAAATGACCAAACAAAAAAAAATACATAATTAGGAGTAAGTGACTAGCAGACGGATAAAAGCAGAGGAGCATGACCTTTACTAGGAACAGGGCATTACAAGCTTAAAATAAGAAGAGATTTGCTATAGCAAGATAGTAATGAATGTTCAGCATAGATACGAACAAATTGAGACAACAATGACTGAGAAGGGGATGTTTCAAAGATCCAAATTCACAAAGGAGAATGGAGATAAGGCAGGCGCAAAAGAAAAGAGACGACTCTACATATATAACTATCCTTTACATATTCGTAATGGTAACCACATACTAAAAATTCAGAATCAAAGTATATGACATAAAACAAGAAGGACCAGAAGGAAAACCCACAAAATCAACCAAAATGAAGAAAAAAGAAGCAAAAGAACAAGGAAGCAATGGAAACATCGAGCTACAAGAAAGCAAAAGGTAATTTTTTTTAAAAAATTAAAAATTTTTAAAAGATAAAAAAATAGCTTTAAGAAGACCTCATATTTCAATAATCACCCTAAATGTAAAAGTAATGAACTCACCAATAAAAAAAGCACCAGAGTTGCAGAATGGGTCAAAAACAAAACACAACCATATGTTTCCTCCAGGAGATACATCTCAGCTCCAAAGACAAATATAGACTCAAAGTGGAAGGGTGGAAAATGATATTTCAAGCAAATGGCATTCAGAAAAAAGCAGGAATAGAGGCATTAATATTGGACGAAATAGACTTCAAAATAAAAAATATAAAGAAATACTGAAGGACACTTCATAATGATAAAGGGAATCATGCACCAAGAAGACATAACACTTATTAATACCTATGCTCCTGATCAGGGAGTCCCGAAATATGTAAAGCGATTACTAACAGAACGAAAGAGAGAAATAGACCAAAACACTATCATAGAAGGAGACTTAAATACCCCACTGTCATAAAGACAGATCATCCAAACAGAAAATCAATAAGGAAATAACATGCTTAAATGATACATTAAACTAACTGGACATAATTGACATTTATAGAGCTTTTCATCCCAAAACAGCTGCTTATACATTCTTCTCCGGTGTACATGGAACATTCTCAAGAATCGACCTAGCGAGTGCAATCAGACAAGCGAAAGATATAAAAGGCATCCAAATAAGAAACGAAGAAGTCTAAACGTCACTATTTGCGGATGACATGATTCTCTATATAGGAAACCCTAATGAGTCCACAATAATACTACTACAAACAATAAGTAAGTACAGTAAAGTTTCTGGATACCAAATCAACATTCAAAAATCCATAGCATTCCTATATTCTAATATTGAAATATCAGAAAAAGAAGTGAAAATATAATTCTTTTAGCAATTGCAACACAAAGAATAAAATACCTAGGAATAAATCTAACAAAACATGTGAAGCACTTATGTAATGAAAACTACAAGACCCTATTAAAAGAAATCAAAGAAGATACAAAGAAATTGAAAGATATTCCATGTTTTTGGATTGGAAGAATCAACATAGTTAAAATGACCTTATTACCTAAAGCACTATACAGATTTAATGCAATCCCCATAAAAATCCTATCGGCATTTTTTTAAGAAATAGAACAAGAAGTCATCAGATTTGTATGGAAGCACAAAAGACCCCGAATTGTCAAAGCCATCCTGAGCAAAAAGAACAGGGCTTGAGGCATCACTCTGCCCAACTTCAAATTATACTACAAAGCGACAGTAATCAAAATTGTATGGTATTGGCAGCAAAACAGACACACGAACCAGTGGAACAGAATCGAGAGTCCAAAAGTAAACCCATATTTATATGGTTAAAAATTTTCGACAAAGAGCAAAAACATAGAGTGAAGAAAGGAAAGTCTCTTCAATAAATGATGCTGAGAAAACTGGAAAGCCATCTGCAAAAGAATGAAACTAGACTGCTGTCTATCACCACACACCAAAGTTAACTCATAATGGAGTTAGGACCTGAATATAAGACCTGAAATAATTAAATGCCTAGAAGAAAACATAGGAACTAAACTCAAAAACCTTGGGCTTAAAGAGGATTGTATGAATTTTACCTCAAAGGCAAGGGAAGTAAAAGCAAAAATAAATGAATGGACTACATCAAACTAAAAAGCTTCTGCTCAGCAAAAGAAATCATCGGCAAGTAAATAGACAACCATTCGAATGGGAAAATACATTTGCAAGCAAAAGCTCCGATAAGGGCCTAATATCCAAAATATAGAAAGAACTCGTACAACTCAAATCACAACAAAAAGTAAAAACAAAAAACAATCCAATCAAAAAGTGGGCAGAGGCCCTGAGCAGGCACTTCTCTCCAGAGGACATACAAATGGCCAACAAATATATCAAAAAATGTTCAATATCGCTAGCTATCAGAAAAGTACAAATCAAAACCACTATGAGATAGCATCTCACGCCTGTTAGAATGGCTATAATTAACAGAACAAGTAACAACAAATGTTGGAGAAGATGTGGAGAATAGGAACCCTCATAAACTGCTGGTGGGACTGCAAATTGGTACAGCCGCAATGGAAAACAATATGGAGGTTCCTCAAAAAACTAAGAATCGATCTACCATACGATCCAGCAATCCCTCTACTGGGTATTTGCTCCAGTGACTTAAAAAATCATATCCATAAGGATATTTGTACACCAATGTTCATAGCAACATTATTGACAATGGCCAGGACATGGAATCAAATGAAGTGTCCTATGATAGATGATTGGCTAAAGAAGCTATGTACATATATACAATGCAATATTACTCAGCCATCAGAAGAGATGAAATACTGCCATTTGCAACAACATGGATGGACCTTGAACAATCATACTAAGTGAAATAAACCAGACAGAAAAGGTTGAAAATCACATAATATCACTTATATGCGGGATATAAACTTAAAAGCAACAAGTGAACCAGACAAACAAACAGACTCTTGGACATGGAGAATGGACTAGTGGTTACCTGAGTGGAAGCAGGGGGGGTGGCGTTAAAAAAATAAATAAAATATATTTTTTAAAAAAAGTTGAATTATTTGCAAAAATAAAAATAAAATAAAGTCATTTTTTCTGGTATTAGTATTGCTACCCCAGCTTTTATTTTTAGGTTCCATTTTTATAAAATATCTTTTTTGATCACTTTACTTTCAGTCTGTGAGTGTCTTTTTATCTGAAGTAAGTCTCTTGTAGGCAGCATATGTAAGAGTCTTGTTTTCTTATCCATTCAGCCTCCCTATTTTTTGCTTGAAGCATTTAATCTATTTACATTTAAAGTAATTGTTGGTAGGTATATAGTTATAGCCATTTTTTTTAATTTATATATTTTATCTTTATTTTTTTTTTCTTTTTCTAAAAGAAGGCCCTTTAACATTTCTTGTAACACTGGCTTAGTGATGATTAACTCCTTTAGATATTTTTTTTGTCTGGGAGGCTTTTTATCTGTTCTTCAATTCTAAATGATAGCTTTGCTGGATAAAACAATCTTGGTTGTAGGTCCTTACTTTATATCACTTTGAATATTTAATGCCAATCTCTTCTGCCCTGCAAAGTTTCTGTTGATAAATCAGCTGACAGTCTGATGGGAGTACCTTTGTAAGTAACTAGCTGATTTTCTCTTCCTACTTTTAGAATTTTCTCCTTGTTTTAATCTTTGCCATTTTAATTATGATGAGTCTAGGTGTAGGTTTTTGGGTTTACCTTGTTTGAGACTCTTTGTGCTTCCTCGACTTATTTGTCTATTTCTTTCACCAGGTTAGGAAAATTTTTAGACATTATTTTCTCAGATAGGTCCTCAATTTCTTGCTTTCTCTCTTCTCCTTCTGGTACCCCTATGATGTCAATGTTGTTACACTTGATGTTGTCTCAGATATTCCTTAAACTATACTTTTGTTTGTTTGTTTGTTTGTTTTCTTTTTGCTGTTCTGATTGGTTTTTTTCCATGACCTTATCTTTCAAATCGATGATCCTCTGCTTTATCTAATCTGCTATTAATTTTCTCTAACATATTTTTTTGTTATTGTTTTTTTTTTTTAATTTCTAACTGGCTTTTTTGTTTTCTATCTCCATATTAATGTTTCCTATCTTTGTTGAAGTTCTCATTGATTATTGTTATAATCAACTTGTAAATTGCAATGGCCTGCTGAAATGTGAAAGGGTTAAAGAATAATTAAAACCTGAAACTGGACAAAGGAAGTCTATAACTTAGGCCTAGTTTCTGGAACCCCTAACCACATTCTGTTAATCATGAAACTTGTAACAATGAGTTCATACGCTAACTGCCAATTTTAGCCTGTGTAACCCTGCTTGCTTGCGTGGCATGAAAAATAATCAATTGTATATAAGCTGAAAATTACTGTTTGGCCATCGCCCATGGGAACACTGGCTATTGTCCATGGGAACATAGGCAATCACCCATAGGAACATAACATTCTAACACAAGCTTTCTGCTTCTGTACTTCCCGCTTGCACACCTGACCAGTGGGTTGACAGGTAGTGAATAGGAGAAAGATGGACCTTTGTGTTTAAGACAGAATGAGGAATGGGATTTGGGGCTTAAAAACCTTGTATCTTGGCATTTCGAGGCTGCTCCTTTGCAAGGACAGCCGCCGGCTAATAAACTGTCTCCTGGTTAAGAGCACTCAAGTTGGGTCTGGTTATTCTGGACACAACATAAATTACATGAAACCAAGGACTACTTTATTCACTTCTGAAGATCATTGAGTATTCTTATAACCAGTGTTTTTAAATCTGCATTTGATAGATTGCTTGTCTCCACAGAGATTTGTTGTGTTCTTTCATTTGGAATATGTTTCTTTGTTTCATTTTGGCTGCCTCCCTGGTTTTGTTTCTATGTTTTAGGTAGAGCTGCTATGTTTCCTGCTTTTAGTAAAGTAGCCTTATATAGTAGGTGTCTTGTGAGGCCTAGTGACACAGTCTCTCACCTGAGCTGAGTGCTCCAAATGTGTTCCTTGTGTGAGTTGTGTGTCCTCTTGTTCTAGTTGAGCCTTGATTGTTGATTGAACATCAATGGTAGAGATTAACTTTCAGGATGATTGATTGTGAGAACTAGCCAGATGATGTTTTTTGGGGGTTTATAAACCATTGAGAGATTTTAGGAAAGTTTGCCACATAAGCCAAGACAGGTTGTTTGTATGGAAAAGCCACTAGAAGTGGCTTGGGCGAGCCTACAAGTTGTGTAGGGTGGGGTCTCAGGGAGCAGAGTGAACAGAGTGAACAGTGATAGCTAGGTTCATAGAGACTGAAATATAATGCCCACCTGCACATGCAAGCTGAGTGAGGAAAGGGGTCAACAAAAGAACAATGGTTTCTGCCAGCAATTCTGTCTGAGAGAAAGCTGTCCCTCTAGCCCTCTCCCTGAAGCCAGATAATTTAGTTCCTCCCTATATGTCTTTGGCACCTTTTGAGCTGCTGCCCCAGTGCTGGAGCTCAGAGTAACTGAGTCCATCAGCTAGTAAGTTCATGTATGGGCCCTTTAAGAGGAGTGCATGGAACTCCGGCAGCCTTTTGCCTCTCTCAGCTACAATCTCTGCTGTTTTTCACAGTCAGAAATTGTGGGGATTTCCCTTTCTGTCACTGGAACCCAGGGCTGAGGAGCCTGGTGTAAGGCTGGAGTCTCTCGCTCTTGAGGGGGTACCTCTGAAGTCAAAATATCCTTCCTGATTTTTAACCACCATATGTGGGTGTGGAACCAGCCCATTTTACATCTTTGCCCCTCTGACCAGTCTTTAGGGGGCTCCTTCTGTATGTCCTTAGTTATAGGACTTTTGTTCGGCTAGTTTTCAGGCAATTCTAAATCACAGTTCTTCTGTAGTTTAGCTGTAGTTTTGATGTGGTTGTAAGAAGAAGCAAGCACATCGTTTACCTACTTTGCAATCTGGACTGGAATCCTACATATATACATTTTTGATTCATTCTAAAATTTCTGATAGAATGATTGATAAAATTATGCCTCGATACCACAGATAAATTAAGACACTTTAGTTAGGATGTATATGTTACCACACCAAAATAATAGACCTACTTTTTCGAAAACATTCCCTATCAATGGGAAAATGCTTGAAGTTGTAAAAAACAACAAAAAAATGTTTATGTATCCAGAAGTAGTATACTAATTTCTTTGTATGCTGTAAAGTTAGACTGACCTGTATTTGAATCTCAAATCTTCCACTTAAGTTATGTGGTGTCAATTTATTTATTTGTTTGTTTGATTGTTTGTTTGTTTTTTAAGCCATTCACCATGCCCTTCTCTTTTGGTTATCATCAGTTTGTTCTCTATATCTATGGGTTTGTTTCTGTTTTGTTTCGTTCCTTTTCTTTTTTTTAAATTACTATTTTAGATTTCACTTATAAGTGTAATTGTACGGCATTTGTTTTTTTCAGTCTGACTTATTTCACTTAGCATAATACCCACTAGGCCCATCTATGTTGGCACAAATGGCAAGATTTCATTCTTTTGTATTGCTGAGTAATATTCCATTATATATATTCTATATCGTCTTTATTCAGTCTTATATCGATCAATACCTAGGTTGCTTCCATATCTTGGCTATTGTAAGTAATCCTGCAATGAACATAGAGGTACATCTATTTTTTTTTTTTTAATTAGTGTTTTTGTTTTCTTTGGATAAATATCCAGAATTGGGTTGCTAGGTAGTATGGCAGTTTTATTTTAATTTTGGGGGAAATCTCCATATAATTCTCGTAGTTGCTGCACCAGTTTACAACTCTATCAATTGTACACAAGGGTAGTTTTGTCTCCACATCCTCAGCAGCATTTGTTTGTTGATTTTTTTTTTTTTTTGATGATAGCTATTCTCACAGATGTAAGGTGATATCTCACTGTGGTTTTAATTTGCATTTTTCTGATGATGATTGATTTTGAGCATCATTTCTTATTTCTATTAATCATCTGTATGTCCTCTTTGGAGAAATGTCTATTAAAGTCCTTTGCCCATTTTTAAATTCGTTTGTTTGTTCTTTTGGTGTTAAGTTGTGAGAACCTTATATATTTTGGATAGTAAGCCCTTATCAGATGTATCATTTGTGAATATCCTCTCCTAGTAAGTCAGTTGTCCTTTCATTTCACTGATGGTTTCCTTCTTCATGCAAGAACTTTTTAGTTTGACGTGATCCCATTTGTTTATTTTTTATTTTGTTGCCCTTGATGAGGAGATATATCCAAAAATATATTGCTAAGACTGATATCAAGGAATATACTGCTTATGTTCTCTCTTAGAAGTTTTATGATTTCAGGTCCTACATGTAAGTTTTTAATACACTTTGGGTTTATTTTTGTATATAGTGTAAGAAAGTGGTCTGAATTTATTTATTTTAATATTTTGCATGTATATTCCAGTTCTTCCAACATGTATATTCTAGTTCTTCCTTATTGATGAGATCATCTTTATCTCATTGTATATCTTTGCCTCTTTTGTCATAGATTAATTGACCATATAAGCAAGGACTTACTTCTGGGCTCTGTATTCTATTTCATTGGTTTACATATATATTCATATGTCAGTACAATACTATTTTAATTATTATAGCTTTGTAGTATAATTTTAAATACGGGAGCATGATACTTTCCATTTTGTTCTTTCTCAAAGTTTCTTTGGATATTCAGGTTTGTGTGTGTGTGTGTGTGTGTGGTTCCATATAAATATTAGGATTATTATGTATATTGCTTTAGGTCGTAAAGACATTTAACAACATTAATCCTTCTGATCCATGAGCATGGTATATCTTCCCATTTGAATTGTGTTTAATTTCTTTCTATAATGTCTTATGGTTTTCAGAGTACAGGTCTTTCACCTCTCTGACTAAATTTCTTACTAGGTATTTTGTTTTTGATGCAATTGCAAATGAAATTGTTTTCTTTACTTTATCTTTAACTTTGCTATTGTAATTACAATTTGTCTTGCTGTGGGTCTCTTTGTGTTCCTCTCATTTGAGACTCTCTTTGCTTCCTGGACCTGGATGTCTACTTCCTTTCCCAAATTTACAGCTATTGTTTTTTTAAATAGAGTTTGTATTACTTTCTCTCTTCTTCTTCTGGTATTACTATAATGTGAATGTTTGTGTGCTTTACGTCAGCAGTCCCCAACCTTTTCGGCACCAAGGATCAGTGCTCCTATGAGAATCTAACGCCTGATGATCTGAGGTGGTGCTGAGGTGGTGATGCTAGCGCTGAGGAGCAGCTGCAAATACAAATGAAGCTTTGCTCACTCGCTTGCCATTCACTTCCCACTGTGTGACTGGCTTCCTAATTGGTCAGGGGCCTGTACAAGTCGGTGGCTCAGGGATTGGAGACCTCTGTTTTATGTTATCTCAAAGGTTCCTTAAACTATTTTTTAAATTCCTTTTTCTTTTTGCTGCTCCGATTGATTTCCACTAGTCTGTCTTCCAGGCTCCTGATTCATTCTCCTGTATTAGTTAATTTGATTTTTATTCTCTCTAATGTAACTTTCATTTTAGTTATTATACTCTTTAGCACTATCTGTTTCTTTGTTACATTTTCTAACTCTTTGTTGAAAGTCTCTCTAACTTCCTCTATTCTACTCTCAAGTTTACTGAATATCCTTATGACTGTTTCTTCTAATTGTTTATCAGACAAATCACTTAGCTCAGTTTCCTCAGGTTTTCCCCCGCCCTGGGAATTTTCTTTGTTTCTTCTTTTGAGAGATAGTCTTCTGTGTTTTTATTTTGTTTGACTTTCTATGTTTGTTTATGTGAATTAGGCAAAGTAGCAATCTTTCCCAGTCTTGAAAAAGTGGACTTGGATAGAAGCAGCCTCTTTGAGGCTATATGTGCCAGGTGGTTTTGCAGGCTGGTTGCTCTTGAGTGGGTACTTATGGCCTCTGGGGTGATGGTTTACTAAATTAGAGCAGCTCCAGGTATGAAGGCCAGGTTTGTGTTGTACTCTGTTGATCTTGCTTGCTCCTTTTTTCAGAGCCAAAATAACCCTGGGCGATGTGTCCAGTAACATGCTGCCACAACCTTGCAGGTAGGCCAGAAAACCTGCATAGAGTTCCCACCTGCCTTAAGGGTGTGAAGGGGTATGTATATAACGGTACTCATTGTCATCTCCAGCCCTAGAGAATTTCTGCAGTTCCCGGAGATCCCCCATGACTGCACAGCCTTCTCTATATGGTCTCTCACTCATGTTATACAGAAAGTGATCTCATGTAGAAGTGACCTCTGTATGACCTGAGTGTGCTGGATAGTTTCAGCAGCCTGGTTGGAACAGAGAAAGCACTTATGGCACTTGGGACTCTGGCCTGACAGGTTGAAACAGCTCTGATAAGGTAGGCCAGGTACACACGGTGTAGTAACATCCTGTTGATCCTTCTTGCTCCCTTTGTTCAGAGCCAAAAGTCTCCAGGTAGTGTGGCTGGGAATGTGCTGTGCTGATCTTGCAGGTAGGGCAAAGCACCAAATTATTGCTCCTGACCTCCCTATCAAAGTAGGAGTGGAGGAGAAAACAACAGAGATCACTAGCACCTCTAATCTTAGAGAGTTTCTTAAGTTCCTGAAGACCTCCCATGGTTTCCCAGCCTTCTCTATTAGGCCTCTTTCTCTTGTCTGCTGTTCAGAAGTTGTTCATTCAGCCCTCAGTTCTCTCTCAGGAATAATTACTCCTATTTATGTGTATATTTCATTTTGCTCATGAGAAGTGGTGAGTTATTTGTCCTCTTATGCTGCCAACATCTCGTACCTAGAACTTATTAACTTTTTAAACTTGGTTCTTTCATCTGTAAAATTTAAATGATAGCAATATTACCTACTTTGTGTGTGTGTGTGTGTTTTTGTGCGTGCATTAAGTTGCAGTGCATATACTGCACTTAAAAATGTTTGTATAGAAATAGCAAAATAACATCTATTGAAAGATAAATGTAGAGATAGAGATTAGTTAGATAGATAGGTAGATAGAAAAATTTATATTAATTTCTATTAAGCATATTGTACTGAATATATATGTGTATATATATGATATGTATAATATATATAACTGGGGTGCAGTCATTGTTATGCACTTTTAAATAGATTATGAGAATAGACTTTTTATAAGAAGAACAGTTGAATAAGTATCAAATATGTGTCTGTGTTTGCTTATGCACATGTGTGTGTCATTCTTCATATGCTTTCTTTGGAAACTTCCTTCAACTAATAAAGCTAACCCCTGGTTTCACTCCAAATTATTTGAGAAATCATTAAAGAGATTGTAACACTAATTATGAAAATTCACTTTTACTAGAGCATAGGACAAAAAATTACCTCTGAAAAGATTATGAGTCTTGCATTTTTGTCATATTGTATTGGTCACCTAATCATTTAAGTAAATACTGAAAAAGCATATTAAATAATTCATAAGAAATGTGAATTCATCAGTTCCTTTTAGAATTTATGGAAAAGCTTCAATAACTTTCAAAAGAAAAAAATCACTTTGCTAAAGTTAAAACCAAAAAATAGATTGCTTTCAATCTGATTCAATTTAAATAAAATAAGTAAATCAACTTGAATAAAAACTAATAAACTGTTCTCCAAAATTTCTCATGTGGTACTTTTCTATTTTATATATAACGGAATTGATTATTGATTTATTGATTATAGTTAGTGATCTAGAAAACTTTTGAATCTAATATACTAAAACAGAGATGGACTTCTGTTAGTGATCTAAAATTAATTATGATATACAGAGAATTAAATGCCCTTTTGGAGTTCAAAGTGAATAAAAATATAAGAAACAATAGTATAATTATGTAGGGAATACAATGAGATGAACTATTCATCCAGGTAACATGGAACCACAAAACCATGAGTAGTTTAACATTATGTATTGAGAAATCTATTGAGAAATTATTCTAGTTCATTTTTGGAATATTACATTTGTAACCCAATTATCTTTAAAACATTTAGTATTCTGAGTATTTTGATTTTTAACTAAATATGTAAAAGGCTAAATTTACCATATTTTTCAGTTTATAACATATACTGCATAGAGTCTATGCAATACCCTTCCATTTTTTTCTTGTATTAAGTTATTCATCCATCCACTTATATCTTCATTCTCTATTTCCCTTGCCTTCCCTTCATATAACTTCCTATTTGTTTGATATGGAACTTTTTGTATGTATGTATTCTTATAAAATATGTATGTATTTTTGTTTTATATTGTTCAACTCTCTCTGTTCTAAATCTTCCTTTCAAATCACCATAGCCCAGCAGGATCATTATGGAGCTTCACAAAATAAAATAAGTGAAATAAAATAAAATTATATTTAATTTCAGAAACATCTGCAATGCCTCCTTTCACATATGTACATCTCCCATTTTAATATCTTATTCTCAAATCCCCTAAATTCCTTTGATCCCTTCCTTTGTATTGCCAAAGTTTTTGACTTCCTCAGTGTCTATGATTAATGAATGGTGCATTGAAGAGCAGAATGTCTTAGAATTTCTAAATCTCTTTGTATACTATATCTTGACATGTATGTATGTATGTATGTATGTATTTGGTAGTTCAAATATCAGGTCAACCACACAAAAAAAAACTATTTCACTTTGAATACATCGGCATGACTATTGTTTTTACATATATTATATTGAAATTTACCATAATTCATCTTTTTTCTTGATTAAATATAACTTTTGTACATGATAGGGTCTTACCTATCATGTACAAAATTGTTTCTGTGACAAAATGCCTTCTAAACTTCAAACGGATGAAGTTTGAAAAAATTTCTTGATAAGCTGAGATCCGAAGTTATTCGATACAATTCAAACCATTGCAAGCTATTTTCTAAGCCCACTGGTGAACTTCATGCTATTATAAATGTTTTATCAAATGTGTCAGTAAGACAAGAGATATGTCTTTCTTGGGGATTTGACTATAACAAAAAAGAAAAGAAACTAACTTCATAAATTACATTCTCCTGAGTGATGGATGTCTTGGAATATACATCAGTATTCAATAAAATTTTGATTACTCATATGTGTAGGAGCCCAGTGTTTGATGGACAATTTTCATACAATCACCAGAAACATAATTTTAAACAGCGACATTAACTCTTCTGTCATTTTGGTAGTTTGGGAGCTGTTCCTGGTGGAAAATCCATTTTGAACCATATTTTTGACAATAATTAATTAAGCCTCACAGCACCTTGAGACCTATTCTCTAAATTAAATGCAAGAAACTTAAAGAAAAGTATGAAAAGTTAACTTTTTAAAAGCTATGAGAGACAACATTATTACAATTACCCAAACAAACCTAACTAAATCATACTTTAAATATTAAACTTGCCTCTTTGTGCCAATTTTCTGGTTATCATCATGCCAAACACATACGATACAAGGCATTGAAAGTTAGGAGATAATGAGATATATTTTGCCAGATTCTTTCTGGCCCCAAGAATAAAACAAATTGGAGACTACAGTCCTTTCTCTGCTATTGTTCTAAGGTGGTTACCCCCTTCCTATTTGCCATTCTGTGCCTGTAGTTAAGGAGCTGTGAATTAGAAAATGAAGTAAGTTAAATCACATGGGTGACATATGAAGAGTGGACAGGTTGAGTATTCAGGAGGCACCTGGTGAATGTCCTGGCCCCATTTAACTAGCCGTCGAGGCATGACCATATGCTAGCCACTTTTAAAACTAACAAATGTGGATGTTCTGCTTCTGGGCAAACATCCTCTTCAGTGTGGAAAGTTGTGACATACTGAGTATTAGCAGAGGGACTTTAGAAAGCTGTATCTGTATATTAAAAAAATGTGCAAGACGTGTTTCTATGTGAGAACTACAAAATACGTTTCTTAGTTACATGAACATCAGAAACTATGGATGCTTTCCTTAAGCAAGGAAATGTATTATGTTTGTTCTAAACAAAATACTCAACAACAAAATTGTTGAAGAAGTATTATACTTTCTTGAATATGTATACATAACCCAATGATTTTATGTGTTATTTTAGATCTTGTGTTTATCATAGTCTTTTCAAGAAACAAATGATACAATTAAAAAAGATGATTGGAAAGAATGTAATGAAAGAAGAGGTATGAGCAGGATTAAGTGAAAGCAGTGAGGTCTAATAAAATATTCCAGGCTGTCAATAAAAAAAATATTTTTACCATACTTAGGACTGAATGGTCAAAAACAGTTGTTATTATAGAAACCCTAGGACAGGTGAAACTATAGCTATAGGAGAGTGCAAACATCCTCTTCAGTGTAGAAAGTCCAATAGGATCTAAGATCTGTGGTAGAAAAATATAGCCACTGCCAATTCCTTCTTCATAAGATGGAGGCATAAGGTGTCTTCTTCACCTGGGCAGACTTTGAAAGGAGGTCGCAGAGTGGGGCTCTTTCCAAGATGAGGGTCTAGGATTTTCTTAGCACCTGGTTGTGGAGCCTGTGTGGGATGGGTGGAAGCAGAAGCCCTTAGGATATTTGTATTATAAAGAGGGTGCGGGGCGCCCCGCCGGGCAGGTGGTGGAGGGTTAGCACCAGGAGGGGCCAACGGCTGGAGTGTAAGGGCAGCACAGAGGTGGCCAACCATTAGGGGCAGCCAGCTGGGTGGGACAGGCTAGGCCACGACATCCCTTCTGGTTGCCATGGCAGACCTCCCTCTTCCCAGCCCCACCCCACCCCCCACCATTGCTGGCCCAGGGAAAAGGGGAGAGCAGTCGTCTGCGGCGACCGCGATGCTCTGCCCGAGCTTCACCGCCGGACTCCGCCCCACTCTTATGTTTTGATTGGATGAAAAAAATGTATCCCAAACACAAGAGACAGAAAAAGTCTAATCGGCTACCCTATCATTGCAAGATAAAATTATTTCAGTTATATCTCCACCTAAAATCAAAAACAACGTAACTCTTCAGAAGGGGATGGTGGAGGTAATTAATGTAATACATCACTCTTACCATTTTGTCTTCTGTAGTTTGTTACAAGGTCTAAACTGATAATCATCATTTCCTTTTTTATGACCCATTCCATATTCCATTACTTTCTGCCATTATCTTGGCTGAACACTCTCTTTACCTGGTAGAGTAATCATAACGTTTATTTCCACAACATCTGAGTCCTTGGTGGTTCCTGCTTTTATTGATTGTCACAGTTTTCTGTTAACCAGGACTCTTACAGCTCACTGAACTTCCTGGATTCCAGGTAGACTCTTCTTTGCTACTCCTGTGTAGCAGCAACCTGATTGCCCCTTGGTAATTGGAATTAATTACTCTGGCCAACACAGTGACACTTTTTCTACCTGTAGGTTCAGCATCATAAACAAGACCAATAAGAAGTCTCAGTTTTCTTCTGAACAGAACCATGACCATAAACCTGCTGTAACTGTGCTACCCTTACACACAAAGACCCTTTAACACATCAAATCCAAGATCCCAGGGATGAAAAACAAACATTATTCTAGAAAGTTATTATGGGGAAAACTGAAAGAAGCACTCTTACTTCTATTCCTGGTTCCCGGACCCACGCATTTAGGCTATGAGAAAGAAGCATTATA
The DNA here is from genome assembly GCF_902729225.1 of Pteropus medius. NCBI lineage: Eukaryota > Metazoa > Chordata > Mammalia > Chiroptera > Pteropodidae > Pteropus > Pteropus medius. The sequence continues at coordinate 15,161,090 of NW_024344370.1, forward strand.
TTTTGTCTACTGTTTGAATAATATAACACACTCTGTATAACAACATCCCTATATCAAAAGGCATTGCTACCATTGGGTATTGTAACTAAAACTTTGGGAGAATATTCCAGTTTTCTATCAAAACAATTATTTTTTTTCAGTAGCCGGATAATGGCTGATGAAACCTTTAAATTGTGTGTGTTGTGTTCTTTCTTTAGTTTCTTCTCTGTCAAATAAGTCTCTCATTCATAGTTGATGTGTAAGACCACAGTAATAGTTAAGACACTCTGCATTTGAGCATGGTGGTAATATCCAGGGAAATCCAATCCATATCCAGGTTATGTGTGTATTGTGAGGAAATTTGTTTTCTCCTCCATGATGGAAAATGTCCAATATAATCAATTTGCTATCGAGTAACTGGAAATTTCTCCTAGAATGTTGTACTAAAATGAAGGCTCAATTTAGCCTTTATAACTGGAAGGTAGAATGCTTATCAGTGACAGTAGCCAGGGTTAGCCTTAGTCAAGGGAAATCTATACTGATTATACAATGTATATTCTCCACAGTTGCTGTCATGGTAACTTTGTTCATGAGCTATTAATTAACCACTGTGGTGCAAAAAGAGGCTGACTGACATCTGAGGATGTGTCATTATGTGCATCAAACCACCTCCTCCACAGTAAATGTCCTCTGGTGGCATACAAATTTACATGTGAAATGAATATCCTCATACTGCCCATTTTGATAGGTTTCGTCACAAGCCAATTCTTGTCATCACTATTCCAACTTTATTTTCTTCAGATTCCTGTCCAGCCAGCTAACTCATTAATCTCTACCCATGAATCAGAATAGATCTACACTTCAAATTAACTCTTTTTTTATGCATAATGAACAGCGAGGCATACTACTTGAAGTCTTGCCCATCAATGGAATTTCTCTTCATCTCAGCTTTCTGGGACACTCTGGACTAGTTTTCTAATGTATATCATTTCTGGTTGGTACTAACACACCATGAAGACCCAAATATAAACCAGACTCATCTTTCACCTCCTTCAGTAACTGGTAATAGTGGCTATTTCTTGAAACCACAGGTGGAGGTTAAAGTAGAAGGAGGGAAGAAATATTTATCAAGGACGAGTAAATTACCTACTCACCACATCATTTGTGTAATCCAGGCCTGCTGAGGCTCCATCTTGTATATATCAATTCATTTAAAAGTGAAATGCTGTTGCACATATCCAATTTTATGAATTGTATAACATCTAGTTAATATATACTTGTTTGAGGTTACAAAGATGCTTAGGGATCCCATATTAAGATGTTCAATCTCATTCAGGGACTATCTGGAGCTAATTTTCAAATGGGAAATAACCATTAGTAAAAAATAGCATTTTCTTACTCTAAAGTGCTGAGGATCTGAGTCTTTCCCCCCGCACCCAAATACATCTTTTGGTACTTGTCAGAGATTCTACACATCATCTCAATCTAACATAAACACTCACATTCCTAAATTCAGCTGCCTATAAGTGGATACTCAGTCTTTTGTTCTCTGTACCACTTGACATGACTTTCCCAGACATCCTTTCTTGAACACTTCAATTGGCTACTTCAGAAGAAGTGAGCCACATCGTCAGTTAAATAGCTTTCACATTTACCATGCTGCAATTAGAAGCAATGGATTAGATGTATACATTCCAACACAATGGTTTTTAAAGGCAAAGTGAGAATTGAAAAAAAGTAAAAATCAGAATAAAATCTATAATATATTGCAGTCTTCATAAATTAAAAATATGTTTACACAAAATGATGTCCATTTTGCAACTACACACAGAAAGAAAAGTTACACAATTAACACATTTAGAATGGTTACTATGGGAAAAGGAATGAAATGGAGAAAAATGCTAAAATGAAATAAATTAATGAATAAAACAAAAGTGTGACCTTAACTAGACCAATTAAAGCATGTGACTTAAATTGAAGTGTATGATTAATTTAAGACTGTGAATATAGTGGGAGTTGTTTCTTCTTGTTGTTGTTTTGTTTTTAATTTCATTGGCATTGGTGCAGATTAGAATGAATGGAAATCATTAGAATTATTTTAAAGATACTCAGTCAGAGAATCAATGCTGTAAATTTGTAGCAAGCACAAAATATACATAAAGAGCTTCAGTAACATTTTTTAATATCTCTAAACAATGATAATCTTTATAGCCATATATAATCAATAATTTTCTAAGGATCAAAATAGCTTCGTGTGGTTATATGAATTTCTCGGCACTTACACATAGTACGGCATTTATAAAATCTATTTCCTGGGTTTAACCCAGTGTCTTGCATTAATGGGTGATATAATGTTATCTATTTTTAAACTAAATTTATTGAGGTGACATTAGTTAATAACATTATATAAGTTTCAAGTGTACAATCTATAGTTTATCAACTACATATTACATTCTGGGCTTACCACCCAAAATCTAGTCTCCTTCTGTCATCATACATTTGACTCCCTTTACTCTCTTTATTCTTCCCCTACCCCACTTTCTGTCTGGTAAGCACCATAATTTTGTCTGTGTCTATGAGTTTGTTTGTTTTGTTTGTTTGTTGCTTTCTGTTTTATACTCCATGTATGAGTATGGTTCTTCTTCTTTTCCATCTGACTTATTTTGCTAAGCATGATAGTCTTAAGATCCATCTATACTGTCACAAATGGCAGTAGTTTATCCTTTCTTATTGCTGAGTAGTACTCCATTGTGCATATGTATCACATCTTTTTTCAATCATCCATTGAAGAACACTTAGGTTGTTTCCATGTCTTGGTCACCATGAATAATGTTGCAATGAACATAGAGGCACATATATCTTTACAAATAAATGTTTTCAAATTTTCAGGTAGATACCCAGAAGAAGAATTGCTGGATCATATGATAGTTTTATTATTAATTTTTAAGGAACTATTGTACTGTTTCCCATAGTAACCGCACAAATTTACAGTTTCGCCAACAGTGTATGGGGGTTCCTTTACCTCCACATCCTCTCCAACACTTGTTATTTCTTGTCTTATTGATAATGGCTATTCCAACAGGTGTGATAATAGCTATTCCAATAGCTATTCCACAGTAGCTCATTGTGGTTTTGACTTGCAGTTCTCTTACAGATAATAAAGTTGAGCATCTTTTTACGTATCTATTGGTCATTTGTATTTCTTGGGAAAGGTGTCTGTTCAGATCCTATGCTCATTTTTTAATTGGAATGTATGCTTTTTATTCTTGAGTTGTATGAGTTCTTTATATATTTTGGATATTAGCTCCTTATTGGAGGTATTATTTGAAAATATCTTCTCCCATTCAGTTGGTCGCCTTTTGTTTTGTCGATGGTTTATTTTGCTGTGCAGAAACTTTTTAGTTTGATATAGCCCCATTCATTTACTTTTGCTTTTACTTCCCTTGCCTTTGGGATCAAGTTCATAAAAGCCTCTCTGACATCATGGTCCATAAACTTAGCACCCATGTTTTATTCTATATATTCTATTGTTTCAGGTCTTATATTTAAGGCTTTAATCCATTTTGAGTTAATGCTTTATTCAGACAAAATTGTCATTCATTAACATCCTAAAGTCAACTCAACTTGTCTCTCTCTGAGAATTATCTTTACAAGATATAATGAAGCTTAAAGAATTATTTTGGAGAATATTGCTTAATTGTTAAAGTACAACTAATGAGAAGAAATAGTCTAATGTTTAAAAATCCAATGACTTTTTACCACTTGAATAAATTTGATGGTGAAACTATTTACTGTTATTTCTGACTTATCCAAATTGATTTAAGGTAATTTTTTTCATAAAAAGAGGCTTCACTGCTAATTTACCAACACATCGAGGTCCTCACACTATACATTTGAAAGATTGATAATATTGCTTATAATATCACAGTATATAAAATTATTGTTTATTGTTTGATATCGATAGAAATATAATTCTTCAGGGGACAAGCTATTGTCCGAATGGACAACTGTAACAGTTTGATTGCTAAATGGTATTGAGTTTGTAATCAAATATCTCATTTTGATTTATGTACTCAGTGGGAACTAAGAAAAGTCTTTTAGAGCAACAAGAGTTTTTCTCTAGAGATAGTATAAAATCCTAAAAATTGAACAGTTTAATGTTTCCACTTTAGTGTATAATATACATTTCTGTATTATAAAGGGCCATTTAGAAATCACTGATAATTTTATCTTATATCAAACATGACAAATAGTCAAACAAAAAGTTTAAATAATTTTATCCATGGTAAATAACATATATTTTGACATCAAAATTCTTTAGATAATTGAAAACTTTAATCACAGAATCCATAAAGTATGAACTTTTAGCACTCATAAATTAGGCAGAGAAATTTTTTAAAGGTATATACAATATCAAGACAAAATATCTTATATTACCACACTGCTTTCACTATATAAGATTTCTTTGAAACTTCCCAATACTGATGCAGCAAATTAAAAATGGTCATACACCTCCCCAAAAGATGGGTTTTATATTATCTCCCCATAAATGTGGGTGGGCTATGAAACTGATTTGACCAATAGTATGAGGTGGGAGGGATCCTGGGCCAGTTATTAGTCCAGTTCTAAAGAGATTAGCAGCCTCCATTTCCTATCTCTGGTAGCATTCTCTTTGGAGGACACGAATCATCAAGTAAGACCACCATACAAGAGAATTAACATATAGATACACTGGTCAACAGTTGAAGCTGGATACTGTCTTCCAATCATTTCTGCCAAAATGTCAACTATGAAAATAAAGCTAAATTAGAAATTCTATACTAGCCCGTCTATCAGCTGAATACCACTAACTACATTCAGTAGCCATTACATGGAATAGAAGAATCGCCCAGCTTATCGATGCTTGAATTCCAGAAAATGACTCTCTCCTTAACCAAACTCATCCAAGCTCTTCTGAGTCCTCTTCTTGACTAGGCCTCAACCTTGGCCAATAAAAACTGTAGACACTTAATACAAATGATTACGTCCACCCGCTACACACTACTAAGAGACTACTAAAAATTGAACAGTTTAATGTTTCCACTTTAATGTATAATATACATTTCTATATTATAAAGGGCCATACTTTAGCATACTTTCTAACAGCTCAAGACAGCCAAAATGACTTGTTTGTTCCAGACAACACCTGAAGCTAAGGCCCTGTCTCTCAATTTCCATGGAAAGGTAGGAGCAAAAAGTACCAGTTAATGAATTCAGATGGATTTCACATTAATCAAAACCCAGGGTTTTTTTTTACTTTTTATAAATTTCCACTTCTCTGACCACATTCAAGCCTCTCACGTTCCCCCATCTTATTCCAGATAGTTGGAGTGACATCTTATCCAGATAGTTGAAATGACATCAGAAACATGGCAGAGTAAGAGATGACCAGAAATCTGTCGCCTTGAAACAACAGTAAGCTGAAAATCTAAAACTAAACAAAAAACACCCCACCTACAGGAAAGCATGTCTGAGTATGGGATCTGCGAATAAGAGCTAACATAGGTCAGAACTGTGGAAGTCGGGTGGTAGACTGGGAGAAATAAAGAAGCTGCCTCTTGGAGCCAGAGCTCCCTACAAGAAGAGGGGGAGGAGAGAAGGTGCATCAAGTTCCCTGATCAACCCTGCCTGAGAGAGCTGTGAGCTTCACGCAGTGGCAGTACTGAGGGAACAGGGCAGAAAGCAGAGAAATGGGGATAGCAGAGAAGCAATAGGTGATTATTACCAGCTGCAGTTGCAAAACATGAGGCTGAGCCACAGCCCCTATCCCCAAACCCAGAGATTCCTTCCACTCATATCCTCCAAAATCGAAAACCACAGAGTCCCAGGGGAATCTGAGCAAACATTACTGAAATTGTTGGTAACACTGACAGGGACTGAGATTGAGAGTAGCGAGCTTAATTGAATATTTAAAAGAATAAAAGGCATTAGTAAGACTTTATGTAAAGCAAGAATCCAAAAGGCTTAGATGCCACCTACTGGAAACCAAATGAAAAATGCCTTCTTTGCAACAGGCTAAAGAGAGACCTATATATAGATATAATAAATCTTCCTTCTGGACAAAAAGCAGAATAAATTTCCATTAATGCTCAGGCAGAGAAATAGTCCATTAAACACCATGAACAACCAAGGTAACAAGACAGCTCAGAAAGAGAGAAATCTCCAGAAAATAAGCTTACAGACACAGAAATATGTGACTTAAATGACAGAGAATTCAGGATGGTACTTCTGATAAAACTCAATGATATCCAAAATAATTTATATCAACAAATCAAGGAAATAAAATAAATAAATAAAACAAGTAGATGAGCATAATGAATTTTTTATCAAGGAGATTGAAACCCTTAAAAAGAAACAAATAGAACTTCTGGGGATAAAGGACACACTTAAAGAGATGAACAATGAAATAGCAAGCTTAGGAAATATACTTGAACGAATGGAGAAAAAGAACAGTGATATAGAAGACAGAAACCTAGAAATAAATTGTAATAAGAGAGAAACCAAAAAATGAAAAATAATGAAAAAGGAATACAAGAACTGGCTGATACCATCAGGAAAGGAAACAGGAATAAAGGGTATTCTTGAAAGGGAAGAAAAGGAGCACGGATTAGAAATCATTTTCAGACAAATAGTTAACGATAATTTCCCAAATATAAGGAATAGCAGGAGATTGGAATTCAAGAAGTCAACAGAACCCCAATTTATCTCAACCCAGAAGGCTTTCTCCAAAACACATTGCATTAAAATTATCAAAAATCAAAAACAAATGTACTAGTACTCAGAAAAATACAACCTTACTAGACTGAATCAAGAAGAACTGGAAAATCTAAATAGACCAATCAGCAGTATGGAAATTGAAACAATCATCAAAAACCTACCAAAAAGTAAGAGTCCAGGACCAGATGGCTTCTCCAGTGAATTCTACCAAAAACTCAAAGAAGATTTAATACCTATTCTCCTCAAAATCTTCTAAGAAATCGAAGAGGAAGCGATACTGTCCAACTCATTTTTTGAGGCCAATACTACCCTGATACCAAAAGTTGGTAAAGATAACACAAAAAAAGAAAAATGCAGACCAATGTCTGTCATGAACACAGATGCAAAAATCCTAAATAACACAGGCAAACCGAATACAGCAACATATTAAAAAGATTATACACCACGATCAACTGGGCTTCATCCCAGAGGCACGAGGATGGTTCAACATACCCAAATCGATTAATGTGATGCACCACATAAATAAACTAAAAAATAAGAATCATATGACCATATCAATAGATGCAGAAAAAGTCTTTGACAAGATACGGCATCCATTTATGATAAAACACTTAACAAAATCAGTATAGAAGGAAAGTACCTTAACATAATAAAGGGCATCTATGACAAGCCCTCAGCTAACATTATACTTAATGGTGAAAAACTAAAAACCTTCCCTTTAAGATCGGAAACAAGGCAACAATGTCCACTATCGCCATTGTCATTCAGTATAACATTGGAGGTCCTAGCGAGAGCAATCAGGCAAGGGAAAGATATAAAAGGTATTCGAATAGGAAACAGAGAAGTCTAACTGTCATTATAGGTGGATGACATGATTCTCTATATAGAAAACCTTAAAGATTCCACAAGAACACTAGAAACAATAAGCAAGTACAGTAAAGTTTCTGAATACAAAATCAATGTTCAAAATTCATAGCATTCTTATACTCTAATAATGAAGTGTCAGAAAAAGAAGTGGAAAAAATAATTCCTTTTGCAACTGTAACACAAAAATAAAATACCTAAGAATAAATCTAATGAAACGTGTGAAGCACCTATATAATAAAAACTACAATACTCTATTAAAGGAAATAAAAGAAGATACAAGAAATGGAAAGATGTTCAGTGTTCTTGGATTGGAAGAATGAACATAATTAAAATGACCTTATTACTTAAAGCATTATACAGATTTAATGCAATCTCCATAAAAATCTCATCGGCATTTTTTAAAGAAATAGAACAAAAAATCATCAGATTTGTATGGAAGCACAAAAGACCCCAAATTGCCAAAGCCATCCTGAGAAAAAAGAATAAGGCTGGAGGCATCACTCTGCCCGACTATAAATCATACTACAAAGCGACAGTAATCAAAACGGCATGGTATTAGCAGCAAAACAGACACACGGACCAATGGAACAGAATTGAGAGTCCAGAAGTAAACCCATATTTATACAAGCAAATAATTTTCGACAAAGGGCCAGAAACATACACTAGAGAAAGGAAAGCCTCTTCAATAAATGATACTGGGGAAACTGGAAAGCCACCTTCAAAAGAATGAAACTAGACTGTTGTCTATCACCACACGCCAAAATTAATTCAAAAAGAATTAAGGACATGAATATAACACTTGAAACAACAAATCGCATAGAAGAAAACATAGGAACTAAACTCAAGGACCTTGGACTTAAAGAGGATTATATGAGTTTGACCTCAAAGGCAAGAAAAGTAAAAACAAAAATAAACGAATGAGATTAAATCAAACTAAAAAGTTCTGCACAAAAAATAGAATCTTTCAACAAGGTAGACAACCATCCGAATGGGAAAACATATTTGCAAACAATGCCTCTAAAAAGGGCCTAATATCCAAAATATACAAAGAAGTCAATAATAACAACAACAACAACAAAAACAATTTAATTAAAAAAAATGTGCAGAGGACCTGAATACACACTTCTCCCAAGAAGACATACAAGTAGTGAACAAACATATGAAAGGCTGCTCAACAATGCTAGCTATTAGGGAATTGCAAATCAAAACCACAATAAGATACCATCTCACACCTGTTAGAATAGCTATAATCAACACGACAAGTAATTACAAATGTTAGAGAGAATGCAAAGAAAAAGGAACCCTCATATACTGCTGGTGGGACAGCAAATTGGTACAGCTGCTATGGAAAACAATATGGAGATTCCTCAAAAAACTAAGAATTGATCTACCGTATGATCCAGCAATCCCTCTACTGGATATTTACTCCAAAGACTTGAAAACCCATATCTGAAAAGATATTTTCACACCGATGTTCATAGCATCATTATTCATGGTGGCCAGGACATGGAAGCAACCACAAAGTTCTACAATAGATGACTGGATAAAGAAGCTGTGGTACTAATATATAATGGAATATTACTCAGCCATAAGAAAAGATGAAATACTGCCATTTGTGACAACGTGGTTGGACCTCGAGATAATCATGCTAAGTGAAATAAGCCAGACAGAAAAGTTGAAAACCACATGATATCTCTTATACATGGGATATAACCTAAAAGCAACAAACAAACAGGACAAACAGAGACTTATGGACATGGACGATAAACTATTGTTTACCAGAGGGTTGGGGGGTGGGGGAAGGGGAGGTAGGCGGGGTAAAGGGGGTCAAACATATGGTGACAAAAATAAATCTAACTATGGGAGGTGAACACACTATGCTATATATATATATATATATGCCTTACTGTTGAATTGTACACCTGAAACTTACTGGATTTTGTTATTCAATGTCACCACAATAAAATTAATTAATTAATTAATATACTTTAAAAATGGTTAACAGTTATACAGATGAGAAAATATTATTGAATAATAAAAACAAACTATAAATCTTTATTAATCTAAATCCAAAATGAACTTAAATTTTTTAATGATTTTAACCACATTTTATTCTATTAACTTACCTATAAATAATGCATAAAATAATACTAGAGTGAGATATCAAAGATCTTGCTAAAATTGTATCTTAGAGATTAACAAACACAATAATTTTTTCAAAATTATAATTTATTTCCATAAAAATGGATTTTTTATGTGCTGGAAGAAAAAAAATCCTATTTTTTTTTAAATTTGCAAAGAACACAATGAAAGAAAACATAATTAATTGTATGAATTCTTGTTGTTTTTTTTTTATCTAAACCTGGGGCATTACATAAACTTTTGCAGTTTTGTTTTACTTTTTTGTTCCCAAGTAAGTACACAAACAAAAATAGATTTTTATTCCAGAAGATTAAGTGAAATATACCTTATTTTAATAAAGAAATGATTTGCTTTTTTGCGTTATTTAATATGCTATATCTTTGAGCCATTAAATGGAAATTACTTTAATGACAAATAGTTTAGGAACAAATTTTATAACTACCAGTATATATAACTAATTGTCCTATAAATTATAAACCAAAAACACTGTGATCATGTATGTAACTTACAAAATATTTATACTATTTTCAAAATTACTGCCACTTTCGTAATTGTTTTAAAAATAGACTTAACCTATAAAATTATCGTTTATGAGAAAATTATCATTTAAGCAATTCAGACATCTTACACACACGTATGCACACGTATATCTGCTTTATAAATAGATGTTTCATACTAGCATTATAAATTGACTGAAATCAAAACATAGAAGAAAAAATAATTAATCTCTTTTGGATGTATGTAGAGCAAATATTCACACAGGATATGACATTTGATCCAGGTTTAAGGAGCAATAGTAAATGATGCAAAATAGAGACCAGTGTAAAGTCATTCCTAGCAAAGTAAAAGGAGCATATGTTTTGTTAATAACTGAATTTTTTTCTCTTTATAAATGGTGTTTGCAATGGTAACTTATTTTATATCTAGTGGATTTTACTTTTTAGAAGTCAAAATTTAATCCACAAACTCTATTAAATTAAATTATACACAAGGAGGAGACATTAGCAAGATGGTGACTAGGAAGCCCCAGACTCTTACGTCCTCAAGGAAGATACCAACTCAGCAATACACAGGCCAATTCCCTTCATGAGAAAAACAGAAATCAGATAAGAAGCTTCTAAAATCAGTGCATAAAATCAGATAGGAAAATTTGTGGTATCCATTTGCCATAGTCCTTCCTCTCAGCTCAGCACCATATAATCAGAAAGAATTACCCAGTTTATAGCTTCTCCCTAGGGAAGGAAAGAACAAACTGAACAGTACTCCCAATGTTCTTTAAGGGGTGGCCAGAGGGACTGGTTTTTGTCTTTCCTGAATCTAAATACTTACATAGAAGAGCATCAGGATGTGGGCTGCTGAGAACAAAGACCATGGTTTGGACACACACATAATTACTGGCCAGAGTCCCTCCCCCAAGTTCAGCACAGCGTGATTGGTTGAAAATTCCCAGCTCCCAGCTTCTCCCTGGGGATGGAAAAAGAAGACTGAAGTATATTTCTACCATTTAGATTGTTTGAGGAATGCCCAAGGGGATGGTTTCTCTCTTGCCTCAGAATAAGCACTGACAGGAAAGTGTTCCAGATTAGAGGCTGCTGAGAACAGAGCAACTGTTAGGACATATACACACTTAATTGTCAGTCCTTTTTCCTGGCTATGCACAGAAAAAGTGAGAGAAAACCCAACACTTCCAGATTTTTCTTGGGAAGGGTAATATTTGGAGCATGGGTCCAATGTTTTTGTTTGTTTGTTTGTTTGTTTGTTTGTTTGTGGGGGTTACCCGAGGGACTGGGTTTTATTTGATTTGTCTTGGAGTACTGACAAGAACCAACATACTCTCAATGCTTGGAGGCCTCTGAGAACAGAAAAAAAAAAAAAAAGCTGGACAGCTGGCTGCTACTCCAGGGGGATCATGGAATAGCAGACAGAGACCAATATACGGTCTCTTCATCAAGTGGGGAAAAAACGTGGAGCTTGTGTCTAATGTTCTGGCTCTTCAGGAGGCTTCCCAAAGAACTATTTTCTGTCTCACCTGACTCAGAGAACTGAAGATACCTAGTATACTCTATAAAAATGGAAACACTCCAGAGAACCTGTGGTACAGAAATAAGAAGGAACAAGAGATTATGAACTGCAAAAAAGGAAACCAGAAAATTATCCTACTTGCAAATTTATTTGCATAAGTCCAGAAAAGATGCATCTACAGGAAAAGTTTCGGTGGACCCTAATATCTCTAGCCAAGATAATTGGTAAAGTTCTGTCTGTGTTTGAAACTAGTCCAAAAAGACTAAGAGAAGTGGCTATATTTTCAAATGCACATATCTCGACACAAAGTTACAAGGCTCACAAAAAAATAAAGAAACATAGCCAAAATGAACAAAATATATCTCTGGAAACTAACCCTAATGAAACAGTTATAAGAATTAGTTGACAAAGAGTTCAAAAATAACTGTAATAAAAATTCTCAAAGAGCTCATGAAATTTATGAATGAACAAAATGAAACTATCAGCAAAGAGTAGAAAATATAAATAAGAATCAAAAAGATATTTTGGAGCTGAAAAATACAATAACTAAATTAAAAATTTATTAGAAGGTTTCAACATCATACATATCAGAAAGAAAAAATTAGTAAATGTTAAGATAGGTAATTTGGAATTATTCAGTCAGAGGGACAACAAGAAAAAGAGTGAAGAAAACCTAAAGGGCTTATAGGAAGCCATTAACATTATGATAATCTAACACAGAGAAGAGAGAGAGAAAGACTAGAACACTTATTTGAAGAAATAATGTTCCCATAGTCCCCAAATCTGGGGAAGGAATGAGCATCCATTTCAAGAGACTAAGCAGATTGCACCTAAGAAGAACCAAAAGTCCACATGCGACACAACAAATTAACAAAAGTCAAAGATAAATAGATAATTTTAAAAGTGGCAATAGAAATGTGACTTGTCACATACAAGGGAAATCTCATTAGATAATCAGTGGATTACTACCAGAAATCTTGCAGGCCAGAGGGAGTAGAATAATATATTCAAAGTGCTGAAAAAATAAATAAATAAATAAAACAAAAAAACTGCCAACCAAGAACAGTATGTCTGGCAAATCTGTCCTTCAAAAATGGAGAAATACTTTCCCAGATAAACGAAAGCTGAGAGAGGTCATCAGACTTGACTTATAAAGCGTGTTAAAGAGAATACTTCAAGTTGAAATAAATAGATGTTAAGTAGCAACACAAAATCATATGAAAGTATAAAGCTCACTGATAAAGGTATATATATAGACAAACAGAACACTTACTACTATAATGGTGATATGTAAACCACTTTTAAGTATGGTATGGAAATTGAAAAGTAAAAATAAAAAAAAAATACAAGTATAAAAATGTGTTAATGAAACTAAATATAAAAATGAACTTTTGACATCAATACTACTGTGTGGAAAAGAAAAGTAAAATAATAGAGTTTTGTATACAATTTAAGGTAAATTGTCATCCTCTTAAAATATATTGCTATAAAGATGTTTTATATAAACCCAAAACTAATAAAAATGCCTATTAAAGACATAAATAAATGAAAAGAGAATTAAAACATGTCACTACTAAAAATTATTAGAAAACGCCTAAAAGATCCACACATTGGTACACCTGAAGGTGTGTGTTTTGGAATACTGTAGGAGAGATGGGTTGAGGGAAAAACAGGGTGGTGTTTGCAGTTGCAGTTTGGTGGCTTCCATTGCCTCAATTAAAGTGGAAGTGATAAAGAAGTCAGGGTTTAACCCTTCACACTATGGCCCAGAGAAGGATAAGAGTGATAGAAGAAGTGCCAGTGTTCAAATATCTGGCTTCCTTCCCCTTCCCACCCCACTCATGGTGGCAGAATCTCAAGCAATAGTAGAGATACATCTAAGGCTTCCAGGCTATAGCACAACAGTGCCAGTGGCCATAATGAATAAGGTTACAGTGCTATGGGCACACAAACTTGGATCCTCCTCACTCACTGCATGCTCACACTGTAGTGGTAATGCCTCCAGACTGAGACAACTGAAACACAGAATAGACATACACTACCCTTATCACCCAGATGTAAATTCCCATGACCACAGCAGCACTTTTTCCCTCACTGCAACTCTAGAGGTGCAAGTAGGACAGGTAAAATAAAACAAACTCTTGCACTATACCACCATCTACTGAAATAATAAAAAAAAGACCTCTAATTATTAAAATAAAATGGTACCTAAATTTTAAAAAAAAAAATTAAAAAAAGAACTCATTACCTCTAAAGCTCCAGCAGAGGAACAATCCATCAAGTGAACAACCCAGGTAACATGGTCACACTGAAAAAAAAAAGACAACTCTCCAGAAACCAACCTCAAAGTCATGGAAGATTGTTATTTACATGACAGAGAATTCAAGATAGCATTCAGAAGGAAACTCAATGAGATACAAAAAACAAAAAAAAGGAAAAAAATAGTTCAATAAATTCAGGAATAAAATTAATGGACAAAGGAGTACTTTACCAGAGAAACTAAAAATATAAAAAAGAACCAAACAGAAATTCTGGAGCTAAAGAACTCAATAAATAAAATGAATAATTCATAGAAAACATTGAAAATAGAGAGACCAGATGGAAGATAGAATTAGTAACCTTGAAAATAGAAATCTAAAAATGATTCTTCCCCCCACCACAGGCTTACATTTACTACTTTAAAATAAATAAATAATTAATTAAAAACACATAAAAAATACTTGTTTAAAGCATTTTTTAAATTTTTTTAATATATTTTATTAAATTCATTGGGTGAGATTGGTTAACAAAATTATATAGGTTTCAAGTGTACAATTCAATAATGCATCATCTGTATATTCTGTATATTGCTTTGTGTGTAAGCTACCCAAAGTCAAATCTTCTTCTCTCAGCATATATTTGACTCTCTTTACCCTTATCTACCTCCCCACCACCTTTCCTTCTGGTAACCACTAAACTGTTGTCTGTGTCAATGAGTTTTTGTTCGTTTGTCTTGTTCATTTGTTGTTTTCAGTTTTATATCCCACATATGAGTTAAATGATATGATTCTCAACTTTTTCTGTTTGACTTATTTCACTTAGCATGATAATCTCAAAATCCATCCATGTTGTTGCAAATGGCAGTATTTCATCTTTTCTTATGGCTGAGTAATATTCCATTGAATTATTATATGACCCAGCAATTCCTCTTTTGGATATTTACCCCAAATTTTTGAAAACATTTATTTATAAAAATATATGCACCCCGATGTTTATTGCAGTCCTATTTACAGTGGCCAAGACATGAAAACAACTGATGTGTCCCTCAATAAATGATTTGATTAAAAAAAGATGTGGTACATATAGCCAATGGAAGAGAAAGAATTCAAGTGGAAGAAGAGATAACTAAGATGTAAAAAAACAAACAAAAATCTTAATGAGAATGATCTGGCTCTGTTAGAAAAGGCAACATAAAAATAATGGGGTATCCTAGAAGGAAAAGAGAGAAAGAAAACACAGAGCCTATTTAAAGAAATAATTGATGAGAACTTTCCAAATCCTGGAAAGAAACTGGACATTCAAGAACAAGAAGTAAAAGAACACCTGATTATCTCAACACAAAAACACTTTCTCTAAGACACATATTAAAACTTAAAAAAAAAAAAAACTGTCAGAAGTTAATGATAAAAAAATTTTCAAGGAAGCCCTGGGGGACAGGGAGAAGTAGTAACTTACAAAGAAAACTAGATCAGATTATCATCAGATTCTTCAGTAGAAATCTTACAGGCAAAAAGTGAGTGAAATAATATATTCAAAATATTGAAAGAATGAAATCACCAGCCAAGAATAATGCATGCAGCAAAAGTATCATTTGGATA
Organism: Pteropus medius; assembly: GCF_902729225.1. Classification (NCBI taxonomy): domain Eukaryota; kingdom Metazoa; phylum Chordata; class Mammalia; order Chiroptera; family Pteropodidae; genus Pteropus; species Pteropus medius. Next base: position 15,176,713 of record NW_024344370.1, read on the forward strand.
TGAAGAAGAAATGAAGGCTTTTCCAGACAAGCAAAAGCTAATGAATTTAGCATCACGAGATCTGCATTAAAAAAAATTTGAAAGAAATTCTTCACCTGAAACCAAAAAAAAAAAAAAAAAAGTATACAAAATATTGAGTAAGGTGAGAGACAGACAGAAGCAAGAAATTGTAACTCTATTTCAGAACAGGGTATTAAACAGTTAATTCTAACATAAAAATTAAAGGGGTAAAGCATTAAAAATAACTATAGCTGTACTTTGGTAACAAATGCAAACATAAAAAGGGATGATTTGTGACAACAAAACCATAAAATGGTAGGAGGAAAAGAACTGAACTTGTATAGGCAAATGTAGATAAAACACTATCAGAACAAAAGGACTATTTTATCTATGAGACACTTTATATAAACCTCATGGTAACCACAAAATGAAAATCCAGAGCTGAGACAAAAAATAAAAAATGGGTTACCACCATAGAAAACAAACAAACTGAAGTAGCAGACAGAAACACAAGGGAAAGAAACAATGAAGATACTGAGCAACCAGAAAGCAAGAGATGAAAATGACTGTAGTAAGTTTTCATATATTAATAATTATCCTAAACATAAATGGACTAAACTCACCAATCCAAAGGCTCAGAGTAGCTAGATAGATTGAAAAACAAGACTCAACTATAAGAGACCCACCCCAGCTCTAAAGACAAATATAGGCTCAAAGCGAAGGGGAAGAAGATGATACTTCAAGCAAATGGTATCGAGAAGAGCAAGTATAGCCATACTTATATCAGACAAAATAGATTTCAAGACATAAACACAGGAGACAAAGATGGACATTTTATAATGATGAAGGGTACAATCTGTCAAGAAGACAAAACATTTACTAATATATATGCACCCAATTTAAGAGTCTTAAAATATATAAAGCAATTATTAACAGAGCTTTAGGAAGAAATAAACAGCAACACAATAGTAGTATGAAAACTTAACACCTCATTTACAATGATGGATAAATCATCCCGGCAGAAATTCAAAAAGGAAAAGATCAACCTTAGATGACGCTTTAGATCCGATTGACTTAATAGATATTTATAGAATTTTCCATACTCACATGACAGAATACATAATCTTCTCAAGTGCACATAAAACATATGTTGTAATAGATTATATGTCTCAATATATTTTAAAAGATTGAAATCATACCAAGCATCTTTTTTGACCATAGTAATAAATAACTAGAAATAAACTACATGAAGAACGCTGGAAAAGTCACAAATATGTAAAAATTAAACAACATGCTATTGAACAAGTAATGGATCGCTGAAAAAATTAAAGAAGAAATTCAAAGATACATAGAGACTAATGAAAATAAAAATAAGACATACGAAAATTTGGGAGATGCAGCAAAAGGAGTACTAAAAGATAAGTTTATAGCAATATAGGCCTATCTCGATAAATAAGAAAAATCTCATATGAAAAATCTAAGATTATATCTTAATAAACTAGAAAAAGAAGAGCAAACAAAGCCCAAAGTTAATAAAATGAAGGAAATAAAAATCAAACCAAAAATCAATAAAATAAATAATAAAAAGACAATATAAAAATTAATAAATGAAGAGCTCGTTCTTTGTAAAGATATAGAAAATTGGCAAACCTTTAGCTAGACTAAGAAAAACAGAGAAGACTCAAATAAATAAAATCAAATATGAAAGAAGAATACTCACAATGGATACCACAGAAATATAAGGATAATATAAGAAAATTATTAAATGCTATATATCGCCAAATTAGATAACAAAGAAGAAATGGATAAATTCTTAGGAGTATACAATCTTCCTAGATTGAATCATAAAGAATTAGAAAATCTGAATAGACTGATCACTAGTACAAAAATTGAAACAGTAATCAAAAACTTCCCCCAAAACAAAAATCTATGACCAACTGGCTTCACTGGTGCATTCTACCAAAGATTCAAAGAAGATATAATACTTATCTTTCTCAAATTCTTCCAAAATTTGAAGAAGAGTGAATGGTACCTAACTAATTTTAGGAGGCCAAAATTACATTGATACCAAAACTCAACGAGGACATCACCAAAAAACAAACAAACAAACAAACAAACAAACAAACAGAAACGCAGGCCAATATCTCTTATGAATATAGACACATAAATCCTCAACAAAATACTAGCAAATCAAATACAACAATACAATAAAAAGAAATATGCACTACAGTTAAAGGGTTCACTCCAAGGATGCAAGAATAGAGTAAAATCCACAAGTCATTTATTGTGATACAACAGATTAACAAAATGAATGATAAGAATCATTTGATCATCTCAATAGTCACAGAAAATGCATTTGACAAGACACAACATACATTTCTGATTGAAAACTCTTAATAAAATGAGCATAGAATAAAAATACCTTAACATAATAAACACCATATATGACAAACCCTCAGGTAACATCATACTCAATGGTGAGAAACTGAAAGATTTCTTCTAAGATCAAGAACAAAACAAGAAGACCCATTGTTACCACTGTTATTCAACATAGTACTGGAAGTTCTATCCAGAGCAATTAGGCAAGAAAAATAAAAGACATCAAATTGGAAAGAAAGGAATAAAACTGTGATTCTTTGTGGACGACATAATTTTTTTTATGTAATTTTATTATTTTTTAATTTAATATGTTAAATTTATTTGTTTGTTTATTAATTATGGTGACATTGAGTAATGAAATCCAATAAATTTCAAGTGTGCAATTCAACAGTAACGCGCATATATATATTGCATTGTGTGACATAATTTTATATAGAGAAAACTCTAATGACCCTATGCACACACACACACACAGACACACACACACAAAGCTATTAGAAACAATAAGTTAATACAGTAGTTACAGGATATAAAATTGATATACAAAATCTCTGTTGCATTTATATATAACAACAATGAAATATTAGAAAGGGAAATGAAGAAACACTTCCATTTACCATTGCAACAAGAAGAATAAAATACCTAGGAGTAAACTTAACAAAGGAAGTCAAAGACCTGTACACCGAAAACTGTAAGACTCTGTTTAAAGAAATTGAAGAAGACTTAAAAAATGGAAAGTTATTTTTTGTTCATAGATTGGAAGAATTAACATTGTTAAAAAGTCTATATTTCCTAAAGCAATCTACAGAGTCAATACAATCTCAATCAAAATTGTAATGGCATTTGCCACAGAAATAGGACAAAAATATCCTAAAATTTGTATAAAACCACAAAAGACTCCAAATAGCCAAAGTGATCCTAAGAGAAAAATAATGAAGTTGAAGGTATCACATTTCTATGTTTCAAACTATACTACAAAGCTATAGTAATCAAAAGAGTATGGTTTGACAGGAAAACATACACATATACCAATGAAACAGAATTGAGAATCCAAAATAAAAACCCACACATATATGAGTAGCTAATTTAAGACAAAGAAGTCAAGAATATACAGTAGAGAAAAGAAAATCTCATCAATAAATGATGTTGAGAAAACTGGACAGCCATATCCACTGGACAGCAAAAGAATGAAACTAGATTAATATATTTCGCCATAAACAAAAATTAACTTTAAATGGATTCAAAACTTGAGTGTAAGACCTGAAACAATAAAATACATAGAAGATAACATAGGCACTAAGCTTCTGGACATTGATCTCAGAGATGTTTTTGTGAATTGGACTTCAAAGGCAAGAGAAACAAAAGGAAAAATAAATAAATGAGACTACATTAAACTAAAAAGTTCCTGTACAGCAAAAGAAACCATGAGCAAAATAAAAAGACAACCTACAAAATGGGCTATCTTTGCAAATGATACTTCCAAAAAGGAACTAATATTCAAAATATATAAAAATTCATATAACTCAATGGCAACAAAAATGCAATCCAATTTAAAAATGGGCAGAGGATCTATTTTTTAAAAGATAAACATACACATGGCCAACAGGTATATGAAAGATGTTTAACATCACTAGTTTTTAAGGAAACACAAATCAAAACCACAATGAGATATCATCTTGCACCTGTTAGAATGGTTATGCTCAGGAAGATAAGAAATAACAAGTGTTAGAGCAGATATGGAGAAAAGGGGACCTTCATACACTGTTAATGGGGCTGTAAATTTATGCAGCACTGTGGAAAACAGTATGATAATTCCTTTAAAAAATTAATACTAGAACCACCATATGATCCAACAATTCCTCTTCTGGATATTTATACAAAAACTATGAAAACACTAATTCGAAATTACGAATGCAAATGTATATTCATTGCAGCATTGTTTATAATAGCCAAGACATGGAAACAAACTAAATGTGCACTGGTGAATGAATATGTAAAGATTGTGGCGTGTGTGTGTGTAGCCATTTGTAAAAACATGGATGGATCTTGAGGATAGTATGATAAGTGAAATAAATCAAATAAAAAGAAAAAAACATAATTTCATTTATATGTGAAATATAAAACAAACAAAAAATAACAAATTGACAAAACAAAACAAAAACTCATAGTTACAGATAATAGAATGGTGGTTCCTGGGAGAAAGTGGTATGGAGAGGACAAATTGGGTAAAGGGGGTCAAATATATCAAAAGTCTTTTGGTGATGAACAGGTAAGCACACAATAAAGTATACAGAAATCTAACTATAATGGTGTACATCTGAAATTTACATAATGCTATTAACCAATGTTACTCCAATGAACTTAATAAAAAATTTAAAAAATAAACAAAACAGCAAATGTTATTCTAAAAAGCAAAATATTAAGACTAATTCAAATAAAATCATGGAGTAGACAGGAATGCTCACTTTTTTCACTATTTAATATTTTCTTGTAATTTATAATAAATTAAATAAGCAAATGAAATAATTGGCTACAAACATTGGAAACAAAGCTAAGATACAGGTGGCTCCACAGTGTAGTGGTTAACACATCTGCTTTACATGCAGAAGGTCCTGGGTTCACATCCCAGGTGGAGCCACGGAGCATACCCCGTGCGTGCCAAGCCCTGGGTGCTCGTCGCGAGCGCATGGGAGGAGATACCCTCCCTTCAGAGATCCAGTTCTTAAGGGGAGATGGCAACATCCATAGGTCAGGGGTGGAAGTGGGAGCGGGAGAATTAAAAGGGAGAAAAAAAAAAAGTTCAAATACATATACTGGCATAAAAACAGACATATAGAAGAATAGAATAGTATAGAAATTCCAGAAATAAACTCATTCATATATGGTCAAAAGAATTTCACCAAGGGTGCTATACTATACAAAAATAAAGGGACAGTCCCTCTTCAACAAATGATGTGAGGAAAGCTGAATATTTACATACAAAGGAATAAAATTGGACCATTACTTTAAACAACACACACAAATCTAATTAAAATAGATTAAAGAGTTAAACCTAAGACTTTAAACTATGAAACTCCTAGAAGAAAAGAGGGCAAAAGCTAAATAAAATTGATAAAATTGGTCTTGGCCATAATTTTCTATATATGGCATCATAAGATAGGCTAAAAAAAATATTTTAAAATCATATATCTGATAAGGAATTAATTCTTAAAATATATAACAAAGTAAAAGTAAATAGCAAAAAAGGAATCAAATAACAAGATTAAAAAGTGAGCAAAGTACTTAGTTCAAAATACTATTTCACCAATTTTATGGTGCTTAAAAATATGTAATCTATTTCTGTCAAATGCTTTAGATTTCAGTATAATATACTTTACTATTCTATATTGTCTTTAAATTTTTGATAATTGTTTTCAGTTTGTGTGGGGCTTGTTATAATTGCATTTGATCTTGATGCTCATTAGGTGTCTCTATGTATTTTAGTATAGTTTTTAGGACAGACAAAAGAATATTTTATCTCTTGGTTAAAACTAAAAATTTATTTACACTTTATGTACCATTTCAAAGGTTATATTTCAAGTCGCAAAAGAAACATTAATGCGAATTTAATTAACAATGTATGTTGACTCAGGCACAAATTTAGCGTAATTATTTTTGAGAGGAATAATGGCTATTTGTCATTATATACACCTGCCATTAATGCTCCATTTATATATACTTGGCTAATAGTATTTTATGCCAAAATCATATTTTCTAATTTATTAATTTCATAAGGCTGGCCTTATCTAGTTCCTTCTTTCTTTTCAATAAAATAAATATTTTTTAATTGGCAAAGAACTGAATAGACATTTCTCCAAAGAAGTCATAAAGACGACTAACAGATATATGAAAGGATGTTCAGTATCATTAGTCATCAGAGAAAGACAATTCAAAATCATGATGAGATATCATCTCACACCTGTTAGGTGTGGGATGGCCAGTATTAAGAAATAAATAAGTGAACCTCTTTTCTGTTAGTATGACTATCATCAACAAGACAAGTAATAGCAAGTGTTGGAGAGGTTGTGGGGAAAAAAGAATCCTTATATACTGTTAGTGGGAATGTAAATTGGTACGGCCATGATGGAAGACAGCATAAAGATTCCTCAAAACATTAAGAATTGAATTAGTATATGATCCACAATCCTTCTTCTGGGTATTACCCAAAAGACTTGAAAATATTTATTCACAAAGATATATGCACTCAATCTACAGCCATGCTACCCTGAACACGCCTGATCCCATCTGATCTCGGAAGCTAAGCAGGGTTGGGCCTGGTTAGTACTTGGATGAGAGACCACCTAGAAAGACCAGGTGCTGTAGGCATAAAAAAAAAAAAAAAAAAAAAAAAAAAAAAAAAAAAAGATATATGCACTCAATGTTCATCGCAACATTATTCACGGTGGCCAAGACATGGAAACAAGTGAAGTGTTTTTTGATAGATTATTGGATAAAGAAGAGATGGTACATATATACAATGGAATATTACTCAGCCATAAGAAAAGATGAAATACTACCATTTGTGACAACATGGATGAATATTGAGATAATCATGCTAAATGAAATAAGTCAGACAGGAAAAGTTGAAAACCATATGATTTCACTCATATATGGAACATAAAATTTAAAGCAACAAACAACAGAGACTCATGAACACAAATAGTGGATTAATGGTTAGCAGAAGGAAGGAGGGACGGGGGAAGTAGATAAGGGTAAAGTGGGGTCTAATATATGGTGATGGAAGGAAATTTAACTTTGGGTGGCTAACACAATGAAATATACATATGGCATACTATTGAATTGTACATTTGAAACCTATATGATTTTATTAACTAATGTCACTCCAATAAATTTTAATTAAAATAAATAAGTGAATAAGTGAATAGCAAGTGTTGATGAAACCTTAGTCTACTTATTTAACAATCTTATGCTCCAATTTCCCTAAGAGCTTAAAATAGTAGCTACTAATAGGATGTTGTAATGAATAATGCATTAACACATACATGAACATCTGACATCTACTAAGTACTCAATGTATGTCAGCTGTCATATCACCAACACAAGTTATTGTCAAATAAGCCTTAGAATTAAGTCGTAACTAACTGCATCACACTTTTAGGTTGTAACAACATTTAAAAAAAAAGTAATTATGTAAAATTGTTCAAATTATAAATACTCTTGAGACTTTTGATACTACATTCTCAAATGTTCAGTAAAAAACATAATGTAAATGAATCACATACACATGCAGAGTAAAAGTCAGTTAATAAAGTAATACAATTAATTTGAGCTCTTCTATGAGGCATTTATACAAGTTGAGTAGAAGCTGATTTCTAATTTACTTTTGGTTAGCAAACCTTTTCTTCAAGGAATATGCACATTAATTGAATAGATATAGTTGTAATAACAATGTATAAAACATTCGATACTTCATTGTTCAAATACCCTTAATAATTGTAAAAAATCAACTATATATAATTCACATTCTAGTGATATATATCATTTTCAAATAGAATATATCATATATAACATATTTCTTGTGGCAAGCCTCCTATAGATTTTTATTAAACCAGTCTTTCTCAAACATTTACTGAATATCTGAATTATCTGAGGAATATTTGGAAATGTATATTATTCACTAGAGCACTATCTGCAGAATTATCGTTCCATAATCCACCTTTTAAGGACCAGAAAATCATCTTTATCCTACTTGGAGGCATTAAAACTTAATGGAAAATAAGTCAAGTTTTGAGTACTTCCAACTGTGACTTTCATATTTTCTAGTCTTGCTTGTTTCTACTTCCAAATCTAACTCCATCATGCATCACTCACCATTATTCCATGGACACTCAATCACATACTAGCCTATAAATTGTCAAATCTAAATCCATTCCCCACACTCCCACACCACACACACAAATATACATTTTTTACCAAATGTTCCACTGTTTTTTTTCTGGACCTCAAAAATAATCATCAGAGAGCACTTCTAAGTATTCCAACTCTACTTTGAATAACTCTTTTCAATTTATTTTACCACTAAAAATACAGCTTTGTCTACAGTCCTCTCAAGCAAAGTCCATATAAGGACCTAGTGGTAAGATAGATGGCTTCCTTGTTTCTTACTACTGCTCCCAAACTGTCCTCCCTTCCTTAAAAAAAAAAGAAAGAAAATCAACTTCCTTTAAAGTATATCAGATTTTGCTATTTGCAACTGCTCCATGTTGTTAACATCTATTAATCTAGATACAAACCTTAATTCGTGAAATATTTAGTATAACACTTAAGTCGCTGTACCCTTCTCCATTATCATTTATTGACTTCATATATACAGCAACCCAGCATCCTGGTTTTTGATGTTCTTCACCTCCTTATGTTCGATGATCTTGTCACCCATTCCACCTCAGCTACCCAGTCTCATGGTCCTATTCTAGACTATTATCTTTCAAACCTTTTGGAACCATACAGATAAATGCTATCTCCATGGAAACAACAAATATCTGCAAAGTGTTAAAGAAAAATCATACAACCATACTGATCGGATTCACTGTAAGTTAATGAAATCATTTTTCAAGTGGGTATTCAACACTGACAAAAATTCTACTATACTTCCCCCAAATTTTTAATTTCCCTCTTTCAAAGTCAACTATTTTAATTATTTTTTTCTTGTCTAATTTTTAGTCAGAATATCCTACCTCAGCTAATGACCTTGACATACACTTCATAGAAAAATAATAGATGTAATTAAGTTGTAATGACTTTGGCCTTAATATTATCTATTCCACCAACCTTCCCACATCTATGCCCATATACTCTGCCTTCCCTTCAAACGCAACAAACAAATGTTCCATTTCCTGTTTAAGCTAGTCCTTTCACTTTCTTCTGAATTTCTATCTACTCAATGGCCTCATTATTTTATTTTGTTTCACTTCTTTACTACCAATTTCTCTGTCTACTGGATCAATTATATTAGCATATAGTCATTCCTCCATATTATTTGTTTTAAAACACATACCACCACAACCACCACTACCATTACCACCACCACTCCTCCACCTCCTACTGCCTTAAATCTAGATCGTCCCCTAGCTACTTCTGCCTAGAGTAATAGAATGCTGCTAGCCAAACCCTACGCCTTCAGGACTGTTTCTTCCTAAAGCTGAGATTTTTCTTTTTTATTCTATTTTATTTCTAATTACCAAACTAAGCACTTGCCTATAGAGAAAGAGCTTGTCCAATTTACAAGAGTGCTCCCAGGACAGGTTAATAAAAATCCTAGAAACGATTTGGTGTTCTGCTTCCTTGACTTTTTTTTCCTACTTACACATTTTTTTTTTCTGAGTTATCTCATCCAGTCTCATAGCTTCAAACACAATTTGTTTGCTGACCTCTCCCTGTACTCTGGAAGTACAACTACTTACCCAAGATCCCCGCTTGTATGTCTCATAGGCATCTTAAATTCAACAATGCTAAAACAGAATTATTATTTCACTCTCAAATTTGCCTATTAAAATATTTTCTCAGCGAATGAAAATGTTTTTCTCCAACCACACTTGTATCCCTAGAAGACAGCTCCACATAGTAGTCAGTTATCTTTACAAAACTTAAATCATGTTCTCTCGCTACTTAATACTGTACAATAGATTCTCATTATATTCAGAATAAAATCCAATACTCACATCATGGTCTGCGCATCACTACATGATCTCACCACAGCATGCATCTTCTTATCACATCTACTTTCATTCTCTCTTTGCCTCCCTAAATTCTAGACTCAACAAGTTTCTTTAAACACCTATTACAGGGCTTTGCAATTTTCTAATTCTCTTGTTTTGAATGTGCTTTCACTCAAGCTTTTACATGATTTGTTTCTTCTCATCACTCAAGTCTAACCTCAAATGGCAATGCTTCAGAAATATTTTTCCTAAAATGACCCCATTAGTGGCTTTGGCTATGATATCCAGCTGGTTGATCTCTGCCATATTACCTTATTTTATTTTCTTCATAACATTTACTGAACAGTAACTAACAGTTACCGAAATTATTTTACTGATTTATTTGCATATTTATTTTTCTCTACTAGAATACACATTGTCTAAAGGCATAGGTTTTCTCTGTCTTGTCAACTGTAGTCATCACACCATACACATAGTAAAGATTTAAATATATTGACTGACAGAATAAAGTGACACATGTAGAAAAATGTAGATTCACATCATATCTCTGTCACAAAATAATCTTGAACAAGTTATCAAATTTCTCCGTCTTAATTTGTTTTATTTATATAACATAAGCCATAATCATGCCCACTATTAAGAGTTTTTCTGTAGGTTAAATAACATAATGTATGCAAAAGTGCCTGTAACAGTGTTTGGGATATATTTAGAACTGAATTTTAATTTATAATTTATAAAAAATAACCCAACTTTTACATGAATTATATAATTCATACATGTCACTAATTAGGACTAACCACCTCAAATGTTCTAAATTAATTTTAATTTATTACCTAGTATATAGATATATACTAGAAAGATTATCTAATCACTTCTTCAAATATTAAAGCATGCAAAAATATTAAAGCAACATTTGAAATATATATATTGGAATGAGATATTAAATGTAAATAAGTTCATGAGCTTGAACAGCAAGATTTTTTAGCCAACATCTACCTCAATGTTAATTATTTTTCATAATAGTATCTTTGCTTATTTTATGGCTGTGCATTAATTTATGTAAATATATAAAAATTATATATTGTCAATAAGTAAATGAGGGTTAAATAGTTTAGTGATTAGCCAAATTATCTGCAATTTGTGTAACAAATCATGTTCCATAATTTGCAATATGTCTAAATTAAAACCTTAATACCAAAACTTCCCTATAAATATTTTTGCTGTGTTTCAATATGTTTACAAAAAGAGACAACGAGCAAAGGATACAATATTGAGCTATACAATGTTTATCAAGATGAAAATGGATAATAAAATACAGAAAAATAGCAGTGCTGGAGCTACATAATTTGGACACTGTCCTAATGGAAGCTGCCATTAGAAACTATAGTAATATAGTCATTATAACTAGTTGGTACTATAAAAAAAAAAAATCTTAAGAATGAATCACCTCACAGGCTAAGATGAAATCTAATAAAGATGAAAATTTATATTATGTTATTGCCCTCTGACAAATATTAATATTTTCTCAATGACTCGCAATGGGTTTAATAGATAGGTACAGAGAGAGTGTGCAATAAAGTGTTAAATATAACATTAAGTTTAAATAAATTACAAATTTTCTTTTTAATTATAATACTTTGGGGCTTTATAGGATCAGACCATGTTAAATTTATGACATCTTAATACTTTTAGATGTGAGAACTGTTATAATGAACCAGTCTTACTGAAATTTAGAGTAATCTGTGTCTCATTTGTACATTTAATGTTCTAAATGTTTATATTTTATATCAAAGAGAAGTGAAAACTCAATTTAATTTTATATTTTAGTGCCTGAATCTGGATTGAAAGAACAACATGGAGCATTTCCAAAAGTTATACCAAACAAATTTGGACAAAGTTTTATAAGCCAGTTCATTGAATCTTCTGTGTGGTGTCTGGGAAGTTAATCTTTTGTGAATCCTGCTAGCTTTAAAAATGTACCTTACATAGCAGTTATAATTATTCATTTTGAACTGGAGGCCTTCAAACTGAACACAACACTAGTTTCGCAATTTTTTTTTTCCTGGTGAATATGAATGCAATAATTTAAAACAGCCAAATTATAGAATCAGTTCCTTACTAACATTTAATTTTATTTATTCAGATGGACAGTTTTCATTGCTACACATATATTAAATAATTAAGGAGTTTGCCACTATGACCTTTCACAGGTTTTAAGAAAGCAAAATGACATTGAAACAAAAAACCATAGTGCCACATTAAGATTGTTAAGGTCAAGCATAGGGGAAAAAAAAAAAAACTATTGAAAACATTTGAATCTATGCGAAGCATCTAGCTTCATAAAACACACACACACACACACACACACACACACACACACACTTCAGTGGTTTTTTTTTTTTTTATCAGAGCTGAATATATAATTTCTTTTTCACTGGAGTTTTTCTGCTTATAAACAATTAAAAACTGTTTAACATCAACACTGTAGGGAAAATAAAATAATTTTCTGGTCCTCAAAGGAAATAGGCAATTTAAAAGGAGATAAAATAGGCTTTGTTGATCCAAAACAATTTAGGATACGTATCCTCAAAATATTGTTGGATAAAATTATAATCATTTTGAGCTGATCATTAACAGTGTTAACTTCTAAAAGCTGTAAGAACTAGCTTGGCATCAGCTTTTACGAAATGCTGTTCTCCTAATTATGTAAGCAGTGTTTCAATGCACTTTTAGGATCAAATCTTATTGCATAGAAATTCTATGTTTAGAAGTATTCTTCATTGCCTAGAACGTTTTTAGACACAGCTTCTAAATATACTTCATTAATTTTCTCTTTAATAGTAAATATAAATTGCAGATATTTAATACATGATGTAGGAAAGAAAAATATTGCAAATCAATAAGAAAAATTGGAATATCCTATCAGATAAAAATGGACTACGGGGGTCAAGATAGTAGGCTAAGTAAAATCAGGGTTTGCCTCTTCTATGACCACATTAATATTACAATCAAATTGTAAAACAAACAACTTGGAGAACCACCTGAAGTCTAGCTGATCATAAAACATACATCTGAGAATATAAAGAAAAAGCCACATCAAGACTGGTTGGAGGGGCAGAGACACAAAGTGGGCTGGTCCTGCACCTGCTCATTGTGGTTGAGCGCTGGAAGGGAGAGTGCAGCTGCAGATGCCCCCATGAAGGAAGGACAGGTCCCAGCTCCACACAGGGGCTCCCCAGTCCAGGTTTCCAGTGCCAGGAAGAAGAGTTCCCACAAAATCTGATAGTAAAAATCAGTGGAGATTCTGGTCTTCTGGGTTAGATGGAAGGAATCTAATAATCCAGATGGTCCCCTAAAAGGAGCCACACACAGACTCATTCACTCACTCACTCACTCATTCACTCACTCACTCACCGATACTGTCCCTGGGCTCTGGCAAAGGGTCAACAGTTTGAGAGGTGAAAGAGATATATGGGGAAAGACTAAGTTGAGCAGCACCAGGGTGAGAGCAGCTGCCATTGTACTTTTGTCGGGCCCCTCTCTGAGGCAATCTACAGACAGGCACTATCTTGCCTGTGCTGAACTCTCCCCTTGCACAGCCAATTCTGAAACTGTACTGGCCTGGTGAGATTGGCCTGCTCTGCCCTGTGTCTCCCTGGGGCCCTACCCCACCCAGCTCACAAATTGCTTGCAGAGGGTCTGTTACTTGGCAGTCCGGCCCATCCAGAACCTTCTCTGGGCCACACATTCATTGGCAGGCAGAGCCTAAAGTTCACGTGGCCTACACACAGCCCACACATTCGGGGGGAGATTTTTGGTGATGGGTCAATGGTGCCAGCCAGAGTTGCACTGTCTCTTGAGCAGATCACAGGGATCTGTGAGCCTGAGACAGATTGCAGCAGGCCTTGCTGTTATCTGAGACTTTTACAGGAAGATGCAGATTCAGGACTGGCATAAAACCTGACTCTGCATTGGCCAGGTGAATTCTGCACGCTTTACCCCAGTGACTCCCTGAGTTCCTGTCCCACCCACCTCATGTAGCACCCAAAAGCTCTTTCAGCTGCAGAATCATATGAGCCTCGGACCTTGAGGTGCACTGGTACTTTTGCTAAGCTACCCCAGGCTCGGTATTGGAGGTATCTGACCTAGAATCTCAGCGTGGTCTCTTCCATTTGCCTCCAGACCCAGCATAGGCTGCAATCATTCGCAGATCGCTTTGTAGCTTCTACCAGGTAATCCCAAGCAATCAAAGGCAGTGGCTGAACTTGGCTTATGCGGGAGTCCCTCCCAAGGGGCCACAGAACCAACACACCTGAAGGCTGGCATCAGATCATAATAGAGCACAACCTGACTAGCCCCATAAATGGCACACCCAAAATGGTCCCAACAAGTACAACGGACGGCCGGGGCAAATCCCACTCCATGGGGTAAGACCCCACATGTCATCTAATACATTACGGCATGGTCAATCCTTACAGCCAGTCAGAGAGCCAATCCCATCTACTGACGTTCTAAAAGCAATCAGATCTTAGCTAAAACAGGAGAACACACACAACCACAGAAGGAATACACCTAGAGCCCCTGGTGCAGGTGATCAGGGAGACTGTACCACTGGACCACACAAGACACCTACTATATAAGACTACCTAGCCAAAGCTAGGAGATATAACAAATCTTCCTCATACATTGAAACACAGAGAGGCAACTAAAATGAGAAAACAAATAAACATGCTTTAAACAAAACATCAGGAGAAAACTCCAGAAAAGAAAAAAATAAACAAAATGGAGGCGAGCAACCTACCAGAGACAGAGTTTGAAACACTGGTTATAAGAATGCTCAATGAACTTAGAAGGAGAATAGATAATCTCAGTGAGGACTTCAACAGAGAGATAGTAAGCATAAAAAGGGACATAGAAACTATAAAAAAGAACCAGTCAGAAATGAAGACTATAATAACTGAAATGAAGCATACACTAGAAGGACTCAAAAGTAGATTAGATGAAGTGGAAGACTGAATCAGCGAGTTGGAATGCAAGGTAAAAGGAAGCACACGATTGGCAAAGCAAAAGGAAGAAAAGAATTTAAAAAACGAGGGAAATTTAAGAGACCTCTGGGACAACATAAAATGTACCAACATCCCCATTACAGGAATACCAGAAGGAGAAGAGAGAGAGCAAGGGACTGAGAACCTGTTTGAAGAAATAATGACAGCAAACTTCCCTAACCTGGTGAAGGAAATAGACATACAAGTCCAGGAAGCATAGAGTCTCAAATAAGAGGAACTCACATAGACCCACACCAAGACACATCACCATCAAAATGCCAAGGGTAAAGGTAAAGAGAGAATCCTAAAAGCAGCAAGAGAAAGGTAGCTAGTTACTTACAAGGGAACTATCATAAGAATGTCAGCTGATTTTTCAACAGAAACTTTGCAGGCTAGAAGAAATTGGCAAGAAATACTCAAAGTGATGAAAAACAAAAACATAGAAACAATATTACTCTATCCAGCAAGGCTATTAATGAAAACTGAAGGTGTGATAAGGAGCTTCCCAGACAGGAAAAAGCTGAAGGAATTCATCACCAACAAGCCAGAATTACAAGAAATATTAAGGGGACTTCTGTAAGAAGGGGAAGGGGAACCAATAAATACGAATAATAAAATGACAATAAGTATGTACCTATAAATAATCACTTTAAATGTAAATGTATTTAACGCTCCAATCAAAAGACATAGGGTAGCTGAATGAATAAAAAAACAAGACCTATGCATATGCTGTCTACAAGAGACCCACTTCAGATCAAACGGCACACAGAGACTGAAAGTAAAGAGAGGAAAAAAGATTATTCTATGAAAATGGAAACAAAAACAAAAACTAGGGTAGCGATGCTAATAGCAGACAAAATAAACATTAAAACAAAGGCTATAACAAGAGAAAAGAAGGACTCAGTAATCCCATTTCTGGATATTTATCCAAAGATACCCAAAACACTACATCAAAGGGACATGTGCATCCATATATTCATTATAGCATTATTTATAAAAGTCAGGATATGGAGGCAGTCTGAGTGACCATCAATGGATGAATGGATAAAGAAAATGTAATACATACATACAATGGAATATTACTCAACCATAAAAAAAAACGAAACCTTGCTATCTGCAACAACATGGATGGACCTAGAGGGTATTGTGCTAAGTGGAGTAAGTCAGACAGAGAAAGACAAATGCCATGTGTGGAATCTAGAGAACAGGACAAAAAAACAACAGAAACAAGCTCATAGACACAGAGAGCATTTTGATGATTGTAGGTTAGGGGGTAAGGGGCAAGTGAAAGGGAGAGAGGGTTAAGATTGATAGTTACAAAATGGTCATGGTTGTGTAAAGTATAACATGGGAAATATAGTCAGTAGTATCGTAATAACTATGTATGGTGTCAGATGGGTACTGGATTTTTGGGGTGATCATTCTGTAAGTTATATTAATGTCTAATTACTGTGTTGTACACCTGAAACTAATATATCACATGTCAACTATAATTGAAAAAAAATAAAATATAAAAATTATTTTTTAAAACACTTACCTATTAAAAAAGATATTTGTATGGAATTGGAAGATTCATCTACCAATCCCAAGTGAGGATTTTCACTTAATAGAGAATGCCAAAGATCATAACAATACCACCCACCAGAAGCAGAGACCCACAGATATTGGCCTACCACAACTTATACAGATTGGGAAGTGCCAAGAAAGACTCAACACACAAGGTGTTGGTAAGAACAATGTTTTACACAGCCTCCTCCTTGCTCCAACTTGAAAGTCATGTTGCACCAGGATGCTTACCTCTTTTCAGATCCCATGGAAAAGGTGAGGGTGTCATATAACATTGTGATACTGAATTCTCCTGGTTGCTTCAGAAATCCCTGACTCCCCTATGCAGTTGGGCAACATTATAGGACATATAAAGTATAAGACGTAACCTCATTGCTGGGATTAGATGATGGGGCAGAAAGTTTTGGGTGAACTAGAAAGGGCAATGAGTTGCTATTGAGGCAGTGGACCTCAGGTCAGGACACATGTCCTAGAGGACTTTTTTTCAGACACTCCACACCTCAAGTGATAAGACAGAAACATCACTGGTCTTGGAAGGTATAAGACTGGTGGAGGAGGTAGAGGAGGCACTGACCACTCTCTTTTTAGCCCTTTCAGGACTTCTGGTGATACTCAGATTGACAACACTCTCATCAAAATCAGCACTGCTGTAGTAAAAAGGGGTGACCTGAAATGATGCTGGATCTACCACCCAAGGCTGAAATCTTTTTTCTCTCAGCGTCTCATCATGGCAGCCTGGCCAATACATTATGAAACAACTTTCTCAGGCCATCAATAGATCAGGCTACCAAGTGGCTCCATGATACAAATTTGAGTGCAAGATTGTTTCAGTGTCCCTTGCTTTGATATCCACCTTTAACATGAATGTAAAGAATCTTGTACTCATCAAGTGTTGTACTGTATTGATACTTTGGATGGGAGCAGATGTATATTCTTTCTCTTCATGTCACAAGCCGGCAGAAGTAGTCAGAGACAACATGTAACTAGAGTACCTAACAATATAAAAACCTAACCCTAGTGGGAGATGACTTGTGCTCCCTGAGGTTTCTTTGTAGATCTCAATAGGCAATAGAACGCATTCCTCCTAAAGAAGGGCGTTGCTTCCTCAGGGTTCTAAAACCCATTATTTGTGTAGCCAACCACACGAAGGGTTGGAGGAGCTTCACTCTACTGGCCCATCACAGGGTGTCACATGGCACTCTTCCATGGGTGTTGTAAACTGACAGTTGCTTCCACTAAGCTGCCTGCATTTTAATACGGGGCATAGGCTTACAGATCCTAGAAAAGATGATACACAATCTCTCTTTAACCATTGTGGAAATGGCTAATGCTATTGCCCAAGCCATTTACGAGCAACGAGAGTCACTGAAATAATTAACCAAGGTGGTGTTAACTGTCGACAGAACAGAGCAGAGCCTGTATTACAGCCAATACCTCTTAGTATGTGTATATCAACAATTTGGGGAAGGTCCAGACCGAGATGAAGAAAATCCATGCTCAGTAGGATGGTTGTTATCTGTAAATCTTTGGTTCTTATTAGTCTCATTCTTTGATTATTTATGTTTCAAAGAGAGTTATTCCTGAATTAAAAGATTCAAAATCATTAATAAAAAACATTTCCTTCTATTAATGTATAGATTCAATGCATTTTCAGTAATAAGCTTCCCTCCCCAAATTTTGCTTGTTTTGCATTTTTTTTCTTTTTTGAGAGGTTATAGTGGCTAGAATTTAACAAAACAAATCAAAAATATATATGGAAATACAAAGATCACAGGAATTCCAAAGTAGACCTTTAAATGAATAAACTATTTGGAAATCTTGCACTACCTAACTTCAAGACTTATTCTAAAATTACAAAAATTAAAATTGTGTGAAAATGCCAGAAAGACAAATGATTTAATGTAACAGAATTCAGAGTGCAGAAGTTGGCTGACACTAATACAGTTATTTTATTTTCAGCAAATGTGTTGAAACAATCATGTGGAGAAAGAAAACAAGTTTTAATGAATAGTGCTGGAATAATTGGATATTCATAGACAGGGAAAAAAAGCATAACTGCTACTTCATACTATATACAAAAATTCACTTGAGATAGATTATAGACCTAAAAATAAAAGTTAAATCCATAAAATCTTTAGGAAAAAAATACAGGAAAATGTCTTCATGACTCAAAGTTTTGTTAGTTGGGAAATAGAAAACAATAACCACATAGAAGAAAATGACAAATTAAACTTTAAATTAAAATTAAAAAAATAAATAAATAAAACTTCTGCTCATCAAAGACATCATTAAGAAAATGAAGTCAAGCTATGGGCTGGGAGAAAATATTTAAAAAAATAACTAAATCTAAAAATTACTTGTATCAAGAATATATATTCCTGAGAAGTCAACCAAGATGGCAACATAGGAGGCTCCTGAGCTCCCCTCCTCTCATGGAGGCAGCAAATGTACAGTTACAGTTGGAGCAATGTCCTCTGAAACAGATCTAGAAACTAGCTGATCAACTCTAAGACATCAACCAATGAGAAAATACTTATAACAATATTAAAAAAAAAAAAAAGAACTCATCAAAAGCCTCACACCTAGCACAGCACCATATGATCAGGAGGGAATCTCTAACTCTCAAATTCTTCAGGATGAGCAAAAGAATTGGACCCCACATTTAGTGTTCCAAGTTTTAAGATTTCTGCCCAGGGAGTGGCTCCCCAAAACACCCAGCTCTGAAAATTAACGGGGTTCCATGAGATCTACGGGATTATAGCAAACAAAAAAAGCAGTTCTCAATGGGTGCATGAACTCTCACAGTGGCTATACTCTTAGGGATCATGCAGAGAGAACAGGCAAAAATGCCCATATTTTAAGTCTTGCCCAAAAGAGACCTATCTGCATACTTTACAAGATGCTGCCTGAAGGTCAAGCTTCTAACATTAGCGCACTTCTTTGGGCTGGCTGTGATGCTTCCCAGAGACCAGGGAAGCTGGAAGACACCTCCTCTACTTTTTACCTCCAGCTCACTCCAACAGTAAAACCAAGTCTCCTGTATCTCCATGGAAGGGGCATGTAGACATGTCTAGAGTTCCAGCTTTTGTGGTTGCCTCCTAAGGAGCAAGTCCTCAGATCACCTACCTCTTATAGCCAATAGACCTTGCATTCACAAATTCCACAAGTAGTAAGCAAAAGCAGTTCTTAACAAGCATAAGAGCACACCCTCATGGCTATACACCCATGCCCAGCACAGCGAAAGCAGGGAAAAACACCCATCTCCCAGTTTCTCCCCAAAAGGGGTTTACCTACATAATCTCCAAGCTGTTGCTTGAAGGTCCAGCTTCTTATCACCCTGAATCTAGGTGCTGATTGATCCACCTTTTTGGGTCACTGACAGGTCTTGATACACCCTTAACTACTGGGAGCCACTAAGAAAAAATAAAGCAGCTTGGACAATCACAAAGGATGGTAATGAAATTTATATTTTTCACAAGTTCAATCTGTCAGTGCTGGGAGAGGTAGCTGTATTATCTAATGAGAAGAAATCAACACAGAGAATCAAGAAAAATGAGAAAACAAACAAAAACAAAGGAATGTTCCAAACAAAAGAATAATTATAAAAGACTAAAAACAGCAAATATTGGCAGTGATATGAAACAACCATAACTTCTATTCACTGCTAGAGAGAATATATAATGGTACAATCATTTTGGAAAAAAAAAAAATATATATATATATATATATATATATATATATATATATATCTTTGCATAAAAAATCATTGTAATACTTACAAGGTTAAAACAAGATTTTACTGTCTCACATTGTTTCCATGGGTAATTTGAGAGCAGGTTAGCTGGCTTAAAGTTCCAGCTGAGACACCTGATAGAGCTGTAGTCATCTGAAAGCTAGAGGTTCTACTTCTAAAGTAGTTTATTCACATGCATAGTAAAGTTTATGCTACCTTTCAGTAGAAAGATTCACTTTCGCACCATGTAGGCTTTTGCATAAACCTGTTTAAATGTCCTCATAGCACAGTAGCTTGCTTCTCCCAGAACAATTAATCTAAGAGAACAAGATTGAATTTCTAATTTTGTTTATGGCCTAGCCTTAAAACTCACATATTATCATTCTGTAATATCTTACTTATTAAGACAACTCAGTACTCTTTAATGTGGAAGGAGGCTACACTAGGACACAGATACCAGAATATGAAGATCAGTGGGGTATATCTTGAAGGCTGGCTACCATAGTCAGTTTCTTATAAAGCTTAACTTATACCTATAGTATAATTCAGTAACTTCTCTCTAAGGTATTTACCTAAGAGAAATGAAAACATGTCTAACAAAGACTAGTATAAGAATATTTGTTTATTCATGATAGAAAAGAACTAGGTTGTAATATGTAAACTGCCCCTCAAAAGAAAAAAAAAAATTCTAGTTAATGATATTAATGCTATAGTATTTTTTTTAAAAAAAGATGTGTATTTTAAAATACAAAAGAAAGATGATGGATTAATAGTGGATAAATATGTGATTTAAAAACAGTAAAATACTAAAAATAGAATAAAGTTGGTGAGTGTAAAAGTATTCACTATAAAATGTTTAACTTTGTGAAAAGTTTGAAAGTCTTAAATAACATTTGGAAAGATATTAGTAAAGACAACATATTTTGGGAAAAACTGAGTTCACATTCTTACAAAAATATTTTGTCAGCATAATGTTACAAAATAAATCAGTACCTGTTTTTAAGGCAAAAGGAAAATTATTTCAGTTGGAAGATCAAAGATAGTTGAAACTAAGGTAAAGAGAAAGCCATAAATATTTATGTCTTCTAAATATACACTAACTATAATACAACAATAATAATGTTTTCTGAGATTTAACAAAAAATATGTAAAATAATTGATGAGATCATATATGTCAAAAAGGGGTTATTGAAATTAAATTATTGACTTCCCAATTTCAAATGTGAAAAATATATACCGAAGTTTCTAGAGAAGCAAAAAAAAACAAAAAAATAAGCATATGCATAATATTCAAACCAATAGAAAGAAAAATAAAATGGAAAAATAATCAATTAAAAAACAGGAGAGAAAATATATATTAAAAATAACAAATAGAAAACAAATAAGTAGTTAAATTCGATTAAAATATTTAATTACTTTATTAAACATAAATGGACTAAAGGTAAGAGATAAAAAAAGTCATGATGGATATAAAAACAAAATCCAAGTATATGCGATTAATATCAGATATATTCAAAAGAGCAGTATACAGTTCAGAGCAGATCTACATCTAAGTGGTCATATATTTATGATAAAGGTGTCATGTCAGTACAATGTGGAAATAATATTCTTTCTGATAAATGGTGGAATGAATGAATATTGACCTCTATTTAACACCATTCATATAAATCAATTCCAGATGGATTGTAGAGCAAAATGTGAAAAATAATAAAGTTTAAAACAAAGAACGTTTTTAACTTCTTAAAGTAGTAAAGTGCTATCCATACAGTGGAAACAGATTAATTAAATTTTATTAAGATTAATAACTTCTGTTTATCAAAATACATCATTAAGTGCAAGAAAAAGTAGTACATAGAGAAAAGAAAATGACAATTTAGGAGAGAAAAAAGAAAAAAAATGATTTAAGAGACACATCAGAAAAGAAGCAATCTAAATAGTCAACAGGCATATGAAAATGTATTAAACTTTATTATCTATAAAGGAATTATAAAGTAAAACCATAATGAGGGACAATGTACCCACCAGAATGGCTAAAATAAAACAAAATATCAAGTGTTTGTGAGGATGTAGAAAAACTAGAACTCTAATATTTCTGGACGTGTTTTGTTACAACCAATTTGTAAAACAGTTTGGCAGTTATCTACTAATACCAAATATATATCGGTATATAATTACATAAATTATAAATATATATCCCCAATGACCCAGCAATTTTACTCCTAGAGATATATCTAAATAAATGCATATATATGTTTTTAAACAACATGTGCAAGGTTGTTTGATGCAGCAATATTAGTAATAGACCAAAACTGACACTACACAAATATATAAATGTCATAAAATGCATAAATATTTTTGGATATATTTATGCAACGGATTATTAGGACCAACTATGACTATGTTCAATAATATGCGTGAATCCCAATAATGTTATCCCAATAAATACTATTCCAATAATATAAATGAATCCTTATGGTTAAGTAAAACATACCAGACGAAAAAAATGCTCTGTTTTCTTTTATATAAAATCCCCCCCAAAAAAACAAACAAAAAATCCACTAATCCAAAGTGTTATAAATCAAGGTGATTGAAAAGGGGTAAAAGAGAGGCTTCCTGATTTTTGATGATATTCTGTTCCTTATTATGATTGCTGATTACATGAGTGACCATCAAGCTCTACATTAATGATTTATGTTATGTTCTATTTGTAATTTCACAGTAAAAAATTTTAAAAACTATATGAGAAGTCAAGAACAATTATCCCAGGGAAAAATTGCCTGAAAGAGCAAAAGAGTGGATTCTAGGAAGTTGATAATGGTGCTACTTGATCTGGGTGTTGGTAACTTAAGTGACCTTTAACAAACTGTGTAGTTATAGTTTGCCATGTATATGCATGTTCTGTTTTAATAAAAGGAAAAAATATAAAAACATAATACAAAGAGGTTAAAGGTGGCATGATAAAAAAGATAAATGACACGAAAATAAATCAAGAAAACATTAACTTAGTTAAGATATCAGAAAAAATAGAAATAAAATAGAATTTAAGGCAAAAATTATTACTGGAGATGTACATATAAATAGGTTCTACTCATCTCTAACATAGTAATTCTAATTTTGTATGGACTCAATAATATGACCTCAACAAATGTAAAAAAATAATGAACTGATACAAGAGGAGGAATAGAAACATTTTCATTTATACTCTTATTAACTAAAATAAAATCTGGAGAAAAAAAGCAATGAAAAGTAATATACCTTGCCTAATATTAAAATATACATTAAGTTAAATTATAAAAATAAATCAGTATGATTAGTAGCACAGTAGTAGAAGCAATGGAAGCATAATAGAAAGGTCAGAAATAAGGCAGTGAACACACAATTTAACTTACTGTTAAATTGTATACCAGAGGATGTGGTTCCATA